>NC_092335.1:516930000-518130000 GCF_046630445.1 Rutidosis leptorrhynchoides | reverse complement strand
CTCCTCCATCTACCTCAGCTTAAATTTCGGGACGAAATTTTCTTTAACAGGTGGGTAATGTAACGACCCTGGATTTTCCAACGTTTATTTATTAATAATTATTATTATTAATACTTGTGATTTAATGAATGTATGTTGTTACATTTACATGTTGCCATGACTAAACGTACTTGACTTTAATTGCCCGAAACGTCTTTGTGACACCCGAAACTTACACGAATAATATTTTCAAGTATTATTTACATTCATGATTGATTTTATTAATCATTTTAATTAACTATGGTTATTAGTTAGTTACTTGGGCTTTAATTGGATTTATTTGTTACTTACATGAAACTTGGACTTGATTAATGTTAATGGACTCTTGAATGAGGACTTACAAGCCCAACCTACTTCTTAATGGACCTTTTAGCCCAACCTACCATGTAAGTAATACTTGGAACTAAACTAGAAGACTTAACTTAGTAAAGGATCTAATTACTTGTTCATTCCCATGCATGCACCCATTTTAACCAACTTTAAAGGCTTTAACATACAAGTGACTAGTGTGCAAACTTCTTCCTCTCTTTTTTTCAGCAGGCCGTAGCCTTTTAGGGATGAGAGGGAGTCAAAATCTTTTTTTTACTTACTACTTGCTCACTTGTTCCATTCTCTCATTTACACACACACTTTACTTGCAAAATTCTCTCAACTTTCCTCTCACATTTCTCTACTTCCTTGTAAGTATTATGAATAATTCTTTCATCTTTCTTGACTTCAAAACCGAAACCAAGAACACCTCATCATCATCATCTTTGGTTGTTGTTTGATTACTTGTTACTTACTTGTTGTTGTTACTTTGCTACATGTAATTGTTAGTTGTTCTTTACTAGTTACAAGATCAAACTTACTAGTTTGATTCTTCATTTATCTTGTACTTACAAAACACTCAAGAACATAAACTTACTAGTTTATGTTCTACTTTTAAAGCTTCAAAGACTTAAGTTCATGTGTTGTGAAAACATACTTGTAATTCATGTTAGTAAACTTTAAAGTTTACTTTCTTAAAGATCAAACTTTGGTTTGAATCTTTAAAGTATGAACCACCATGAATTATTAACTTGTTTACTTAGTTTATTTCTTCATAATATGCACTTTAAATTCATGTTGTTGGTTATTATTGGTCAAGTGTTACTAGTTAACCTTGATCTCATTATTTCTTGAACTTAAAGTTAACTTTAAAAGTTCAAGAACATGAAAGTAATCTTTCTTTAATTTTAACTTCAAGTACTTGTAATGGATCTAAGTTATATAGCTTATGGTCTTCTTATTTTGTCATTGACAAGAGCTTTCAAGCTTACATACACTTTACTAGTTGATAATCTAAGTTTTGTAACTTATGGTTTCACTAAAGTAAAGATACAAGTGTTAATACTTAAGATTTAACTTGATAACTTTAGATCTAGACTTTTGAGTCTTGGATCTTCAAGATCTAACTAAGAACCATGTTCTACATCTTAAGATCTTGATTAGTTAGTTTAGTTTCAAATTTATAGTTCAATATTTCTTTTACATTTCATGTATGTGTTAGATCTAAGACTTTGATGTAGCTTTGGTTCATCAAAACACTTGCAACACTTAATTGAGTTGTGCTTCATGTCTTCGACTTACACTTGGGTTATGATGGTCAAACCATGGTAAATATGATGTAAACACATCAATGAGTTGTACACTTGAAGCTATAGGCATCAAGGATGAGAAGCATGATGAACATCAAGCACCACACTCACCGGAACCCATTATTTTTCTGCTTTCTGTCTTCTACCTACTGTTTTCTAGTTTATGTAACAGACCAGTAGACCTAGGCTACTGTAACCATGATTTTCAGATAGACCTTTTCGAGTAGATAATTTTTCATATAGGACTCTTCTTAATCCGAGTTACGGTTTAGGATTTATGGCCCTCCGATCGTCACTATGTCCTTTTAACGTTGTGCAGAAATTTCTGACCTACTCGCACTTAGAGCGTCGCCACGGTCAAACGAAGACGAGTTTGCTTCTGTAAATTTTACCACACTTAAAGGACTCATATATGGAGCCATGGCCACTGGTCTCACCTTAATTCAGTAAGGGTAGAGGCCGTGGTGACTGATTGAAGTCAGCCTTTGTTTTAAACTACTTTCATAAACGAAACCTACTTTACACCTTTTGTTTGATGATGAATGATGATGACCTTTAAGACCTTATTTACATACTTTTAAACCTTTTCGGACGATTTACTAACTTAGTACTATTTGACTTAGGTTGAGGACCCGTTTGGACAACCTTCATTACTTGCTTACTTTCCAAGTCATACTTTATCGCTACTTTATCATTGTGAGTTATAGCATTTTCTTTTTACTGTAACTTATTTTGGGAACTGAGAATACATGCGGAATTTATGTTTTACATACTAGGCATGAGTACTTAAACTTATATATGTGTGGGTTATACAACGGCATAAACATTCCCTTTAGCTCGGTAACGTTTAATCATTGGTTATTGAACCGTGAACGCGAATCTTAGATATGGATCCATAGGGTTTGACATCCCCACTCGGGCTAGTCGCGCTAGCATTTAACGAGTTTTTAATACTTCGTAGACATACGCACTTGCCAAGTGTACTTTCAGGGGGTATAAACGTTAAGTTAGTTACCAAGTGCCCACGGTTAACATATACTTTATCATACTGTTTTGAAACGCTCTTTGTAGCACTGAAATCTCGTGGCCTACCTTACATACTGTTATACTTAAACTATATCTCACCAACCTTTGTGTTGACGTTTTTTAAGCATGTTTTTCTCAGGTGCTTGAGGTTAGCTTCCGCTGTATACTAGTCGTGCCGTAGACACCCGCTGCTCTAGTGTTATCACCGCATGAACTGTTTATCTTGCATTCAAACTTTAATACTTTTGAACTATGTTTTGTAACGACCTAAGGGTCACATATATTTATTCATGCTTGCTATTCGTAGAAGCATACTATTGGTGTAAAACATTTGATGTCGGTTATGACGTCACCTTTTTATCGTGAATGTAACTTCTTTTATTACAGCATATAGTACTTAACCTTGTAATGATCCTGTTGTTGATGATTCATACACGATGGTTTTGTACGGGGCATCACAACAGTCTTTGAAAGTTTGCTGTTTTACCCTGTTGTGTACAATTGACAATATACATACATACAAATAATAACATGCATGGTAATTTGAAATGGGACTTAACATACCACTTTCAAATTATAAATATGAAATATTTGTACATAATAATAAAAATATTAAACATTACATTAAAAGTATCACAATATTATATGTTTTAAACATAAGTAAATAAAAATAATAAAAGATAAAAATACCAACGGGAACTGTATCAATCTGGATAGGGGTTCCAATTCATGTTGTCGGTCGGGTTCCACGGTTAGTTATAGGTGTACTGATAGGCCTGGTTAGGGTCGTAGAGAGTAAATGGTGGTCGCATATCGGGCTGGTGTGGCGGATAGTAAGCAGGTCGGGTCGGTACGTAGTTATTTGGTACCTGAGGTGATAGCTGGCTCATGATCTAATGCTGATGATAGTGCCATCTATCATGATGTCGTTGCCTGGAATGCTCGTACACATTCTCGGCGTGCCACTGCTCGTACTGACTATGTCTAGCCTCGTTTGTCATTTCTACCTCATCTATACGCTGGTAAACGTCAGTAACAGCCTCCCTAATGACATCCCTAATGTCATCCGCTTCCTCTATTTCCTCATCTGAAACTCTCTCTACCTGTGGATGACGACCCTCATATGGTATTGCCTGATTGCATCTGCTCTTTAATACCTTTGCACCCTGATAGACCCGCAATCCTAAAGTCTCAACCTGTTCCCTACATACCATCAGTGGACCCCCTTGATCCCTATCTACACCCAAATACTCTCCAATGAGAGTAACAAAAATACGTCCTCCTATTATTCCCCCGTCCTTCTAATGACCCGTCCTAATCCATTCGGACGAAGTCCATATTGATTATAAACGATTCACAACAGTTGATTACATCGCGAGGTACTTGACCTCTATATGATACATTTTACAAACATTGCATTCGTTTTTGAAAAGACAATCTTTCATTACATCGAAAGTTGACGGCAGGCATACCATTTCATAATATATCTAACTATAATAATCTTGATGAACGCAACGACTCGAATGCAACGTCTTTTGAAATATGTCATAAATGATTCCAAGTATTATCTCTAAGATGAGAAAATGCACAGCGGAAGATTTCTTTCATACCTGAGAATAAACATGCTTTCAAGTGTTAACCAAAAGGTTGGTGAGTTTATAGGTTTATCATAAAACAATAAAATTCATCATTTTGATAGACCACAAGATTTAAATCCTGCATGGTACAAATGGGCCCGAATCCTATACCCACCTGTAATGTACATGCGATATCTTTTAAATACAGTACACCTTTCTCGTGTACGAAATCCATTTTTCATAAATCTTAGTAGCCGTACACATATCTCGTGCACAGACATAACATACACATAACCTGTGTATAAAATCATTCTCTCAATACATAACATTCACATTTCATTACTTTCATAGCTTGGCTTGGTAACCGATCTTAATATATAATGCGCATAATAATTTCCCCAAAACAAAACAACTCGTCTGTATAATAATAATATAAACTTCGAAGTACTAAACACCACGCCCACTAGCCCTTTCGTCTAGTGAACATTCTGGGTGGGGGTGTTAAACCCGGTAGCTACCTTTAGGATTCACATGAATTAGGGCCATACCCGATTCTAATTCTTAGGTTACCAAGCAATAATAATCAGGGGAAAAATATTCACAATAATTAGTGGCAATTATCACGTCCAACTAATTCAATAATAATCCACAGAACTTCTGTCTGCATAATAATTCATTCGAGGAATGTTTTGCTTGTGTCTATCGCGTCAAACATTTATAAAAGCATTTCATGTATTCTCAGTTCAAAATATATTTCAAAAGCATTTAATAAAGCAGTTATAAAAACAGCGCATGTAATCTCAGTCCCAAAAATGCAAAGAGTAAAAGGGAGCAAATGAACTCACAGTACTGTATTTTGGAGTAAAAATACATATGACGACATTGAACAATGCAGGGTTGACCTCGGATTCACGAACCTATATCATTTGTATATTCATTAATACATATAATCGTAATCGAATAAATATATATTATTATTAGTGATGTAATTTATATATTTAATAAAATATAAGTTTCATTGTTTATATACTTTCATTATATATATATAATTGTTAATATAGTTAAGTTAAATATATTTTTAATACATGGGTTACTTGTTTGTAATTAATAATTATGATAATACTTATATTAGTAATAATATTGATATTCTATAATAATGATAAAAGTGATAATAATAATGTTAATAATGATATTAAGAATGATAATAATACTAGATTGTATTAAAATAACTATGTTAATATTAATTATAATAATCCTTTTAAAACATACTCTAGTTAAGATTTTAATAATTTTCATAATAATATTTATATCCAAAATTTCTATATTTTTAAATCTTAACAACATTATTAAACCTGTATATTCATAGTTATAATAATCATAATTTTCGTGTTTAATCTATCAACTAATGACTATAGTTTTTTTAATATTAATTTGTATTCATAATCATAATTTACATATGTTCATATACTAATAATCAACCTCCTAATCTTTATCATAATATCTTTTATTAATAATTAACCTGTTTAGTATTCTTGAAATCCTAATAATATTACTAGCAAAGAAAAATAACACAATTGATAATACTATAAATAATAATATTAGTAATAATAATAATAATAATAATAATAATAATAATAATAATAATAATAATAATAATAATAATAATAATAATAATAATAATAATAATAATAATAATCATAATAATAATAATGAAAATAAAAATAAAAATATAAATGTGTATACCCTTTTGAAAGTTTTTCTAAAAAGAATTGCCCACGACAGGTGAAATGTCCCGTTCTTATTGATTAAAAACGTTCCATATTAATTGATTTCGTTGCGAGGTTTTGACCTCTATATGAGACGTTTTTCAAAGACTGCATTCATTTTTAAACAAACCATAACCTTTATTTCATCAATAAAGGTTTAAAAAGCTTTACGTAGATTATCAAATAATGATAATCTAAAATATCCTGTTTACACACGACCATTACATAATGGTTTACAATACAAATATGTTACAACAAAATAAGTTTCTTGAATGCAGTTTTTACACAATATCATACAAGCATGGACTCCAAATCTTGTCCTTATTTAAGTATGCGACAGCGGAAGCTCTTAATAATCACCTGAGAATAAACATGCTTAAAACGTCAACAAAAATGTTGGTGAGTTATAGGTTTAACCTATATATATCAAATCGTAACAATAGACCACAAGATTTCATATTTCAATACACATCCCATACATAGAGATAAAAATCATTCATATGGTGAACACCTGGTAACCGACAATAACAAGATGCATATATAAGAATATCCCCATCATTCCGGGACACCCTTCGGATATGATATAAATTTCGAAGTACTAAAGCATCCGGTACTTTGGATGGGGTTTGTTAGGCCCAATAGATCTATCTTTAGGATTCGCGTCAATTAGGGTGTCTGTTCCCTAATTCTTAGATTACCAGACTTAATAAAAAGGGGCATATTCGATTTCGATAATTCAACCATAGAATGTAGTTTCACGTACTTGTGTCTATTTTGTAAATCATTTATAAAACCTGCATGTATTCTCATCCCAAAAATATTAGATTTTAAAAGTGGGACTATAACTCACTTTCACAGATTTTTACTTCGTCGGGAAGTAAGACTTGGCCACTGGTTGATTCACGAACCTATAACAATATATACATATATATCAAAGTATGTTCAAAATATATTTACATCACTTTTAATATATTTTGATGTTTTAAGTTTATTAAGTCAGCTGTCCTCGTTAGTAACCTACAACTAGTTGTCCACAGTTAGATGTACAGAAATAAATCGATAAATATTATCTTGAATCAATCCACGACCCAGTGTATACGTATCTCAGTATTGATCACAACTCAAACTATATATATTTTGGAATCAACCTCAACCCTGTATAGCTAACTCCAACATTCACATATAGAGTGTCTATGGTTGTTCCGAAATATATATAGATGTGTCGACATGATAGGTCGAAACATTGTATACGTGTCTATGGTATCTCAAGATTACATAATATATAATACAAGTTGATTAAGTTATGGTTGGAATAGATTTGTTACCAATTTTCACGTAGCTAAAATGAGAAAAATTATCCAATCTTGTTTTACCCATAACTTCTTCATTTTAAATCCGTTTTGAGTGAATCAAATTGCTATGGTTTCATATTGAACTCTATTTTATGAATCTAAACAAAAAAAGTATAGGTTTCTAGTCGGAAAAATAAGTTACAAGTCGTTTTTGTAAAGGTAGTCATTTCAGTCGAAAGAACGACGTCTAGATGACCATTTTAGAAAACATACTTCCACTTTGAGTTTAACCATAATTTTTGGATATAGTTTCATGTTCATAATAAAAATCATTTTCTCAGAATAACAACTTTTAAATCAAAGTTTATCATAGTTTTTAATTAACTAACCCAAAACAGCCCGCGGTGTTACTACGACGGCGTAAATTCGGTTTTACGGTGTTTTTCGTGTTTCCAGGTTTTAAATCATTAAGTTAGCATATCATATAGATATAGAACATGTGTTTAGTTGATTTTAAAAGTCAAGTTAGAAGGATTAACTTTTGTTTGCGAACAAGTTTAGAATTAACTAAACTATGTTCTAGTGATTACAAGTTTAAACCTTCGAATAAGATAGCTTTATATGTATGAATCGAATGATGTTATGAACATCATTACTACCTTAAGTTCCTTGGATGAACCTACTGGAAAAGAGAAAAATGGATCTAGCTTCAATGGATCCTTGGATGGCTCAAAGTTCTTGAAGCAAAATCATGACACGAAAACAAGTTCAAGTAAGATCATCACTTGAAATAAGATTGTTATAGTTATAGAAATTGAACCAAAGTTTGAATATGATTATTACCTTGTATTAGAATGATAACCTACTGTAAGAAACAAAGATTTCTTGAGGTTGGATGATCACCTTACAAGATTGGAAGTGAGCTAGCAAACTTGAAAGTATTCTTGATTTTATGAAACTAGAACTTTTGGAATTTATGAAGAACACTTAGAACTTGAAGATAGAACTTGAGAGAGATCAATTAGATGAATAAAATTGAAGAATTAAAGTGTTTGTAGGTGTTTTTGGTTGTTGGTGTATGGATTAGATATAAAGGATATGTAATTTTGTTTTCATGTAAATAAGTCATGAATGATTACTCATATTTTTGTAATTTTATGAGATATTTCATGCTAGTTGCCAAATGATGGTTCCCACATGTGTTAGGTGACTCACATGGGGTGCTAAGAGCTGATCATTAGAGTGTATATACCAATAGTACATACATCTAAAAGCTGTGTATTGTACGAGTACGAATACGGGTGCATACGAGTAGAATTGTTGATGAAACTGAACGAGGATGTAATTGTAAGCATTTTTGTTAAGTAGAAGTATTTTGATAAGTGTCTTGAAGTCTTTCAAAAGTGTATGAATACATATTAAAACACTACATGTATATACATTTTAACTGAGTCGTTAAGTCATCGTTAGTCGTTACATGTAAATGTTGTTTTGAAACCTTTAGGTTAACGATCTTGTTAAATGTTGTTAACCCAATGTTTATAATATCAAAAGAGATTTTAAATTATTATATTATCATGATATTATGATGTACTAATATCTCTTAATATGATATATATACATTAAATGTCGTTACAACGATAATCGTTACATATATGTCTCGTTTCAAAATCATTATGTTAGTAGTCTTGTTTTTACATATGTAGTTCATTGTTAATATAGTTAATGATATGTTTACTTATCATAATATCATGTTAACTATATATATAACCATATATATGTCATCATATAGTTTTTACAAGTTTTAACGTTCGTGAATCACCGGTCAACTTGGGTGGTCAATTGTCTATATGAAACCTATTTCAATTAATCAAGTCTTAACAAGTTTGATTGCTTAACATGTTGGAAACATTTAATCATGTAAATATCAATCTCAATTAATATATATAAACATGGAAAAGTTCGGGTCACTACAGTACCTACCCGTTAAATAAATTTCGTCCCGAAATTTTAAGCTGTTGAAGGTGTTGACGAATCTTCTGGAAATAGATGCGGGTATTTCTTCTTCATCTGATCTTCACGCTCCCAGGTGAACTCGGGTCCTCTACGAGCATTCCATCGAACCTTAACAATTGGTATCTTGTTTTGCTTAAGTCTTTTAACCTCACGATCCATTATTTCGACGGGTTCTTCGATGAATTGAAGTTTTTCGTTGAATTGGATTTCATCTAACGGAATAGTGAGATCTTCTTTAGCAAAACATTTCTTTAAATTCGAGACGTGGAAAGTGTTATGTACAGCAACGAGTTGTTGAGGTAACTCTAGTCGGTAAGCTACTGGTCCGACACGATCAATAATCTTGAATGGTCCAATATACCTTGGATTTAATTTCCCTCGTTTACCAAATCGAACAACGCCTTTCCAAGGTGCAACTTTAAGCATGACCATCTCTCCAATTTCAAATTCTATATCTTTTCTTTTAATGTCAGCGTAGCTCTTTTGTCGACTTTGGGCGGTTTTCAACCGTTGTTGAATTTGGATGATCTTCTCGGTAGTTTCTTGTATAATCTCCGGACCCGTAATCTGTCTATCCCCCACCTCACTCCAACAAATTGGAGACCTGCACTTTCTACCATAAAGTGCTTCAAACGGCGCCATCTCAATGCTTGAATGGTAGCTGTTGTTGTAGGAAAATTCTGCTAACGGTAGATGTCGATCCCAACTGTTTCCGAAATCAATAACACATGCTCGTAGCATGTCTTCAAGCGTTTGTATCGTCCTTTCGCTCTGCCCATCAGTTTGTGGATGATAGGCAGTACTCATGTCTAGACGAGTTCCTAATGCTTGCTGTAATGTCTGCCAGAATCTTGAAATAAATCTGCCATCCCTATCAGAGATAATAGAGATTGGTATTCCATGTCTGGAGACGACTTCCTTCAAATACAGTCGTGCTAACTTCTCCATCTTGTCATCTTCTCTTATTGGTAGGAAGTGTGCTGATTTGGTGAGACGATCAACTATTACCCAAATAGTATCAAAACCACTTGCAGTCCTTGGCAATTTAGTGATGAAATCCATGGTAATGTTTTCCCATTTCCATTCCGGGATTTCGGGTTGTTGAAGTAGACCTGATGGTTTCTGATGCTCAGCTTTGACCTTAGAACACGTCAAACATTCTCCTACGTATTTAGCAACATCGGCTTTCATACCCGGCCACCAAAAATGTTTCTTGAGATCCTTGTACATCTTCCCCGTTCCAGGATGTATTGAGTATCTGGTTTTATGAGCTTCTCTAAGTACCATTTCTCTCATATCTCCAAATTTTGGTACCCAAATCCTTTCAGCCCTATACCGGGTTCCGTCTTCCCGAATATTAAGATGCTTCTCCGATCCTTTGGGTATTTCATCCTTTAAATTTCCCTCTTTTAAAACTCCTTGTTGCGCCTCCTTTATTTGAGTAGTAAGGTTATTGTGAATCATTATATTCATAGATTTTACTCGAATGGGTTCTCTGTCCTTCCTGCTCAAGGCATCGGCTACCACATTTGCCTTCCCCGGGTGGTAACGAATCTCAAAGTCGTAATCATTCAATAATTCAATCCACCTACGCTGCCTCATATTCAGTTGTTTCTGATTAAATATGTGTTGAAGACTTTTGTGGTCGGTATATATAATACTTTTGACCCCATATAAGTAGTGCCTCCAAGTCTTTAATGCAAAAACAACCGCGCCTAATTCCAAATCATGCGTCGTATAATTTTGTTCGTGAATCTTCAATTGTCTAGACGCATAAGCAATCACCTTCGTTCGTTGCATTAATACACAACCGAGACCTTGCTTTGATGCATCACAATAAATCACAAAATCATCATTCCCTTCAGGCAATGACAATATAGGTGCCGTAGTTAGCTTTTTCTTCAATAACTGAAACGCTTTCTCTTGTTCATCATTCCATTCAAATTTCTTCCCTTTATGCGTTAATGCAGTCAAGGGTTTTGCTATTCTGGAAAAGTCTTGGATGAACCTTCTGTAGTAACCAGCTAGTCCTAAAAACTGGCGTATGTGTTTCGGAGTTTTCGGGGTTTCCCACTTTTCAACAGTTTCTATCTTTGCCGGATCCACCTTAATACCTTCTTTGTTCACTATGTGACCGAGGAATTGAACTTCTTTCAACCAAAATGCACACTTTGAAAACTTAGCGTACAATTCTTCCTTCCTCAATACTTCTAACACCTTTCTCAAATGTTCACCGTGTTCTTGGTCATTCTTTGAGTAAATAAGTATGTCATCAATGAAAACAATGACAAACTTGTCAAGGTATGGTCCACACACTCGGTTCATAAGGTCCATGAACACAGCTGGTGCATTAGTTAAACCAAACGGCATGACCATAAACTCGTAATGACCGTAACGTGTTCTGAAAGCAGTCTTTGGAATATCATCTTCTTTCACCCGCATTTGATGATACCCGGAACGTAAGTCAATCTTTGAATAAACAGACGAGCCTTGTAGTTGATCAAATAAGTCGTCGATTCTCGGTAGTGGGTAGCGGTTCTTGATGGTAAGTTTGTTCAACTCTCGGTAGTCGATACACAACCTGAATGTACCATCTTTCTTCTTGACAAACAAAACAGGAGCTCCCCACGGTGATGTGCTTGGTCGAATGAAACCACGCTCTAAAAGTTCTTGTAATTGGCTTTGCAGTTCTTTCATCTCGCTGGGTGCGAGTCTGTAAGGAGCACGAGCTATTGGTGCAGCTTCTGGTACAAGATCTATTTGAAATTCAACGGATCGATGTGGGGGTAATCCCGGTAATTCTTTCGGAAATACATCGGGAAATTCTTTTGCGACGGGAACATCATTGATGCTCTTTTCTTCAGTTTGTACTTTCTCGACGTGTGCTAGAACAGCATAGCAACCTTTTCTTATTAGTTTTTGTGCCTTCAAATTACTAATAAGATGTAGCTTCGTGTTGCCCTTTTCTCCGTACACCATTAAGGGTTTTCCTTTTTCTCGTATAATGCGAATTGCATTTTTGTAACAAACGATCTCTGCTTTCACTTCTTTCAACCAGTCCATACCGATTATCACATCAAAACTCCCTAACTCTACTGGTATCAAATCAATCTTAAATGTTTCGCTAACCAGTTTAATTTCTCGATTCCGACATATATTATCTGCTGAAATTAATTTACCATTTGCTAATTCGAGTAAAAATTTACTATCCAAAGGCGTCAATGGACAACTTAATTTAGCACAAAAATCTCTACTCATATAGCTTCTATCCGCACCCGAATCAAATAAAACGTAAGCAGATTTATTGTCAATAAGAAACGTACCCGTAACAAGCTCCGGGTCTTCCTGTGCCTCTACCGCATTAATATTGAAAACTCTTCCACGGCCTTGTCCATTCGTGTTCTCCTGGTTCGGGCAATTTCTAATAATGTGGCCTGGTTTTCCACATTTATAACAAACTACATTGGCATAACTTGCTCCGATACTACTTGCTCCGCCATTACTCGTTCCGACACCATTTGTTCCTTTCGTTCTATTAACCCCTGGTCCGTAGACCTCACACTTCGCCGCGCTATGACCATTTCTTTTACACTTGTTGCAAAATTTGGTGCAGAACCCCGAGTGATTCTTTTCACACCTTTGGCATAGCTGCTTCTGATTGTTGTTGTTGTTGCGGTTATTATTGTTGTTGGGATGATTGTTGTAGTTACTGTTGTTGTTGTTGTTGTTGTTGTTGTTGTTGTTGTTGTTGGGCCGTTTGTTGTAGTTGCGATTGATGTTGCGATTGTTGGGATAATTGTTGCGATTATTGTTGTAATTGCTGTTGTTGTTGTATTGGTGATTCTTATCACCGTTTTCCTCCCACTTTCTTTTGACTTGCTTCACATTGGCCTCTTCAGCAGTCTGTTCTTTAATTCTTTCTTCAATCTGGTTCACTAGCTTGTGAGCCATTCTACATGCCTGTTGTATGGAGGCGGGCTCGTGTGAACTTATATCTTCTTGGATTCTTTCCGGTAATCCTTTCACAAACGCGTCGATCTTCTCTTCCTCATCTTCGAATGCTCCCGGACACAATAGGCACAATTCTGTGAATCGTCTTTCGTACGTGGTAATATCAAATCCTTGGGTTCGTAACCCTCTAAGTTCTGTCTTGAGCTTATTGACCTCGGTTCTGGGACGGTACTTCTCGTTCATCAAGTGCTTGAATGCTGACCACGGTAGTGCGTACGCATCATCTTGTCCTACTTGCTCTAGATAGGTATTCCACCATGTTAACGCAGAACCTGTGAAGGTATGCGTAGCGTACTTCACTTTGTCCTCTTCAGTACACTTACTTATGGCAAACACCGATTCAACCTTCTCGGTCCACCGTTTCAATCCGATCGGTCCTTCGGTTCCATCAAATTCCAAAGGTTTGCAGGCAGTGAATTCTTTGTAGGTGCATCCTACACGATTTCCTGTACTGCTAGATCCAAGGTTATTGTTGGTATGTAGCGCAGCCTGTACTGCGGCTATGTTTGAAGCTAGAAAAGTACGGAATTCCTCTTCATTCATATTCACGGTGTGTCGAGTAGTCGGTGCCATTTCCTTCAAAATAGTTAAATGGAACAAGTTAATCATACAGAATATTAAGAGTAGTTAATAGTATTTCGTAGCATAATATGAACTCATTTATAAAAGCTTTTTCTTCATATTAGCGTTTTATAAGTTTAAATTCGGGTAGTACCTACCCGTTAAGTTCATACTTAGTAGCTAATATACAATTCAACTACTACAATTCTATATGAAAAACTGATTGTAATAATATTTCGCGTTCAAACTTTTATACAATATTTTACAAACTTACAATACCGCTTATTTTACATAAAGCATGAAATATAGCACACAATAACTTTGATACAAGATAGTTGTGAAGACAATTCTAGCTAGTACACAAGTCGTTCGGCAAAGGCAATAAAGACACGTAATTCATACGTCCAGAAACAAGTCATGCATTCTGGTTTTACTAGGACTACTTCCCATCCTTGGTCTTGTGCAACATAACCGTTATGGCCGTTGATAAGACAGCGTGTTGTAACGTCATCAAAGGGACGAGGGTTACGTAATGTCCAACAGTCCCGTAATAATCTAAAAACCTCATTTCTTACCCCAATTACCGACTCCGTCACTTGTGGAAACGTTTTGTTTAATAGTTGTAGCCCGATGTTCTTGTTCTCACTTTGGTGAGAAGCGAACATTACTAATCCGTAAGCATAACATGCTTCTTTATGTTGCATGTTAGCCGCTTTTTCTAAATCACGAAGTCCAATATTTGGATATATTGAGTCAAAATAATTTCTTAACCCGTTGCGTAAAATAGCATTTGGGTTCCCCGCAATATATGCGTCAAAGTAAACACATCGTAACTTATGGGTTTCCCAATGTGATATCCCCCATCTTTCAAACGAAAGTCTCTTATAAACCAAGACATTCTTGGAACGTTCTTCGAATGTCTTACAAACTGATCTCGCCTTAAATAGTTGTGCCGAGGAATTCTGGCCGACTCTAGACAAGATTTCATCAATCATGTCTCCGGGTAGGTCTCTTAAAATATTGGGCTGTCTATCCATTTGGTGTTTTTAAACTGTAAAATAGACAAGAGTTAGATTCATAAAAAAAAATACTTATTAATACAAGCAATTTTTACATATATCATAAAGCATAAGAACACTATATTACATATATTACACCACACGAATACAACTATCTTATTCCGACTCGTTCGTTTCTTCTTCTTCGATTTTTGTTCGTTTTGCCAAGTTTCTAGGGATATATGATGTTCCCCTAATACGATCCGTCGTTATCCACATTGGTTTAGAAAAACCTGGTGGTTTAGAGGTTCCCGGGTCATTGTTACAACTTAAGGACTTCGGGGGTTGACGATACATATACAGTTCATCGGGGTTGGAATAAGATTTCTCTATTTTTATTCCCTTTCCCTTATTATTTTCTTTTGCCTTTTTAAATTCAGTTGGGGTAATTTCTATAACATCATCGGAATTCTCGTCGGAATCTGATTCATCGGAGAATTGGTAATCCTCCCAATATTTTGCTTCCTTGGCGGAAACACCATTGACCATAATTAACTTTGGTCGGTTGGTTGAGGATTTTCTTTTACTTAACCGTTTTATTATTTCCCCCACCGGTTCTATTTCTTCATCCGGTTCCGATTCTTCTTCCGGTTCCGATTCTTCTTCCGGTTCCGACTCTTCTTCCGGTTCCTCTTCGGGAACTTGTGAATCAGTCCACAAATCATTCCAATTTATATTTGACTCTTCATTATTATTAGGTGAGTCAATGGGACTTGTTCTAGAGGTAGACATCTATCACATAATATCAAACACGTTAAGAGATTAATATATCACATAATATTCATATGTTAAAAATATATAGTTTCCAACAAAAAATGTTAAGCAATCATTTTTAAAGAAAACACGGTCGAAGTCCAGACTCACTAATGCATCCTAACAAACTCGATAAGACACACTAATGCAAATTTTCTGGTTCTCTAAGACCAACGCTCGGATACCAACTGAAATGTCCCGTTCTTATTGATTAAAAACGTTCCATATTAATTGATTTCGTTGCGAGGTTTTGACCTCTATATGAGACGTTTTTCAAAGACTGCATTCATTTTTAAACAAACCATAACCTTTATTTCATCAATAAAGGTTTAAAAAGCTTTACGTAGATTATCAAATAATGATAATCTAAAATATCCTGTTTACACACGACCATTACATAATGGTTTACAATACAAATATGTTACAACAAAATAAGTTTCTTGAATGCAGTTTTTACACAATATCATACAAGCATGGACTCCAAATCTTGTCCTTATTTAAGTATGCGACAGCGGAAGCTCTTAATAATCACCTGAGAATAAACATGCTTAAAACGTCAACAAAAATGTTGGTGAGTTATAGGTTTAACCTATATATATCAAATCGTAACAATAGACCACAAGATTTCATATTTCAATACACATCCCATACATAGAGATAAAAATCATTCATATGGTGAACACCTGGTAACCGACAATAACAAGATGCATATATAAGAATATCCCCATCATTCCGGGACACCCTTCGGATATGATATAAATTTCGAAGTACTAAAGCATCCGGTACTTTGGATGGGGTTTGTTAGGCCCAATAGATCTATCTTTAGGATTCGCGTCAATTAGGGTGTCTGTTCCCTAATTCTTAGATTACCAGACTTAATAAAAAGGGGCATATTCGATTTCGATAATTCAACCATAGAATGTAGTTTCACGTACTTGTGTCTATTTTGTAAATCATTTATAAAACCTGCATGTATTCTCATCCCAAAAATATTAGATTTTAAAAGTGGGACTATAACTCACTTTCACAGATTTTTACTTCGTCGGGAAGTAAGACTTGGCCACTGGTTGATTCACGAACCTATAACAATATATACATATATATCAAAGTATGTTCAAAATATATTTACATCACTTTTAATATATTTTGATGTTTTAAGTTTATTAAGTCAGCTGTCCTCGTTAGTAACCTACAACTAGTTGTCCACAGTTAGATGTACAGAAATAAATCGATAAATATTATCTTGAATCAATCCACGACCCAGTGTATACGTATCTCAGTATTGATCACAACTCAAACTATATATATTTTGGAATCAACCTCAACCCTGTATAGCTAACTCCAACATTCACATATAGAGTGTCTATGGTTGTTCCGAAATATATATAGATGTGTCGACATGATAGGTCGAAACATTGTATACGTGTCTATGGTATCTCAAGATTACATAATATATAATACAAGTTGATTAAGTTATGGTTGGAATAGATTTGTTACCAATTTTCACGTAGCTAAAATGAGAAAAATTATCCAATCTTGTTTTACCCATAACTTCTTCATTTTAAATCCGTTTTGAGTGAATCAAATTGCTATGGTTTCATATTGAACTCTATTTTATGAATCTAAACAAAAAAAGTATAGGTTTCTAGTCGGAAAAATAAGTTACAAGTCGTTTTTGTAAAGGTAGTCATTTCAGTCGAAAGAACGACGTCTAGATGACCATTTTAGAAAACATACTTCCACTTTGAGTTTAACCATAATTTTTGGATATAGTTTCATGTTCATAATAAAAATCATTTTCTCAGAATAACAACTTTTAAATCAAAGTTTATCATAGTTTTTAATTAACTAACCCAAAACAGCCCGCGGTGTTACTACGACGGCGTAAATTCGGTTTTACGGTGTTTTTCGTGTTTCCAGGTTTTAAATCATTAAGTTAGCATATCATATAGATATAGAACATGTGTTTAGTTGATTTTAAAAGTCAAGTTAGAAGGATTAACTTTTGTTTGCGAACAAGTTTAGAATTAACTAAACTATGTTCTAGTGATTACAAGTTTAAACCTTCGAATAAGATAGCTTTATATGTATGAATCGAATGATGTTATGAACATCATTACTACCTTAAGTTCCTTGGATGAACCTACTGGAAAAGAGAAAAATGGATCTAGCTTCAATGGATCCTTGGATGGCTCAAAGTTCTTGAAGCAAAATCATGACACGAAAACAAGTTCAAGTAAGATCATCACTTGAAATAAGATTGTTATAGTTATAGAAATTGAACCAAAGTTTGAATATGATTATTACCTAGTATTAGAATGATAACCTACTGTAAGAAACAAAGATTTCTTGAGGTTGGATGATCACCTTACAAGATTGGAAGTGAGCTAGCAAACTTGAAAGTATTCTTGATTTTATGAAACTAGAACTTTTGGAATTTATGAAGAACACTTAGAACTTGAAGATAGAACTTGAGAGAGATCAATTAGATGAATAAAATTGAAGAATTAAAGTGTTTGTAGGTGTTTTTGGTCGTTGGTGTATGGATTAGATATAAAGGATATGTAATTTTGTTTTCATGTAAATAAGTCATGAATGATTACTCATATTTTTGTAATTTTATGAGATATTTCATGCTAGTTGCCAAATGATGGTTCCCACATGTGTTAGGTGACTCACATGGGGTGCTAAGATCTGATCATTAGAGTGTATATACCAATAGTACATACATCTAAAAGCTGTGTATTGTACGAGTACGAATACGGGTGCATACGAGTAGAATTGTTGATGAAACTGAACGAGGATGTAATTGTAAGCATTTTTGTTAAGTAGAAGTATTTTGATAAGTGTCTTGAAGTCTTTCAAAAGTGTATGAATACATATTAAAACACTACATGTATATACATTTTAACTGAGTCGTTAAGTCATCGTTAGTCGTTACATGTAAATGTTGTTTTGAAACCTTTAGGTTAACGATCTTGTTAAATGTTGTTAACCCAATGTTTATAATATCAAAAGAGATTTTAAATTATTATATTATCATGATATTATGATGTACTAATATCTCTTAATATGATATATATACATTAAATGTCGTTACAACGATAATCGTTACATATATGTCTCGTTTCAAAATCATTATGTTAGTAGTCTTGTTTTTACATATGTAGTTCATTGTTAATATACTTAATGATATGTTTACTTATCATAATATCATGTTAACTATATATATAACCATATATATGTCATCATATAGTTTTTACAAGTTTTAACGTTCGTGAATCACCGGTCAACTTGGGTGGTCAATTGTCTATATGAAACCTATTTCAATTAATCAAGTCTTAACAAGTTTGATTGCTTAACATGTTGGAAACATTTAATCATGTAAATATCAATCTCAATTAATATATATAAACATGGAAAAGTTCGGGTCACTACAACAGGGCTCGAACACGCGACCTCCCACTTAACCGAAACACTCTCAAACAATGGTTCTGCTGCAACTTATTTGATTAAATCCCATTTTTATTTAAATATAACCCCTCCTTTTCTGTTTTGATTTCCTTCTTCTGTGAATTAACCTTGATCGACTAGGTAACCAGTTCTTGATCAATTTAATTGATACTAATTTAACTTAGACTTTATATTGAGACTTAAAACAACTCAATGGGTGATTGAGTTACTTAAAACAGACGAAAAAAAATAAAACTGGAACACTCGTTGTTCATTTGCAAAAAAAAAAAATAAACATAAAACTCAATAATTGATTTCAAATTCTAGATTGTTTTGGTTAAAATCTATAACATGAACTAGGTTGAAAATCGATCCTACAACCTTTAGCAATCATTAATTTCACCAGAAACATCAAAACAAAGACGTATTTTGCGAAGAACAATTATGTTGACTTTTTAAAATTTTGACTCGAAAAATTCATCATCAATCGGAGAAATTAAAGATTGAAAACTTACAGCAGGTTCAAGTATATGATTCCTAACATTTCTGTATTTCTAGATTTTGACTAAAGAATCAATTTTTGAGCTTTTGATTTCAATATGATACGAACAGGGGAGACGGGTTGGGGTTTCACTCAAGTTAGTTTAATTCACTCGATAATTGCAATGATAATTGATATTTAATAACAATGATTGTTCGACAGAGTATCACGAGTAGCAGAGAAAAAAAAATGAAAAGGGAAGAAGAAGAAGAAATGGCGAATCAGATGTCAATGTTGAAACCTTATACAGATATATTTATATTTATTTTACGTATAAGTTCTTATATATATATACTTCTGTATATACCCGAAAATACCTATCTGTATATCTGTTTATCAATATTATTAGTTGTTCGCTTGATAAAGAAGGAGTGAGGTGACAATGGTTCACAAGGCAAATAGAAGAAGAAAAAAAAGAAACAGAAAAAGATATAGAACAGAATATGGTAACCAGTGATATCGCATATATATCTGTATTATATAATTAACTGGATTTTCTTTTATATCTGTTTATATTTATTTATATAGTTATATTTTATATAATTGTAATTATGTATATATATATCTGTTTATGATTTGTATATATCTATTTTATTAAATTTCATAATATTAGTTATTAATATAATTCTATTAGTAATTTTAATAAGAACTCTAATAATATAAGAGATATAATGTTGATAATATTAATAATAATAGATAATAATAAAGATAATAATAATTACAAGAAATGAATTTATTGATGATAATAATAACTTAAAAATAAAAATGATTATTTTTAGTAATAATAAACATAATAACAAAAATTATAATTTTTACTACTAATTACAATAATAATGATTTTAATAATAATAATCTTGATAAAGATAATAATGATAATACATAATCATTTGTAGTAACTAAAATTGTAATCTTACAACTAATTACGATATGAATATTGATAATAACAATACTAATAATACTAATAATAATAGTAGTTATATAACAAATCAATTATATTAAATTTCATATTTATATATTATACAAAATAATAATAGTAACACTGTTATTAATATTAGATACATATTCTAATAATAGTAATGAAAGTAATAATAATCTTATTATAACAACTATATTTTAATTTGTTAATATATTATTAATTATATAATATTTAATAATCATATGATATTTTATATAGTAACTCTTATTGATTCCTTATTATTTAATTATATATAAATTATTATACATAGATCTCATATGTCTTTATATATATAGTCATTTTAAATTGTACTTAATTATTTTGTATCTCACTTTACCTATCTAATTCCAATGTTTAAATTATAATTTATAATTTCAAATTACTACATATATATATATATATATATATATATATATATATATATATATATATATATATATATATATATACATATATATACACATACATACATATTTATTTACAAATAATTGTTCGTGAATCGTCGAGAACAGTCGAAGGTCAAATGGATATATGATACAGTTTAAAAATTTTTTTAAGACTCAATATTACAGACTTTGCTTATCGTGTCAAATTCAAACTAGAATTAAGTTTAAATTTAGTCGGAAATTCCCGGGTCATCACAGTACCTACCCGTTAAAGAAATTTCGTCCCGAAATTTGAGTGAGGTGGTCATGGCTAACAATAAAAATATTTTCATGACGAATATGAGTTGATAACTAGGGTTTTTATCATTATTGAGTAATATAGATAAAACAATTTGATTATGTGAAGCGTACGAGTGAAGCTGTCACAAAAGATGGAAATAGGGATTTAGCTTTCGACGTAGTCAGGGTTGAATTTAGAAAATAAGGTGTGTCTTAACTTTTGAAGTTGTCTTGGTTGAATTCCGGAATTCAAGGGATTTAGGAAAAAAATCTTCGTAATAAGATTTGATTCTTCGGTAATCAAGGAAATTAGGATTCGCTTTAAATGAGATTACCTATTTTGATTGCTCTGTCAAATATTTTACTATAAATCCACCCTCTTCATTTCCTTTATATTGTCATAACCCGACCTTAACCATAAGGACGAATACAATAACATATGATTTCATCGCGAGGTATTGACCTCTATATGCGACGTTTTTCAAAAACTGCATTCGTTTTTACAATACAAACCATAACTTTTATTACAAATACAAGGTTTAAACAAGATAATAATGATTATCGTTTAGTGATAATCTTAGACTTACAAACTTTACATGTGATAATAACAATACGACTTCTAACATATTTTACATTACAAATCCTCCGATATGCAGTTTTATTTTTGACACAAATATGCATACTCAAGATCTTGCTTAAATTCAACATGTTGCAGCGGAAGCTTTTAGTTATCACCTGAGAATAAACATGCTTAAAACGTCAACATAAAGTTGGTGAGATATAGGTTTAATGCCGGCAGCGTTATAAATATAGACCACAAGATTTCATATATAAACGTTTTAATAAAAATATTCTAAGTTGTTGAGCACTTGATAACCATACTTAACATTTAATCAACGTTGCATATTCCCTTTATTATGAAATCTTACTACACCGTACCAAGTGTAGTTACCGAAACGAAGTACTGTGCAACCGTTGAATACTGGTCGTCCAGTCCGGTTGGGGTTGTCAGGCCCGATAGATCTATCAACAGGATTCGCGTTTACAATATCTCATGTAAATAATAGTTACCAAGTTACAGGGAAGTATGCCAGTGGTACAACTCAACGTAGAATATATATTTTTAATCACTTGTGTCCATAACGTAAATCATAAAATGCATGTATTCTCATCCCGAAATATTTAGAGTTTAAAAGTGGGACTATATACTCACTTTTGCCTTGAAGGTATTTATCACGACTTGGTCTCCGATAGATATCACGAACCTAACCATATATATAATATATCAACATATTTTCTTTTTAAGTAATCGTTACACACACACACACACATACACACATACACACACACACACACACACACACACACACACACATATATATATATATATATATATATATATATATATATATATATATATATATATATATATATATATATATATATATATATATATATATACTTTTAATACTTTTAATATTTTCTTAGTCCGTAGTTAGCAGTCCGATGTTAGTGGTCTACAATTAGTTGCTTAAATAAAATAAATAAAGACCCCATCGTATTCGTATTGATCAGAATTAATCTCGACCCATGGTACCATGTTTTCAAGTGACGTGTTGCGTACATAAAGTACCGTGTTGTCAAATGACGTGTTGCGTACAATCATGAGGTCTTATGATTAATCTTCTCGTGTTGTTTACGGGTGGTCCTGAAATATATAAAATTAAATCATAAGTAAATATATATGAAATATCATATTAATTAGAAAATATATGATTAATTTAATTTTTCTCCAAATATTTTCGTAGCTAAACTAGCTTCGGATACCCGATCTTGTTTTAGTCGTAGTTTCCTCATTACAACTCCGTTTTTGTTGGTTCAACTTGCCACTTCTTTGGATCGAATTAAATTTTAAGAATATGAACTGAAAATACCTTAGGTTGTATTCGAAATCACAGGTTATAGGTCAAACTTTGGTGAAACTTATGAAAGTGATCATTTTCCATCATAAAAACAACATTTAATGATCATTTTTCTAAAAATACTTACACTTTGAGTTAAACCATGAAATTTTTATGTGTTAACATATTCATAAGAAATATCATTTTTCTAGAACATAAACTTCCAATTCAAAGCTTAAGATGGTTTTTAATTATCCAACCCAAAACAGCCCCCGGTTGCACTCCGACGACGTAGATTCAGTTTTTAAGATGTTCTTTGTAAAACCAAGTTATATCTTGTTAAGTTAGCATATCATTATGATATATTACAGGTCTTGAAGTTTTTTAAAAGTTAAGTTAGAAGGATCTATTTAGTTTGCAAACAAGTTTGAAATCATTCAAACTATGTTCTTGTTGTTAAAATTTTACAACACAAAATAAGATAGCTATATAAATATGAATCGAATAAGGTTATGAACAAGGTTACTACCTCAAGTTACTTGGACGAAGTTACTGTAAAAGATGAGAAAAATCTTAGAACCAAAAGAGTGGTGGAGTTGGATTGAAAGGTTGGAAGTAAACTTGTTTACTTGGAAGGATTTTTGAAGTGTTCTTGAATGGATTTTCTTATGATGATTAAGGGTTGTTTTTGAAGCTAGATCTTCATGGTTATTTGCTGAGATTGTGAAGAACACTTAAGGTTCCTAAGAGTGTGTTTTTGGTTAGAGAAAATGTGTAGTAAAAATGAAAATGGAATGGAGTATAAATGGTGGTGAAAAGATGTATAAATTTGTAATATTGTGCAAAAGTCTTGTAATATGCCAAATTGATTAATCATGCATGATAAGATCTAAAATTGGGTGACTCATGGTTGCTAATAAAGTGATTTTGATGTGTATATACCAATAGTAAATACGTATAGAAGCTGGGTATGATACGGGTACATATACCCTAGATATACGTATAAAAATCTTGAGAAAACGGAACGAGGATTCAAATATAGCTATCTTTTGTAAATATACTTATATTGTTTTATGTATATAAATCCTTTAAAAGTGATAAAATACATATCTATACGATACATGTATAAGCATTATAAGTTTTAAGTATTTAAGTCGAAGAACGTCACATATAGTTATCGTTTTGAAAACTTAAGTTAGTAGTCTCAAAATATACTTATAACTCATTGTTATTAGTACACAATGAGATGTTAAAACATTCTTAGATCATGTTAAATATATAAAAATACATATATATACACAAACGTATAATTATCGTATGTTATATAGTTCGTGATATCATTGGTCAAATTGGACAGTCAAACGTTGTGTAAAACTCTTTTCAAAAACATAAGTCTCAACAATTTAGATTGCTTATCATGTTGGTAAGGTTTAATTTATATAAATATTAATCTTATAAGTGTAAAACGATCAGAAAAATCCGGGTCGTTACATATATTATGAAATTCCATCCTTTTGTTTTCTCTTCCCGACTTTAGGCCAAGCGAATATTGATCTAGAATTCGTAAATATGGAGTTTCGAATGATCATGACTAATGTTCTAAGAGAGATTGTACTAGCACAATCTTGATTGGTTAAGTTACCATAATTCAAGGGAAAAATATAGAACTATCAAGAAATTATGTTCTTGATATGTGTATATATTAGATAGAATGTAAGAGTCGAGTAACATTGCACATGATGACGATATGGTCTGTGAATCATCACGTTTCATTAGAAACTCAGCATGACTTATTGTAATATAATCACGTTGATCAAGTATCATTATATTATACTAACTCATGCATCAGTTCCCAACACTACTTCAAAAACATTCATATTTTAAATTTGAATTTTTCAGAATTTAGAAACTAAAACAGTTTCCTTTATTATATAACACGGATATCGCGAAGAGGTAAATGATTTCAGATAAGAATAGTTATGAAAATATCTTCAGAAATATCGGAGATATTTATGACGATATTTTGGAATTTCTAAAATTGAAGGTTGATGAAGAAAATTTGTCTGCAAGAGTTTAGAGTCAGGAGCAAGGTATTCGTTAATAACTTCAGTAGATACTGAATCATTTGGATTCTTTGAAGGCAAATTTAGTCTTTGTGATTTATCCACGGCCTCTGTCAAGGTTTGCTCAATCCGTTTTCCACTTTCAATCTTTCTGAGCTTTGCCAACATACTATTCTTTATCTTTATACCATCGACTGTTAAGGTCGTGTACAATTTTTGCTGCTGTATTCAACTTTTTCAGAATTCATAGTATTGATTCGTAGGCTGGGTGCTTTTCAGAATTTCAGAATGGAATATCATAATTCTAATAGAGTAATGTTATATGTACATATAACTGTTGAAGTAGAAACACTGCGAGATTCGAAATACTGATTGCTATATCCCAGTAACTAGTATGCAATTCTCATTACAAGATGCGGATGAGTATATGATAGGGTTTTAATGAACAAATATAATGATTATTCGGAAAGTCAAAAGTCAACGTAGTTGTTGGTAAGTTTGCTGCTAATGTGATCAGATATAAACGGTTTCCCGGTATCGATGACGAAAGACAACTTATATACCAGGGTTATAATAAGCTAATTCGAGTGAAAAGTCGAAGTTGACTTGTTGGAGCTGTGACAAAATTGGCTACTTTGGAAAGGGATTGCAAAGTTATTTTGGGTAATAATAACACTAAAGGAATTAACACAGCTACGTGTTAAACATTTACTCAGTTTTCGAGAATTTTCAGGTGCATAACTATATGCATAAATCTTTTCTCTCGTAGATGAAGTGCGGTTGGTTCATCCTCTCGATTTAGGTGTTTTCAAGAATCATGAAAGGTTTGAACACAGATTGTAATCGTCAAGATACGATTGAGGTTTAAGATGAAATCAAGTGGCAAACTTGAAGAATTGTTTAGTTTCATATGTTATAATAAATATTTTAATTCATTTTAATTGTCCAATGTTGGTAGTCCTCAGTTGATAGTCCACAGTTAGCAATTCAATAATTCATATATAGTTTAATATATAATATTCGAATTAATTAATACGTATCGTGACCCATGTACATGTCTCAGACTCGATCACAACTCAAAGTATATATATTATTGTAGAATCAACCTCAACCCTGTATAGCTAACTCTATCATTACTGAAATGTCCCGTTCTTATTGATTAAAAACGTTCCATATTAATTGATTTCGTTGCGAGGTTTTGACCTCTATATGAGACATTTTTCAAAGACTGCATTCATTTTTGAAACAAACCATAACCTTTATTTCATAGATAAAGGTTTTTAAAAAGATTTACGTAGATTATCAAATAATGATAATCTAAAATATCCTGTTTACATGCGACCATTACATAATGGTTTACAATACAAATATGTTACAACAAAATAAGTTTCTTGAATGCAGTTTTTACACAATATCATACAAGCATGGACTCCAAATCTTGTCCTTATTTAAGTATGCGACAGCGGAAGCTCTTAATAATCACCTGAGAATAAACATGCTTAAAACGTCAACAAAAATGTTGGTAAGTTATAGGTTTAACCTATATATATCAAATCATAATAATAGACCACAAGATTTCATATTTCAATACACATCCCATACATAGAGATAAAAATCATTCATATGGTGAACACCTGGTAACCGACATTAACAAGATGCATATATAAGAATATCCCCATCATTCCGGGACACCCTTCGGATATGATATAAATTTCGAAGTACTAAAGCATCCGGTACTTTGGATGGGGCTTGTTGGGCCCGATAGATCTATCTTTAGGATTCGCGTCAATTAGGGTGTCTGTTCCCTAATTCTTAGATTACCAGACTTAATAAAAAGGGGCATATTCGATTTCGATAATTCAACCATAGAATGTAGTTTCACGTACTTGTGTCTATTTTGTAAATCATTTATAAAACCTGCATGTATTCTCATCCCAAAAATATTAGATTTTAAAAGTGGGACTATAACTCACTTTCACAGATTTTTACTTCGTCGGGAAGTAAGACTTGGCCACTGGTTGATTCAGGAACCTATAACAATATATACATATATATCAAAGTATGTTCAAAATATATTTACAACACTTTTAATATATTTTGATGTTTTAAGTTTATTAAGTCAGCTGTCCTCGTTAGTAACCTACAACTAGTTGTCCACAGTTAGATGTACAGAAATAAATCGATAAATATTATCTTGAATCAATCCACGACCCAGTGTATACGTATCTCAGTATTGATCACAACTCAAACTATATATATATTTTGGAATCAACCTCAACCCTGTATAGCTAACTCCAACATTCACATATAGAGTGTCTATGGTTGTTCCGAAATATATATAGATGTGTCGACATGATAGGTCGAAACATTGTATACGTGTCTATGGTATCTCAAGATTACATAATATACAATACAAGTTGATTAAGTTATGGTTGGAATAGATTTGTTACCAATTTTCACGTAGCTAAAATGAGAAAAATTATCCAATCTTGTTTTACCCATAACTTCTTCATTTTAAATCCGTTTTGAGTGAATCAAATTGCTATGGTTTCATATTGAACCCTATTTTATGAATCTAAACAGAAAAAGTATAGGTTTATAGTCGGAAAAATAAGTTACAAGTCGTTTTTGTAAAGGTAGTCATTTCAGTCGAAAGAACGACGTCTAGATGACCATTTTAGAAAACATACTTCCACTTTGAGTTTAACCATAATTTTTGGATATAGTTTCATGTTCATAATAAAAATCATTTTCTCAGAATAACAACTTTTAAATCAAAGTTTATCATAGTTTTTAATTAACTAACCCAAAACAGCCCGCGGTGTTACTACGACGGCGTAAATCCGGTTTTACGGTGTTTTTCGTGTTTCCAGGTTTTAAATCATTAAGTTAGCATATCATATAGATATAGAACATGTGTTTAGTTGATTTTAAAAGTCAAGTTAGAAGGATTAACTTTTATTTGCGAACAAGTTTAGAATTAACTAAACTATGTTCTAGTGATTACAAGTTTAAACCTTCGAATAAGATAGCTTTATATGTATGAATCGAATGATGTTATGAACATCATTACTACCTTAAGTTCCTTGGATAAACCTACTAGAAAAGAGAAAAATGGATCTAGCTTCAACGGATCCTTGGATGGCTCGAAGTTCTTGAAGCAGAATCATGACACGAAAACAAGTTCAAGTAAGATCATCACTTGAAATAAGATTGTTATAGTTATAGAAATTGAACCAAAGAAACAAAGATTTCTTGAGGTTGGATGATCACCTTACAAGATTGGAAATGAGCTAGCAAACTTGAAAGTATTCTTGATTTTATGTAACTAGAACTTGTAGAATATATGAAGAACACTTAGAACTTGAAGATAGAACTTGAGAGAGATCAATTAGATGAAGAAAATTAAAGAATGAAAGTGTTTGTAGGTGTTTTTGGTCGTTGGTGTATGGATTAGATATAAAGGATATGTAATTTTGTTTTCATGTAAATAAGTCATGAATGATTACTCATATTTTTGTAATTTTATGAGATATTTCTTGCTAGTTGCCAAATGATGGTTCCCACATGTGTTAGGTGACTCACATGGGCTGCTAAGAGCTGATCATTGGAGTGTATATACCAATAGTACATACATCTAAAAGCTGTGTATTGTACGAGTACGAATACGGGTGCATACGAGTAGAATTGTTGATGAAACTGAACGAGGATGTAATTGTAAGCATTTTTGTTAAGTAGAAGTATTTTGATAAGTGTCTTGAAGTCTTTCAAAAGTGTATGAATACATATTAAAACACTACATGTATATACATTTTAACTGAGTCGTTAAGTCATCGTTAGTCGTTACATGTAAATGTTGTTTTGAAACCTTTAGGTTAACGATCTTGTTAAATGTTGTTAACCCAATGTTTATAATATCAAAAGAGATTTTAAATTATTATATTATCATGATATTATGATGTACGAATATCTCTTAATATGATATATATACATTAAATGTCGTTACAACGATAATCGTTACATATATGTCTCGTTTCAAAATCATTAAGTTAGTAGTCTTGTTTTTACATATGTAGTTCATTGTTAATATAATTAATGATATGTTTACTTATCATAATATCATGTTAACTATATATATAACCATATATATGTCATCATATAGTTTTTACAAGTTTTAACGTTCGTGAATCACCGGTCAACTTGGGTGGTCAATTGTCTATATGAAACTTATTTCAATTAATCAAGTCTTAACAAGTTTGATTGCTTAACATGTTGGAAACATTTAATCATGTAAATATCAATCTCAATTAATATATATAAACATGGAAAAGTTCGGGTCACTACAGTACCTACCCGTTAAATAAATTTCGTCCCGAAATTTTAAGCTGTTGAAGGTGTTGACGAATCTTCTGGAAATAGATGCGGGTATTTCTTCTTCATCTGATCTTCACACTCCCAGGTGAACTCGGGTCCTCTACGAGCATTCCATCGAACCTTAACAATTGGTCTCTTGTTTTGCTTAAGTCTTTTAACCTCACGATCCAGTATTTCGACGGGTTCTTCGATGAATTGAAGTTTTTCGTTGATTTGGATTTCATCTAACGGAATAGTGAGATCTTCTTTAGCAAAACATTTCTTCAAATTCGAGACGTGGAAAGTGTTATGTACAGCCGCGAGTTGTTGAGGTAACTCTAGTCGGTAAGCTACTGGTCCGACACGATCAATAATCTTGAATGGTCCAATATACCTTGGATTTAATTTCCCTCGTTTACCAAATCGAACAACGCCTTTCCAAGGTGCAACTTTAAGCATGACCATCTCTCCAATTTCAAATTCTATATCTTTTCTTTTAATGTCAGCGTAGCTCTTTTGTCGACTTTGGGCGGTTTTCAACCGTTGTTGAATTTGGATGATCTTCTCGGTAGTTTCTTGTATAATCTCCGGACCCGTAATCTGTCTATCCCCCACTTCACTCCAAAAAATCGGAGACCTGCACTTTCTACCATAAAGTGCTTCAAACGGCGCCATCTCAATGCTTGAATGGTAGCTGTTGTTGTAGGAAAATTCTGCTAACGGTAGATGTCGATCCCAACTGTTTCCGAAATCAATAACACATGCTCGTAGCATGTCTTCAAGCGTTTGTATCGTCCTTTCGCTCTGCCCATCAGTTTGTGGATGATAGGCAGTACTCATGTCTAGACGAGTTCCTAATGCTTGCTGTAATGTCTGCCAGAATCTTGAAATAAATCTGCCATCCCTATCAGAGATAATAGAGATTGGTATTCCATGTCTGGAGATGACTTCCTTCAAATACAGTCGTGCTAACTTCTCCATCTTGTCATCTTCTCTTATTGGTAGGAAGTGTGCTGATTTGGTGAGACGATCAACTATTACCCAAATAGTATCAAAACCACTTGCAGTCCTTGGCAATTTAGTGATGAAATCCATGGTAATGTTTTCCCATTTCCATTCCGGGATTTCGGGATGTTGAAGTAGACCTGATGGTTTCTGATGCTCAGCTTTGACCTTAGAACACGTCAAACATTCTCCTACGTATTTAGCAACATCGGCTTTCATACCCGGCCACCAAAAATGTTTCTTGAGATCCTTGTACATCTTCCCCGTTCCAGGATGTATTGAGTATCTGGTTTTATGAGCTTCTCTAAGCACCATTTCTCTCATATCTCCAAATTTTGGTACCCAAATCCTTTCAGCCCTATACCGGGTTCCGTCTTCCCGAATATTAAGATGCTTCTCCGATCCTTTGGGTATTTCATCCTTTAAATTTCCCTCTTTTAAAACTCCTTGTTGCACCTCCTTTATTTGAGTAGTAAGGTTATTATGAATCATTATATTCATAGATTTTACTCGAATGGGTTCTCTGTCCTTCCTGCTCAAGGCATCGGCTACCACATTTGCCTTCCCCGGGTGGTAACGAATCTCAAAGTCGTAATCATTCAACAATTCAATCCACCTACGCTGCCTCATATTCAGTTGTTTCTGATTAAATATGTGTTGAAGACTTTTGTGGTCGGTATATATAATACTTTTGACCCCATATAAGTAGTGCCTCCAAGTCTTTAATGCAAAAACAACTGCGCCTAATTCCAAATCATGCGTCGTATAATTTTGTTCGTGAATCTTCAATTGTCTAGACGCATAAGCAATCACCTTCGTTCGTTGCATTAATACACAACCGAGACCTTGCTTTGATGCGTCACAATAAATCACAAAATCATCATTCCCTTCAGGCAATGACAATATAGGTGCCGTAGTTAGCTTTTTCTTCAATAACTGAAACGCTTTCTCTTGTTCATCATTCCATTCAAATTTCTTCCCTTTATGCGTTAATGCAGTCAAGGGTTTTGCTATTCTGGAAAAGTCTTGGATGAACCTTCTGTAGTACCCAGCTAGTCCTAAAAACTGGCGTATGTGTTTTGGAGTTTTCGGGGTTTCCCACTTTTCAACAGTTTCTATCTTTGCCGGATCCACCTTAATACCTTCTTTGTTCACTATGTGACCGAGGAATTGAACTTCTTCCAACCAAAATGCACACTTTGAAAACTTAGCGTACAATTCTTCCTTCCTCAATACTTCTAACACCTTTCTCAAATGTTCACCGTGTTCTTGGTCATTCTTTGAGTAAATAAGTATGTCATCAATGAAAACAATGACAAACTTGTCAAGGTATGGTCCACACACTCGGTTCATAAGGTCCATGAACACAGCTGGTGCATTAGTTAAACCAAACGGCATGACCATAAACTCGTAATGACCGTAACATGTTCTGAAAGCAGTCTTTGGAATATCATCTTCTTTCACCCGCATTTGATGATACCCGGAACGTAAGTCAATCTTTGAATAAACAGACGAGCCTTGTAGTTGATCAAATAAGTCGTTGATTCTCGGTAGTGGGTAGCGGTTCTTGATGGTAAGTTTGTTCAACTCTCGGTAGTCGATACACAACCTGAATGTACCATCTTTCTTCTTGACAAACAAAACAGGAGCTCCCCACGGTGATGTGCTTGGTCGAATGAAACCACGTTCTAAAAGTTCTTGTAATTGGCTTTGTAGTTCTTTCATCTCGCTGGGTGCGAGTCTGTAAGGAGCACGAGCTATTGGTGCAGCTCCTGGTACAAGATCTATTTGAAATTCAACGGATCGATGTGGGGGTAATCCCGGCAATTCTTTCGGAAATACATCGGGAAATTCTTTTGCAATGGGAACATCATTGATGCTCTTTTCTTCAGTTTGTACTTTCTCGACGTGTGCTAGAACAGCATAGCAACCTTTTCTTATTAGTTTTTGTGCCTTCAAATTACTAATAAGATGTAGCTTCGTGTTGCCCTTTTCTCCGTACACCATTAAAGGTTTTCCTTTTTCTCGTATAATGCGAATTGCATTTTTGTAACAAACGATCTCTGCTTTCACTTCTTTCAACCAGTCCATACCGATTATCACATCAAAACTACCTAACTCTACTGGTATCAAATCAATCTTAAATGTTTCGTTAACCAGTTTAATTTCTCGATTCCGACATATATTATCTGCTGAAATTAATTTACCATTTGCTAATTCGAGTAAAAATTTACTATCCAAAGGCGTCAATGGACAACTTAATTTAGCACAAAAATCTCTACTCATATAGCTTCTATCCGCACCCGAATCAAATAAAACGTAAGCAGATTTATTGTCAATAAGAAACGTACCCGTAACAAGCTCCGGGTCTTCCTGTGCCTCTGCCGCATTAATATTGAAAACTCTTCCGCGGCCTTGTCCATTCGTGTTCTCCTGGTTCGGGCAATTTCTAATAATGTGGCCCGGTTTTCCACATTTATAACAAACTACATTGGCATAACTTGCTCCGACACTACTTGCTCCGCCATTACTCATTCCGACACCATTTGTTCCTTTCGTTCTATTAACCCCTGGTCCGTAGACCTCACACTTCGCCGCGTTATGACCATTTATTTTACACTTGTTGCAAAATTTGGTGCAGAACCCCGAGTGATACTTTTCACACCTTTGGCATAGCTGCTTCTGATTGTTGTTGCTGTTGCGGTTATTATTGTTGTTGGGATGATTGTTGTAGTTGCTGTTGTTGTTGTTGTTGTTGTTGTTGTTGTTGTTGGGCCGTTTGTTGTAGTTGCGATTGTTGGGATAATTGTTGCGATTATTGTTGTAATTGCTGTTGTTGCTGTATTGGCGATTCATATCACCGTTTTCCTCCCACTTTCTTTTGACTTGCTTCACATTGGCCTCTTCAGCAGTCTGTTCTTTAATTCTTTCTTCAATCTGGTTCACTAGTTTGTGAGCCATTCTACATGCCTATTGTATGGAGGTGGGCTCGTGTGAACTTATATCTTCTTGGATTCTTTCCGGTAATCCTTTCACAAACGCGTCGATCTTCTCTTCCTCATCTTCGAACGCTCCCGGACACAATAGGCACAATTCTGTGAATCGTCTTTCGTACGTGGTAATATCAAATCCTTGGGTTCGTAACCCTCTAAGTTCTGTCTTGAGCTTATTGACCTCGGTTCTGGGACGGTACTTCTCGTTCCTCAAGTGCTTGAATGCTGACCACGGTAGTGCGTACGTATCATCTTGTCCCACTTGCTCTAGATAGGTATTCCACCATGTTAACGCAGAACCTGTGAAGGTATGCGTAGCGTACTTCACTTTGTCCTCTTCAGTACACTTACTTATGGCAAACACCGATTCAACCTTCTCGGTCCACCGTTTCAATCCGATCGGTCCTTCGGTTCCATCAAATTCCAAAGGTTTGCAGGCAGTGAATTCTTTGTAGGTGCATCCTACACGATTTCCTGTACTGCTAGATCCAATGTTATTGTTGGTATGTAGCGCAGCCTGTACTGCGGCTATATTTGAAGCTAGAAAAGTACGGAATTCCTCTTCATTCATATTCACGGTGTGTCGAGTAGTCGGTGCCATTTCCTTCAAAATAGTTAAATGGAACAAGTTAATCATACAGAATATTAAGAGTAGTTAATAGTATTTCGTAGCATAATATGAACTCATTTATAAAAGCTTTTTCTTCATATTAGCGTTTTATAAGTTTAAATTCGGGTAGTACCTACCCGTTAAGTTCATACTTAGTAGCTAATATACAATTCAACTACTACAATTCTATATGAAAAACTGATTATAATAATATTTCGCGTTCAAACTTTTACACAATATTTTACAAACTTACAATACCGCTTATTTTACATAAAGCATGAAATATAGCACACAATAACTTTGATACAAGATAGTTGTGAAGATAATTCTAGCTAGTACACAAGTCGTTCAGCAAAGGCAATAAAGACACGTAATTCATACGTCCAGAAACAAGTCATGCATTCTGGTTTTACTAGGATTACTTCCCATCCTTGGTCTTGTGGAACATAACCGTTATGGCCGTTGATAAGACATCGTGTTGTAACGTCGTCAAAGGGACGAGGGTTACGTAATGTCCAACAGTCCCGTAACAATCTAAAAACCTCATTTCTTACCCCAATTACCGACTCCGTCACTTGTGGAAACGTTTTGTTTAATAGCTGTAGCCCGATGTTCTTTTTCTCACTTTGGTGAGAAGCGAACATTACTAACCCGTAAGCATAGCATGCTTCTTTATGTTGCATGTTAGCCGCTTTTTCTAAATCATGAAGTCCTATATTCGGATACATTGAGTCAAAATAATTTCTTAACCCGTTGCGTAAAATAGCATTTGGGTTCCCCGCAATATATGCGTCAAAGTAAACACATCGTAACTTATGGGTTTCCCAATGTGATATCCCCCATCTTTCAAACGAAAGTCTCTTATAAACCAAGACATTCTTGGAACGTTCTTCGAATATCTTACAAACTGATCTCGCCTTAAATAGTTGTGCCGAGGAATTCTGACCGACTCTAGACAAGATTTCATCAATCATGTCTCCGGGTAGGTCTCTTAAAATATTGGGTTGTCTATCCATTTTGTGTTTTTAAACTGTAAAATAGACAAGAGTTAGATTCATAAAAAAAAATACTTATTAATACAAGTAATTTTTACATATATCATAAAGCATAAGCACACTATATTACATATATTACACCACACGAATACAACTATCTTATTCTGACTCGCTCGTTTCTTCTTCTTCGGTTTTGGTTCGTTTTGCCAAGTTTCTAGGGATATATGATGTTCCCCTAATACGAGCCGTCGTGATCCACATTGTTTTAGAAAAACCTGGTGGTTTAGAGGTTCCCGGGTCATTGTTACAACTTAAGGACTTCGGGGGTTGACGATACATATAAAGTTCATCGGGGTTGGAATTAGATTTCTCTATTTTTATGCCCTTTCCCTTATTATTTTCTTTTGCCTTTTTAAATTCAGTTGGGGTAATTTCTATAACATCATCGGAATTCTCGTCGGAATCCGATTCATCGTAGAATTGGTAATCCTCCCAATATTTTGCTTCCTTGGCGGAAACACCATTGACCATAATTAACCTTGGTTGGTTGGTTGAGGATTTTCTTTTACTTAACCGTTTTATTATTTCCCCCACCGATTCTATTTCTTCATCCGGTTGCGATTCTTCTTCCGGTTCCGATTCTTCTTCCGGTTCCGACTCTTCTTCCGGTTCCTCTTCGGGAACTTGTGAATCAGTCCACGAATCATTCCAATTTACATTTGACTCTTCATTATTATTAGGTGAGTCAATGGGACTTGTTCTAGAGGTAGACATCTATCACATAATATCAAACGCGTTAAGAGATTAATATATCACATAATATTCACATGTTAAAAATATATAGTTTCCAACAAAATTTGTTAAGCAATCATTTTTCAAGTAAACACGGTCGAAGTCAAGACTCACTAATGCATCCTAACAAACTCGATAAGATACACTAATGCAAAATTCTGGTTCTCTAAAACCAACGCTCTGATACCAACTGAAATGTCCCGTTCTTATTGATTAAAAACGTTCCATATTAATTGATTTCGTTGTGAGGTTTTGACCTCTATATGAGACATTTTTCAAAGACTGCATTCATTTTTGAAACAAACCATAACCTTTATTTCATAGATAAAGGTTTTTAAAAAGATTTACGTAGATTATCAAATAATGATAATCTAAAATATCCTGTTTACATGCGACCATTACATAATGGTTTACAATACAAATATGTTACAACAAAATAAGTTTCTTGAATGCAGTTTTTACACAATATCATACAAGCATGGACTCCAAATCTCGTCCTTATTTAAGTATGCAATAGCGGAAGCTCTTAATAATCACCTGAGAATAAACATGCTTAAAACGTCAACAAAAATGTTGGTAAGTTATAGGTTTAACCTATATATATCAAATCATAATAATAGACCACAAGATTTCATATTTCAATACACATCCCATACATAGAGATAAAAATCATTCATATGGTGAACACCTGGTAACCGACATTAACAAGATGCATATATAAGAATATCCCCATCATTCCGGGACACCCTTCGGATATGATATAAATTTCGAAGTACTAAAGCATCCGGTACTTTGGATGGGGCTTGTTGGGCCCGATAGATCTATCTTTAGGATTCGCGTCAATTAGGGTGTCTGTTCCCTAATTCTTAGATTACCAGACTTAATAAAAAGGGGCATATTCGATTTCGATAATTCAACCATAGAATGTAGTTTCACGTACTTGTGTCTATTTTGTAAATCATTTATAAAACCTGCATGTATTCTCATCCCAAAAATATTAGATTTTAAAAGTGGGACTATAACTCACTTTCACAGATTTTTACTTCGTCGGGAAGTAAGACTTGGCCACTGGTTGATTCACGAACCTATAACAATATATACATATATATCAAAGTATGTTCAAAATATATTTACAACACTTTTAATATATTTTGATGTTTTAAGTTTATTAAGTCATCTGTCCTCGTTAGTAACCTACAACTAGTTGTCCACAGTTAGATGTACAGAAATAAATCGATAAATATTATCTTGAATCAATCCACGACCCAGTGTATACGTATCTCAGTATTGATCACAACTCAAACTATATATATTTTGGAATCAACCTCAACCCTGTATAGCTAACTCCAACATTCACATATAGAGTGTCTATGGTTGTTCCGAAATATATATAGATGTGTCGACATGATAGGTCGAAACATTGTATACGTGTCTATGGTATCTCAAGATTACATAATATACAATACAAGTTGATTAAGTTATGGTTGGAATAGATTTGTTACCAATTTTCACGTAGCTAAAATGAGAAAAATTATCCAATCTTGTTTTACCCATAACTTCTTCATTTTAAATCCGTTTTGAGTGAATCAAATTGCTATGGTTTCATATTGAACCCTATTTTATGAATCTAAATAGAAAAAGTATAGGTTTATAGTCGGAAAAATAAGTTACAAGTCATTTTTGTAAAGGTAGTCATTTCAGTCGAAAGAACGACGTCTAGATGACCATTTTAGAAAACATACTTCCACTTTGAGTTTAACCATAATTTTTGGATATAGTTTCATGTTCATAATAAAAATCATTTTCTCAGAATAACAACTTTTAAATCAAAGTTTATCATAGTTTTTAATTAACTAACCCAAAACAGCCCACGGTGTTACTACGACGGCGTAAATCCGGTTTTACGGTGTTTTTCGTGTTTCCAGGTTTTAAATCATTAAGTTAGCATATCATATAGATATAGAACATGTGTTTAGTTGATTTTAAAAGTCAAGTTAGAAGGATTAACTTTTATTTGCGAACAAGTTTAGAATTAACTAAACTATGTTCTAGTGATTACAAGTTTAAACCTTCGAATAAGATAGCTTTATATGTATGAATCGAATGATGTTATGAACATCATTACTACCTTAAGTTCCTTGGATAAACCTACTGGAAAAGAGAAAAATGGATCTAGCTTCAACGGATCCTTGGATGGCTCGAAGTTCTTGAAGCAGAATCATGACACGAAAACAAGTTCAAGTAAGATCATCACTTGAAATAAGATTGTTATAGTTATCGAAATTGAACCAAAGTTTGAATATGATTATTACCTTGTATTAGAATGATAACCTACTGTAAGAAACAAAGATTTCTTGAGGTTGGATGATCACCTTACAAGATTGGAAATGAGCTAGCAAACTTGAAAGTATTCTTGATTTTATGTAACTAGAACTTGTAGAATATATGAAGAACACTTAGAACTTGAAGATAGAACTTGAGAGAGATCAATTAGATGAAGAAAATTGAAGAATGAAAGTGTTTGTAGGTGTTTTTGGTCATTGGTGTATGGATTAGATATAAAGGATATGTAATTTTGTTTTCATGTAAATAAGTCATGAATGATTACTCATATTTTTGTAATTTTATGAGATATTTCTTGCTAGTTGCCAAATGATGGTTCCCACATGTGTTAGGTGACTCACATGGGCTGCTAAGAGCTGATCATTGGAGTGTATATACCAATAGTACATACATCTAAAAGCTGTGTATTGTACGAGTACGAATACCGGTGCATACGAGTAGAATTGTTGATGAAACTGAACGAGGATGTAATTGTAAGCATTTTTGTTAAGTAGAAGTATTTTGATAAGTGTCTTGAAGTCTTTAAAAAGTGTATGAATACATATTAAAACACTACATGTATATACATTTTAACTGAGTCGTTAAGTCATCGTTAGTCGTTACATGTAAATGTTGTTTTGAAACCTTTAGGTTAACGATCTTGTTAACTGTTGTTAACCCAATGTTTATAATATCAAAAGAGATTTTAAATTATTATATTATCATGATATTATGATGTACGAATATCTCTTAATATGATATATATACATTAAATGTCGTTACAACGATAATCGTTACATATATGTCTCGTTTCAAAATCATTAAGTTAGTAGTCTTGTTTTTACATATGTAGTTCATTGTTAATATAATTAATGATATGTTTACTTATCATAATATCATGTTAACTATATATATAACCATATATATGTCATCATATAGTTTTTACAAGTTTTAACGTTCGTGAATCACCGGTCAACTTGGGTGGTCAATTGTCTATATGAAACTTATTTCAATTAATCAAGTCTTAACAAGTTTGATTGCTTAACATGTTTGAAACATTTAATCATATAAATATCAATCTCAATTAATATATATAAACATGGAAAAGTTCGGGTCACTACAGTTACTGCATATAGAGTGTCTATGGTTATTCCATATATATATATATATATATATATATATATATATATATATATATATATATATATATATATATATATATATATATATATATATATATATATATATATATATATGCGTCGATATGATATGTCAAAACTTTGTATACGTGTCCCAACATTTAAAGTGCGTAAAATAACAGTAATTAAATGACGATAAATAAAGTGCGTAAAATAAATAACAGAAATTAATTGACAATAAATAAAATTGCGAGAATTAAAATTGCGATAAATAAATTGCGATAGATAAATTGCGATAAATAAATGTTATACGGAATTAACAGTTAGCTAGGAACAGTTAGCATGGATTCTTAACAAAATTTCTCATAGTTAATTTGTCTGTTTCTAATAAATTTTATTTTGTTATATGTTTTCTTCATTATGCGACTTGTTGGATTCTGATAAGTCAAAATCCAAATATGAAATTGAATGAAAATGGTTATTTTGCGATGAACGGATACATATATCGGTGGTTGTAAGTAGGATATTAATTGACTGTTGAATCAACTTCGAAGAATTGAAACAACCCAACCCGTATTCTATACGGTAATTTTTTTTTAAATAATACACATTTACGCGCCAATTAAATATGTAACCATTCCACACGTTCGTTGGAACATACAACAAGTTTTAGTGTTTACAAAAGGCACAAAGGCCATTAACGAATGAGATACAAGTTTGACCAATACAAAAATGATAGTTTTAAACCAAACAACACATCGAGCATGGTTTGGGACTAAACTACCCAAAACGCTAGGCCAACTTCCAAAAGCTCCAACAAAACATCATCAAAGAACACCTAATGCCCGATAACCCCTTTTCCCTTATCCACACCTGCATCTAAAAAGATAAACAACGAGAGGGGTAAGCTAATGCTTAGTGAATGCAATAATTATACATACACATATATAATATATCTAATTGCAAACACTTACACAATACCGTACACAAGCTAGCAATTCGACAACCATGCAAAACATTATGCATATACCAATAACCGCAATTCACATTGAACTAGCAATAACAAAAGCATATAGTTCATATTTAAGTATGCTAATGCACAATTCATACAACCATGGTTAACCAATCGTAAAAGGAATGGTACTCTAATTTCCCATTGGTGTTCATAACAACCGTTAGTCCACAACACATATATCACTAACCCTTGGACAACACATATCCGTTTATAAAATCGTTAGTGTACAACACATATAACACTAAATCGGACAACACATATCCATTCATAAATCATTAGTGTACAACACATATAACACTAAATTGGACAACATATATTCGTTCTTAAAACCATTAGCGTACAACGCATATATCACTAACTTGGACAACACATATCCATTTCTACAAGTAAACACATCATATATGTACATGTATACTTATTCCACTCACCTTGACACAAGGATGATGATTATGCACGTCCGAACTTCAAGGCAATGTACCTAATTCATTAAGTACACATTCAATCACACAACTAGTGGAATTAACCACAATACTTACACTTGAGCACTTAATGACCCAATTTGCATTAAATGACTCAACTACACTACAACTGCCCATAATTGGGCAAGACTGTCACGACCCAGAAAATTTCGACTAATTTTGAACCAAACTCTCGATACTATTTAATATTTTTGACGCGATAAGAAAAATCTGTTAGATTGAGTCTCAAAAATTTAGAACTGTTTCAATTGACCTTCGACCATTCTCGACGATTTACGAACCACTAATTGTAAATAAATAAATATATTTTTAAAAATATAATATATATATATATATATATATATATATATATATATATATATATATATATTAATTCGAAATATAATTTGATATATTATATTCTTTAGTTATTAGAATTAACTTTGTAAATAGAAGATATAATAAAATTTATTATTAAAATAAATCTTCTATATAAATATATATATATGCATATGTATATATATGTAAAGTATATCTAATATACATATATTGTTTCGAATTTATTTAGTAAACGATAATAACACACGTCCATTATTTCGATTGATATTATAAAAGTTGCGAGCTTGTACGTATAATAAAATAAATAATAGACGAGCCTACTCGATCATGTTTCGCTCATTTTATGACTAAAATAAATACATGAACTTAATTTAAAATTTGAGATTTTTCAGTGTACTTTTATCCGCCACTAAATTATTCAACGGGGCACGATATAACAACCCAGGTGTCGATAGAATTGTTGAATGACTGCTAAGAATGTGTCACATGTTTATTAATTATTATTATTACATTATTACTATTAATTATTAGAATTAGATTAGATTTTATTACAGATATTTATATTTAGATATAGGATATATGTATATATGTGTGTGCAAGAACAATAAACATCCCTATCATGAACATATTACTACTGTGTTTAATTGAAGTTAATTGAGTTTACTGTGCTTATTTGATTATCTCACTAATTTTATATATGCATACTTATACCCGTGAACCTACAACGACAAACACACATCAACTTGTGTTCTTCTTCTTTTCTTGTTCTTCTTAGTAAACCCGACACCTCCTCACCACTTCAAACCGCCACCCTCACTTCCACCACCTACATCCGCCACCTCTGCCACCATACACCACCACCATGAACTACCTATATTTCTATCTCTTTCTACACACTCTCTCTCTCTTAAAATTTTGTTTCTGTTCGAGTTTAAACCCACGAAAACCACCACCTATGTTGCCCTCTAACTACTACCATGGTTAGATAGATCACACGCAAATAACAAAGTTCACTATAACTGCATCAAGTATCATCCGATTGTTTCTTCCTATTTTTTAACCAAGAGCTACAACCAAATTAATGCTATTCGAAACACATATACTATTGTTATACCTCTATATATTCGATCAACACCTGTAAAACCATAAATCCACCACCTTAAATCATCACCAACATAAACCGTCGCCCCCACCACTAACCACCAACTCGAAATTCTGTGAATGCTACTTTAAATTTCTGTTTAACTATTTCTGTTTGGTATATATCTAAGAACACCAGCCCCATTTTATGGCCATATTGTGCTGCTACAAATAACCCAAACATGTTACTGTACTGCCGCCACAAAGCCACCCCAAGCCAATCATTATACATCCCAAAATCACCACATGTTACCACCCTGAACTCGGTCGCTGTTACAGCTACAAACCAAAACAAAAATACATAAAATCACCATCGATCTTCAACCCAAACGACACAGGAAAAATTACTGCAGCTGCGTATTCGTTTTTCTTGATCAAAAGAACAATGAAAAGATGATGTTGATATAAAATAATGATGAAGATAATGAGTACTGTTACTGAATTATTGTTGTGTAAGGTTCAAGAAATATATATATATATATATATATATATATATATATATATATATATATATATATATATATATATATATATATATATATATATATATATATATATATATATATATATATATATATATATATATATATATATATATATATCAAACACTGAAGGTCCCATATGTTGTTTCCTATTCGCAGATACTAGATTCACAAATCAAGTAAGGGAGTTAAATTGATATCGGGCTATTCTAAACATATGAACTTTAGGCCATGGACTTAGTTTAATTATTGGGCCGAGATAATAAATATATTAGTTGGGCCGAGAGTTAACTTAAATGTTGGGCCATTTAAATTGTGTTAGACTTGAAACTTGGGCTTATGATGGTGGATCACTAGCAATCCTGTTTTGACGTGAGCCCAACCCGAACAATATCATCACGCCATCTTTTCTTCTTCCTTTGATCGGAGGTATACATGAGTCTAAATTATACCTTATATATGTTACTATAATTTTTATGTATGGCTAAGTTCATAAGTAATCGATATTAAAAATTATAAGATGGTTATATTTATTAGAGGGTTTCGTTATAACTTTTAACTGCTAAAACCTTCACCATGTACATGCATACGTATAAGTATATGTATAAACAAAACCATTAATGATATACAAATAAAAATTATTAATACGTATGTATGCATAAAGAGTTTAAATTCAATAAAGTTATCATGGAAACTAACATTACTATTAAAATTACCATTACTACTAAAATTATTTTTTATTTTATTTTATTTTTTTAAAAATTATCATAATTATTAAATTGTTATTTTTAGCATTTTTATTATCATTAAAAACTATCATTATTATTATTATTAAAATTATTATATTATTAGTATTATTATTAGTAGTATTATTATTATTAGTAAAATTATTATTTATTATTATTAGTAATATCATTATTTTTACTATTATAAGTACTATCATTTTTATTATTATTATTTTTATATTATCATAACAAATAAACATTTCCATGAATATAGATATTATAAGATATTAATATAATTAAGTATGAAAACATTAATACATTGTAGTATATAATATATAAAAATAAATATATTCAACTTAATAAATATAACTTAAAATTTAGTTGCTCGATTACAATTGTATGTGTTAATATATATACTTGATATAGGTTCGTGAATCCGAGGCCAACCCTACACTTGTTTAATGTCGTCATATGTATTTTTACTACAAAATACAGTATGGTGAGTTTCATTTGCTTCCTTTTTAATTGTTTTTGCAATATATTTTTGGGCTGAGAATACATGCGCTGCTTAATGTTTATGAAATAGACACAAGTACTTAAAATACATTCTACGTTGAGTTGTACCACTGGCATACTTCCCTGTAGCTATGTAACTACTATTTACATGGGTATTGTAAACGCGAATCCTGTTGATAGATCTATCGGGCCTGACAACCCCAACTGGACTGGACGACCAGTATTCAATGGTTGCACAGTACTTCGTTTTGTAGGCTACACTTGGTACAGTGTAGTGAGATTTCATAATAAAGGGAATATGCGACGTTGATTAATAGTTAAGTATGGTTACCAAGTGCTCAACCACTTAGAATGCTTTACATACACTTATGAGTGTATTATGTCTATGATTAGGAAATCTTGTGGTCTATTAATATACTGAAATGATTGTTATGATAAACCTATGAACTCACCAACCTTTTGGTTGACACTTTTAAGCATGTTTATTCTCAGGTACGAATTAAGTCTTCCGCTGTGCATTAGCTCATTCTAAGGACATTACTTGGAGTCGATCATCGCAATGTGACCAGATGTTGATGACTTCGTCCAGGGGGATAAGGACGGGTTGTTACAAAGACTCATATTAAATCACTAAGGCTAGTGATTTAAAGTCTACTAACATTAATTAACATAACTTAGGGTAATTCATACCCATTTCACCCAATTAGGTCAACTAGTACCCATTTGACCTATTTTAAATACTTAGCCACATAATCAAGTCAAACTTACCCATTAACACTTCTTTCATAAATCCAAAAGTGTATTAGTGACTAGCAATACCATTTGACACTTACAACCTCAAATCTCAAGACCAAAACCCTAGTTTGTGGCCATTAGGGTTTCATTACAACAACATAACCCAAATTCACTCATTTTACTCTCAAATAGGTCATACAAGTCTCTAGTAACCAAAACCCTAGCCATTAACCAATTAAAACTTAAAACATAAAGTTAGAACTTAACGAGACTATCAACGTGTAGCTAGAGACACAAGGAACAACTTTAATTCTTGCTCCAAAGATCAACCCTCAATCCTTCACTCTCCAATCTCACTTTTAATTCAAATGAGTTTTAAGTTTTGGGAGAGAAAATGGAAAGAAAAGAGAAAATAAATTGCATTAAATGAACAAGTGGCTGAGATTTAATGCTCCCATCAGACTTACACGTCAAATTACCAATTTGCCCCTTAAATTCCCTTAAAATGAGCTAAGTCCGACACCAGTTCAGCAGAACTGTCGCGGCGCGGCGTATAAAAGGAAAATAGACCCTTCTTAACTCAACTTCTGATCCAGATTTCCTTTGTTTGTCGCGTCGCGGCCCAGATCGTCGCGGCGCAGCATTAGCCTATGCCTGAACAATTCGACAACCTAAAACACGTTTCGATTTTATATAATTCGTACACTTAACTCCCGCTTCCTATATTCGCCTATCCCTCAACAATAGTCTCACAAGACTTAACGCTATCAAAACCCATGTATAAACTTGTATATGCACACATTATCAAGTATATATATACATATATATATATATATACATATATATATATACATATATATATATACATATATATATCTATACGATTACGCATAATCTAACGAGTTACAAACGTACAAATGATTAAGTATGTAAGGGAAAAACGGGATGTTACACGAATGTACAGTGTAACTTATTAAGGTGAAATCTAAATATTCCTCGGGTATTACCTACCCTTTAAAATATTTTCACCATTAACAGTTTGTACGAAAGAATTTTTAATTACAATCTTTATGAAAATATATATACATATATATTTTCTTCAGATGTAGTCATGGATTTAATGAGTTAATATGATATTAAACTCATTTGATTTACCGTTAGAACAAGAATATATAATCTCTAGAACATTAGAGATTACATGATCGTCATGTCGTACGAAGATAAATGATGTAGAACGTCATGTAGAACGATGATTATGCTCGAGGTACAGATTGCGATGTTGAAGCATATGTTGTTGTGGTTTGTGTTGTTGCTGGTGGTAATGTTGGTGCCGTTGATGTTGCTAAAGCTGGTACGTTTTGCACCATATTTTACAAGGCTACAACTCGGGCGCGAAGCTCGTTGACTTTATTACTCCGAGATGATTGTCGGTCAGAACGAGCGGATGAATAAGGTTTAGAATCTGAGTTATGATATAGTTGTGGTGAGATACTCTGGGAATGAGAGAGAAAATGGTGTTTCGAACAGGTTCGCCGGTATGTGCTTCAGGTTTTTCGCCAGTAGGGCATCATGATGGGTGGAAAGGATCTCCTTCTTCGCGTCTCCATTGATTAAGTCGACTACGAACTCAGCCCCAATTCATCTAGAATTGATGATGGTTGATTGGTTGTTCCATTCCTGTCACACGGCTTTAGGAACTCGAGTGGAAATCCATATCGGAAGAGCTGTCGGAATCCGAGGAATTCGAACTGGTTGAGGGATTCATCTCGTACGATCAGATGAAGGATTTTCGATAAGAAATATATTATAGGATGTAGATTAGTACCCTGCAATATATAATTTACATATGCATATATAATACTAAAATCCCATAAGTCACGGAGGAATCTACAGAAGTTGTCAGGCAAAGGTAACAATAACAGATATGCTAAGATATGAATTTATCTATAGACTGTCTATGCAATAGAGGCAGTAAGACGTGTCTAGACTAGGAATGATAAGCAGGTAATTTTTGACATGAAATGATAAGCAAAACTTTTGACATGTAGACACGGTCGAAGTCCAGACTCACTAATGCATCTAAGTAACTATCAGTTTGACACACTAATGCAAGACCTGGTTCGATAAGACCACCGCTCTGATACCAACTCTAATGACCTGTCCTAATCCATCCGGACGAAGTCCATATTGATTATAAACGATTCACAACAGTTGATTACATCGCGAGGTACTTGACCTCTATATGATACATTTTACAAACATTGCATTCGTTTTTGAAAAGACAATCTTTCATTACATCGAAAGTTGATGGCAGGCATACCATTTCATAATATATCTAACTATAATTGACCTAATAATAATCTTGATGAACGCAACGACTCGAATGCAACGTCTTTTGAAATATGTCATAAATGATTCCAAGTATTATCTCTAAGATGAGCAAATGCACAGCGGAAAAATTCTTTCATACCTGAGAATAAACATACTTTCAAGTGTCAACCAAAAGGTTGGTAAGTTCATAGGTTTATCATAAAACAATAAAATTCATCATTTTGATAGACCACAAGATTTAAATCCTGCATGGTACAAATGGGCCCGAATCCTATACCCACCTGTAATGTACATGCGATATCTTTTAAATACAGTACACCTTTCTAGTGTATGAAATCCATTTTTCATAAATCTTAGTAGCTGTACACATATCTCATGCACAAACATAACATACACATAACTTGTGTATAAAATCATTCTCTCGATACATAACATTCACTTTTCATTGCTTTCATAGCTTGGCTTGGTAACCGACCTTAACATATAATGTGCATAATAATTTCTCCAAAACAGAACATCTCGTCTGTATAATAATCATATAAACTTCGAAGTACTAAACACCACACCCACTAGCCCTTCCGTCTAGTAAACATTCTTGGTGGGGGTGTTAAACCCGGTAGCTACCTTTAGGATTCGCGTGAATTAGGGCCATACCCGATTCTAATTCTTAGGTTACCAAGCAATAATAATCAGGGGAAAAATATTCACAACAATTAGTGGCAATTATCACGTCCAACTAATTCAATAATAATCCACAGAACTTCTGTCTGCATAATAATTCATTCGAGGAATGTTTTGCTTGTGTCTATCTCGTCAAACATTTATAAAAGCATTTCATGTATTATCAATTCAAAATATATTTCAAAAGCATTTAATAAAGCAGTTATAAAAACAGTGCATGTATTCTCAGTCCCAAAAATGTAAAGAGTAAAAGGGGGCAAATGAACTCACAATACTGTATTTTTGTAGTAAAAATACATATGACGACATTGAACAATGCAGGGTTGACCTCGGATTCACGAACCTATATCATTTGTATATTCATTACTACATATAATCGTAATCGAATAAATATATATTATTATTAGTGATGTAATTTATATATTTAATAAATTATAAGTTTCATTGTTTATATACTTTCATTATATATATATATATATATATATATATATATATATATATATATATATATATATATATATATATATATATATATATATATATATATATATATATAATTGTTAATATAGTTAAGTTAAATATATTTTTAATACATGGGTTACTTGTTTGTAATTAATAATTATGATAATACTAATATTAGTAATAATATTGATATTCTATAATAATGATAAAAGTGATAATAATAATAATGTTAATAATGATATTAATAATGATAATAATACTAGATTGTATTAAATAACTATGTTAATATTAAATATAATAATCCTTTTAAAACATACTCTAGTTAAGATTTTAATAATTTTCATAATAATATTTATATCCAAAATTTCTATATTTTTAAATCTTAACAGCATTATTAAACCTGTATATTCATAGTTATAATAATCATAATTTTCGTGTTTAATCTATCAACTAATGACTATAGTTTCTTTTAATATTAATTTGTATTCATAATCATAATTTACATGTGTTCATATACTAATAATCAACCTCCTAATCTTTATCATAATATCTTTTATTAATAATTAACCTGTTTAGTATTCTTGAAATCCTAATAATATTACTAGCAAAGAAAAATAACACAATTGATAATACTATAAATAATAATATTAGTAATAATAATAATAATAATAATAATAATAATAATAATAATAATAATAATAATAATAATAATAATAATAATAATAATAATAATAATAATGAAAATAAAAATATAAATATAAATGTGTATACCCTTTAGAAAGTTTTTCTAAAAAGAATTGCCCACGACAGGGCTCGAACACGCGACCTCCCGCTTAACCGAAACACTCTCAAACCATGGTTCTGCTGCAACTTATTTGATTAAATCCCATTTTTATTTAAATATAACCCCTCCTTTTCTGTTTTGATTTCCTTCTTCTGTGAATTAACCTTGATCGGCCAGGTAACCAGTTCTTGATCAATTTAATTGATACTAATTTAACTTAGACTTTATATTGAGACTTAAAATAACTCAATGGGTGATTGAGTTACTTAAAACAGACGAAAAAAAATAAAACTGGAACACTCGTTGTTCGTTTGTAAAAAAATAAAAAATAAACATAAAACTCAATAATTGATTTCAAATTCTAGATTGTTTTGGTTAAAATCTATAACATGAACTAGGTTGAAAATTGATCCTATAACCTTTAGCAATCATTAATTTCACCAGAAACATCAAAACAAATACGTATTTTGCGAAGAACAATTATGTTGACTTTTATTTTCAAAAGTTTGACTCGAAAAATTCATCATCAATCGGAGAAATTAAAGATTGAAAACTTACAGCTGGTTCAAGTATATGATTCCTAACGTTTCTGTATTTTTAGATCTTGGCTAAAGAATCAATTTTTGAGCTTTTGATTTCAATATGATACGAACAGGGGAGACGGGTTGGGGTTTCACTCAAGTTGGTTTAATTCACTCGATAACTGCAATGATAATTGATATTTGATAACAATGATTGTTCCACAGAGTATCACGAGTAGCAAAGAAAAAAATTGAAAAAGGAAGAAGAAGAAGAAATGGCGAATCAGATGTCGATGTTGAAACCTTATACAGATATATTTATATTTATTTTACGTATAAGTTCTTATATATATATATATATATATATATATATATATATATATATATATATATATATATATATATATATATACTTCTGTATATACCCGAAAATACCTATCTATATATATGTTTATCAATATTATTAGTTGTTCGCTTGATAAAGAAGGAGTGAGGTGACAATGGTTCACAAGGCAAATAGAAGAAGAAAAAAAAAAGAAACAGAAAAAGATAAAGAACAGAATATGGTAACCAGTGATATCGCATATATATCTGTATTATATAATTAACTGGATTTTCTTTTATATATGTTTATATTTATTTATATAATTGTATTTTATATAATTGTAATTATGTATATATATCTGTTTATGATTTGTATATATCTATTTTATTAAATTTCATAATATTAGTTATTAATATAATTCTATTAGTAATTTTAATAAGAACTCTAATAATATAAGAGATATAATGTTGCTAATATTAATAATAATAGATAATAATAAAGATAATAATAATTACAAGAAATGACATTATTGATGATAATAATAACTTAAAAATAAAAATGATTATTTTTAGTAATAATAACATAATAACAGAAATTATAATTTTTACTACTAATTACAATAATAATGATTTTAATAATAATAATCTTAATAAAGATAATAATGATAATACATAATCATTTGTAGTAACTAAAATTGTAATCTTACAACTAATTACGATATGAATATTGATAATAACAATACTAATAATACTAATAATAATAGTAGTTATATAACAAATCAATTATATTAAATTTCATATTTATATATTATACAAAATAATAATAGTAACACTGTTATTAATATTAGATACATATTCTAATAATAGTAATGAAAGTAATAATAATCTTATTATAACAACTATATTTTAATTTGTTAATATATTATTAATTATATAATATTTAATAATCATATGATATTTTATATAGTAACTCTTATTGATTCCTTATTATTTAATTATATATAAATTATTATACATAGATCTCATATGTCTTTATATATAGAGTCATTTTAAATTGTACTTAATTATTTTGTATCTCACTTTACCTATCTAATTCCAATGTTTAAATTATAATTTATAATTTCAAATTACTACATATATTTACATATATATATATATATATATATATATATATATATATATATATATATATATATATACATACATACATACATACATACATACATACATACATATTTATTTACAAACAATTGTTCGTGAATCGTCGAGAACAGTCGAAGGTCAAATGGATATATGATACAGTTCAAAAAAATTTTTAAGACTCAATATTACAGACTTTGCTTATCGTGTCAAATTCAAACTAGAATTAAGTTTAAATTTGGTCGGAAATTCCCGGGTCGTCACAGTCCTGTATTCCTTCCACCATTTTAGCCAGATAAAAACCAACACAGTAGGGAATATTAACAAAGCTTCTAGTGTTTCGAATACACTTAAGGTAAAATAAATCATGTAGAGTCATTTTCTCCTTGTTGTTACATCTTTGTGTAATCGAATTAGCTAAAAATCTATGTATAATACCAAGCTCTGCTTTGTTAATATCTAAATATGAGTGTCTTCCTCCCCGCGTAAAAACATTATAATTTGACATACGCCTCCAGACGGCGTCCGCGTCAAAATTCCTATCTACCCTTTCACCATGATAAATCAAATTTGTACAATCAAGTAGTAGTAATTCACCAGGAGTGTAAATCTGTAAGGCCCTAGCCATGTCCAGCATGGACATCCTATACATCCTACGGCCAAGTAAAAATCTAAGAAAATTTCTATCGTCTAACCTAACTACATCCGCATCAAGTTATATAGTACTCATAAGCTCAACACACCATTCCTTATATACAGGCCTACGAATGGTGAATAAACGTTCCCAATCGGGAAAAGAAGAGTTCCCATACCTTTAGATCAGATGCTGCCTAACTGAGTTAGCTAGTTGGACCCTTTCCAAAGGCTCCCAATCGATTACCCTCGGTACTTCTACATTTTTCGTTACCAGTTTATATTTGTTACTTTGGTACGTAGGGTAATCTCTCCAACTTCGATCAAATCTCAAATTGGGATGCAAAACCTCTTCATGAATCATTGGGTGTTCTATTATTGGATGAATCGGAAATTGTACGTAGGCATTAACATATTCTTGTTATCATAGTATGGTATGTGTTGATCAGGTTGTTGTTGTGGTTCTTATGGTTGTTCTTGTTCAGGTTCTGGTTCATATTGTGGCTCATTTTGCATTTCTGACTGTGGTTCGTTTTCAGATTATCTGGATGATGATGATGCACCGCCAGATTTGGTATATTTCTACAAAACACATTAAACACAAAATTTGTGCATCCAAATATGCATTCATGTTAGTAAAATAACAAATTAAAACAATTACAATAACATGTTTAATCCATATTAAACTTATACTCATTTTCATATTTTTATCAATTCTACACTTTTTTAAATAAGCATATATGAAAATGTTTACAAAGTTTATAAGCTCTCAATTCAAATAACATGTTAAAATAACCATTACTAGCAATTGAACAAGTTTCAAATGGCATTTATATCAAATAAATCAAGTTCATGAATTTTAGACTTAAAAAGTCCACTTTAATTCTCAAAAATCATGTTTAGGATCAAAGTATGGATCATTTAGCTACCTAAACATGTTACACTACTTAATTTAGCAATAATTTATGACAAAAATCGGCCATAACCTATTTATATCAAAAAGCCCCAAATTGCTCAAGAACACAAACCCTAGATTTCTAAAAAATTTGAAGTTTTTGGCCTTAAATCATGTTAAATATCATCAATCTAGGTTATACATGTATAATATACTAACAATTTAACTCTAATTACACTAGAAATTAACAAAATCAAATTAGGTAAAATATAGCTCAAGAACACTAAAATTCAAATTTAAAGAGTTTTATGGGTGAAATCTTTACCTTTCTGCTTTCCCATCTGAGAAAAGACATGATTAAAGCAAGAAATTTGATTAATTTTGGTGAAAAATGGTGAATTTTTGAGAGTGTTTTGGGAGTATTTTTGTATATGTGTGTGTGTGGAGTGAGGAGCAGCAGCATCTCGACTGACTTTATGATCCTGGCCAGCATTTTGCCTCCATGCGACCGCATGGATTTGAAGAAGAAACCCCATGCGATCGCATGGGGTCTGACCTTTTTTTTTTTAAAAAAACCTTTAACTTATGAAACAAATAATTAAATTATTTAAAATTTTGTTTCTTTTAGAATGAGGGCGTTTCGGATCTTAGTCCTAGTTCGTCTCTCGACAAAATTTTAAAATTTGTCACTTTAAAGCGTTGTTTTAAAAGCAAATATTTTTGGGGTTTTTAATGTTTTTGGCATACTTTAGATCAATAAGATTAAAAATAATGATAATAAAATTTCTCGTCCCGCCCTCGGGTAAAGCAATTTCGGTTCAACAACCTAGTCTTCAACTCACGACGAATTTTAAATATTAAATTTTTACCTTAATGAAATAAAGTAAATTTTTTTGTTTTTAAATTCACACCAAACTTAAATTTAAAATGCATAAAATTAAAAATTCATATTAATATTTTTATACATTAATTTTACAAACTTTATATTGAAAATATTAATTTTTAAAATATTTAAAAACTTAAATATATTGATTTAAAAAGATTTACAATAATAATTTAATATTTATATATTAATTTTAAAAATAAGGAAAAAAATAAAATTAAAAATCTTTTTGGTCTTTTATCCCACTTTAACCAATCAAATATTATCAAAAATATACGCCCCTCTTTTGGGTAAAGTAATTTCGGTTCCATAACCAAGTTTTACTCCTGACGAATATTTGAAATATTTTGGGTTGATTGATTAAAGATATATATACCTTAAGAATAAACGGTAAATTTCGCAGTGATGTAATAAATTTTTGTATGATATCAATAATTTCAGTTTCGCATACCTAATTTTATTGAATACCAATTTAATACTTTATAGTGAACGATTCAGCGTTTATTATCAAAAGGTTAAAAGCAATAAAAACAAATAAAAACTGTACATACTTACCTGTGAGATAGAATTCTCAGAGACCTGCTTTAGCCGACTCATAGGAGAGTCGTGTGATTTAGTTTTCCATAGCTACATAAGCGTAACCTCGATTCTTCAATAACTTTTCTTCTAAACATATGAACGGTCCTTCTCTGCATAGAGTAACAAATTCGGTATTTGAATATGTTTGATTGTTTGAACATTTACCTTCATGTGACCATTTTCCGCATTTATGACATCTTTCAAGGTGTCGTGCTCTTCTTTTTGTTGCGGATTTTGATTTTCCTTTACCAAAATATCTTTCCTGAGTTCTTTCCTCACTCCGTCCATTTTTCCTCTTACGAATGATACCAGTTCACTCAGGAAGATGTTATTATTATGTTTAGTAATCATAGCGTGTAGTAGTAGACCATGGTTCAGATCAAAGGAATTCTTCATCTCGTAAAACCTAAAAAAATAAAAATTCAGAATGGAGGGAGAAGACTAGTTCTTTAGGGTCTGCTAGGGAAAGACCATTCGGATTCCATTCTCAGAAACTACACAAAAACATAATATCTAACTCTAACAGAAATATATATTACCCTTAAAAGATTCGAACCTTCCCACACTTAGTTAGCTGTGGTGTCAAAATTGTAATTAACTTCATCTTCAACTTCCATTGGATTATCTATGTAATGTTTAACTCTGTGACCATTAACCTTAAATTCAATCCCATTTGAATTTATTAATTCTACTGTTCCGTATGGGAAAACTCTTTTGACTATGAATGGTCCAGACCATCTTGATTTCAATTTTTCAGGAAATAACTTGAATCGTGAATTGAAAAGAAGAACTATGTCTCCTTCTTTAAATTCTTTTGAACTTTTGATTCTTTTATCATGCCATTTCTTTGTTCTTTCTTTATAGATTAACGAATTTTCATATGCTTAATGTCTTAATTCTTCTAATTCGTTTAGTTGACTTAACCGTAGACGTCCGGCTTCATGTAAATCAAGATTACATGTCTTCAAAGCCCAAAATGCTTTGTGCTCAATTTCTACTGGAAGATGACATGCTTTTCCGTAAATGAGTTTAAAAGGTGTGGTTCCAATTGGAGTTTTGTAGGCTGTTCTAAAAGCCCAGATTGTATCCTCCAATTTCATGGACCATTCCTTCGCATTCGATCCTACGGTTTTCTCTAGAATACGTTTTAATGCTCGGTTGGTATTTTCAACTTGTCCACTTGTTTGTGGATGATAAGCAGTTGAAATTTTATGAGTTACTCCATATCTTTTGAGAACATTCTCAAGTTGATTATTACAAAAATGAGTACCCCGATCACTTATTAAGGCTTTTGGTGTTCCAAACCTTGCAAAAAGACATTTTAAGAAGTTGACTACAACTCGTGCATCATTAGTTAGGAGAGCTTGTGCTTCCGCCCATTTAGATACATAATCAATGGCAATGAGAATGTAGAGATTATTATGAGATTTTGGAAATGGACCCATAAAGTCAATACCCCAAACTTCAAATACTTCACATACTTGAATGACATTTTGTGGCATTTTATCACATTAACTTATTTTTCCAGCCCTTTAACAAGCATCACAGGATTTACAAAGAAGGTGTGCGTCTTTAAAAATTGTAGGCCAATAGAATCTAGCGTCATAGACTTTTCTTGCTGTAAGTTGAGGCCCATAATGCCCTCCTGTTAGTCATGTGTGACAATGGTTTAAGATTTGACTGGCTTCATCCCCGAATACACATCGGCGTATTATTCCATCGGGATAACTTTTAAACAAATGTGGATCTTCCTAGAAATAGTGTTTTATATCACTAAAGAATTTCTTTTGTTTTTGGTACGACAACCCTTTTTCAAGGAATCCACATACTAAGTAGTTTGCATAGTCTGCAAACCATGGAATTTCATTATAATTGATCTGCAATAGATATTCATCAGGAAAGTTATCTTGTATGGCCGATTCATTTAGAACTTCTAATTCGGGATTCTCAAGACGAGAAAGATGATCAGCGGCGAGATTCTCTTCTCCCTTTTTAACTCGGATCTCAATATCGAACTCTTGTAAGAGTAAGATCCAACGGATTAATCGTGGTTTGGCATCTTGTTTCGAAAATAAGTATCTAAGAGCATAATGGTCGATATAGACCACCATTTTTGCTAGAACTAGATATGAATGAAATTTGTCAAAAGCAAAGACAATTGCAAGGAGTTCTTTTTCAATAGTGGTGTAATTCGTTTGTGCTCCTTGTAACGTCTTACTTGCGTAATAAATAGGTTGAAATCGTTTTTCAATCCTTTGTCCTAAAACGGCTTCCATTGCAAAATCACTTGCATCGCACATGAGTTCAAATGGTAAATTCCAATTTGGAGTTATCATGATCGGCGCATTAGTGAGTTTTTCTTTAAGAATATTAAAAGATTTGATGCATTCATCTGAAAAGATGAATGGAGCATCCTTTTCTAGGAGTTTTGCCCTAGAAAACTCCTAACTCCTCTAACATTGGTGGGATGTGGAAGTTTAGCAATTACATCTACTTTAGCTCTATCCACTTCAATTCCTTCCTTTGAAATTTTATGATCATGAACGATGCCTTCTTTAACCAAAATGGCATTTCTCCCAATTAAGAACTAGATTTGATTGTTCGCATCTAATAAGCATTCGTTCAAGATTAACTAGACATGATTCAAATGTATCACCGAAGACTGAAAAGTCATCCATGAATACTTCCATGCATTCTTCTATCATGTCATGAAAAATCGCCATCATGCACCTTTGAAAGGTTGCAGGGGCGTTGCAAAGTCCAAATGGCATACGTTTATAAGCAAAAGTACCATAAGGGCACGTGAATGTGGTTTTTTCTTGGTCCTCGGGTGCGATTGGAATTTGAAAGTATCCGGAAAAACCGTCAAGAAAACAATAGTAACTATTTCCGGCTAATCTTTCCAACATTTGATCAATGAAAGGTAAGAGAAAGTGATCTTTTCTGGTGGCGTCATTTAATTTTCTATAATCAATACAAACACGCCATCCTGTTACAGTCCTAGTAGGAATAAGCTCATTTTTTTCATTTGTGATGACAGTCATGCCACCTTTCTTAGGTACGCATTGAACTGGGCTTACCAATGGACTATCAGAAATTAGATAAATTAAACCTGCATCTAGCAGTTTAATAATTTCTTTCTTAACAACATCTTGCATATTTGGATTTAGTCTTCGTTGGCGTCGCACATAAGTTTTATGACCTTCTTCCATAAGGATTTTATGTGTGCAATACGAAGGACTTATGCCTTTAATGTCATGAATCTTCCATGCAATAGCTGGTTTATGAGCTTTTAGCACAGAAATGAGTCGAGATTTTTCATTTTCTGTAAGAGAAGACGATACTATTACAGGTAATTCAGATTCACCATGTAAATAAGTGTATTCCAAATGGTTTAGAAGTGGCTTTAACTCTAATGTCAGTGGTTCTTCTATCGATGATTTATATCGATATCTGTCTTCCTCTTTTGGCATTTGAAGTTCTTCTATTGTTGGTTCATATTTATTAGCCATGAGTGCGGCTAATATTTCAGCTTCATCAATTGGTTCAGTTCCTTCTCCTAAAGAACATTCTCCTGTTCCTTGTAATTCTGGAAATTCTTCTAACAATTCTGCATGTGAATCTATAGTTTGAATATAATAACATGTATCATCTGCAGATTGCGGTTGTTGCATGGCTCTAACAACAGAAAAGGTAACACTCTCGTCCTCTATACTTAGGGTCAATTTCTTACCGAACACGTCTATTATTGCTTTAGCCGTGTTTAAGAATGGTCTTCCTAATATGAGAGGAACTCGAGAATCTTCTTCCATGTCCAGAATAACAAAATCTACTGGAAATACTAAAGTACCAACTTTAACTAGCATTTTCTCCATTATCCATCTAGGATATTTTACTGATCGATCGGCTAGTTGTATGCTTATTCGTGTTGGTTTCAATTCTCCAAGGTCTAGTTTAGCATATAATGAATACGGCATTAAATTTATACTAGCACCTAAGTCTGCCAATGCTTCTATTGAACTAAGACTACCCAGAAATCATGGAATTGTGAAACTTCCTGGATCAGAGAGTTTTTCTGGTATTTTATTCAACAGCACTGCAGAACAATTAGCATTCATAGTAACAGCTGAGAGTTCTTCCATTTTCTTTCTATTTGTGATTAGATCTTTCAAGAATTTAGCATATCTAGGCATTCCTGATATCACATCATTGAAAGGAAGATTTACATTTATTTGTTTAAACATATCCAAGAATTTGGATTGCTCGGATTTAAGTCTTTCTTTTCTCATTTTACTCGGGTAAGGAAGTGGTGGTTGGTATGGTTTAACATAAGGCTTAGCCTTAACTGTGTTATCTTCATTAACCTTTTCAACTACCGGTTCTGTTTCCTTATCTTGCTCAGATTGTGGTTCTTGTGTAGTAGGAATAGAGTCATCAGAAATTATAGGTATTTCAGGTGGTTTAAGTGTAATACCACTTCTTATGGTAATGGCTTTAGCTGTTTCATTTCTGGAGTTAGCATTTGTATCACTAGGTAGACTTCCCAATTTTCTTTCACCTATCAACCTTGCTAGGTTACTTACTTCTTGTTCCAAATTTTGGATTGAAGCTTGTTGATTTCTAAATGCTTGGGCATTTTGTTCATTGGTTTGTTTCTGAGATGTGAAAAATTGAGTTTGAGATTCAACTAGCTTTGACATCATGTCTTATAAATTTGGCTTTTTATCATCAGTTTGTGGTGGTTTATTTTGAAAAGATAGGTCTTTGCTGATTGTAAGTATTGTTGGAAACTTGTTGATTGCTAGGACCTTGTTAGTTGTTGTATGGAACATTTCAGTTATAATTCTGGTTTTGATTGTAGTTTGGTCTTGGCGGTTGATAATTATTCTGATAATTATTTCCAGGCCTTTGGTTCATGTATGAAACATTCTCTCTCTGTTCCATTGTTTGCTCAATACTGAGACAATCTTTTGTCAAATGTGGTCCTCCACACTGCTCACAACTAATTCGTATTGAGTGAATATCTTTAGTCATCTTTTCCATTCGTCTCTCGACAGCATCTGAAATGTCCCGTTCTTATTGATTAAAAACGTTCCATATTAATTGATTTCGTTGCGAGGTTTTGACCTCTATATGAGACGTTTTTCAAAGACTGCATTCATTTTAAAACAAACCATAACCTTTATTTCATCAATAAAGGTTTAAAAAGCTTTACGTAGATTATCAAATAATGATAATCTAAAATATCCTGTTTACACACGACTATTACATAATGGTTTACAATACAAATATGTTACAACGAAATAAGTTTCTTGAATGCAGTTTTTACACAATATCATACAAGCATGGACTCCAAATCTTGTCCTTATTTAAGTATGCGACAGCGGAAGCTCTTAATAATCACCTGAGAATAAACATGCTTAAAACGTCAACAAAAATTGTTGGTGAGTTATAGGTTTAACCTATATATATATATATATATATATATATATATATATATATATATATATATATATATATATATATATATATATATATATATATATATATATATCAAATCGTAACAATAGACCACAAGATTTCATATTTCAATACACATCCCATACATAGAGATAAAAATCATTCATATGGTGAACACCTGGTAACCGACATTAACAAGATGGATATATAAGAATATTCCCATCATTCCGGGACACCCTTCGGATATGATATAAATTTCGAAGTACTAAAGCATCCGGTACTTTGGATGGGGTTTGTTAGGCCCAATAGATCTATCTTTAGGATTCGCGTCAATTAGGGTGTCTGTTCCCTAATTCTTAGATTACCAGACTTAATAAAAAGGGGCATATTCGATTTCGATAATTCAACCATAGAATGTAGTTTCACGTACTTGTGTCTATTTTGTAAATCATTTATAAAACCTGCATGTATTCTCATCCCAAAAATATTAGATTTTAAAAGCGGGACTATAACTCACTTTTACAGATTTTTACTTCGTCGGGAAGTAAGACTTGGCCACTAGTTGATTCACGAACCTATAACAATATATACATATATATCAAAGTATATTCAAAATATATTTACAACACTTTTAATATATTTTGATGTTTTAAGTTTATTAAGTCAGCTGTCCTCGTTAGTAACCTACAACTAGTTGTCCACAGTTAGATGTACAGAAATAAATCGATAAATATTATCTTGAATCAATCCACGACCCAGTGTATACATATCTCAGTATTGATCACAACTCAAACTATATATATTTTGGAATCAACCTCAACCCTGTATAGCTAACTCCAACATTCACATATAGAGTGTCTATGGTTGTTCCGAAATATATATAGATGTCTCGACATGATAGGTCGAAACATTGTATACGTGTCTATGGTATCTCAAGATTGCATAATATACAATACAAGTTGATTAAGTTATGGTTGGAATAGATTTGTTACCAATTTTCACGTAGCTAAAGTGAGAAAAATTATCCAATCTTGTTTTACCCATAACTTCTTCATTTTAAATCCGTTTTGAGTGAATCAAATTGCTATGGTTTCATATTGAACTCTATTTTATGAATATAAATAGAAAAAGTATAGGTTTATAGTCAGAAAAATAAGTTACAAATCATTTTTGTAAAGGTAGTCATTTCAGTCGAAAGAACGACGTCTAGATGACCATTTTAGAAAAGATACTTCCACTTTGAGTTTAACCATAATTTTTGGATATAGTTTCATGTTCATAATAAAAATCATTTTCCCAGAATGACAACTTTTAAATCAAAGTTTATCATAGTTTTTAATTAACTAACCCAAAACAGCCCGCGGTGTTACTACGACGGCGTAAATCCGGTTTTACGGTGTTTTTCGTGTTTCCAGGTTTTAAATCATTAAGTTAGCATATCATATAGATATATAACATGTGTTTAGTTGATTTTAAAAGTCAAGTTAGAAGGATTAACTTTTATTTGCGAACAAGTTTAGAATTAACTAAACTATGTTCTAGTGATTACAAGTTTAAACCTTCGAATAAGATAGCTTTATATGTATGAATAGAATGATGTTATGAACATCATTACTACCTAAAGTTCCTTGGATAAACCTACTAGAAATGAGAAAAATAGATCTAGCTTCAAAGGATCCTTGGATGGCTTGAAAGTTCTTGAAGCAGAATCATGACACGAAAACAATTTCAAGTAAGATTTCCACTCAAAATAAGATTGTTATAGTTATAGAAATTGAATTAAAGTTTGAATATGATTATTACCTTGTATTAGAAAGATAACCTACTGTAAGTAACAAAGGTTTCTTGATCTTGGATGATTACTTGGAATGGATTTAGAAAACTTGGAAGTAAACTTGCAATCTTGGAAGTATTCTTGATTTTATGAAATTAGAACTTTTGGAATTTATGAAGAACACTTAGAACTTGAAGATAGAACTTGAGAGAGATCAATTAGATGAAGAAAATTGAAGAATGAAAGTGTTTGTAGGTGTTTTTGGTCGTTGGTGTATGGATTAGATATAAAGGATATGTAATTTTGTTTTCATCTAAATAAGTCATGAATGATTACTCATATTTTTGTAATTTTATGAGATATTTTATGCTAGTTGCCAAATGATGGTTCCCACATATGTTAGGTAACTCACATGGGCTACTAAGAGCTGATCATTGGAGTGTATATACCAATAGTATATACATCTAAAAGCTGTGTATTGTACGAGTACGAATACGGGTGCATACGAGTAGAATTGTTGATGAAACTGAAGGAGGATGTAATTGTAAGCATTTTTGTTAAGTAGAAGTATTTTGATAAGTGTCTTGAAGTCTTTCAAAAGTGTATGAATACATATTAAAACACTACATGTATATACATTTTAACTGAGTCGTTAAGTCATCGTTAGTCGTTACATGTAAATGTTGTTTTGAAACCTTTAGGTTAACAATCTTGTTGAATGTTGTTAACCCATTATTTATTATAACAAATGAGATGTTAAATTGTTATATTATCATGATATTATGATATATAATATATCTTAGTATGATATATATACAGTTAAATGTCGTTACAACGATAATCGTTACATATATGTCTCGTTTCGAAATCATTAAGTTAGTAGTCTTATTTTTACATATGTATTTCATTATTAATACACTTAATAATATATTTACTTATCATTTAACATATATATATATATATATATATATATATATATATATATATATATATATATATATATATATATATATATATATATATATATATATATATATATCAATATCTTAATATGATTCATATGTACCTAGTAAGACGTTGTTATAACGATAATCGTTATATATATCGTTTTCGAGTTTCTTAAATTAATAGTCTCATTTTTATGTATATAACTCATTGTTAAAATACCTAATGAGATACATACTTATAATAAAATCATGTTAACTATATATATAACCATATATATGTCATCGTATAGTTTTTACAAGTTTTAACGTTCGTGAATCACCGGTTAACTTGGGTGGTCAATTGTCTATATGAAACCTATTTCAATTAATCAAGTCTTAACAAGTTTGATTTCTTAACATGTTGGAAACACTTAATCATGTAAATAACAATTTCATTTAATATATATAAACATGGAAAAGTTCGGGTCACTACAGCATCTATCTTTGCAGAAATGGAATCAAAGTCATGGCTAGAATCGGCTCTAGCCGCTTTAGATGATCTAACGATATCTTTTTCTTGATGCCACTCATGTGAGTGGGATGCAGTGTTATCAATAATTTTGTAAGCTTCAGTTGCGGTTTTCTTCATAATTGAACCACCAGCTACTATATCGATGTCTTTTCTTGTAGTGATGTCGCATCCTTGGTAGAATATTTGTACTATTTGATAAGTGTCTAAACCATGTTGCGGAAATCCTCTCAACAACTTTCCAAATCTTGTCCACGCCTCATATAGAGTTTCATTTGGCTTCTGCGTGAACGTAACAATTTCTCCTTGAAGTCTCACGGCTTTAGATGCCGGAAAGAATTGTTTAAGAAATTTTTCAACTAAGACATCACATGTATCAATCGCCCCTTCAGGTAACGATTCTAACCAATCTTTGGCTTCTCCCTTTAAAGTCCAGGGAAATAATATGAGATAGATCTGTTCATCCTCAACTTCTCTTATTTTGAATATAGTACAAATTTTATTAAAGGTTCGAAGATGTTCATTTGGATCTTCCTTCGGCGCACCACTAAATTGGCATTGATTAGTTACCATGTGTAGGATTTGTCCTTTTATTTCATAATCTGGCGCATTAATGTCTGGTTAAGTAATTGCGTGACCTTGGCCAGTGCGTTTAGCTCTCATTCGGTCTTCCATACTTAGAGGTTCCAGATTTTCCATGATTGAATTTGTTGAATCTGAATCACTAGAGAATTCTGACTTAATGGTTTCTTCCTCGACAATCTCTGGATGAGTGATTTGTGGTTCAGGAGGAATGATTAGTGGTTCAGGATCTCTGAATTGTCCCTGAATATCCTCCAGATTCTCAATTGTGAGGTCGGGTTCAAAAAATGGATTATCGAAAATTTGAATTGGAGTACTTGGTCGACTAGATGACGATTCTAAAGAAAAAATCAACGGTGATAATATTGGCTAGATGTCTTGATCGAGTTACAGGTCGTGAACGTATGAAAGGTGGTGAACGTTTTGCTCGGTGCATTCACTGAATATCCTATTAGTTATAAAATATAAAAATTATATAAGTTATCAAATTAATAGACTTTTTTGATTTTGCCCACGTTTCAAATAGCCAATAGATGCAGCAGGTAGCCAGAACCCTTTAAATCGGAAGCCCACAACTCGCCACTAACAAATCCAACTATTACTACGAACCAGAAAATTTTAGATGTCTATCAATTTAACTGCTTAAAATAATTTTTCGTCGAAATTTAAAGAAAATAAAGAAAATTCTATGTCTTAAAAACTAGAGCGTCGAGAAATAAGAAAGAAAAAGAGCGCGTCGAAAAACGTCAAAAAATAAAAGGTCGAAAAAAGCGTCGAAAAATAAGAAAATTGCAGCGTTGAAACTTAAAAGTCTAAAAACTAAAAATTAAAACTTACGTCTAAAGGTATTAAAGCTTAAAAGGAATTCTAAATTCAAAATGGCAATAACTTAAAAAGTACTAAAATCTTAAAACGGCGTCGCAAAATTCTAAAGCACCTAAATCTTAGTCTAAAGAAAAAGCACTTAAGGAATTTTACGGCAAATCTTAAAAATCTAGAAATAAAAATAAATTACGGCAAAATACTACATTTAAAACTAATTACGAACGAAAAATATACAAATAAATGATTAAAATATACAATTTATAAAAAGATATAAAAAATAATAAAATTACTTATTTTTATAAAAATATTATTTTTATACTATTATTTTACAAAAGTATTAAGTTTATATATTTAATAAAACTAATTATAACTTAAAAATATAAATTAAATAAAACTAAAACTAATTAATATTAAAACAAAACCCTAATCTAAATTAATTAATAATAATTATATATTAATCAAACCCTAATTCGATTTAGCTGATGTAACAGGCCTGTCAAATTAGCTCATTCGATCGCATGAGCTGGGTGTTATAATACCATGCGGTCGCATGGCTTCGGGTACTAGGCCAATTGATGGGCTGCTACAGTGTAGCCCGTTTACTTTTACTTATATATATTTTTTTTTCTGTTTTTAATTTATTTATATAAAATAAATAAAAAATTAATTTTAAAAAATAAAATAGAAATAGAAAAACTTTATATTTTAAACAAACACTTAAAATATATATATATATATATATATATATATATATATATATATATATATATATATATATATATATCGTTTTTCTTTTTATACTTTTTTTTATATTTATATTTAAAACGTATTTTTTTACAAAAAGAAATTAAAACTTAATAAAAATCTTTTTTTGTCTTATAGCGTTTCGCTTTTGAGTCCCCGGCAGCGGCGCCAAAAATACTTGATGTTCATGCGAGGTGTATACAAAATAGTTATATATTTATTATGAAATACTATTAAATACGATAAAATTTTACACAAGTTATTTATTTATTTATAGAGTGGATATACCTAAACCTTGCTACAACACTATAGGCAGTGTACCTAATCGTACAGTAGTGTAGTTTTTAGTAAGTCCGGTTCGTTTCACAGGGAGCTAGCCAAGTTTAACGCTATATTTTTAAAACTATATTTGTATATATATATATATATATATATATATATATATATATATATATATATATATATATATATATATATATATATATATATATATATATATATATATATAAATGAGTAATATTATTATTATAAAAAGGGGCTTTTTACCGTTTAATGACCGGTTTTTCGATTTTAAAACTTAAGTCTCAATTAAAACCTAATGTATAATATTAAAAATAAATATAACTTAATTTAAAGCGAAAAGTAAATGACGATAATAAAATTGCGATAATTAAAAGTGTGATAAATAAAATGACAGTAAATAAAAGTTGCGATAATTAAAAAGTACGATAATTAAAAGTGCGATAAATAAAATGATAGTAAATAAAAGTGCGATGAGATATAAAATAAAGAAATTATGCTTATTTAAACTTCCGTAATCCTGATGTTCGACGTGTTGATTTTAATTTATTACCATGGATTAATTGTCCTTTATCCTGGATTATTCGATATGTCCATCTGGTTTTTGTCCATAACAGTCCGTCAGTCATAAATATAAAGTGCGAGTGTCCTCGTCAAATTATCCTTATACCCGAAGTCAAATATTCCAACTAATTGGGGACTTAAACTGTAATAAGGTTTTAATACTTTATTATCAATTACACCAAGTGTCCTTGTATGTAATCCACCCCTATTTTAATGAGTCCATTAACTATTAATCCATTCTCGTGTCCGGTTAAATAAACGATTATTAGTACTTATAAATATCCCGCCCATCGTGTCCGATCGAGTGTATATGATTATTTATAGGTACGTCCAATTGTAAATCTTTATATTAAATTAACGAACTATCATTCAATTAAACAAATATAAAGCTCATTAATAGCCCATAGTCCAATTTCCACAAGTGTCGTTCTTTTGTCCAAACCCCAATTATGGTCCAAAGCCCAATTACCCCGTTTTTAATATTTAGTCTAACATCACGATTACTTCGATTTAAATAAGCATAATAATAACTTAGCTACTAGACATTAATTTAAAAAGGTTGAACATAACTTACAATGATTAATAATAGCGTAGCGTTACACGGACAGAATTTCGACTTACACCCTTACAACATTCGCTAACATAACCTTATTATTATTATTCTTAAATTAAAATTAAGATTGTAAAATATATATATATATATATATATATATATATATATATATATATATATATATATATATATATATATATATATATATATATATATATATATATATATATATATATATATATATATATATATATATATATATATATCGAGAGATAGAGTGGATAGAAAAAGGTGTCGTAAAAACTGGCCAAAACACGCGAAATTTATAGACCTGGCCAAACTTTTGGGGCCATGCGATCGCATGGGCTTCCTTTGCATTTTCCATGTGATCGCATGGAGTCTAGGGACATCTCACATAACTTTGTTTTCTTGTTTGCCGACGGTTTTAATATATAATATAATATATATATAATTTTAAGAATTAATTATATATTATATTATATTCATGTGCATAGTTGACTTGTAATTTTCAGTCCGTTGCGTCGCGTGTTGAGAGTCACTCTGGTCCCAGTTCCGGATTTTCTAACGTCCTTGCGTACAATTTAATATCTTGTACTTTGTGTTTTGCGACTCGTACTCTTGTAACTTTTAGACGTTTCTCATCAATAATTTGAACCTCTTGGATTGTACTTTGTACTTTTGAGCTTTTTGGTCGTTTGCGTCTTCAATTCGTCGAATCTGTCTTTTGTCTTCACCTTTTATTATTTAAACGAATATTACTTGTAAATAGAACAATTGCAACCAAAAGCTTGTCTTTCTTGAAGGATAATGCTATGAAATATATGTTCATTTTTAGCATTATCAAAGATCCATCGTAGGAGTCTTGGTTTCGCATCTTGTTTAGTGAATAGATATTTAAGGGCTGAATGATCTGTATAAACCGTAGTTTTAGACAGGATGAGATAGGAACGGAATTTGTCGAAGGCGAATACTACAGCTAGCAGCTCCTTTTCCGTGGTAGTGTAATTCTCTTGAGCTCCGGTTAAGGTTTTACTGGCGTAATAGATTGGATGAAAGTGCGTATCTGTTCGTTGTTCGAGTACAGCTCCAACTGCGAAGTCACTTGCATCACACATGATTTCGAATGGTAAAATTCAATTAGGAGCTATCATGATGGGTGCATGTGTTAGCTGTTCCATCATATAGTTGAATGCTTTAATACATTCTTCATCAAAGACAAACAGAACTTCCTTTCTGAGGAGATGAGTGAGAGGTCATGTGACCTTTGAGAAATCTTTGATGAAACGTCGGTAAAAACCGGCGTGTTCAAGCAAACTCCTTACCTCTTTTACTGTGGTAGGTTCTGGAAGTTTAGTTATGGTCTCAATATTAGCCTTATCAACTTCTATTCCTGCTTTTGAAATCTTATGTCCTAAAACTATCCCTTCTTTAACCATGAAGTGACATTTTTCTCAATTCAGAACTAAATTTGAATCTTCACACCGGGTGAGCATCTTGTCAAGGTTAGAAAGGCACGAATCAAAGGTACTATCAAAGACTGAGAAGTTGTCCATAAAGACTTCCATACCTAGGTTGGTCAATCCTTAAGATGCTAGCATACAAATCTATCAGACTTTCGAGTTCAGTATTACGACAGTAATCGTACTAAATTAACATAATTACGCTAACCCAAACTTCTATCATGGTAACATACAGATTAATTAAGCTATCATGGTAATATCGAACTCATTATTAAACATAAAAAGTAAGAACACATGTTTAATACAAAACACATGTTTAATACAGATTAATTAAGCTATCATGGTAATATCGGAACGCATTATTAAACATAAAAAGTACGAACACATGTTTAATACAAACGACAAACGTTTCGAATAAAAGCCTGAAAAGGCTGAAGAAATCTGTCCGAGATCGCAGGGACTCGCCGGGATATCCTCCGGAAAATAAAAGCTAAGCTAACTACTACTAAAAACTAACTAAAATCTTGAAAATATAAAGTGAATTATAAATTGAGTGTGTGTTGAAATGGATGGAGAGAGCCCTTTAAATAGACTTGAATATTGCCTGCAAACGGCTGGCAGGCCGTTTGGCAAGTCGTTTGGCAGGCCGTTTGCAGGGGTCGTTTGCCAGACCAAGCCGTTTGCAGGGGCCGTTTATCTTGGGCATGTGGCAAGCCATTTGTGAGCCAGGCATGCCATTTGGCAGGCCGTTTAGCTACCTGGTCAGCTGAAATTCTCTGGATCGTAACTTGATTTCTTGTCTTTCACCATTTTTGCTCTAGAATCTTCGTTTTAGCTCCGTTTTACTTGATTCTTTTTGCATCGCCTTCGTAATTACTTAATCTACAAAATTAACCAAAAAAGAGATAGTTTTGCTGAAAAAGTTTGAATCTTTATTGTTTTAAGGCTTAATATTGGGGGTAAAAATGTGACTTTTTTGGCCGATATCAGGTTGGTTCATATAAACTTCTTCATCCAAATCACCATTCAAGAATGTTGTCTTCACATCCATCTGGTGAACAACCAGATTTTGAATTACAAATAATGCAATCAGCAATCTTATGGTAGTGATACATGCCACTGGAGTATAAGTATCAAAATAGTCAATTCCAGATTTTTGTCTAAAGCCTTGAATGACTAAATTTGCTTTGAACTTTTCAATAGTTCCATCTACCTTCATCTTCTTTTTGAAGATCCATTTATAACCTAAAGGTTTGCAACCAGGAGGTAGATCAGTTAACACCCAAGTGTTATTGCCCATGATAGAATCCACCTCATCATTAATAGCCTCCTTCCAAAATGCAACATCTCGAGACCTCATTTCTTTATCAAATGTTTTAGGATTATCCTTAACATTGAAGCAATATGAATATTGGGTAGAAATATCATCCCTAGAACCTTCAACTAAGAATAATTGAAAATCTGGTCCAAATAATTTATGTTTCCTTTCTCTTTTGCTTTTCCGAAGCTCAAGTAACTGATCATCAGCCTTTTCAGAGACTTCATTATTACATTCCTTATTGATTCCACTATTACTTGGAATCATATCCTTTGGCCTAGGTATAGATGAAAATCAATTTTCATCAAAGATTGCATTCCTTGAATCACGCACGGAGTTGATTGACACAAACTCATTAGGTTCAATAACATAGAACCTATATGCCTTGTAATATTCAACATATCCAATAAATATGCAATCTATACCTCTTTCACCCAAACTTTTCTTGGGATCAGGTAGTCTTAGAACAACCCTACAACCTCATACTCGAAGATAATTCAAGTTAGGTTTCCGCTTGTTCCAAAGTTCATAAGGTGTAATCATGTTCTTTTTGTTAGGAACTCTATTAAGCAAATAACAAGCTGTTAACATAGCTTCCCCCAAAATCCTTCACTTAAACCCGAATAGGATAACATGGAATTAACCATCTCCTTAAGAACCCTATTATTCCTCTCAGATATACCATTTTTTTGTGGTGTATAAGGAGCCGTGGTTTCATGGATAATACTAATATACGATTTGTGACGATCGCTCCAAATCCATATGGACAATACGTCATTCATTGATTTCATTGCGAGGTATTTGACCTCTATATGATACGTTTTGTAAACATTGCATTCTTTTGAAAAGGCACACCATAAATGAATATTTAAATCAAAGGTATTCGACATCTGATGATCTCTACATATAGACAATCACCGTAAATAATAGTTTACAATAGTACTTCCGTTGACAATGCAGTCAAAATAAGATACATGGTGATGATTTGGTGAATGCAACGTTTCCTTGAAAAGTATGTCATGTAAGACTCCATGCACATAGCTTGTCTAACATATAAGCAACAGCGAAAGACTTCTAGTAAACTTGAGAATAAACATGCTAACAAGTGTCAACACAAAGGTTGGTGAGTTCATAGTTTTATTATTTCGTATAATCTATATGTAAAGGTGAATCACAAGTTTTCAGTTGTTTCATCCAGAAACGTTTATCAAAATATTCTACGAAATTGAGCACCCTGGTAACTAAACTTAACGTATATATAATTTGTACCCTTTGTATAATCATCTTAATAATACACGCAAACCAACGTGTACGCTTCTCAAATAGTATACGTCCGTTAAAAGGCTAGTGCTCTAGCTCGGACGGGGATATCAAGCCCTATGGATCCATATACAACTACTCGCTCCCACCAGTTCTTATAACTGGCAGTTACTAGTTACCAAAGCTAAGGGATTTTCGGTTCAAACTCAGTGTAGAATTAAGTATGTACTTGTATCCATTGCGTTTAAAATAAAGTGCATGTATTCTCAGCCCAAAAATATAGATTGCAAAAGCAATTAAAAAGGGAGCATATGAAACTCACGCATATAAATATTGTATATCGATTAACAAAGCATTTGCATGTATTCTCAGCCCAAAAATGTAGAGAGTAAAAGGGATCTTATGAAACTCACGCATATAAATATTGTATATCGGTTAACAAAGCATTTGCATGTATTCTCAGCCCAAAAATGTAGAGAGTAAAAGGGATCTTATGAAACTCACCTTAGCCGCATATAAATTCGTTCACCAAAATGTGATCGAAACTTGAATTACCAAATAACCGTAGATCTCAACCTAGAGAACATATGTTGGTCAATACATGTCTATCAAGCTAGGTCAGGTCATAGTGTATCACAATCCTAATGCTCGATATTGACATACAAAAGTTATCCAATGTTGTTTCAAAAAGTCAATTTTGACAATAGTTTAACAAAACGAGACGTACCTTATATAAGGATTCATTTACTCGGTTGGTAATATTCAAAAATCCAATTTATCAATCTCGTAAACAAATTGTTTAAATCTTAATTGCAGTTTCAAAAGCAATTTCAATTAACGTCAGTCATAATTCAGTTGATCATATCTTTTAATCCGTTCATCGAAACTATTCGGTGTCTAAATGAAAAGTTACAAATTTTTCGCCAGCTTTCCAAAAACATGTATATCATATACCTTTTACCAGTAATATTTGTATTTAATTCGGGATTCATTATAAACTGTTTAACGACAAAATTTAGCATACAAACATGTATAAATATATATACTCGAGCACTAGACATGTATACACTATTAATATATAAAAAAGATAAAATATGAGTGCTTACGTATCAGTATTGAGATTCAATATTGTAGGAAAGTACGTAGACGTAACGGAGATGATAAACACTAGATTTGATTCACAAATATACCCCCGAACATTACCCATAACCTCCTTGGCAATAACCCATAATTTCCTTAGCTCTATCCCGCTCAAAACATATTTTGAAAGTGACACGCTCATGACCTCGTCGTAGTATTTTATGTATAAATAATAATACTCATACTACTAATAATAATATTGGGTACTGTAGCATTTTGGGTACTGTAGCAATTTGAAAATGTTACTATCGTTTACTAAATAACTTGAAATTATATATATGTATATATCTTTTTAATATACATAAATTAGTTTTTAAATATACATTGGAAGTTATTTATAAATAAATTTTAATAATAAATATTTTAACTTATCATATATATTCAAATAGATATTTAAACCAATAAGTTTAATGTACGGTATCAAATAATTAATACATTGTTACCTTTTCAAGTTATAGTATATATGTATCTATTTACATATAATTGTTTGCGAATCGTCGAAAACAACCGAAGGATATTTAAATATATAAAAGTAGTTCAAAAATTTTGAGATTCAGTTTTACAGACTTTGCTTATCGTGTCAGAAATGTTAATCATATAAAGATTAAGTTTAAATTTGGTCAGAAATTTTCGGGTCATCACACGATTGGTCAATGTATTCACCTCCCATATCCATTCTAAGTCTTTTAATCAAAGCTTTTTGTTGCAATTCTACTCCAGTTTTAAATTTTTTGAATTTATCTAATGTTTCATCCTTAGTATGTAATAAATAAGCATAGAAAAATCTAGAAGCATCATCAATAAACGTCACAAAATATTTCTTGTTCCATAAAGTAGGAGTAGCATGCAAATCGAATAAATAACTATGTATTAATTACAAAATTTTAGTATCACGATATACATTTTGAAACGGTTTCTTAGTGATTTTTGTCAGTATACAAATTTTACACTTTTCATTGTTTATATCAAAGGCTGGTAGTAAACCATCTTTAGACATATCAATCATTCTTTTAAAGTTTACATGTCCTAGTCTAGCATGCCAAAGAATAGAATTAGTTATGCTAGTAGTAGACATACAAGCAATATCAACACTTACATGTTCAATGTTTAGTCTAAACATTCCATTACTCAAATAACCAAATCCAACAAATAAACCTTGTTTAGATAAAACAAACTTGTCAGATTCAATAACTTGCTTGTAATCACAATTATTCAACATACTACTTGAAACCTAATTTATCCTAATTCATGGTATATGCAAAACATTAAACAAAGAAACAATCTATCCAGAACTAAAACTTAAATCCACACAACCACGTCCATGAACAGAGGCTGTTGACTCATTTCCCATATGAAAAATTGATCCATCGGTCACCGACTCGTAGTCTTGAACCAACATCTATCCTTGCATGCATGAATAGTAGCTCTCGAGTCAACCCACCACAAAACATCATCATCCTGCATAAAACAAATCTCAGATATATACGAAATATAATAACTCTCAATTGAATTATTAAATGTATTCTGACCTTTCGGTGCTTGGTTGTTCGAACCATTCCCCGAAATAACCTTAGCATTGTTAGTGCCAAAAATAACCTTGCAATCCCTCTTCAAGTGTCTAGATTTACCACACTTCCAACAAGTCAATTTAGACTTCTTATTAGGATCAACTTTGTCATTACCTTGATGTTTATGTTTGCCCTTTTTGTAATTATCACCAGTGAACCTTTTATGTTCCACCATATTGACAGCAGACGTACCAGCAACTTTGTTGCTTTTTGACTTGGCATTATCCTGCAACCTGAGGCCTTCCTCAATACGCAGATGACTGCCCAACTCAACAAGAGTTAACTCCTCCTTCTTATGTTTCAAAATATGTTTAAATTCTTTCCAAGAAGGAGGTAGTTTATCAATGATGCATGAGACTTAAATAGACTCATCCATGTTCATCTTATGTTTTGTGAATTGACCAAGTATACGAATGAGCTCATTGTATTGTGTTAGGACCGGTCTAGAATTGACCATCTTGTTATTATTAAAATTACTCACCAAGAACTTTTTATTAGAAGCATCCTCAGACATATACTTAGTTTCCAACATGTCCCACAGTTCTTTAGCAAAATTAACATTTTGATAAATATCAAAAATAGAATCAGTCATACCATTGAGGATTAAACCTCTAGCGATATAGTCATCGTTCTCCCACTTGCTCCTTTGTCTAATTTGTTCAACAGTACCCTCATCACCATGATCCTCGGGAATAGTAGAAGTCAGAACATATGACACGCTCATGCTAGTGAGAAGAAAGTGCATCTTCTTCTGCCATCTCCTAAAATCAATTCCTTCAAACTTATAAAGTTTGCAAAAATTCGTCATCATGTGCTTCATCGTAGCCATCATCGATTATATCAAAATAGTTACTTTCGATTGTTGGAGGTTTTGGAGTTTTCAGATAGGGTAAAATAATCGATTACCGGATAAATCACTGAATCGTGGTATCACTTTCCGAAAGTAACTATTTGACTCTTATTGACCAGATTACATGAATATCACTTTGGGATAAGACGGCGATTATGATCTAACTTTTGGGACAAAGTAAGAACCCGTGTGCTAGAGAGTATTAGGTGATTTGCTAGTTCATTTCTCATGAATAATTTCTTATCCTTATATAGGCAACCAAAGCATGGAAGACATTATGTGAAATAATGGTCAATTAATTCTTCATAAGTATATCCATCTCAAGAGTCACAAAGACCTTTGATCTTCAAGAATGATAAAAGTCTCATCATAATGATACTAACTCATGATTAGATCATTATTGCTTTAACCACAATCCTTTACTCAGACTTTGTGCTTACTAAGAAAACTTAGCATGAAAACACTTGGTCAACATTTCGTGCTTACTAAGAATACCAAGCACGAAAAAGACTTAGTCATTTTCGTGCTTACTAAGAATACCAAGCACGAAAAGATTTCGTGCTTATTAAGAAGACTAAGCACAACATTTCGTGCTTATAAGAAGACTAAGCACGGCATTTCGTGGTTACTAAGAAGACTAAGCATGACATTTCATGCTTACTAATAAGACTAATCATGACATTTCGTGCTTACTAAGAAGACTAAGCATGAAAACACTTAGTCAAATTTCGAGCTGGTTAAGTCAATATAGTGACTAAAGGAAAACCACTTGGGTCCGGGTAATCTATCACTTAATGGGTGCATACTCCGTACCTCCTAACCCATTTACAAGTGTAGACTAAATCCCTCAATTAAACTAAATTTCCAATAATAATCAGCCTCATAATTTTGATAATCTTGACATCTTATAGCCTTGTTTCCTTTCCTACCTACTTTTACATCTTGTTGCCTTGCTACTACCTGCTGCTACTGTGTCGATCTTTCTGTTGATCTTTCTGCTAATCTTTCTACTAATCTTTCTTTTTGTTGTTGATCTTTTTGCTACCGAAACATTTAACTATTCCTTTTCACTTTCTTTCTCAGAAGTTCTTTTTTGCCTTTTGATTTATTATTGCATCGGAGATTAAAGTTTAGTTAAGAGTGAGAGTTTGATTATAATTTTGCAAAATGAAATATGGGAGTATTATTAATATTATTAACGTAGGTTAGGTTGGACATGTTCACATAGGGTGTTTATCGATTCGGTTTTCGGCTTTCGGTTTATTCGATTCAGTTTTATCGGTTTTGAAACTTCGAAAATCAAAGCCGAAAATCGAAACCGAATTCATAAATCAAAACCGAACCGAAAACTAATTTGAATTCGGTTCAGTTTCGGTTAAAACCGAATTTGGTTTCCAAATCGATTTTTTTTCACTTTTTCCCCACGAAATGAACAAATATTATATTATTAACTTTGTAATCATATTAAACTTATATACATAATCGGACATATATATAAATTTACAAAATATAATAAGGTTATAAAATATAAAATATCATAATCATAATACAATAAGTATTATATCAAGAAAAAAAGTTCAACCAATAGAAAAACTAAAACTACCATTGCCTTAATCATACTGTATAATTCTTCAATAATATAATATTGTAAAGGGAGTTGTACATAAATTTTATTGATCTACATACATACGCACACAATTTGACTTGAACAAGAATGTCAACATGAATGGTTACAGTTTCAAATATGTGGAGTGAAAGACATTAAGGAAAACATGAAATCAAAGATTTTAACAGAATTTCAAATTTGTGTAAACTTAAGTTTAATAGAATTTCATATCTCGTATACGTTAATATTAATAACTTAATATATTTATTTAACATTTTATAGATTGAATGCAGTTTTAAAATCAGTGATCAGTAATTAAATCCAGAATTTTCAAAACCATAAACCAAACCAAAAAACCGAATTCAAATTCGATTTCGGTTTTACTCGGTCCAAAAACCATTTTTCAAATTCGGTTTGATTTTTGTCGGCTTGATTTCAATTCGATATTCGATATAAAAGGTTTCAATTCGAATATTGAACACCTTTAATACTTCCCCAGAACGGACATGAAACCAAAGGGGATTGTGTAACACCCTGATTTTGAACTAGGCTGAAGTTGCGTCGCAACTTATACTGTCGCGTCACGACAAAAGGCGGGTAGATCAGGGGCTGTTGTGTAAAATGATGGAAATTGAGGACTTGGGTGTAATTTTGCATGTGCCACATTTTTAACACCTAAAACAGATTTAAACCCTCATTTCTTCATTTCATCTTCATCCTAAAACACCTTTTAGAGAGAAGGAGCAAATTTAGAGCGAGAAAGCTCAAGAATTTGAAGAAGGAGCTTGAATCTTTATAAGGTGCAAAAATTAAAATTGTTCATCTTGCTTCTAGCTACATTTTAGTAGTTGTGGTAAGTCTCAAATCCGAATTTCATTTGTGTAATTTGATATTCAAGTTAAGGTTTAAGCTTTGAGTTGTTAGAATCCCATGAGTGTTCATGAAATGGGTTTGATGTAGCTAGTAGTTGGGTTTTAGACCCATTGTTGGAGGGTTTTGGGTTGGAAAACGATTTGGCCATATTTGGGTTTGTAAAGTTGGGCATAATCACTAGGAAATAAGAGTATTAGTGATTATGTTGGTGTTTTGACCTTGTGTGTGTGTTATTGAAAGCTTAGTTTTAAAATGGGTCAAAATTAGGGTTTGTAACTTAATTTTGGGGAAGACAAGTACTTGGTACTTGGAAAAATTTGGTTTAAGTGGTGTTTTAGAACCATAATCACTAGTTGTTAGTGATTATTGGTGAGTTTGGGCCTAGGTGGTGCTCGGAAGTGCAATTGGGTCATAATTGCACTAGGTATCGAATTGGGATGGTGGTAATCCATCCTAATTATGTAATTGATTGTGTGATAAATGTAATAGGTGCATTCCATTGAAGGGTTGCGGATTTAGTCAATTGCATTTATCAAGGCACTAAGGTGAGTGATGTGTGAGCGGAGGGGTACGAAATACTATTATTGTTTACTACGAAATACGACGAAATATTACACAAGTTTTATTATTTATTTACGGATGGAATATACCTAAACCTTGCTACAACACTATAGGCAGTGTAACTAATCGTAGAGTAGTGTAGTTTTTAGTAAATCCGGTTCGTTCCACAGGGAGCTAGTGATTACGTACTATATTTTTATAGAACTATATTTTTACATAATATATATAATTATATATAGGTAGTAATATTATGAAAGGGGGTTTTACCGTTTAATGACTGGTTTGTCGATTTTATATTTTAAGCGTAAAGATAAATGACAATAATTGAAATGCGTAAAATAAATAACAATAATTAAATAACGAAATATAAAATTGCGAATAATAAAATGACAGTAAATGAAAGTGCAACGAGAAATACAATAAAAGAATTTTGCTTATTTAAACTTCCGTAATCATGATGTTTGACGTTTTGATTTTAATTTATTACTCTGGGTTAATTGTCCTTTGTCCTGGCTTATTTGATACCTATCTAGGTTTTACCCATAATAGTCCATCGGTCATAATTATAATATGCTCGTCAAATTAACCTTATTCCCGAAGTCAAATATTCCAACTAATTAGGGATTTGAACTGTAACAAGGTTTTAATACATTGTTAATAATTACACCAGGTTATCGACTGCCTGTAATCCAAGGTTTTAATATTTTGTTAACAATTATACCAATTATCCTTGTATGTAAGCCACCCCTGTTTTAATTAGTCCATGATACATTAATTTATTCACTTGGCTATAGTGAATAATCAATTACCCAATCCAATTGATTAATTAAATTATTGTAAACGATGTCGTATAAATGTCACTAAATAGGACATTCGTAATCAATTTAATAATTATTAAATTAAATAATTTGAAGATAGGTTCGACAGGTTCCAATGAGTTGTCATTCAATTAGACAATACCCCCTACCTATTAATAGTCAATAGTCCAATGTTCATAAGTGTCGGTCTTTTGTCCAAACCCGAATTATGGTACAAAATCCAATAACCCCGTCTTTAATATTTAGTCTAACATCACGATTATTTCGGCTCAAATAAGTATAATAATAACTTAGTTACGATACATTAATTGAAAAAGGAAGAACATAGCTTACAGTGATTATTTATCGTGTAGCGTTACACGGACAGAGTTCCGACTTTAAAACCCGTAAAACATTTCTTACAATAATCCAAATTATTATTAATCTTAAATTAAACTTTAATATTATAAATATAAATTATAAATATAAATATATATCATATATAGATAGAGAGATTGAGTGAAAAGGGGATGCAGAATTCGAGCAGAATGCGTGAGCTTTTATAGGCCCACTTTGAACTGTACAGCTCCGCGAGTGTGGTACTTTTGTGCCTTACAGCTTCGCGAGTGCGGAGCTTCGGATTCCAGCTCATCAAATTGAGTTAAACGTGGGCTGCTGAATTTTATAATATAATATATAATATATATATAATTAATTATATATTATATTATATTCTTGTGCATAGTTGACTTGTAATTTTAGCTCCGTTGAGTCGTGCGTTGATAGTTGGTTCATGTCTCGGTTCCGGATTTTCGAACGTCTTTTCGTACGCTTAGATATCTTGTACTTTGCGTTCCGTGGCTTGTACTCTTGTCATTTTTAGATGTTTCTCATCAATAAATTGAACCACTTGGATTGTATCTTGTACATTTGAGCTTTTTGATCATTTGCGTCTTCAAATCGTCATTTGCGTCTTCAGTCTTCTCACTTATTTATTTAAATGAATATTACTTGGAAATAGAACAATTGCAACTAAAAACTTTACATATTGGAAGGATATTGCGCCTAAATATATGTTCATTTGGAACACTATCAAATATCCCCACACTTGAACGTTGCTTGTCCTCAAGCAATACAGAACTTGAAATTAAATCACACTTCACTCGAATCACTTTTTTTATTTTCACACTTTATACATCAGTGATTTTGATACGGTGGTATAAACAATGATAGTAACATTGTGGTTTACAGTCCCACATGACTATGAAAATTTAGATCCTTTAAGGAAATTGGATCTATATGAAAACATTTGATCTTTTGAAAATTCATTCTAGCTTTTACCCTAGATAAGTTTTCTGGAATAACCCTTCACTGGTGTTTGCAAAATGTTTTTGTGGATTGCGTGGGTTTCATATTAAAAATTTTAGCTCAAAACTTGCGGTTTTGTGTCACCCACTTGCTAACCTTGTATTAGGAAAGCACACGTCCAGTTTACTTGTCCCGTATATTACCTTTCGGTAAACGACCGTCCGGTTGTAAAGGAAAGTGATGAACAAGAAACTGTTAAGGCAATGTCTAATGACATGCAGATAATTATGGTCAAAAACGTGTCAGATGCAATTACTATCCTTTGTAGGAGAAATATTAAAGATCACCCTATATTTTTCAGTCTGGCACAAGGTCCTGTCTTCGACCATGCTATGCAACCACCTTTCTTACGGTTGACACCCGATTTGGTTCAGGTGACCTAATGAATTTCGATGAATTCTCAGGATTTTACGTTCAATGGTAATGAACGCATTGAAAATAGGTTTTCAGAAAATAAATCGGTTTTAATTTGATCAAAATATTTTCTCGTTCAAGCTCGAGTTTAGATATCATTGAATTCCACGAGTATGAATTCTCAATTTTTAAGGTCAATCTCAAGGATTGAGTAATATCAGTCTTAAAAGCTGATTTTTAATCTTTAAGGAGATTATCCTTTCTGGGGGTCTGATTCATTAGTCTTATCAAGCTAATTTTCACGGCACCCTTCCCATTTTGCGAGACAGATCCTCGCATGGTTAGGATAAGTCTGACCATATGGCGACCCTGTTTGATGCTGAGGTCCGTGGATTTCCACCTGATTTTCGAGAAAACTTTTCAAGGTTTTTCGTAGACTCTACAATTGATCTGGACGACAACTTCCTGACCTAAATCAAGAAGCGCATTTCTTTTTCGGAAGACTTTACTTCCTTTTAATGATGGAATTGATTCATCATGTAGATCCATCTTTCTTTCAAATATATTACAGTAATTCGGGTAAAACTGATTAGTATCGTCCAAAACAAAAGTACCTGCAATAATCTTGTACAAAAATATGTGATATATGTCTTTTTTTGCCTTTTTATTCTCTTCTATTCCATTTTAAATGAATTCAAGCGTTTTGGGTTGTTTCTCAATTTATGTCCTTTCCGAGGTAACAATAATTTCGGTATTATCACTTAGTTTTATCGTTCATAAATATGTATAAACATGATTTTGAATTCATTTAATTGAAAATTTTTCAAATTTTCACAAAATTTGGCAATTAAACTAAGTGTAAACCCGAGAGAATTTATAACCCTTCCCCACACTTGAGATCATCCAATGCCCTCATTTGCATGAAATCAGACTATAATTATAAATTCATGAGGATGATTAGTGTAGAAAAGTGATTAAAAATACCGAGTTTGCAAACATATTATTTTATATCACATTTGATATTTTGCGTCTTGTCATCAAAATTAGTAGCTTTTGCTGAACTTTAATGTCAGTCTTTGAAAATGCGCTGTTTTACCCTGTTTTATACATAAGATAAACTACAAACATATATATATTATATATATATATATATATATATATATATATATATATATATATATATATATATATATATATTATATATATATATATATATTTTTTATAAAACCTTTGTTTATTAAAACAATTTAAATGAATAATTTTTTAAAATTTTGTTTCCTTTTACTTTAGGTATTTTCGGTACGTTTACCTAGTCCGTCCCTCGACAAAATTTAAAATTTGTCGTTTTTAAAGCGATTGTTTTAAAAGCAAAGATTTTTGGGTTTTTTTAATTTTTTTGGTATACTTTAGATCAATAATATTAAAAATAATGATAACAAAATTTTTCGGTTCCATGACCTAGTCTTTAACTTACGATGAATTTTAGAAATCATTTTTTTAAACTTAATGAAATAAAGTAAATTTTGTTTTTAAATTCACACAAAACTTAAATTTAAAAATGCATATAAATTTCATATAAAACCTATAAAACAAAAAATTTAGAATGGGGGGAGAAAACTAGTTCTTTAGTGTCTGCTAGCGGAAAAGACCAATCGGATTCCATTCTCGGAACTACACGAGAACATAACAACTAACTCTAGACAGCGTTTTCTTTTTAGAACATTTGAATCTCCCCACACTTAGGTAGCTGTGGTGTTGAAATTGTGATTAACTTCATTGTCAATTTCTTTTGGACCATAATCAGCTTGCATATCTGTGACTTTTGCTTTAAGCCATTGGTCGAATTCCTGTGTAATATCCACAAATTCAACTAGTTTCTCTTTTTCTTTAGGCGATAGATTGGATACTAACCGGTTACATAACTTAAAGTTTCTCTTGGTTCTAGCATCACGAATCCGTTTAATACGTTTCTTCATTGAACTGTTAATAACGGAGTCATTTAATTTCGTATCAACAACGGGGTTCTTTGTTATCAAGTCATCATTAGGTGTTACTTCATTTTTCCCACACTTAGGCGTTTTATTATTGTTAAGCACTACCGTTGGAGTTGGTAAAATAACATGGTTCTTACCAATAGTTTTTGTTGGTTCAACGGTTTTGGTTGGTGGAGATTTAGACTTTCGACTCACAAAGGTGATCGATTTTTCATCATTACTAAGTGTCATTCTACCCTCTCTTACATCAAATAATGCCCCGGTGGACGCTAATAATGGTCGACCTAAAATTAGAGGAATGTTTGAGTCCTCTTCTATGTCAATGACAATAAATTCGACTAGAAAGGTTAAATTACCTACTTGAACGGGTAGGTTGTCAGCAATTCCAACTGGGTGCTTAATGGTTTGATCAAAGAGTCGAACACTCATTTCCGTTGGACTTAACTCACCTACTCCTAATCTCTTATATAATGAAAGAGGCATAACACTTATACTCGCACCTAAATCTGCTAGTGCATCATACATGACACAATCACTAAGTAGGTAAGGAACAATAAATTCACCCGGATCACCCACTTTGGGTGGAGGTTTTGGTGAAACTGTCTTCACCGGGTTTACTTCTATTGTTTTTGTTTCCTGCACTTTCTTATTCTTCTTCTTCTTCTTTCCAAAAGTATCACAAACTTTATCTTGCTCATACTCAACTCCTTTTCTTGGAAACGGGATGGGTGGTCTGTATGGTGCCAACACTGGCCTTAAATACTCAGTTGGTGGTGGTGGTGTTGTAACTTCTTCATTGTTACTCACATCTAAAACCTTCCCATCTTCTGGAGCTGGTTTTTCAGAATTTGTTAACACCATATTAACATTCTCATTCAGAGGATTTACTTCAGTATTACTCGGTAGCTTTTCTTGTTCCCTCTCACTCATCATGCTAGCAAGAGTACCTACGTGTTTTGTAACATCCCGCCTTTTTTCCGTTTACTTTTCCGTTTAACTATTTAAATCTTGTTATATGTTTATAACATCTACGGTTAATACGTGTTTTAAAAATATCTCGTCTAGGTATTTCACGCACCCGCAAATGAACTTGAGGGACTAGTTTTGCCAAAATGCCAAAGAGGTGACTAGCCTTTGACTAGTCAACCCCCACCCCCATCTTTTCTTTTTCATTTCCGTTTTCTTCTTTTACTTCCATATTTTCTCTCAATTCTCTAATTTCAAGAATCATCATCTAAATCAAATCGAGCTAGCATCCATCTAAACAAATTGCATATTCGAAATCCTCTCATCTTCCTCTTCGATTCCATACCGATTTCATCAAGTTTGGGTAACTTTCTAAAATCACTAGATTTTGTGTTCTTGATGTTTTTAATTTATAAAGTTGTTATTTAGTGTCTATGGCTCAACTCTAACATGATTATATGATTTATATGCTCGATTTCGTTATTTGAAGTAACTAGCTTGAATATGAACTTTGGTGTATTTGATTTGGTAATTTGGTTGCTTAAATGTTGTTGTTATGGTAAAGTGCAAGTATTAAATGTGTTACTAGTAGCACTAGCTTCAATTTGATGTGTAGGTTGTTTTAGAAAACTTCATAAACTTGATTATTGGTTTTGGTGGATTTGGGTTAGGGTTTGATGAACTTGAAATGAACTTTTGATGCTTTGAATGACATGAAATGTTATTTGTAAGTGTTAGGTTGTATTGTATGCTTGATCACCTTCGAAACGGCATATCATTCATGTAAATTGGTTGCCGAATCATCGAATTTCATTTATGAACTTGAGTGCATTTAATGAGGAGCTTTGAATGTGGTTTTGGTTGTTGTAAAAGTAAATGTGATGGATGAAATGTGTTTAGTTGTTTTCCTTGTCAGAATACCTTTCCGATGATATAAGATACATGCTTTGGTTGTTTGCGGGTCATAAATGGTGATTGGTTGAAGTTAGGTTCGTGCATAAAACATAAAAACTGCCAGAATTCTCTGCACAGGTAATGGTGCGACGCGCCATATACCCGCGCGGCGCGCCAAAGTGGTCTGTCCAACTTTGTCAATTTTCGAATAATGTTTGCTATGCTACGCACCTCCGATTCACATGTAACTTGTTCTAACATGCTCATATATGATTAAAAACCTCAGAAAAATAGTTCGGGACCCGACCCGAACGTGTTGACTTTTTCATTGACTTTGACCGACCAAAGTTTGACTTTTTGTCAAACTTAACCAAATGATTATGCAACCTTCCTAACTTGTTTCTATACTCGTATCTTGCATGAAACTTGACAATTTGATTTCACATGCTACATAATCCAGTCGTAACGAGCCATAGGACTAATTGAACATCTTTGACCTATCGTGTTTACCGTTATTGATACGACCTATTTGTTTAGGTCAAGACTAGCACTATCCTTCGCACACGTTATTTTGTGTAGTACTTTTCGTACGTGCACTCAAGGTGAGATCATAGTCCCATCTTTCAAACAACTTTTATGCTTTAAACTATGGGATGAGAAACATATACGTATCATACTTTTATACATTGAACACAAGTACGAAAACGAACATTTCACGTACGGGTTTGAACGAAAATCCTCAATTCAATTATCATTAGTTACACTTGCAGGGTGTAAACGTGAACTTATATTATGTGATCACATGGGCTTGACGAGCCTCATTCGGACGGTTCGCTACCGTTAGCGGATGAAATATATTTTCGGGTCTAGTGTATGTTCTAACACTACGCAAAGGGTGCAAAACAGTTAAGTTTGATAATTGGGTGCCCGCGAAACAAATAACAACTTTGGAATGCAAATGATTTTGATAATCATATTATATTAAATCTTGTGGTTCAAATGCAACATTTACTAAAACACCTATGATTTCACCAACGTTTTCGTTGACAGTTTTCTATATGTTTTCTCAGGTCCTTGAAAGCTACTTGATACATGCTTCCGCACTCTTTTTGATACTTGCTTGGATGTCGAGTATGCATGCATAGTTGGAGCGTCTTTTGACTACTTTAAATTGTGTCGCATAGGTTTCATTCGTACGTTAAACTTTGTATTGTAACTAATCTTTTGAACGACATTTGTAAACTTGAAACATCCCTTTACTTACGAAATGAATGCGACATATTTTGGTCAAACGTCATAATAAAGACTTATGACCACGCAACGGGACCGAAGTAGTCGGCAACGTCAAACATGATTTGGTCGGGTCGCTACAGATGGTATCAGAGCGTTGGTTGTAGGGATTTAGAGTTCATTGGTGTCAACCCCGAGTCATAGGGTATATTGGTGAGTCTAGACTACAACCGGTATATAGACTTGAAGTAGGAATTACTTGACTACTTGTGCATTATACTCGAACTCGTCTATCACATCAAATTCTTATTCAACCTTAATCTCACGTTACTTAATTTAATTGACGCGCCACCTTGACTATATGAATTAGTGTCGAATGCACATATGAATTAGGGTAATATAATTTCCGGGATTATATTACGGTGACTCATATGAACATTCCGACATTATGACATAAAGAATTTAAGGCGAGTCAATGAAATTTTTTCTCTATTCTTATTCCATATCATGGTTAGTATTATTAAGAATACTAATCAACGGTATTCTTGTGTTTTGAAGGAACAATGCCTCCTCGTCATGTGCCATGCCATGAGACTCCCGAACAAGCTCTACAACGAATGATAGCCACCGCCGTAGAAGCGGCCATGGCCGATCACTCCTCCAACAATAACAACAACCACAACAACAACAACAATGGAGCCGGTAACTAAAATGAAGGGTGCTCCTACAAATCCTTCATGGGGTGCAAACCTCACACTTTTGATGGAACTGGGGGACCGGTTGTGCTCACCTGATGGTTTGAGCAAACGGAAGCCGTCTTTAGCATAAGCGGTTGTCGGGACCAAGACAAGGTCAAATACTCCACTCACACCTTCGCCGGTGTCGCTCTTACATGGTGGAATACTTATGTACAATCGGTGGGTACCGATGAAGCTCACGCCCTCTCTTGGGCCGATTTAAGGGAAAAGATGGTCATCGAATATTTCCCTCGCGAAGAAACCCGAAAGCTCGAACAAGAGCTAAGAACCTTAGAGGCGGTCGGAAACGATCTCAAGGCCTATAATCAACGATTCGCCGAACTATCCTTGATGTGTCCAAACCTCGTTAACCCCGAATCTCAAAGGGTCGAACTTTATATGTATGGTCTTCCAAAGAGCATCAAACAAGGGGTGATGTCATCCAAACCCGCTAACCTACAACAAGCATTGAACATGGTCCGCCAATTGATCGAAACGGTTGACGAAATCGTAGTTCCAGCACCTAAGGCCGAGGATAAATCGGGCGGCAATAAAAGAAAGTGGGAACCCTCCCAATCAAGCAACAACAACTTTGCTAAGAAGCCTTACACCTCCGACGCCAAGAAAAGTTATGGCGGAAATAAACCCTTTTGCAACAAATGCCACAAACACCACTATGGTGAATGTAGCAATCTATTTTGCCACTGTTGCCAAAGGGGTGGTCATGTGGCCAACGATTGTAGAAGTGCCGCCCCCGTCGCTCAAAAGGTGCCCAATGCACCAAAACCGGGTACTTGTTATGAATGTGGCCAAACGGGTCATTTTAGAAATGCATGTCCGAAGAAGAAAGCCAACACCAACACACGCGGACGAGCTTTCAACATTAACACCGAGGACGCCCGAGATGACAATGAATTAGTCACGGGTACGTTTCTCCTCAACAACACTTATGTTACTTGTTTATTCGATTCGGGTGCCGATAAGAGTTTTGTATCCAAGACTTTGACTCATTCTTTTAATACTCCACCACGTCCACTAGATACCACTTATACCATTGAAGTGGCCAACAGAAAACTATTGAGTGCCGACACATATTACCGGGGGTGTACGTTAAACATTTTGGGTAATGAGTTTGAAATTGACTTGATACCCATGGAACTAGGGAGCTTCGATGTAATAATCGGTATGAATTGGCTAGCCAAAACGAAATCTCACATCCTTTGTGATCTTAACGCAATCCGAATCCCTATCGAGAATGGTGAACCTTTGATCGTCTATGGCGATTAGAGTTGCATCGGACTCAACCTCGTTTCGTGTATTAAAGTTAGAAAACTACTCCGTAAGGTTTGTTTTGCGATCCTTGCTCACGTTAAGAAAGTCGAGTCCGATGAGAAGCACATCGATGATGTGCCAATTGTTAGTGACTATTCCGATGTATTTCCCGAGGAATTGCCGGGTCTTCCACCCCATCGACCGGTTGAATTCCAAATTGATCTTATTCCGGGAGCCGCACCCGTAGCACGTGCACCATATAGACTCGCTCCATCCGAAATGCAAGAATTGCAAAGTCAAATCCAAGAACTACTTGATCGTGGTTTTATCCAACCTAGCCATTCACCTTGGGGCGCTCTGATTTTGTTTGTTAAAAAGAAAGACGGATCCCTACGAATGTGCATTGACTATCGTGAACTAAACAAATTGACGGTTAAGAACCGATATCCTCTTCCTCGCATCGATGACCTCTTTGATCAATTACAAGGGTCTTGTGTATATTCAAAAATCGATCTCCGCTCGGGTTATCATCAATTGAGGGTTAAGGGGGAAGATGTCTCCAAAACCGCTTTCCGAACTCGTTATGGTAGTTATGAATTTCTTGTAATGCCATTTGGTCTCACTAACACACCGGCGGTGTTCATGGATCTTATGAACCGCATGTGCAAACCGTATCTTGACAAATTCGTTATCGTGTTCATCGATGATATCTTAGTCTATTCAAAAAGCGAAGAAGAACACGAGGAACACCTCCGACTTGTGCTTAAACTTTTAAGACAAGAACAACTCTATGCCAAATTCTCCAAGTGTGAATTTTGGTTAAAGGAATTTCAATTTCTTGGTCATGTTGTAAGTGACCAAGGTATTAAAGTCGATCCAACGAAAATCGAAGCCATTAGTAAATGGGAGACTCCTACTACTCCTACTCACATCCGTCAATTCTTGGGTCTCGCCGGATCCTACCGTAGATTCATCAAGGATTTTTCTTTGGTTGCTCATCCTCTAACCGCTTTAACTCACAAGGGAAAGAAATTCAATTGGGCGACCGAACAAGAATCCGCATTTCAAATCTTGAAAACAAAGCTAACCACCGCTCCTATCTTGTCAATTCCCGAAGGCAATGATGATTTTGTTGTGTATTGCGACACCTCGAAACATGGTTTTGGGTGTGTGTTGATGCAACGAACGAAAGTCATTTCTTATGCTTCTCGACAACTCAAAATTCATGAACGAAACTACACGACACATGATCTCGAACTCGGAGCCGTTGTCTTTGCACTTAAAATGTGGAGACACTATCTTTATGGAACCAAGAGTACTATCTTTACCGATCACAAAAGTCTCCAACACATCTTCGACCAAAAGCAACTAAACATGAGACAACGAAGGTGGATTGAAACCTTAAACGATTACGATTGCGAGCTTCGTTACCATCCCGGAAAGGCAAATGTAGTAGCCGATTCCTTAAGTCGAAAAGAAAGAGCGGTGCCTCTTCGTGTCCGAGCCTTAAACATCACCATCCACACAAACCTTAATAGCCAAATTCGGGTAGCCCAAGATGAGGCTCTCAAGGATGAAAACCTTTCACACAAGCTCTTGAACATTCTCGTCTCTCGATTCGAAATTAGGGAGACCGGACTCCGATATTACGCCGGAAGGATTTGGGTGCCTAGTTATGGGGACCTACGAAGCCTTATTTTAGATGAAGCCCATAAGTCACGATACTCGATTCACCCCGGTGCCAATAAGATGTACCACGACCTTAAACAACTATATTGGTGGCCGAACATCAAAAGGGACGTAGCTACTTATGTTTCCAAGTGTTTGACATGTTCCAAAGTCAAAGCCAAACACCAAAGACCGTCCGGATTACTTCAACAACCCGAAATCCCGCAATGGAAGTGGGAAAGAATAACAATGGATTTTATCACCAAACTACCAAAGACGGCGGGCGGTTATGATACCATTTGGGTTATTGTTGACCGTCTCGCCAAATCCGCACACTTTCTCGCCATGAAGGAGACCGACAAAATGGAGAAACTTGCACGACTTTATATCAAGGAGATCGTAGCCCGACACGGTGTACCTTTATCGATTATCTCCGACTGAGATGGCCGTTTTTTTTCTATATTTTGGCGTACCTTGCAAGAAGCGTTGGGAACGCGTTTAGACATGAGCACCGCATATCATCCTCAAACCGATGGACAAAGCGAACGTACAATTCAAACCTTAGAGGACATGTTACGAGCTTGCGTGGTTGATTTTGGAAAAGCTTGGGACAAGCACTTACCTCTCGCTGAGTTCTCTTACAACAATAGTTATCACGCGAGTATAAAAGCCACCCCATTCGAAGCATTATATGGCCGAAAATGTCGTTCTCCTCTTTGTTGGGCCGAAGTAGGCGACGTACAAATCACCGGACCCGAACTCATTCACGAAACCACCGAGAAGATCGTTCAAATCTGAGATAGGCTTCGGACGGCCCGGAGACGTCAAAAGTGCTATACCGACAAAAGACGCAACGACCTTGAATTTCAAGTCGGTGACCGCGTCATGTTAAAAGTCGCACCTTGGAAGGGTGTAATCCGTTTTGGGAAACGCGGGAAGCTAAATCCGCGGTATATTGGTCCTTTCGAAATCTTAGAGCGTATTGGAACCGTTGCTTATCGTTTAGATCTTCCACCTCAATTGAACGTCGTTCATCCTACCTTCCATGTATCTAACTTGAAAAAGTGTCTTGCCGAACCCGATATCATCATCCCTCTCGAGGAAATTACTATTGATGACAAACTTCATTTTGTAGAGGAACCGGTTGAAATTGTGGACACCTCCGTCAAGACATTGAAACAAAGCCGAATTCTGATTGTTAAAGTCCGTTGGAACGCTAAAAGGGGACCCGAGTTTACTTGGGAAAGGCAAGATCAAATGCAAAATAAATACCCTCATTTGTTCCCGGCTCCGAAAACGCAAGATCCCGAGGAAGAAACAACGACTACTACGCCTACTTAAATTTCGGGATGAAATTTATTTTAAGGATTAGGTAATGTAACATCCCGCCTTTTTCCGTTTACTTTTCCGTTTAACTATTTAAATCCCGTTATATGTTTATAACATCTCCGATTAATATGTGTTTTAAAAATATCTCGTCTAGGTATTTCACGCACCCGCAAACGAACTTGAGGGACTAGTTTCGCCAAAATGCCAAAGAGGTGACTAGCCTTTGACTAGTCAACCCCCACCCCCATCTTTTCTTTTTCATTTCCCTTTTCTTCTTCTACTTCCATATTTTCTCTCAATTCTCCAATTTCAAGAATTATCATCTAAATCAAATCGAGCAAGCATCCATCTAAACAAATTGCATATTCGGAATCCTCTCATCTTCCTCTTCGATTCCATACCGATTTCATCAAGTTTGGGTAACTTTCTAAAATCACTAGATTTTGTGTTCTTGATGTTTTTAACTTATAAAGTTGTTAATTAGTGTCTATGGCTCAAGTCTAACATGATTATATGATTTATATGCTCGATTTTGTTATTTGAAGTAACTAGCTTGAATATGAACTTTGTTGTGTTTGATTTGGTAATTTGGTTGCTTAAATGTTGTTGTTATGGTAAAGTGCAAGTATTAAATGTGTTACTAGTATCACTAGCTTTAATTTGATATGTAGGTTGTTTTAGAAAACTTCATAAACTAGATTATTGGTTTTGGTGGATTTGGGTTAGGGTTTGATGAACTTGAAATGAACTTTTGATGCTTTGAATGACATGAAATGTTATTTGTAAGTGTTAGGTTGTATTGTATGCTTGATCACCTTCGAAACGGCATATCATTCATGTAAATTGGTTGCCGAATCATCGAATTTCATTTATGAACTTGAGTGCATTTAATGAGGAGCTTTGAATGTGGTTTTGGTTGTTGTAAAAGTAAATGTGATGGATGAAATGTGTTTAGTTGTTTTCCTTGTCAAAATACCTTTCCGATGATATAAGATACATGCTTTGGTTGTTTGCGGGTCATAAATGGTGATTGGTTGAAGTTAGGTTCGTGCATAAAACATAAAAACTGCCAGAATTCTCTGCACAGGTAATGGCGCGGCGCGCCATATACCCGCGCGGCGCGCCAAAGTGGTCTGTCCAACTTTGTCGATTTTCGAATAATGTTTGCTATGCTACGCACCTCCGATTCACATGTAACTTGTTCTAACATGCTCATATATGATTAAAAACCTCAGAAAAATAGTTCGGGACCCGACCCGAACGTGTTGACTTTTTCATTGACTTTGACCGACCAAAGTTTGACTTTTTGTCAAACTTAACCAAATGATTATGCAACCTTCCTAACTTGTTTCTATACTTGTATCTTGCATGAAACTTGACAATTTGATTTCACATGCTACATAATCGAGTCGTAACGAGCCATAGGACTAATTGAACATCTTTGACCTATCGTGTTTACCGTTATTGATACGACCTATTTGTTTAGGTCAAGACTACCACTATCCTTCGCACACGTTATTTTGTGAAGTAATTTTCGTACGTGCACTCAAGGTGAGATCATAGTCCCATCTTTCAAACAAATTTTATGCTTTAAACTATGGGATGAGAAACATATACGTATCATACTTTTATACATTGAACACAAGTACGAAAACGAACATTCCACGTACGGGTTTGAACGAAAATCCTCAATTCAATTATCATTAGTTACACTTGCAGGGTGTAAACGTGAACTTATATTATGTGATCACATGGGCTTGACGAGCCTCATTCGGACGGTTCGCTACCGTTAGCGGATGAAATATATTTTCGGGTCTAGTGTATGTTCTAACACTACGCAAAGGGTGCAAAATAGTTAAGTTTGATAATTGGGTGCCCGCGAAACAAATAACAACTTTGGAATGCAAATGATTTTGATAATCATATTATATTAAATCTTGTGGTTCAAATGCAACATTTACTAAAACACCTATGATTTCACCAACGTTTTCGTTGACAGTTTTCTATATGTTTTCTCAGGTCCTTGAAAGCTACTTGATACATGCTTCCGCACTCTTTTTGATACTTGCTTGGATGTCGAGTATGCATGCATAGTTGGAGCGTCTTTTGACTACTTTAAATTGTGTCGCATAGGTTTCATTCGTACGTTAAACTTTGTATTGTAACTAATCTTTTGAACGACATTTGTAAACTTGAAACATCCCTTTACTTACGAAATGAATGCGACATATTTTGGTCAAACGTCATAATAAAGAATTATGACCACGCAACGGGACCGAAGTAGTCGGCGCCGTCAAACATGATTTGGTCGGGTCGCTACATGTTTTTCTAGATTCAAAATGGAAGCTTGTTGAGTTCTTAATGACTGATCAAACCTCTCATTTGTTTGGGTTTGAGATGTAATAAATTGTGTTTGAGATTCCATTAGCTTTGCCATCATTTCTTCTATATTTGGCTTTTTCTCTTCGATTTGTTGTGGTGGTTTATACAAGCCAGGACTTTGTTAATTGAAAGTGTTGTTTTGAGTTGGTTGGTTATTCGGACCTTGTTGGTTGTACGAGTTATTGTTGGGTCCATTTGGATTGTAAAGAATGTTTTGATTTCGATTGAAGTTTGACCTTGGCGGTTGATAATTATGTTGATAATTATTTCCCCGCCTTTGGTTCATGTAGGAAACATTCTCTCGTTGTTCCATCGTTTGCACAATGTGACAATCTTTCGTTAATTGTGGTCCACCGCATTGCTCACAACTAATTCATATTGCGTGAATATCTTTAGTCATCTTTTCCATTCGTCTCTCGAAAGCATCTATTTTTGCGGAAACGGAATCAAAGTCATGGCTAGAATCGGCTCTAGCCGCTTTAGATGAACGAAATATATCTTTTTCCTGATGCCACTCATGTGAGTGGGAGGCTGTGTTATCAATGATTTTGTGAGCTTCGGTTGCGGTTTTCTTCATAATGGAACCACCAGCTGCTGTGTCGATGTCTTTTCGTGTAGCAACGTCGACACCTTGGTAGAATATTTGTACTAGCTGATAAGTGTCTAAACCGTGTTGAGGACATCCTCTCAACAACTTTCCGAATCTTGTCCACGCCTCATATAGAGTTTCATTTGGCTTTTGCGCGAACGTAACAATTTCTCCTTGAAGTCTCACTGCTTTAGATGCCGGGAAGAATCTTTTAAGAAAATTTTCAACTAAAACATCCCATGTGTCAATCGCCCCTTCAGGTAACGATTCTAACCAATCTTTGGCTTCTCCCTTTAAAGTCCAGGGAAACAACATGAGATACATCTGTTCATCCTCAAATTCTCTGATTTTGAATATAGTACATATCCTATTAAAGGTTCGAAGATGTTCGTTTGGATCTTCTTTTGGCGTAACACTATATTGGCATTGATTAGTTACCATGTGTAGGATTTGTCCTTTGATTTCATAATCTGGCGCATTAATGTCTGGCTTAATAATGGCGTGACCTTGGCCAGTGCGTGTGGCTCTCATTCGGTCTTCCATACTTAGAGGTTCCTGATTTTCCATGATTGAATTTGTTGAATCTGAATCACTAGAGGATTCTGATTTAATGGTTTCTTCCTCTACAATCTCTGTTTGAATGATTTGTGGTTCAGGAGGAATAATTAGTGGTTCAGAATCTCGGAATTGTCCTTGAATATCCTTCGGGTTCTCAATTGTGAGGTCGAGTTCAAAAAATGGATTATCGGAAATTTGAATTGGGGTACTTGGTCGACTAGATGACGATTCTAAAGAAAAATCAGCGGCGACAATATTGGCTAGATGTCTTGATCGAGTTACAGGTGGTGAACGTATGAAAGGTGGTGAACGTTTTGCTCGGTGCATTCACTGAATATCCTATTAGTTATAAAAATAAAAAAAATTATATAAGTTATCAAATTAATAGACTTTTCTGCTTTTGCCCACGTTTCGAATAGCCAAAAGATGCAGCAGGGAGCCAGGATTCTTTAAGTCGGAAAATCCACAACTCGGCCACTAACAAATCCAACTATTACTACGAAGGAGAAAATTTGGATGTCTATCAATTTAACCGTTTAAAATAATTTTTCGTCGAAATTTAAAGAAAATAAAGAAAATTCTATGTCCTAAAAACTAGAGCGTAGAAATGAGAAAGAAAAAGCGTGTCGAAAAATAAGAGGTCGAAAAACAAGCGTCGAAAAATAAAAAGTCGAAAAATAATAATAAGAAAGTTGAGCGCCGAAACTTAAAAGTCTAAAAACTAAAAATTAAAACTTGCGTCTAAAGGTATTAAAGCTTAAAAGGAATTGTATATCCAAAACGGCAATAACTTAAAAGGTACTAAAATATATAAACTGCGTCGCAAAATTCTAAAGCGCCTAAATCTTAATCTAAAGAAAATGTACTTAAGGGATTTTACGGCAAAACTAAAAATCTAGAAATATAAAAATAACTATGGCAAAAACTAACTTAAAACTAATTACGAACGACAAATATTACGAAATAAACGATAAAAATATAAATTATAACTAAAATGACAAAATACAAATTTTATAAAAATATTATTTTTATATTATTTATATAAAAGGATTAATATAAATATGTAAATAATAATAATTAAAACTTAAAATACAAATTTAATTAAAAACTAAAACTAAATATTAAATATAAACCCTAATTAGGTTTTAAATAATAATAATCAAAAATTAAAACCCTAATTATGTAATTAATGTGTACTAGATTAACTGTCAGAGACTGCTTCGCGAATGCGGTGTTATGTTCCTGAGTAGCTCCGCGACTACGGAGATTAATAGTAATGGGTTTGGTATTGGGCTAAAACAGTTCGGCCCAGTCACGATTTTAATTAATAATTGTTTTGGGCTTCGAACTTAATCCGGCCCAGTAGGAATTTTTATGTTTATTTATTTTTTAAGTTTTATAAAATAATATATAGAAAAGTTATAAAAAATAAACTTATATTTTAAAAACATAAAATAAAAATACAAATACTTGATAATTTTATATATTTTGAACAAACTCTTAAAAAAAATATTTTTTTATATTTTTATATTTTTTTTCAAACTTATATATAATTATATTTGTACAAATATAGATTAAAAATATAGCGTTTCGCCGAGTCCCCGGCAGCGGCGCCAAAAACTTGATGTGTGAACGGAGGGGTACGAAATACTATTATTGTTTACTACGAAATACGATGAAATATTACACAAGTTTTATTATTTATTTAAGGATTGAATATACCTAAACCTTGCTACAACACTATAGGCAGTGTACCTAATAGTAGAGTAGTGTAGTTTTTAGTAAGTCCGGTTCGTTCCACAGGGAGCTAGTGATTACGTACTATATTTTTATAGAACTATATTTTACAAAATATATATAATTATATATAGGTAGTAATATTATAAAAGGGGGGTTTTTACCGTTTAATGACCGGTTTGTCGATTTTATATTTTAAGCGTGAAGATAAATGACAATAATTAAAATGCGTAAAATAAATAACAAGAATTAAATGACGAAATATAAAATTGTGAATAATAAAATTACAGTAAATGAAAGTACGATGAGAAATACAATAAAAGAATTTTGCTTATGTAAACTTTCGTAATCATGATGTTTGACGTTTTGATTTTAATTTATTACTCTGGGTTAATTGTCCTTTGTCCTGGCTTATTTGATACCTATCTGGGTTTTGCCCATAATAGTCCATCGGTCATAATTATAATATGCTCGTCAAATTAACCTTATTCCCGAAGTCAAATATTCCAACTAATTAGGGATTCGAACTGTAACAAGGTTTTAATACTTTGTTAATAATTACACCAGGTTATCGACTGCCTGTAATCCAAGGTTTTAATACTTTGTTAACAATTACACCAATTATCCTTGTATGTAATCCACCCCTGTTTTAATTAGTCCATGATACATTAATTTATTCACTTGGCCATAATGAATAATCAATTACCCAATCCAATTGATTAATTAAATGATTGTAAACGATGTCGTATAAACGTCACTAAATAGGACATTCGTAATCAATTTAATAATTATTAGATTAACTAATTTGAAGATAGGCTCGACAGGTTCCAATGAGTTGTCATTCAATTAGACAATACCCCCTACCAATTAATAGTCAATTGTCCAATGTTCACAAGTGTCGGTCTTTTGTCCAAACCCAAATTATGGTACAAAATCCAATAACCCCGTCTTTAATATTTAGTCTAACATCACGATTACTTCGGCTCAAATAAGCATAATAATAACTTAGTTACAATACATTAATTGAAAAAGGAAGAACATAGCTTACAGTGATTATTTATCGCGTAGCGTTACACGGACAGAGTTCCGACTTTAAAACCCGTAAAACATTTCTTACAATAACCCAAATTATTATTAATCTTAAATTAAACTTTAATATTATAAATATAAATTATAAATATATATCATATATAGATAGAGAGATTGAGTGAAAAAGGGATGCAGAATTTGAGCAGAATGCGTGAGCTTTTATAGGCCCACTTTGAACTGTACAGCTCCGCGAGTGCGGTACTTTTGTGCCTTACAGCTCCGCGAGTGCGGAGCTTCGGATTCCAGCTCATCAAATTGAGTTAAACGTGGACTGCTGAATTTTATAATATAATATAATATAATATATATATATATATATATATATATATATATATATATATATATATATATATATATAATTAATTATATATTATATTATATTCTTGTGCATAGTTGACTTGTAATTTTAGCTCCGTTGAGTCGCGCGTTGATAGTTGGTTCATGTCTCGATTCCGGATTTTCGAACGTCTTTTCGTACGCTTAGATATCTTGTACTTTGCATTTCGTGGCTTGTACTCTTGTCATTTTTAGACGTTTCTCATCAATAAATTGAACCACTTAGATTGTATCTTGTACATTTGAGCTTTTTGGTCATTTGCTTCTTCAAATCGTCATTTGCGTCTTCAGTCTTCGCACTTATTTATTTAAACGAATATTACTTGGAAATAGAACAATTGCAACTAAAAATTTACATATTGGAAGGATATTACGCCTAAATATATGTTCATTTGAAACACTATCAGTGAGTGTAAATGTATTATATGCATATGTATGCGTAGGATGGGTGCGGACGTGGTAGGGTGAATCACGTGTGTATTCAGATTCACCTTGTACATGTGTGTTTTCAGTAACCACCCTTGAAGTAGTGAATCCTATGAGTTTTCAGATTCATTGTGGCGCATGAGTTTTCAGCCAATCTTGTTGTCATTATGGTTTGGGGAAGTGAATTGCGTGAGTTTTCGGATACACTATGACATGTGAGTTTTCAGTCATCCCCGTTGTTGTTATGGTTTGGGGTACTGAATCATGAGTTTTCTGATTCACTATGACGCGTAAGTTTTCGGTCATCCTCGTGGTTGTTATGGATGCGTAGTGAATCGCGTGAGTTTTCGAATTCACTAAGGTGCGTGAGTTTTCGGCCAATCCTTGTGTGTGCTTATGGTTAATGGTTAACCATGGTGTTTTCATATATATATACATATATATATATATATATATATATATATATATATATATATATATATATATATATATATATATATATATATATATATATATATATATATATATATATATTAATGTGGATGTAGTTATACTTGTGGATTTGCCGTGGTGATATTTGCTTATAGCTTGCACTGTATACTCGAGCATGGTATGTATTTATTGTATGTTATTAATAATGCGTAGTCACTCTATGTATATGTACGTATATAGTATATTTACATTCACTAAGCATTGATTACCCTCTCGTTGTTTACATGTTTATAGATGCGAGAAGCGGAGGAGGCAAGGGTAAGTACGGGGACTATAGGACTACCACATGTTGCTTTAGAAGATATTTCTTTGGATTTCGACTTAGGATTGGGTAGTTTAAACGTAAACATCATACTCGGTCTTTTGTTTGTAGCTAAACTACATTGGGTCGAAATTGTCACATTGTTGTATTAATGGGTCGGTGGAGTCCCAAGGGTCAAAAACCCCGCTTTGTTACTTAAACCCCCTTTATTCAATGTTTGGTAGATGTTTAAACATGGTTTTGATTGTTATGGGTGGAACTGGTGTCATAATTGAAGTGTCAAAAAAGTGTTTCAACTACAGCAACTGTTCCTGCTTAAAATCGCATCGCGACCCACACATGCTGCGTCGTGACTTATAGTGTATTTTGAATGCCGAGTACATAATGTGGTTCTAGGTGCCTGACTCAGTGAAAAGTCACATCGCGACCTTCAATACTGCAACGCGAGTTAATGCCGGGAACTGATGGTCAGGTGGTGATTCAAGCTCGACATAAAATTTACACTTGGGACCGTGTCGCGACAAGTGAACCGCGTCGCGAGTTTGCCTATAAAAAAATGTGTATCGTTTTTATATACGGGTTGGGTAGTTTCAAGTAGTATCAGAGCATGGTCTAATGGATTTAGGTGACTTGAGATATGTGCCTAGACTTCGACTTAATTGTATGTGTTTTATTATTGCGGGACTTGTTGGAATATGGGTCAAACCGGGATTGGTTAGTGCCTTAGCGTAACTAAGTTATGGATATATCTTGTTTGTATGTGTCATTGAGCAAGATAGTCGTTGTAGTAATGAGTTGATGTGGCGTGCACGCATAATAATGACTAGCTACCATTGTTACGGGTGCAAGTCGTGTCGAACGAGTGAGGTACGATGAGTGTTGAGCAAGATGGGGTGGTGATGTGCGTGTGGTTTGTTCGTGTTTCATTGTTTAATCTATTCTAATCTTCAGAATGAAGATGAGAAACGGACCAAATCGTGAAGGTCCAAGTGGAGAGGATGTGTTGACAGCCAAGAGAGAGGCTGCATTTTCAAGAGACGGTTTAGGAACAAATAACTGATCTCATAAAGGATCAAGTGAGTATTGTGGTTAAGCAGGAGTTTGAATAGAGGTTTCCTAAACCTCAAGTTGAAGGCGAGTTGAAGGCGGTGAAGAGGATATTCCTCTTGATCATGGGGTCCAAGGCAACGCAAACAATAAGGAGTTTAGTTACAAAAATTTCATGATGACTAAACCTCCTACTTATGCGGGAGACCCCGATCCATTACAGAGTACCGTTTAGATTTCGGATATCGAGGGGTGTTTTCAAACAAGTGAATGCCCACCTGATAAGATAATGAGACTTGCTACTAGTTTGTTGAGGGGAAATGCGAAGACGTGGTTGGATGGTAAGATTGATATGGTCAGTGAAGAACAATTTGTGGGGTTATCGTGGGACGACTTCAAAAAGGAATTTTTCGAAGAATTTCGAACGCAAGCCAGTCTTAATTACAAGGTTGCACAATGAGTTGCAAAATATGTGACAAGGGTCTATGGACCTAAATACTCTTAAGACTAACTTTTTAGAAAAAAACCCGATTTTGCCTCGAATACATCGGGAATGATCGGTTGCTAATGGATAATTTTCATGAAACTTTGAATGATGACTTGTGCGGGAAGATTAGCCTTGGGCAAGTAGACTCTTTTGTTAGGCTATTTACGGTGGCTAAGGGTTTTGAGTCGCATGCTCTGAAGGTGGTCGATCATACTTCGGGCAAGAGAAAGTTTAAATCACGTAGTGCACTGGACAAGAAAGCTAAGAGTGCAAACGAGAGCATGTGTAGCGTGAGGAAAGGAGGGTCAGATACTAATGCTTCAAGATGCTTCAATTGTGGGGAAAGGGGTTACAAGTCTTGGGATTTTATGAGTCCATCCTATAGAGGTAGTGGCATTGTGTGTTTCAATTGCCGTAAAAGGGGCATCGCAAGACGGAGTGTCTCGAATTAGTGGTGGATGAAAGGAAGAGATAGGAAATGGCGGCAGGCGCAATGTATGTTGTTCGCTTCATTATAACATGCAGAGAGTTAAGTAAACCATTAGCTAATTTGGATTCTTCTTTGGGGTTAGATTTAGCGAATGGTCGGCTTACGTTTGCGATCCAGGTACATGTTATATTGTGATTTTAGGTTGCACGTGGTGGGGTGTGTGGTTAGAGAATCGTATCAAGATTCTAGATTGTGAGTCGCCTGTTGCATTGTCAAATTATGATCTATCTGAGTCGTTAAAATCACAGGAGCGAGACCCGTAGGATGTTGGCCGTGTTAGTATTCTAGTGTGTGGAATGATTATATATATATATATATATATATATATATATATATATATATATATATATATATATATATATATATATATATATAAGTTGTTTACTTGTGGGTGAAGTGGCGAGTGACATTCAGGCGTAAGGGTTCACTTTTGTTGGCCACTTGATGCAACGTGGTAAGTGCTAACCGTAAGGATTCACTTTCCTTCAGCCACGTGCATGTGTTGAATAGTGTTATATCATTTGATGACTATCACTATTATGTATGGATAAACATATTAATGGTTGTGACGGAGTGCCGTAGGGTGTAAGCCTTGGTGTTCCCAAGCATCTCCTTAATGTTAGATGAAGGGTTGTTAGGCGCAATTGTGAGGCCTAAGTGGATTGCGATTAGAGGGTGTTGCTAGGAAGTGTGTAGGCGGTAAACCGTATGGTTTGTTGAGTATGTATGACTTCAAGTCACCAGGTGATGAGTGACATCGGGTATAGAACCCAAAAGGCCGAGTTCTTAAATCTCGATGGTAGTGGTGGGTGTTGCATAACACTGCGTCAGGTGCCTCCTTATACCTGCTAGCGTAATGTTTGACTCCGTTAAAGTGTGGTCACTTTCTACTTAGGATACCGGTGAGAAACGCGACGAGCATTAACGATTCGACTAAACCGGAAGTTGAAGTTCGAGTGCTTTGTAGTAAATACTTCTTACGAAGTGAAGAAAGGCGGACAGACTTTCATTATCCTTGGTTGTGCTACCTTGGGATAGAGATGACCGGTGAGCCAGTGACGGATTTGACATTCGGCTAGGTCGAGGAATTATATAAAGTATGAATATTGCGGGCGACGCAATCTTGTGTTGAAGTGGTCACTCTTCTACATGAGAGTAAACGATGTTAGTGAACTAATCATTAAAGAGAAGGTCGAGTGAGCTCAACTTATGAAATGCGACTGACGAAGCAAGGTGGCATATGCCTGCATTTAGAGGCGTATGTGACACTTCGATGGCATCTACTGTAGACGTAACAATGTGGTGTGCGATGTGAGGGTGCGATGTCATCGCATGTACGACGTCTCAAGTGATTGTGTATGTTGGCTCTAAGAGCCTGAAGTGGATTCACGGTGATTTGGTGTATATGACCAACGTTGAAACCGGTCATGTGTGTCGAGGGATATCTAATTCCACTGGATGGTATCATCTTAACGGTGAGAGTGTGGGGATAAATCTTAAGTGGGGGAGTTTTACTTCCACACGATGAAGCTCCAGTGGCATCATGACTGGGAAAGTGTCGGTAGATACCATCTGAACCTCAAATCTTAATGATATAGTACGACGGGCTAGTGACATCGACCCAAGGTTGAAGAGATACGATTGTGGGGTTTTGATTCGAAAGGTTATGAGTTTTGTACCTAGAAGATTACGGTATTTTCCTTATTTGGGAAGCGTGATCAAGTCAATTGTCAATGGTTCCTTTCTCTTAATGAGCGATCGCGGGTGGTAAAGTGTTGGTTCTGACTGTCTCACATAGGGACACGCGGATGTTGTTAGCTTGCGAGAGTGAGTCCTCTAGTGCTATGAGAACTTGTTCGTGAGGAATCTGACGAGACCATCCCTAATGGGTGGTCAAAGAGAGGGTTCACTTGGAAATGGTGGACAATTTGTGGTTCGTGTGAGCGAGATTGTATGTCGGTTTGAGTTACCAAGGAGTTTGCGGGAACTCCCATCTCCGTGACTATTGTGCTGATGACTCAATTTGAGTGTCAATTGATGATGGTACTTTAAATCACAAATTAGAGTATGTCGATAAATCGGTGGCGATTCATGGTGAAAAGGTTATGATGTGCGTAACAAGAAAGTGAGGACCTATAAGGTGCAATGGCGACATCGAGAAGGTCTAGAGTTTACGTGAGAACCCGAAGAGTTTGTGGAAGCGTATCTTCCTGATTGTTATGAGGCTTGGATCGCGGGGACGTGATCCAATCTAAGTGGGGGAGAGTTGTAATACCCCGATTCTGAACTAGGCTTAAGTTGCGTCGCGACTTACACTGTCGCGTCGTGACACAAGGCGGGCAGATCAGGGGATGTTGTGTAAAATGCTCGAAATTGAGGACTTGGGTGCAATTATGCATGTGCTGGGTTTTTAAAACCTAAAACAGATCTAAACCCTCATTTATTCATTTCATCTTCATCCTAAAACACCTTTTAGATAGAAGGAGCAAATTTAGAGAAAGAAAGCTCAAGAATTTGAAGAAGGAGCTTGAATCTTTACAAGGTGCAAGAATTAAAATTGTTCATCTTGCTTCTAGCTACATTTTGGTAGTTGTGGTAAGTCTCAAATCCGAATTTCATTTTTGTAATTAGATATTCAAGTTAGGGTTTGAGCTTTGAGTTGTTAGAAACCCATGGTTGTTCATGAAATGGGTTTGATGTAGCTAGTAGTTGGGTTTTAGACCTATTGTTGGTGGATTTTTGTTGGAAAACGATTAGGCCATGGTTGGGCTTGTAAAGTTGGGCATAGTCACTAGGAAGTAAGAGTATTAGTGATTATGTTGGTGTTTTGACCTTGTGTGTGTGTTACTGAAAACTTAATTTTGAAATGGGTCAAAATTAGGGGTTGTAACTTGATTTTGGGGGAAGACAAGTACTTGGTACTTGGGAATTTAGTTTAAAGGGTGTTTTAGAACCATAATCACTAGTTGTTAGTGATTATTGATGATTTTGGGCATGGGTTGAAGTGACCCGTCCTAATCCATCTGGATGAAGTCCATATCGATTACAAACGATTCACAATAGTTGATTTCATTGCGAGGTATTTGACCTCTATATGATACATTTTACAAACATTGCATTCGTTTTTAAAAGACAAACTTTCTTTACATCAAAAATTGACGGCATGCATACCATTTCATAATATATCCAACTATAAATGACTTAATAATATTCTTGATGAACTCAACGACTCGAATGCAACGTCTTTTGAAATATGCCACGAATGACTCCAAGTAATATCTCTAAAATGAGCAAATGCACAGCGGAAGATTTCTTTCATACCTGAGAATAAACATGCTTTAAAGTGTCAACCAAAAGGTTGGTGAGTTCATTAGTTTATCATAAACGATCATTTTTATCATTTTAATAGACCACAAGAATTTCATTTCCAGTTCTCATAAATATACGTCCCATGCATAGAGACAAAAATCATTCATATGGTGAACGCCTGGTAATGGACATTAACAAGATGCATATAAGAATATTCCCTATTATTCCGGGAAATCCTTCGGACATGATAAAACAACATCGAAGTACTAAAGCATCCGGTACTTTGGATGGGGTTCGTTCGGCCCAATAGATCTATCTTTAGGATTCGCGTCAATTAGTAGATCGGTTTACTAATTCTTAGGTTACCAAGCAAAAGGGCCATATTCGGCTTCGATCATTCACCCATATAATGTAGTTTCAATTACTTGTGTCTATTTCGTAAAACATTTATAAAAATTGCGCATGTATTCTCAGCCCAAAAATATAAAGGATAAAAAGGCAAATGAAACTCACTATACTATATTTTGTAGTAAAAATACATATGACGAATCTGAACAATGCAGGGATGGCCTCGGATTCACGAACCTATACCATTTATATATATATTAAAACATATAATCGTGTTTGAATAAGCTTATATATATTATTATTAATAATCATCTTGTTAAATTATATTATATAGATAAATTTAATATATGTAATCTATATATATATTTTATATTGCTTATATTTATTATAAGATATTAATAATACCAATTTATATTAAGGTTTATATATTATAAAAGAATATATATATATATATATATATATATATTAATTGATATATTTTACTTATAATTTAACTAATATCATTTAATAACAAAAATATAGTAATATGTAATCTTAATATTATTGTGATGTATAAAAATATCTATTCGTAATACTACTAACATAATAAGAATGATAATACTAATGATAATAATATTAATAATCTTATTCTTAGTAATATTACTAATACATATACTAATAACAATGATGGTTATAACATTTTAGTAATAATAATACTTTTAACTAAATCATAATAGTTATCATTCTTGTATCAATACTTGAAACTATAACTATAATTATATTGTTTATTATTATTTAGTTCTTGATCAAAAATCATAATCCCATTATAAAATCAAATGTAAAGGATTAAGAGTTATACCCTCGGTGTAAACTGAGCGAGAGAGTCGAGCATTCGTCGCACTTGGGCCTCAATATCAAACGTAAAGGATTCTAGTGGCCCACTAAAAATAACAAATTTTGGGCCTTGCAACTTGGACAAGAGCCCATGAAAATAGCCTACCTTATTAGCTTACCATTCAATTTCTGTTTCTGCTTAAACACTCGCCAATTTGCTCTCTATATCATTGATGAATCTAAACACAAATCAATCTTAAATTTGTGATACTTATACAAAATCTAAACCTCGTGATCAATCTACCTATCAATAGCATCGGTTCAAAGAGTTTTCACATCGAGTTCTTCAGAAACAGACAACTCAAATCGATCTAGTTCCTGGATCGATCAGGAATGAAATGAAAGGAAGTAAAAATTTAAAGTTGTTTAAAATCATAACCTGAAGCTATCTACAAATTTTGAGGATCCAATTCGATGAATCGAGCTCGAATTTCGAAGTCAAAATTCGCTAGAAAAAGTCAACCGTTTCATTATCGTTCAAATTTGAAGTTCATAGATTTGTTGGGTGGCTTCGAACTGAAACAAACAGGAAACGATGGAGCAACAGCTAGGCTGTTGCAGGTTACTTCCATGGTAGTTAAGGGTTGTGATAGAGGCGGTTTGTTATGGTGAAGGTGGTGATAATTAGTGGTGGGTTGTGGTTCGAACTATAAAATTGAAACAGCAGGTACAGCAGCAGTGATTATACAGCAGCACTCGTTGCATTGGTCTGTTTGTTTTAATCAGTAAACGCGAACGTAAATGGACAGGAGCAGGAAAAGAAAGTAGCGTAGTTATAATCACGGGTAGTTATATGTATTATTATATAAATATAAACAAAAGGTGTGTTCCCTAAAGAAATAACAAAAAGGATGTCTGCAAAATAGAAAGGTTGTAAATATATGCATGTGGGTGTGTCAAGTTTGTCAAAGAGAGTACTATATGGAAAAGAAAAGAAGGCACAAAAGTCACGGGTATATATATCATATATATATCTATCATCCTAATCAAGTGAAAACAATATATGATAACTAAATGTGTTAGTATAATAACATTGAATTCTTTCCAAGTTTTTGTTTGTCAACCACTAATTACGGAAAGCATGAAACAAATGAAAGAGACTGATCGTGATATGTAACAATATGTTTATTTAACAGCCTTTACAATTTATTTTTAATTAGTTTTAATAATTAATAAGTATACTATTAATAATACTACCTTTAATAGTAATAATTACTAAATATATTAATAATAATAATAATATTGTTAATATTAATAATAACAATTATCATTATCATAATAATAATAAATAAAAATGATAATAATAATAATTATTAATAATAATAATTACTACTAATAATGTTGATAATACTATTAATAAAATAAGAATATTAATATAACAAATTAATATTAATACCTAATTATTTACATAAAATGAAGTATTATAAATTTATATATTATATATTTTTAAACAATAGATAAATATATTAAATATATATAATGAGACAATTTGATTTACAATATATAACATTGTATATATTCAAGTAATATTCATACATATATATTTCTATATATGTATATATATATATACATATACATATATAGAAATATATATATATAATAAAATAATAGTATTTATTACATTGTATATTATATTTCAATTACTATTTAAATATATAATTAAATATATGCATATTAATTTACATGTAATTGTTCGTGAATCGACGGGCATAGCCAGAGGGTAATTGATTACATGAATATAATTCCAAAATTATTGAGATTCAACATTACAGACTTTGCTTATCGTGTCGGAAATATATAAAGATCAAGTTTAAATTTGGTCGGAAATTCCCGGGTCGTCACAGTACCTACCCGTTAAAGAAATTTCGTCCCGAAATTTGATTGGGATGGTCATGGTTGACAATAATTATGTTTTCATGACTCATATAAGTTGATAAATAGAGTTTTATCATCATTGAGTAATATGGATAAAACCATTTGATTTTGCGAAGAATACGAATGAAGCTATCACAAAAGAATGAAATAAAGAAGTAAAGATTTAGCTTTTGACGTAGTCCGGGTTGAATTCTGAAATTCAAGGGATTTAAAGAAAATCTTCGAAATCTAAAAGATTTGATTCTTCGGCGAATAAGGAAATTAAGGTCTCTATAATTAAATACGGTGATCTGCCTCGATTACTCTGTCTGATATTTCCATTATAAATTAAGCTTTTTCCGTTCCATTATTCTCACCATTCCTATACTTTCTTTCTTAGTTCATACATCCAAAAGATTGTGAATATGCTTAATCCCGTTCTAATCCTGGATATTTTCCTAATTATCATTTCTGTCATCCTTCTTTTCAATCTTCCACCAGAAAAATCTGTTTACTTCTACTATTACCTTGGGGTGATACCATTCTTAATTCTACCGTGTATTTATATTGCTTTTCGTATTAATATCCAAGGTTTGTAACCTCCGTGTTGTCATGGGGCTTTATATTTTCTCTTATATTTTGGATCTCTTTGCCTTTTTATTATCCTCTCAACCTCTAATAAAGCAAGTAACGGTCCAGAATTTGTAAGTATAGAGTTTCGAATGAACTTAATGTTATAAACAAGAAAGAACGTAATAGCACGATTTGATTTGTCAAATTACCAAAATCACTGAGAATAGAACTATCAAGAATATACTTTCTTGATATGTTCAGAAGTTAAGCAGAATGAAAGAGTTATGTAACATGGCACATGATGATGTTATGATCTGTGAATCATCACGTTCCATTAGAAACTCAGCATGACTTACTGTAATATAATCACGTTGATCAATTGCCATTATATTATACTAATTCATGCATCAATTTCTTTACATTTCTCCAGAATTCATTCATAAATTACATTTAAATTTTACAGAAGTTTCCAATATAATAAAACACAGGAAGCACGAAGAGATATATAATTTCGGACGAGAATATTTATGAAAATATCCTCAGAAATATCGAAGATATTTATGATGATATTTTGGAATTTCCAAGTTCGAAGGTTGATGAAGAAAAATTTTTCGCAAGATTTTAACATGACTTAAGAGCAAGATATTCTTTAAAGATTTCAACGGATCTAGAATTACCTGGATTCTTTGAATATAGGGTGTGGTCCTTGTATTTGTCCTTGGTCTCCTTAGTGGTTAGCTCAATCTGTTTTCCAGTTCCAACTTTTCTGAGCTTTTACAACATAATATTCTTTATCATCAAACTTCCGATGATTAAGGTCATTTTCGGTTGTCTACATTTTTTGCTGCTTCATTCAGCTTTTTCAACATTTAGAGTATTGATTTGTAGACTGAGTGCTTTTCACAATTTCAGAATAAAAGATCATAATTCTTAAGAGATAAATGTTATACATATAACTGTTGATGTATATATGCGGTGAGTTTTCAAAGTACTGATTGCTGATTCTCGGTAATTGGTATGGCAGTTCTCGTTACAAGATGCAGATGAGTATATGATAGGGTTTCAATGAATAAATATAATGGTTTTTCGAAGAGACTTAAGCTAGTTAGTAATGAAGTTACTGGTAAGTTTACTGCTAATATGATGGGATGTAAATGGTTCCCCGGTAACGATGACGAAGGGCAATCCATACATCAAGGTTATAATTAGGCTAATTCAAATGAAAATTGAAGTTGATTTGCTGGAGCTGTGACAAAACTGTCTACTTTGAAGAGGGATTGAAAAGTTATTTTTTGCTAATAAATGCCAAAGGGTCTGACATGGATACGTGTTAAACTATGACTTTGGTTTTGAGGGTTTTTCAGGTACATAACCGTGGGTAATATGTGGTTGGATCATTATCTCGATTGTTCATTATTTGAAGTGTCTTCGGGAATTTCGGAGGGTTTGAACACAGCTTGTAATCGTTAATATACACATACTGTTCTAACACAGTTTTGAAATCAAAGTATAGCTTGAAAGATGCAGGAATCTTAGAGTGACGATACTGGTTTTATCTCGAATTAAATTTTGTGATTTCAAACTCAGAATATGTAATTGAATTTGAATGAGTATGGTTGTTTTGGATTTCTATGAAAGAAAAATGTATATTGTTGTGAAAAGTAGGAAGTATAGTTGATGATTGCTGAATCAGATTTGAAGAATGTAACATATTAATTGTGAATTTATATATATATATATATATATATATATATATATATATATATATATATATATATATATATATATATATATATATCTCTCTCGGGTTATGATAGTTAAAGCTAAGGGGTATAAAATACTATTAAATTTTACAAGGAAATTCTATTAAATACGATACAATTTTACACAAGATATTTATTTATTTATAGAATGGATATACTTAAACCTTGCTACAACACTTATAGGCAGTGTACCTAATCGTACAGTAGTGTAGTTTTTAGTAAGTCCGGTTCGTTCCACAGGGAAAATCTTTAAACAAAGCTTAACGCTATTATAGTTTACTTTTATAAAAATACAAATGTATATATAAGTAATATTATTATTATAAAGGGGGGTTTTTACCGTTTAATGACCGGTTTGTCAATTTTAAAACTTTAGTCGCAGTTAAAACCAAATGTAAAATAAATAAATACAAGACTTAATTTAAAGCGTAAAGTAAATAACGATAATGAAATTGCGAATAATAAAAGTGCGATAAAATAAACTTGCGATAATTAAAAAGTACGATAATTAAAAGTGCAATTAAATACAATAACAATAAAAATGCGATAATTAGAAGTGCAATTAAATATAAAATAAAGGAAATTAAATATGAAATAAAAGAATTATGCTTATTTAAACTTCCGTAACCATGATGTTTGACGTGTTGATTTTAGTTTTATGCCCATGGGTTAATTGTCCTTTGTCCTGGATTATTTAATATGTCCGTCTGGTTTTTGTCCATAACAGTCCATCAGTCATAAATATAAAGTGCGAGTGTCCTCGTCAAATTATCCTTATACCCGAAGTTAAATATTCCAACTAATTGGGGACTTAAACTGTAACAAGATTTTAATACTTTGTTTAATAATTACACCAGAATGTCGACTGAGTGTAACCCAAGGTTTTAATACTTTGTTATCAATTATGCCAAGTGTCCTTATACATAATTTCACCCCTGTTTTAATAATTCTAGTGGCTATTAATCCATTCACGTGTCCGGTTAAATGAACGATTATTTGTACATATAAATACGCCGCCCATCGTGTCCGATCGAGTGTATATGGTAATTTATAGGGACGCCCAATTGTAAATCTTTATATTAACATTAACAAACTATCATTTAGTTAAACAAATATAAAGCCCATTAATAGCCCATAGTCTAATTCCCACAAGTGTCGTTCTTTTATCCAAACCCCAATTATGGTACAAAGCCCAATTACCCAATTTTAGTAATTAGCCCAACATCATGATTACTTCAGATTAAATAAGCATAATAATAACTTAGCTATGAGACATTAAATTAAAAAGGTTGAACATAACTTACAATGATTAAAAATAGCGTAGCGTTACACGGACAGAATTTCGACTTACACCCTTACAACATTTGCTAACATACCCTTATTATTAGGATTTAAAATTAAAATTAAAATTAAAATATAAATTATATATATATATATATTTACGTATATATTGAGAGAGAGATAGATTATGGATTATGAAAATGATCAGAATTCGTTTGCTTTTATAGTAATTTTCGTCCAGGTAATCTCCGCGACTCGCGGTACATTTGGCCTTCGAACTCAGCGAGTCGCGGAGTTCGTTTTTACAGCTCATTCATCCTTGGCTCTTTGTTTGCCGACGATTTTAAATATTAATATAATATATATATAATTTTTAAGAATTATTTATATATTATATTATATTCATGTGCATAGTTGACTTGTAATTTTTAGTCCGTTGCATCGAGCGTTGAGAGTTGACTCTGGTCCCGGTTCCGGATTTTCGAACGTCCTTGCGTACAATTTAATATCTTGTACTTTGCGTTTTGAATCTTGTACTCTTGTAATTTCGAGACGTTTCTTATCAATAATTGGAACCTCTTTGATTGTATTTTGTGCTTTTGAGCTTTTTGGTCGTTTGCGTCTTCAATTCGTCGAATCTGTCTTTTGTCTTTACCTTTTAATATTTAAACGAATATCACTTGTAAATAGAACAATTCCAACTAAAAGCTTGTCTTTCTTAAGGAATAATGCTATGAAATATATGTTCGTTTTTAGCATTATCAAATATTCCCACACTTGAGCGTTGCTTGTCCTCAAGCAATATAGTCTTGAAATACTAGAATCACTTCTTTATTCTTCACACTTTGTACATCAGTGATTTTTATACGGCGGTATAAACAATGGTAGTAACGATATGGTTTACAGTCCCACATGACTATAAGAATTTAGATCCATTAAGGAAATTGGATCTTTATGAAAACATTTGATCTCTTGAAAATTAAATCTAGCTTTTACCCTAGATAAGTTGTCCGAAATAACCCTTCACCGGTGTTTGCAAATTATTTTTGTGGGTTTGGTGGGTTTCAGATTTGAAAATTTTAGCTCAAAACTTGCGGTTTTGTGTCACCCACTTGCTAACCTTGTATTAGGAAAGCAACACGTCCAGTTTACTTGTCCCGTATATTACCTTTCGGTAAACTACCGTCCGGTTGTAAAGGAAAGCGTTGAACAAGCAACTGTTAAGGCAATGTCCCCTGACATGCTTTTAATTATGGTCTATAACGTGTCGGACGCAATTACTATCCTTGGTAGGAGCAATAGTAAAGCTCACCCTTATGATTTTTCGGTCTGGCACAAGGTCCTGTCTTTGACCATGCTATGCAACCACCGTTCTTACGGTTGACACCCGATTTGGTTCAGGTGACCTAATGAATTCCAGGTGAATTTCTAGAATTTTACGTTCAACGGTAATGAACGCATTGAAAATGGGTTTTTAGAAAACAAATTGGTTTGTAATTTTGATCAAAATATTTTCTCGTTCAGGCTCGAGTTTAGATATCATTGAATTCCATGAGTTTGTAATTCTCAATCTTTAAGGTCAATCTCAAGGATTGAATAATATCAGGCTTAAAAGCTAATTTTTGATCTTTTAAGGAGATTATCCTTTCTGGGGATTTGATTCATTAGTCTTATCCAGCTAATTTGCATGGTGCCCCCCATTGTACGAGATAAATCCTTCTCATGGTTAGGATAAATCTGACCACTTGGAAACCCTGTTTAATGCTGAGGTCCGTGGATTTCCTGCTGATTTTAGTGATGACTTTTTCTAGGTTTTTCGTCAACCTACAGCTGGTCTGGACGACAACTTCCTGACCTAAATCAAGAAGCGCGTGTCTTTTTCAGAAGACTTTACTTCCTTTTAATGATGGAATTGATTCATCGTGTAGATCCATCTCTTCTTTTCTTTCATCGGGTAAAATAGTTTAGTTTAGTCCAAAGCAAAAGTATTTTCAGTTATTTGTTACAGAAATATGTGACATATGTTTAAGATAACTTGGTAATTTTTCCCACACTTGGCTTTTATTTTCCTTTTTATTGTCCTCTATTCCATTTTAAATGAATTTTAACATTTTGGTTTGTTTCTCAATTTATGTCCTTTCTGAGGTAACAAATAATTTCGGTGTTAACACCTAGTTTTATCATTCATAAATATGTATAAACATGATTTTGAGTTCATTTAATTGAAAATTTTGAAAATTTTTACTAGAATTGGGTAGTCAGTATATAAGACTAGGGCTGTTCTTTATCATCAGAGAGCACTAGATTCTAATACAACTACTACGTTACTAGTATTTTTAATGGTAACCAAGTGTTTAAGATAAAAATTTTAAAAATCCGAAAGAATTTAACCCCTTCCCACACTTAAGATCTTGCAATGCCCTCATTTGCAAGAAATCAGTAACAATTTAAATTATTGAGGGCGATTTGTGTGAAAATGATTAAATTTTACCAAAGTTTCCAAACATATTTGTGTTTGCTTGCTGAATGATAAATGGTGCATATCATTTGTTCATTCCGTCTTGATGTTATTTCACATATATTTTGCATCTTGTCGTTAAAATTAGTTGCTTTTGCTGAACTTAATGCCCGTCTTTGAAAATGCGTTGTTTTACCCTGTTGTGTACATAAGATAAACTGCAAACATATATACATATTTTTGAAGTTTGGTATATTACCCCACATTCAAAAATTATTAAAATCTAAGAATAAAAGTTAGAAAATTATAAAAACTATTACAATATTAAATAAGTATTAAACGTATCAACATTACAAATTACAAAATAAATAAAACTAAGTAGACTAGGGATAATACTGATACCAGTAGGGGTTCCATGCATAACCATAGGTGCTATAAAATGCTTCGGCTGGGTTATACATAGGATACGGTGGTTGAATCTCTATAGACCAGGGAGGGAATATGGGCTTTTGAGTAGGAATATAGTTTCTACCTATATGTTGACAATAAGCTATGATTTGGTTTTGATGAACTTGCCAATCTTCAAATGATCTATGTCTAGCATTTTCGTACTCCTGTGAAGCTATAAACCTTTGCATTTCTTGCATTTCATTTCCCCCTCCTACATTACCTTGCTGTTTGTTTCTCTCAACCTGTGGATGTCTACCATGGTATTGTACTGCGGCGTTATTTCGCCTCTTCAAAACTTTCGCACCATGGTATACATTTAAACCTATTGTATCGCGGGGTTCTGGTTCTTCGACTAATAATCCCCCCCGACTTATATCCACACCGAGATATTCAGCAATCAAAGTAATAAATATACCACCTCCTATTATGCTATGCGGTCTCATCCCCCTAACCATAGCTGATAAATAATAACCCACACAATAATGTATACTTACAGCGCTTTGTGGGTCTCGAATACACATATGGTAAAACAAATCCTGTTCATTTACCTTTTCCTTGTTCTTACCTCTTTGTGTAATCGAATTAGCTAAAAACCTATGAATTACTCTTAATTCAGCTCTATCTATATCCAAATAAGAGTAATTTCCCCCTTTGAATCGGTGATGGCTTGTCATTTGACTCCATACACCATGTGTATCAAAATTTTCATCTATCTTTCTACCATTTAGTATCAACCCTCTATAATCGGCAGATGCTAACTCCTCAGGCGTATATATACGTAAAGCCTGAGCCATGTCTAGTAAAGACATGTGGCGCATCGAACCTCCTAACAAAAATCTAATAAAAGATCGATCGGTTAAACTAGCTACCCGATCATTTAATTCTATACTACACAACAATTCTTCACACCATACTTTATATACAGGTCTACGCATGGTGAATAAACGTACCCAGTCGTTAAAAGTAGAATTACCATACCTCTGTGCAAGTAATTCCCTAATTGGCCCGGCAAATTCTACAGCTTCTAATAGTCCCCATTCTATGACCCTAGGTACCTCAACAACTTTAGAATGAAGAGTATGCAAACCCCTTTGGTATTTTGGATAATCTATCCAAAGTCTGTCAAATCTCAGGTTCGGGTGCAAATCTTCCAAGTGCATATCAGAAAATGTCATGACTGGATGAGGTATATCTTATTTGTAGTAGTTATCCACCTCCTGTTGTTCCGCATTCTCAGCAGGAGCATTGCGAGCTTGGGATGAAGATTCACCCCTTTCAGTCTGCAAAACACATCAAACACAATTTTTGTGCATCCAAATATGCATTAGTGTCAGCAAAATCATCAATCAAAATAATTACAATGACATAATCAATTTATATCAAACTTAAGCTCATTTTCATATTTTCATCAAATCTACACTTTTTCAAATAAGCATATACGAAAATGTTCGCCAAGTTCATAAGCATTTAACTCTAATAACATGTCAAAATAATCATTACTAGCAATTAAACAAGTTTCAAATGGAATTATCTCTTAAAAATCAAGTTCATGAATTTTAGACTTGAAAAAGTCCACTTTAATTCTCAAAATCATGTTTAGGCTCAAAGTTTGGATCATTTAACTACCTAAACATGTTACACTACTTAATTTAGCAACAATTCATGACAAAATCGGCCATAACCTGTTTATATCAAAAAGTCCCAAATTTGCTCAAGAACACAAACCCTAGATTACTCAAAATTTGAAGTTTAAGGCTTCTAATCATGTTAAATAGCATCAATCTAGGTTATACAAGCATAATACATAAACAATTGAAGCATAATTACACTAAAAAGCATCAAAATCAAATTGGGTATAAAATTGCTCAAGAACACTAATTTTCGGATTAAATGGTGTTTAGGTGTAGAAATTTACCGTTTTTCTTGAGTAATTCCTTGATAGCATCCTTCTTAACATGATTTTAGTAAAATATTTGATGATTAACTGTTAAAAATTGTGATATTGGGGGTGTTTTCTCGGGTTTTTTCAGGTTTATTTTCGCTGTATGTGTGGTGTGGGTTGGGGACTAATCAGTTCTGCCCCTTTTATTTTTTTTCAGTATTTTTGGAACTCCGCGAGTCGCGATGATTTTCCCTTTCAAACTCCGCGAGTCGCGGAGTTTGTATATATACATTTTTTTTTAACATCTTATACTAATTAAAACAATTAAGTAATTAATTTTAAAATTTTGTTTCCCTTGTTATTTAGGACGAGGTCATTTCGGATCGATGTCCTAGTCCGTCCTTCGACAAAATTTTAAAATTTGTCTTTTTGTAGCGATTGTTTTAAAAGCTAAGATTTTTGGGGGTTTTTTTTTAATGTTTTTGGCATACTTTAATTCAATAAGATTAAAAATAATGATAATAAAAGTTCTCGTCCCTCCCTCGGGTAAAGCAATTTCGGTTCAACGACCTAGTCTTCAACTTACGACGAATTTTAAAAATCATATTTTTAACTTAATGAGATAAAGTAAATTTTTGTTTTTAAATTCACACAACTTAAATATAAAATTCAAAATTAATATTAAAAATTCACACCAAACTTAAAATTTGAAATGCATAAAATTAAAAATTCATATTTTAAAAATTAAAAATTCACACCAAACTTAATTTAAAAATTCATATTATAAATTCACACCAAACTTATATTAATTTTTCAAATATTTACAATTTTAAATATATTGTTTTTACAAAGTTTACAATATTAATTTAAGATTTATATATTAACTTTAAAAACATGATAAAAATAAAATTAAAAATCTTTTTGGCTTTTTATCCCACTTTAATCAATCAAATATTATCAAAAATATGCGCCCCTCTTTTCGGTAAAGTAATTTCGGTTCCATGACCTAATTTAACTCATGACGAATTTTTGAAATATTTTGGGTTGATTTATTAAAGATATTTATACCTTAAGAATAAACGTTAAATTTCGCAGTGATGTAATAAATTTTTGAATGATATCAATAATTTCGGTCGCCAAACCTAATTTTATTCAATACCAATTTAATACTTTATAGCGAATAAATTAGCGTTTATTATCAAAAGGTTAAAAATAAAAATAAAAAAAATAAAAACTGTACAGACTTACCTGTGAGATAGTATTCTTAGTTATATGATCTATCCCATTCATAAGATAGTCGGTTTAATTGGTTTTCCATGGCTACATAGGCGTAACCTCGAGCATTCAGTGTCTTTTCTTCTAAACATATGAATGGTCCATCTCTGCATAAAGTAACAAATTCGGTGTTTGAATAGGTTTGATTATTTGAACATTTACCTCCATGTGACCATTTTCCGCATTTGTGACATCTTTCTAGGCGTCGTGCTCTTCTTTTCGCGGAGGATTTTGATTTTCCTTTACCAAATTGTAACTTATTATCTTCGCATCTGGATTCTTTTCTTACTCCGTCCAATCTTTCTCTGATTACTGATACTATTTCACTCGGAAGTGTGTCATTATTACGTTTAGTGATCAAAGCGTGTAGCATTAGACCATGGTTTAGTTCACAGGCGGTCTTCATTTCCTAAAAAAAATAAAAATTCAGAATGGGGGGAGAAGACTAGTTCTTTAGGGTCTGCTAGGGAAAGACCGTTCGGGTTCCATTTTCGAGAACTACACAAAAACAGACAATCTAACTCTAACAGAAATACATAAACCCCCTATACTTAGTTAGCTGTGGTATCGAAATTGTGATTAACTTCATTGTCTTCTTCCATCGGACCATGTATGTAATGTTTAACTCTGTGACCATTAACTTTAAATTCAATCCCATTTGAATTTATTAATTCTATCGTTCCGTATGGGAAAACTCTTTTGACTATGAATGGTCCAGACCATCTTGATTTCAATTTTCCAGGAAATAGCTTGAATCGTGAATTGAAAAGAAGAACTCTGTCTCCTTCTTTAAATTCTTTTGAACTTCTGATTCTTTTATCATGCCATTTCTTCATTCTTTCTTTATAGATTAACGAATTTTCGTATGCTTCATGTCTTAATTCTTCTAATTCATTTTGTTGACTTAATCGTAGACGTCCGGCTTCATGTAAATCAAGATTACATGTTTTCAAAGCCCAAAATGCTTTGTGTTCAATTTCTACTGGAAGATGACATGCTTTTCCATAAACAAGTCTAAAAGGTGTGGTTCCAATTGGAGTTTTGTAGGCTGTTCTAAAAGCCCAGAGTGCATCCTCCAATTTAATGGACCATTCCTTCGGATTTGATCCTACGGTTTTCTCTAGAATACATTTTAAAGCTCGGTTGGTATTTTCAACTTGTCCACTTGTTTGTGGATGATATGCGGTGGAGATTTTATGAGTTACTCCATATCTTTTAAGAACTTTCTCAAGTTGATTATTACAAAAATGAGTACCCCGATCACTTATTAAAGCTTTCGGTGTTCCAAACCTTGTAAAAAGACGTTTTAAAAAGTTGACTACAACTCGTGCATCGTTAGTTGGGAGAGCTTGTGCTTCCACCCATTTAGATACATAATCAATGGCTACGAGAATATAGAGATTATTATGAGATTTTGGAAATGGACCCATAAAGTCAATACCCCAAATGTCAAATACTTCACATACTCGGATGACATTTTGTAGCATTTCATCACGTTGACTTATTTTTTCGGCCCTTTGACAAGCATCACAGGATTTGCAAAGAAGGTGTGCGTCTTTGTAAATTGTAGGCCAATAGAATCCAGCATCATAAACTTTTCTTGCTGTTAGTTGAGGCCCATAATGCCCTCCTGTTGGTCCTGTGTGACAATGGTTTAATATTTTACTGGCTTCATCTCCGAATACACATCGGCATATTATTCCATCTGGACAACTTTTAAACAAATGTGGATCTTCCCAGAAATAGTGTTTTATATCACTGAAGAATTTCTTTCGTTTTTGGTACGATAATCCTTTTTCAAGGAATCCACAAACTAAGTAGTTAGCATAGTCTGCAAACCATGGAATTTCATTATAATCTATCTTTAATAGATATTCATCAGGAAAGTTGTCTTGTATGGCCGATTCATTTAGAACTTCTAATTCGGGATTTTCAAGACGAGAAAGATGATCAGCGGCGAGATTTTCTGCTCCTTTTTTATCTCGGATTTCAATATCAAACTCTTGTAAGAGTAAGATCCAACGGATTAATCTTGGTTTAGCATCTTGTTTTGAAAATAGGTATCTAAGAGCAGAATGGTCGGTATAGACCACCGTTTTTGCTAGAACGAGATATGATCGAAATTTGTCAAAAGCAAAGACAATAGCAAGGAGTTCTTTTTCAGTAGTTGTATAGTTCATGTGTGCTTCTTGTAACGTCTTACTAGCATAATATATAGGTTGAAATCGTTTTTCAATCCTTTGTCCTAAAACGGCTCCCATTGCAAAATCACTTGCATCGCACATTAGTTCAAATGGTAGATTCCAATTTGGTGTTATCATGATCGGCGCATTAGTGAGTTTCTCTTTAAGAATATTAAAAGATTTGATACACTCATCTGAAAAGATGAATGGAGCATCCTTTTCTAGGAGTTTATTCATAGGAGTGGCAATTTTAGAAAAATCTTTTATGAAACGTCGGTAAAAACCGGCATGCCCTAGAAAACTCCTAACTCCTCTAACATTGGTGGGATGTGGAAGTTTAGCAATTACATCTACTTTAGCTCTATCCACTTCAATTCCTTCTTTTGAAATTTTATGTCCAAGAACGATGCCCTCTTTAACCATTAAATGGCATTTCTCCCAATTAAGTACTAGATTTGATTGTTCGCATCTAATAAGCATTCGTTCAAGATTAGCTAGACATGTTTCAAATGTATCACCGAAGACTGAAAAGTCATCCATGAAAACTTCCATGCATTCTTCTATCATGTCATGAAAAATTGCCATCATACACCTTTGAAAGGTTGCAGGGGCGTTGCAAAGTCCAAATGGCATGCGTTTGTAAGCAAAAGTACCATAAGGGTACGTGAATGTGGTTTTCTCTTGGTCCTCGGGTGCTATTGGAATTTGAAAATATCCGGAAAATCCATCTAGAAAACAATAGTAACTATTTTCGGCTAATCTTTCCAACATTTGATCAATGAAAGGTAAGGGAAAGTGATCTTTTCTGGTGGCGTCATTTAATTTTCTATAATCAATACACACATGCCATCCTGTTACAGTCCTAGTAGGAATAAGCTCATTTTTCTCATTTGTAATGACAGTCATGCCACCCTTCTTAGGCACGCATTGAACTGGTCTTACCCATGGACTATCAGAGATTGGATATATCAAACCTGCATCTAGCAGTTTAATAATCTCTTTCTTAACTACATCTTGCATATTAGGATTTAGTCTTCGTTGGCGTTGCACATACATTTTATGACCTTCTTCCATAAGGATTTTATGTGTGCAATATGTCATACCCCGTCCAAATCCGTCCGGACGAAGTCACCAACATCTGGTTCCATTGCGATGATCGACTCCAAATAATGTCTTTACAATGAGCAAATGCACAGCGGAAGATTTCTTTCATACCTGAGAATAAACATGCTTTCAAGTGTCAACCAAAAGGTTGGTGAGTTCATAAGTTTATCGTAAACAATAAAATTCATCATTTTGATAGACCACAAGATTTAAATCCTGCATGGTACAAATGGGCCCGAATCCTATACCCACCTGTAATGTACCTGCTATATCTTTTAAATACAGTACATCTTTCTCGTGTACGAAACCATTTTCATAAATCATAGTAACCGTACACATATCTTGTGCACAAAATAACATACACATAACCTGTGTATAAAATCATTCTCTCGATATATAACATTCACATCAACTGGTGGCAATTATCATGTCCACATAATTCAATGGTGACAATTCTCATGTCCACATAATTCAATGGTGGCAATTATCATGTCCACATAATTCAATAATAATCCGCAGAACTTCTGTTTGTATAATAATTCATTCGAGGAATGTTTTGCTTGTGTCTATCTCGTCAAACATTTATAAAAGCATTTCATGTATTCGCAGTTCAAAATATATTTCAAAAGAATTTAATAAAGCAGTTGTAAAAATAGCGCATGTATTCTCAGTCCTAAAATGTAAAGAGTAAAAGGGATTCAGATGAACTCACGCAAATAAATATTGTAAAACAGTTAATAAAGCATTTGCATGTATTCTCAGCCCAAAAATGTAAAGAGTAAAAGGGAGCAAATGAACTCACAATATTGTATTTTGTAGTAAAAATACATACGACTATATTGAACAACTGAACAATGCAGGGTTGGCCTCGGATTCACGAACCTATATCATTTATATATATATTAACACACATAACGGAAATCGATCAACTTTGTATATATGTAGTTATGTATTAAGGTTAATATTTATATATAATTTTATTAATACTTATAATATATTATAATGTTTATTTGATATATGATTTAATTAACGTTATGTCAATATAATTAATATTCTCTTAGTTAAAACATAACATTATGTAATATTAGTATATATTTTCATATAAATATCTTCTGTTTGCAAAAATTAATAATAACACTAAGTTAAGGATAATAATGATAATGATAGTAATAATAGTAATAATAAAAAAAATGTTTCTTTTTAATAATGAAAATTTTTAATAAAGAAAATGAGGTTTTTTTAATGATAACAAAATAATAATTTTAACAGGAATGATATTTTTTAATAATGATAGTAGTTTTTAATTAAAAAGATAAGTTTAATAATATTGATAATGAAAATAATAGTTTTGATAATAATATTTAATAATTAATAATAATAATAATAATAATTTAACTATAATCTTAATAATAATAATAATAATAAATGATAATTAATACCTATATTAGTAATAATAATAATAATAATAATAATAATAATGATAATAATAATAATAATAATAATAATAATAATAATAATAATAATAATAATAATAATAATAATAATAATAATAATAATAATAATAATAATAATAATAATAATGATGATGATGATTATAAAAGGAGACTACCTCAAACTAAAGGACTTGAATTCATAAAGCTTAGAAGCATTAAAAAAAATAAACTGTCCGAGACAAGACTTGAACCTGCGACCTCTCGATTATTCGTAACACCATCAAACCATTTCACCATTTGTGCTTTTCTGATTATATACCCCAGACAATAATATTTATGCGTTCAAAACTGCTACCATTTTCCTCAGTAACCCAAATAAATCATGGCCTAGCAAGTAAAGGAAAACGGCCCAATCATTTCCAAAAGAATTACGCAGCCCAGCAAGGATCTTCACGGCCCAATCGGTGATGCTTAGATGATGTGATTGTACTCGAGGGTTTCGAATAACAGAATCAAAAACACAACAGCAATTAACGTATGCATTCATCAGCGTATGCATTCATCATCACTTTATCATAATTACATCATCATCCAATAACTTTGCATGCTTAGCTTTTTATTATTATAGTCATTGTATAATAATTGTATATTGTATATGTATATGTTTTTGGTTATTATCATATATCCGTCAATCTATCCCAACTGCCACCCTTACTTTCAATCATCATTTAGGCCCATCGAAAGTTTAAAGCTAGTGGTGACTTGATTCTTGGCCGTTCCTTTTCATTTTGTCTTAATCAATTGCATACCTTTTATTTGACCATATTTTCCTTGTAACCCACTATGAATATAAGAATTAGTGGGGTAATTGTGATCTTTAAAGTTGTCGACTCATACACAAATAAAATATAAAAGGCAGTTGATCGGTTCAAAGGTTTTTGGCCATCTTGTGTTCTTGAAGTACGTAGTTCTTTAGAGAGAGAGTAAGATGTGATAGGAGAAACAAATAGATGATGGCTGGCTCGTTTAAAATAGAAATATGCAGCAGCAATGGTGAACAAAAATATAAATAGGTTTCGATAATAAAGGTGATGGAACGAGTTGTTGATTATGGTTGTTGTATATGGAATTAAATAATATGGTGAGGTATCGAGGTATTGGAGATTAAAGATGGTGGTTGTGGGTTTCATTAAAAGAGGAGCACAAGAAGGAAGCCGGGGTTTCATGATTGTCGATTTAAATGTGGTGATGGTGGTATCGAGTTTCAAATGGTGATCACTGTTGGTGATTACAAAAGTGATGAAGTGGTGATTGCGAGATGGTGTACGATGGTTGTGTTTGTGTTTTCAACAGAATAAGAGATACATAAATTACAATGGTGGTTTGGTTCGGGTTTTGACTAATCAAGGAACAAGATGGATAGGATGTAGTAGCGGGTTTATTTAAGGATTTCAATGATGGTTTTATGACGATGAAGTTGTGGTGATTTCACAGCATATCAGACTAAAAGAGTAGCAATAGAATTGGTTTTCGTTCTTGGTTGTTTAGTAACAGAAGAGACAGAAAACAATTGTAGTTGCAGCAATTGAAGGTGTTCAAGTGGTGGTTAACAGTTAAACAGAGAAGGAGTAGTGGATAATCTTGTTAGGGATTTGAGTGATGATTATACCATCAGGTTGTCGTAGTAGAAGGAGAAAGATTGAATTATTTTTGTTTATTGATATAATTGATTGTTATAATGAAAATGGTCGACAGAAGGTACCAATTAAGAACAGAAAATTGAGTAAAGAATATAAAAGGAGAAAGAAGCTGCTAACTGATTTTGGCAATATCTGTTTGATTTCAAATCTTAGTACAGTAAGTGGACAAAGACATCTAACTGCATTGAATAATTGCTGATTGTGGTAGAATATCGATCAGACAGGAAAATCAAATTAAGAAAATTAGATTGTGATAGAAAACAGGATACTTTCTTGTGTTGTATACACCGTATTTATATAAATATCCATATCTGTATATATATTTATATATGTAAAGCTATATTTATTTATATATATATGTGTGTATATATATATATATATATATATAATGATATTATGTATATATGTATTTACATATATAATTATATTTGTATAATTATATATTGATTATGTATATATTTTTATATTAAATATGTAAGGAACTTAATAATAATAGTTACGTATTTTTTGCTATTAAATTTTAATTTTAATAATAATGAAACTATTAATAGTAATAATAGAGTTACTAATGATAATAATAATGACAATACTTGTATAAATCAAAATTCATATAATATTAATAATACGAATGTTAATATTAATAATAATAATGAAAGTAGTAGTAATAATATTGATATAACAATTTACACATATCAAATCTCTTATATATATATATATATATATATATATATATATATATATATATATATATATATATATATATATATATATATATATATATATATATATATATACTATATATTTAATTAATCTATTAATAATACAGATATTAATATTGATAATGAAAGTATTATAATAATTATATTTTAACTCATAACTAAATTTAATATAATTATATTTTATTAATTATGTAATACCTATTATAACATATTTGAATATTTATTATTTATATATATAGACATATTACAACATACATTTAATGTTAATTGTGTACTTAATTTATATATATAATTATTTACACACCTTTGTTCGTGAATCGTCGGGAATAGTCAAAGGGTAACTGAATTCATGTAAACAGTTTAAAAATTTTGAGACTCAATATTACAGACTTTGCTTATCTTATCAGAAACATATAAAGATTAAGTTTAAATTTGGTCGAAAATTCCCGGGTCGTCACAGTACCTACTCGTTAAAGAAATTTCGTCCCGAAATTTAAGTGAGGTGGTCATGGCTAACAATGAAAATGTTTTCATGACACCTACGAGCTGATATTTGGAGTTTTATCATCATTGAGTAATATGGATAAAACAATTCAATTACTCAAAATGTACGAATGAAGCTATCACTAAATAGTGAAATGAGAAAGACATGTTTCATCATAACTTTTGACTAATCATGGTAGAATTTTGGAAAATAACGTTCGTCTTAACTTTTGACATTGTCTCGATTGAATTTTATAAATTAAGGTGCGTCGTAACTTTTGACGTGGTCATTGTTGAATTCCGGAATTCAAGAGATTTAAAGAAAATCTTCGAAATCTAAAAGATTTGATTCTTCGGTGAGTAAGGAAATTAATATCTCTATAATTAAATACAATGATCTGTCTCGATTACTCTGTCTGATATTTCCATTATAAATTAAGCTCTTCCGTTCCATTATTTTCACCATTCCTATACTTTCTTTCTTAGTTCTTACATCCAAAAGATTGTGAAAATGCTTAAATCCATTCTAATCCTTGATATTTTTCTAAATATCATTTCTGTCATCCTTCTTTTCAATCTTCCACCAAAAAAATCTGTTTACTTCCACTATTACCTTGGGGTGATACTATTCTTAATTCTTCCGTATCTTTATATTGCTTTTCGTATTAATATCCACGATTTGTAACTTCTGTGTTGTTATTGGGCTTTATATTTTCTCTTATATTTCAAAGTGCCTTCTTCTGTCTTCTATAATCATTGTCATCCATAGTTAATGTTCTCTTCTAGTTGCTGCGATTTATACTCCCATTTCTATTTCAGAGTTTTATTCTTTTGCTTTCTCTTTTCCCGACTTTAAACCAAGCGAATAATGGTCCAGAATTCGTAGATATGAATTTCGGAATGAATATAGTTAATGTTCTAAGAAATAAATGGTAATAGCATAATCTGACTTGTCAAATTACCCAAATTCAAGAGAAAGATATAACTATCAAGAAAATATGTTCTTGATATGTTTACAGATTAGACAGAATGTAAGAGTCGTGTAACATAGCACATGATGACGTTATGATCTGTGAATCATCACATTCCATTTAGAAACTCAGCATGACTTACTGTAATATAATCACATTGATCAAGTGTCATTATATTATACTAACTCATGCATCAGTTCCTAACATTACTTCAATAACATTCATATTTTAAGCTTGAAAGTTTACAGAATATAGAAACTAACAGTTTCTATATGATGTAACACTGATAGCACGAAGAGATAAATAATTTCGAACAAAAATATTTATGAAAATATCCTCAGAAATATCGAAGATATTTATGATAATATTTTGGGATTTCTAAGTTCGATGGTTGATGAAGAAAGATTTTCCGCAAGATTTTAACATGACTTTGGAGCAGGATATTCTCTAAAGATTTCATCTGATCCCGAATTACCTGGATTCTTTGAATATAGGGTTTGGTCCTTGTATTTGTCCTTGGTCTCCTTCATGATTTCGCATAATTCGCTTTTTGGTACTAAATTTCTATTGAGCGTTTCCAACACTCCATTCTTTAACATCATACTTTTGACTGTTAGAGTCATCAACAGTTTTCGCTGCTTTATTAGCTTTCTCAAAATTCAAAGAACTGATTCGTAGACTAGAGTGCTTCTCATAGTTTCAGAATGAAAGATCATAATTCTAAGAGATCAATGTTATATGTATACATATAACTGTTGATGTAGAATCGCTGCGAGATTCGAAATATTGATTGCTGATTCTCGGTGATTGGTATAGTCATTCTCGTTATAAGGTGCGGTTGAATATATGATAGGGTTTTAATGAATATAATGATTTTTCGGAAATTCAAAGATCAATGAAGTTGCTGGTAAGTTTACTGTTAATGTAATGGAATATAAACGGTTTTCCGGTAACGATGACAAAAGACAACTTATATATCGAGGTTATAATAATAAGACTAATCTGAACGAAAAGTCGAAGTTGACTTGCTGAAGCTGTGACAAAATTTGCTACTTTGAAAGGAATCACCAAGTTATTTTGGGTGATAATAACACTAAAGGAATTAACACAGATACTGTAACATCCCGTGATTTTCCGTTAAATTTATTTTAACACCGTCTTTTTTTTTATATATATAATATCTTTCGTTATTCAAATTTGTATCTTTCGTTAACTAACGTTCATAATATTCTCGTTATCTAATTATAAAGTCATCCGTTACTCGAACGTTTTTAAAATATTCGTTGGGTTAATTCCCGCACCCGCTTTGAAACTCGAGGGACCGAGATTGCCAAATGGGCAAACTAGTTGACTAGGTCAACTAGTCAACCCACTTACCACATCCATTCATTTCATCTCCACCTCCCACCTTCATCCTCCTCTTTCTCTCTACTTCCCATTTTTGAACTCAAAACCCTCAAACATAAAATCATCATCTAAATCCGATTGGAGAAGCAAACATCAAAACAAATTACATTTTCGTGATCCTCTCTTCATCCTCTACATTTTGATACCAATATCATCAAGTTTGGGTAACATTTCTAAAACTCTAGATTTCTCTAAATTCGTGTTTTTGACTTGAAATGTTGTTAATTAGTGTCTATGGCTCATCGTGATGTCGTGTATGTAATTTGTATGCTCGATTCGTTGTTTTTGGTGTAACTAGTTCAATATGAAAATTTCTTGCTAAATCCTTGATTTTGGATGATCAAATGTTGTTAGATTGTTAAAGTGCATGTTTTAAAAGTGTTACTAGTATCATTAGCTTCGTTTTGATGTATAGGTTGATTAAGGAAACTCCAAGAACATGATTAGTGATTTTGTGAACTTGGATTAGGGTTTGATAAGCTTTACATGAACTTTTGATGCGTCAAATGCTATGAGATATTGTTGTTAAGTGTTTTGTTACAATGTGTGTTTGATCACCTTCAAAACGGCATATCACATGTGTGAATTGGATTCCCGAAACTTAAAATGCATTTGATGAACTTGAAACTTTGAAAATGGATTTTTAATGATCACTTGACGGAAAATCGGTTATTGAAATTTATGTTTTTGTTTGATGAAACGTGTTTAGTTGTTTTCCTTGTCAAATTACCTTTCCAACGATATATAGTATGCATTTTGGATGTTTTCGGTTCATAAAATATGTTAATTTGAGTTTTGGTTCGTGACTTGGACCATTTTTCTGCAAACTGCATGTTTCCCAGGTATTGCGCGCCGCGCATATACCCGCGCGCCGCGCAGAATTAGAAATCCCAGATGTTTGCCTTCGTGGTTAAGTTCTGACCAGGATTTACACTTGGGTGCGCGCCGCGCAACCCATAGCGCGCCGCGCATATGCCCAGCTCATTTTTGTTTTTATTTTTCCTTTCACAAAATGTTTCCCGCTTAACCGTAACTCCGATTAACATGAAACTTGGCCATTCTGCTCATAAATGATTTCTCATCATGGGAAAATTGTCGGATACCCGACCCGACCCCGTTGACCTTGACTTTGACCAAGTTTGACTTTTAGTCAAACTTAACCAAACAATTATACGATCGTTCTAACATGCTTAGTTACTTGTATCGTGTATGAAACTTTACTAATTGATTCACATGCTACATAATCGAGTCGTAACGAGCCATAGGACTAATTGAACATCTTTGACCGTTTGTGTTTACCGTTATTGATATAACCTATATGTTTAGGTCAAGACTAGCCTTATCTTTGCACGCGTTTACTTGTTGAAGTACTTTTATAACTCTCGCACTCAAGGTGAGATCATAGTCCCACTCTTACTCTTTTTGAACTTACATTTGGGATGAGAAAACATAAACATTTCTTTTACTAAGTGAACACAAGTACAGGGAATCAAACATTCTACATACGAGTTTAGAACAAAATCCTCAATTCGATTATCATTAGTTACACTTGCCGGGTGTAAGCGAGAACTTATGTTGTATGGATCCATATGGGTTTGACAAACCCTCATTCAAACGGTTCGCTACCGTTTACGAATGAAATATATTTTCGAGAAACAGTGTATGTTCTAGCACTAAGTGATGGGGTTCAATGGAAGGAAATGTTAAGCATTGATAATTGGGTGCTCGTGAAACAAACTTTTGGAATGTATTACTATTATTTCATTGATGCAAATCTTGTGGTTCACTTGTACTTACTTACTTAAACCTATGATTTCACCAACGTTTTCGTTGACAGATTTCTATGTTTTTTCTCAGGTCTTGCACGATATGTGATACATGCTTCCGCTCATTATTTAATACTTGCATTGGATGTCGAGTATACATGCATTTCATGGAGCGTCTTATGACTTTACCTTAAACCGTGTCGCCTAGATTTCATTTGTACTTATAACCTTGTAACTTAACTTTTGGTTGAACAATTCTTTTAAACTTTGGAAACAATCTTTATGTTGAAATGAAGGCGACATATTTTGGTCAAACGTTGTCATAAAGACTTATGACCAGGTAATGGGACCCATGTAGACGACGCCGTCACTTGACGATTTGTCGGGGTCGCTACAAGTGGTATCAGAGCCTTGGTTGTAGGGATTTAGAGTTCATTTGTGTCCACCCCGAGTCATAGGGTACATAGGTGAATCTAGACTACAACCGGCATATAGACTGAAGTAGGAATTATTTGACTAATTGTGCATTTATACTCGAACTCTTCTATCATATCTAACTCGTATTCGATCTTGATCGTACGTTGATAAATTTTGTTGATGCGCCACCTTGACTTTATGAAGTAATGTTAAATGCACATGAGAATCAGGGTAATATAATTTCCGGGATTATATTACGGTGATTCACATGGACGTTCCGACATTATGACATAGAGAATTTAAGGCGAGTCAAGGAAAATTTTCTCTCTATCCTTATTCCATGCCACGGTTAGTATTGTTGAAAATACTAACCAACGATATTCTTGTCTCATGAAGGAACAATGGCTCACCAAGGTCAACACAACACTCCTCTCGAAACTCTAGAACAAGCTCTTCAACGAATGATAACCACCGCCGTGGGTACGGCCATGGCCAATCACTTTTCTAACAACAACAATCATGGAGCCGGTAATTCAATCGAAGGTTGCTCCTACAAGAACTTCATGAAGTACAATCCTCCCACTTTCGACGGAACCGGGGGACCGGTTACTCTCACCCGATGGTTTGAACAAACAGAATCCGTTTTTAGCATAAGCGGTTGTCAGGACCAAGATAAGGTCAAGTTTACCACCCTCACTCTTACCGGTATCGCTCTCTCATGGTGGAACACGTATGTACAATCAGTGGGTATCGATGAAGCCCTTACACTCTCTTGGACCGAATTAAGAGAAAGAATGATCACCGAATACTTCCCGCGCGATGAGACTCGAAGGCTCGAGCAAGGGCTAAGGAATTTAAGAACGGTCGGGAATGACCTCGGAGCTTATAATCAACGGTTTACCGAACTAGTCTCAATGTGTCCAAATCTCATGACTCCCGAATCCCTAAGAGTCGAACTTTACATGGATGGCCTCCCTAAGAGCATTCAACACGGGGTAATGGCATCCCAACCCACTAACCTACAAGAGGCTTTAACAAAGGCCCACCAAACTTTAGAAACGGTGAATGAAATGGAAGCACCGGTACGAATGGTCGAGAACCACCCGGGTAACAACAAAAGAAAATGGGAAGCCCCCCAATCGAGTAACTACAACAACAACTTTTCCAAGGAACCTCTCACCCCCGTCGGCAAGAAAAGTTATGCCGGGACACGACCTTTTTGCAACAAATGCCACAAGCATCATTTTGGTGAATGTGGCAAGCTAATTTGCCATCGGTGCCAAGGTAGTGGTCATATTGCCAAGTATTGTGGAAGTACCGCCCCCGTCACTCAAAAGGGGCCCGACGCACCAAAGCCGAGTATTTGCTACAAATGTGGCCAATCGGGTCATTTTAGGAATGAATGCCCAAAGAATAAAGCAAAAACCAACGCGCGCCGTTGAACTTACAACATCGACACCTAGGATGCCCGAGACGATGATGGACTAGTCACGGGTACGTTTCTTTACAACAAACCGTATATTTCATACTTATTCGATTCGAGTACCGTTAGACGTTTTATAACCAAGGATTTGACTCGTGCTCTTTATATTCCACCTCTTTCCCCCAGATACTACTTAGACGATTTAAGTGACCGACGGAAAATATTGTGTGCCTATAAATTTTATCGGAGGATATGCGTTAAGAAATTGGACTCGACACCTATAGAACTAAGGAACCCAAAACCTATTCATTAAGGAGAAATTGTTGCCCTACATTTATGTATAGATTATTGTGAACTAAGTAACTTTCGGTTGGAAACCAATACTCTCTTCCTCGTATCCATTACCTCATGATTATTTGCGTGGATCCCGTGTATTCCAAATCGACCTCCGTTCTGGTTATCATCAATTGGGGGTTAAGTGAGACGATGTCTCCTAAGCCATTTTCCGAGCTCGCAACGTTAGTTGTAAATCCCTCTTAGTACCGTTTGACTTATTTAGGACTCCGTCCGTATTCATGAACCTCCTAAACCACGTATGCAACTTATCTAGACAAATCTGTTATCATATTTATAGATGACATCTTAACTTATTCAAGTAAAGAAGGCAAACGAACAACATCATCATCTTACGCTCGAACTTTGAGAAAAGAGCAACTCTATACCAAATTCTCCGAGTGAGAATTTCTGTTAAACGAAGTCAAATTTTCTAGACCATGATGTTAATGGTCAAGGCATTACAATCAATCTCGAAATCAAGCCACACGTAATCATGAAACTCTCTCAACTCAGACTTGTATTCGTAAAATCTTAGATCTCGCCTGTTATCACCGAAGATTCATTTCTGACTTTTCTTGTGTTACCCGACTTTTAAACTCGTTAACTCACTAAGGGAAGACTTTAAACCTCTTCATGACTGAGCCTTGAACGTGATTCTTCACACAAACCTTCCTAGCTAAATTTGTATAGCACTAGATGGAACTCAAACATGGAAATATTTCTACTTGAACGCCGAAAGGCATACTCTCTCGACTCAAAATTAACGTAATAAAAATTCGTTATTTTGCACGAAGAATTCGAATACTAAACCGTAGATCCGATCAACTTTCTCGTCATCACGTACCACACACATACCTCTGTTATTTCACCGTTACTGTCTGATATTACTGGGATTTAAGATAACACACAATCCAACGATACTTCACTCTTCTTTGACTTAACGTCCTTGTGTTTCTGATAATCGGCCAACTATTATTCAACCCCGAACTATACAATTACGTGTACTATCTTGTTTCTCTTCCAGACTTCAATTTTCGACAACTAGAGGCGCGTTATGGCAACCTCGAGATGTAAGCTCATCCTATTCTCAGTCCTCATTTCACTCCTATCTTTATCGCTCGCATTTCCGTTTAAGGAAACTCCTTGTAACATTTCTCCATGGATAGAGAAACTCCTCACATTACATTAGTATTCGCCACGAGGGTGAATAGTCCTAACGAACATTTTTTTTTTGTGAACCCTAACTGACTTGTTCAAACATATCTTAAGAGATTCTATTCCAACACGGTGTATCCTTGTCAATTATCCCGTATCGAAATACTCGTTTCACTTCTGGTTTTACAAGAAACCTTGGAGACCGCTTAGACATGAGTACCGCGTACCACCCACAAACAGACGAACCGAACAAACGAACGATTTACGTCTTCGAAAGACATGTTTCAAACTTGCATGGTCGCTTTTAGTAGATCCCTCTTACAACAGTAGTTACCACTCGTGTGTTCACACGCACTTTCCGAAACCCTATATGACCGCTAATGTCATACCCCTATTCGTTGGACCAAAGCATGTGGCAAACAAAACACCGAATCTTAACTCATCCAAGAAACAACAATTGAGATAATCCAAGTCCGAGAAGGGCTCGAGACGACCCGTAGTCGCCCAAAAGAGTTATACCAAACTTAGATGAAAACCTCACAAATCCCAGTGTGTAACCGCGTAATATTGAGAAACCGCACTTTGGAAAGGTGTAATTCATTTTGGGAAATCGAGGAAGGTTATATCCGCAATATTGAACCTTTTGAAACCTTGGGGCGTATTGGAGCCGCTTCCTACCATTTAGAACGGCCGACTCAATTAAGTTTCCGTTTACCCTACATTTCGTGTAACAAACTTAGAAACGTGTCCTGCGGAACAGGAGCGTGCAATCCTTCTAGATGCACCAACTATTGATGACAAACTCCTCCTCATAGGAAAAACCGGCTGAACTTGTGGATCGTAAAACCAAGCCCTAATACAACGTAACACCCCGACTATCCAGATTCGTGGAATGTCTAAGAAAGTACCTTCAATCATTCGTAGAGTTACTACACTAGGTCTCGAGTAAGAGACATCGACTATTACTTCCAACTAAATTTCGGGACGAAATTTCTTTTGAGGTGTGGATAATGTAACATCCCGTGATTTTCCGTTAAATTTATTTTAACATCGTCTTTTTTTTTATATATATATAATATCTTTCGTTATTCAAATTTGTATCTTTCGTTAACTAACGTTCATAATATTCTCGTTATCTAATTATAAAGTCATCCGTTACTCGAACGTTTTTAAAATATTCGTTGGGTTAATTCCCGCACCCGCTTTGAAACTCGAGGGACCGAGATTGCCAAATGGGCAAACTAGTTGACTAGGTCAACTAGTCAACCCACTTACCACATCCATTCATTTCATCTCCACCTCCCACCTTCATCCTCCTCTTTCTCTCTACTTCCCATTTTTGAACTCAAAACCCTCAAACATAAAATCATCATCTAAATCCGATTGGAGAAGCAAACATCAAAACAAATTACATTTTCGTGATCCTCTCTTCATCCTCTACATTTTGATACCAATATCATCAAGTTTGGGTAACATTTCTAAAACTCTAGATTTCTCTAAATTCGTGTTTTTGACTTGAAATGTTGTTAATTAGTGTCTATCGCTCATCGTGATGTCGTGTATGTAATTTGTATGCTCGATTCGTTGTTTTTGGTGTAACTAGTTCAATATGAAAATTTCTTGCTAAATCCTTGATTTTGGATGATCAAATGTTCTTAGATTGTTAAAGTGCATGTTTTAAAAGTGTTACTAGTATCATTAGCTTCGTTTTGATGTATAGGTTGATTAAGGAAACTCCAAGAACATGATTAGTGATTTTGTGAACTTGGATTAGGGTTTGATAAGCTTTACATGAACTTTTGATGCGTCAAATGCTATGAGATATTGTTGTTAAGTGTTTTGTTACAATGTGTGTTTGATCACCTTCAAAACGGCATATCACATGTGTGAATTGGATTCCCGAAACTTAAAATGCATTTGATGAACTTGAAACTTTGAAAATGGATTCTTAATGATCACTTGACGGAAAATCGGTTATTGAAATTGATGTTTTTGTTTGATGAAACGTGTTTAGTTGTTTTCCTTGTCAAATTACCTTTCCAACGATATATAGTATGCATTTTGGATGTTTTCGGTTCATAAAATATGTTAATTTGAGTTTTGGTTCGTGACTTGGACCATTTTTCTGCAAACTGCATGTTTCCCAGGTATTGCGCGCCGCGCATATACCCGCGCGCCGCGCAGAATTAGAAATCCCGGATGTTTGCCTTCGTGGTTAAGTTCTGACCAGGATTTACACTTGGGTGCGCGCCGCGCAACCCATAGCGCGCCGCGCATATGCCCAGCTCATTTTTGTTTTTATTTTTCCTTTCACAAAATGTTTCCCGCTTAACCGTAACTCCGATTAACATGAAACTTGGCCATTCTGCTCATAAATGATTTCTCATCATGGGAAAATTGTCGGATACCCGACCCGACCCCGTTGACCTTGACTTTGACCAAGTTTGACTTTTAGTCAAACTTAACCAAACAATTATACGATCGTTCTAACATGCTTAGTTACTTGTATCGTGCATGAAACTTGACTAATTGATTCACATGCTACATAATCGAGTCGTAACGAGCCATAGGACTAATTGAACATCTTTGACCGTTTGTGTTTACCGTTATTGATATAACCTATATGTTTAGGTCAAGACTAGCCTTGTCTTTGCACGCGTTTACTTGTTGAAGTACTTTTATAACTCTCGCACTCAAGGTGAGATCATAGTCCCACTCTTACTCTTTTTGAACTTACATTTGGGATGAGAAAACATAAACATTTCTTTTACTAAGTGAACACAAGTACAGGGAATCAAACATTCTACATACGAGTTTAGAACAAAATCCTCAATTCGATTATCATTAGTTACACTTGCCGGGTGTAAGTGAGAACTTATGTTGTATGGATCCATATGGGTTTGACAAACCCTCATTCAAACGGTTCGCTACCGTTTACGAATGAAATATATTTTCGAGAAACAGTGTATGTTCTAGCACTAAGTGATGGGGTTCAATGGAAGGAAATGTTAAGCATTGATAATTGGGTGCTCGTGAAACAAACTTTTGGAATGTATTACTATTATTTCATTGATGCAAATCTTGTGGTTCACTTGTACTTACTTACTTAAACCTATGATTTCACCAACGTTTTCGTTGACAGATTTCTATGTTTTTTCTCAGGTCTTGCACGATATGTGATACATGCTTCCACTCATTATTTGATACTTGCATTGGATGTCGAGTATACATGCATTTCATGGAGCGTCTTATGACTTTACCTTAAACCGTGTCGCCTAGATTTCATTTGTACTTATAACCTTGTAACTTAACTTTTGGTTGAACAATTCTTTTAAACTTTGGAAACAATCTTTATGTTGAAATGAAGGCGACATATTTTGGTCAAACGTTGTCATAAAGACTTATGACCAGGTAATGGGACCCATGTAGACGACGCCGTCACTTGACGATTTGTCGGGGTCGCTACAGATACGTATTAAACGTTTACTCAAGTTCCGAGTGTTTTCAAGTGCATAGCTATATGCATCAACCTCTTCTTACGTAGATGAAGTGCGGTTGATTCATCCTCTCGATTGAGGTGTTTTCAAAAATCATGAAAGGTTTAAACACAGATTGTAATCGTCAAGATACAAATGAGGTTTAAGATGAAATCAAGTGGCAAACTTGAAGAATTGTTTAGTTTCATATGTTATAATCAATATTCTAATTCATTTTAATTGTCCAATGTTGGTAGTCCTCAGTTGATAGTCCACAGTTAGCAATTTCATAATTTATATATAATATTCGAATTAATTAATAAGTATCGTGACCCATACACATGTCTCAGACTCGATCACGACTCAAAGTATATATATTATTATAGAATCAACCTCAACCCTGTATAGCGAACTCCAGCATTACTGCATATAGAGTGTCTATGGTTATTTCAAATAATATATATAGATGCGTCGATATGATATGTCAAAACCTTGTATACGTGTCCCGATATTTAAAGTCCGTAAAATAAGTAACAGAAATTAAATGACGATAAATAAAGTGCGTAAAGTAAATAACAGAAATTAAATGACGATAAATAAAATTGCGATAATTAAATTGCGATAAATAAACTGCGATAAATAAAATGTAATCAGTTAGCTAGGAACAGTTAGCTAGGAACAGTTAGCGTGGATTCTTAACAAAATTTTTCATAGTTAATTTGTTTGTTTCTAACAAATTTTATTTTGTCCAATGTTTTCTTCATTATGCCACTTGTTGGATTCTGATAGGTCAAAATCCAAATATGAAATTGAATGAAAATGGTTATTCTGCGGTGAACGGATTCGTATCTTTGTAGATGTAAGCAGGATAGTAAATGAATGTTGAATCAGATTTGAATAATGTACAATGTAACTTATTGATGTGAAATCTAAATATTCCTCGGGTATTACCTACCCGTTAAAATATTTTCACCACTAACAGTTTGTACAAAAGAATTTTTAATTACAATCCTTATGAAAATATATATACTTATATATTTTCTTCAGATGTAATCATGGATTTAATGAGTTAATATAATATTAATCTCATTTGATTTACCGTTAGAACGAGAGTATATAATCTCTAAAATATTAGAGATTATATAATCGCCATGTCGAACGAAGATAAATGATGTAGAATGTCACGTAGAACGATGATTATACTTCGAGGTATAGAATGAGATGTTGAGGCATGAATTGTTGATGGTACTGGTGCTGTTACTGATGATACTGTTGGTGTCGGTGATGTTGCTGAAGCTGGTAAATTTTGCACCATATTCTCCAAATTGATTACTCGAGCGTGAAGTTTGTTGACTTATTACTCCGGGATGATTGTCTATAAGAACGGGCGAATGAATAAGGTTTAGAATCTGAGTTATGATATAGTTGTGGCTAGATATTCGGGAAATGAGGGTGAAAATGGTGTTACGAACAGGTTCGCCGGTAAGTGCTTCACGTTCTTCATCAAGAGGTGAATTCGGTTAGTGGAAGGGATCGCCTTCTGCACGTCTCCATTGATTAAGTCGACTACGAACCCATCAGATGAATTGGGGATGGATGATTGGTTGATTCATTCCGGTGACACTGCTTTCGGAGCTTAGGTGAAACTCCATATCGGAATAGCTGTCGGAATCTGAGGAATTCGAACTGGTCGAGGGATTCATCTCGTACGATCAGATGAAGGATTTTCGATAAGAAATAGATTATAGGATGTAGATTAGTACCCTACAATACATAATTTACATATGCATATATAATACTAAAATCCCATAAGTTACGGAGGGATCTACGGAAGCTGTCAAGCAAAGGTAACAATAACAGATACGCTAAGATACGATTTTATCTATACACTATCTATGCAATAGAGGCAGTAAGATGTGACTAGACTTTAAGGATGATAAGCAAGTAATTTTTGACACAAAATGATAAGCAAAATTTTTGACATGCAGACACGGTCGAAGTCCAGACTCACTAATGCATCTAAACAACTATCAGTTAGACACACTAATGCGAGACCTGGTTCACTAAGACCACCGCTCTGATACCACATGTCATACCCCGTCCTAATCTGTCCAGACGAAGTCACCAACATCTGGTTCCATTGCAATGATCGACTCCAAATAATGTCTTTACAATGAGCAAATGCACAGCGGAAGATTTCTTTCATACCTGAGAATAAACATGCTTTCAAGTGTCAACCAAAAGGTTGGTGAGTTCATAAGTTTATCGTAAACAATAAAATTCATCATTTTGATAGACCACAAGATTTAAATCCTGCATGGTACAAATGGGCCCGAATCCTATACCCACCTGTAATGTACCTGCTATATCTTTTAAATACAGTACATCTTTCTCGTGTACGAAACCATTTTCATAAATCATAGTAACCGTACACATATCTTGTGCACAAAATAACATACACATAACCTGTGTATAAAATCATTCTCTCGATATATAACATTCACATCAACTGGTGGCAATTATCATGTCCACATAATTCAATGGTGACAATTCTCATGTCCACATAATTCAATGGTGGCAATTATCATGTCCACATAATTCAATAATAATCCGCAGAACTTCTGTTTGCATAATAATTCATTCGAGGAATGTTTTGCTTGTGTCTATCTCATCAAACATTTATAAAAGCATTTCATGTATTCGCAGTTCAAAATATATTTCAAAAGCATTTAATAAAGCAGTTGTAAAAATAGCGCATGTATTCTCAGTCCCAAAAATGTAAAGAGTAAAAGGGATTCAGATGAACTCGCGCATATAAATATTGTAAAACAGTTAATAAAGCATTTGCATGTATTCTCAGCCCAAAAATGTAAAGAGTAAAAGGGAGCAAATGAACTCACAATATTGTATTTTGTAGTAAAAATACATACTACTATATTGAACAACTGAACAATGCAGGGTTGGCCACGGATTCACGAACCTATATCATTTATATATATATTAACACACATAACGGAAATCGATCAACTTTGTATATATGTAGTTATGTATTAAGGTTAATATTTATATATAATTTTATTAATACTTATAATATATTATAATGTTTATTTGATATATGATGTAATTAACGTTATGTCAATATAATTAATATTCTCTTAGTTAAAACATAACATTATGTAATATTAGTATATATTTTCATATAAATATCTTCTGTTTGCAAAAATTAATAATAACACTAAGTTAAGGATAATAATGATAATGATAGTAATAATAGTAATAATTAAAAAATATTTCTTTTTAATAATGAAAATTTTTAATAAAGAAAATGAGGTTTTTTTAATGATAACAAAATAATAATTTTAACAGGAATGATATTTTTTAATAATGATAGTAGTTTTTAATTAAAAAGATAAGTTTAATAATATTGATAATGAAAATAATAGTTTTGATAATAATATTTAATAATTAATAATAATAATAATAATAATTTAACTATAATCTTAATAATAATAATAATAATAAATGATAATTAATACCTATATTAGTAATGATAATAATAATAATAATAATAATGATAATAATAATAATAATAATAATAATAATAATAATAATAATAATAATAATAATAATAATAATAATAATAATAATGATGATGATGATGATTATAAAAGGAGACTACCTCAAACTAAAGGACTTGAATTCATAAAGCTTAGAAGCATTAAAAAAAATAAACTGTCCGAGACAAGACTTGAACCTGCGACCTCTCGATTATTCGTAACACCATCAAACCATTTCACCATTTGTGCTTTTCTGATTATATACCCCAGACAATAATATTTATGCGTTCAAAACTGCTACCATTTTCCTCAGTAACCCAAATAAATCATGGCCTAGCAAGTAAAGGAAAACGGCCCAATCATTTCCAAAAGAATTACGCAGCCCAGCAAGGATCTTCACAGCCCAATCGGTGATGCTTAGATGATGTGATTGTACTCGAGGGTTTCGAATAACAGAATCAAAAACACAATAGCAATTAACGTATGCATTCATCAGCGTATGCATTCATCATCACTTTATCATAATTACATCATCATCCAATAACTTTGCATGCTTAGCTTTTTATTATTATAGTCATTGTATAATAATTGTATATTGTATATGTATATGTTTTTGGTTATTATCATATATCCGTCAATCTATCTCAACTGCCACCCTTACTTTCAATCATCATCTAGGCCCATCGAAAGTTTAAAGCTAGTGGTGACTTGATTCTTGGCCGTTCCTTTTCATTTTGTCTTAATCAATTGCATACCTTTTATTTGACCATATTTTCCTTGTAACCCACTATGAATATAAGAATTAGTGGGGTAATTGTGATCTTTAAAGTTGTCGACTCATACACAAATAAAATATAAAAGGCAGTTGATCGGTTCAAAGGTTTTTAGCCATCTTGTGTTCTTGAAGTACGTAGTTCTTTAGAGAGAGAGTAAGATGTGATAGGAGAAACAAATAGATGATGGCTGGCTCGTTTAAAACAGAAATATGCAGCAGCAATGGTGAACAAAAATATAAATAGGTTTCGATAATAAAGGTGATGGAACGAGTTGTTGATTATGGTTGTTGTATATGGAATTAAATAATATGGTGAGGTATCGAGGTATTGGAGATTAAAGATGGTGGTTGTGGGTTTCATTAAAAGAGGAGCACAAGAAGGAAGCCGGGGTTTCATGATTGTCGATTTAAATGTGGTGATGGTGGTATCGAGTTTCAAATGGTGATCACCGTTGGTGATTACAAAAGTGATGAAGTGGTGATTGCGAGATGGTGTACGATGGTTGTGTTTGTGTTTTCAACAGAATAAGAGATACAGAAATTACAATGGTGGTTTGGTTCGGGTTTTGACTAATCAAGGAGCAAGATGGATAGGATGTAGTAGCGGGTTTATTTAAGGATTTCAATGATGGTTTTATGACGATGAAGTTGTGGTGATTTCACAGCATATCAGACTAAAAGAGTAGCAATAGAATTGGTTTTCGTTCTTGGTTGTTTAGTAACAGAAGAGACAGAAAACAATTGTAGTTGCAGCAATTGAAGGTGTTCAAGTGGTGGTTAATAGTTAAACAGAGAAGGAGTAGTGGATAATCTTGTTAGGGATTTAAGTGATGATTATACCATCAGGTTGTCGTAGTAGAAGGAGAAAGATTGAATGATTTTCGTTTATTGATATAATTGATTGTTATAATGAAAATGGTCGACAGAAGGTACCATTTAAGAACAGAAAATTGAGTAAAGAATATAAAAGGGGAAAGAAGTTGCTAACTGATTTTGGCAATATCTGTTTGATTTCAAATCTTAGTACAGTAAGTGGACAAAGACATCTAACTGCATTGAATAATTGCTGATTGTGGTAGAATATCGATCAGACAGGAAAATCAAATTAAGAAAATTAGATTGTGATAGAAAATAGGATACTTTCTTGTGTTGTATACACCGTATTTATATAAATATCCATATCTGTATATATATATTTATATATGTAAAGCTGTATTTATTTATATATATATGTGTGTATATATACATATATATATATATATATATATATATATATATATATATATATATATATATATATATATATAATGATATTATGTATATATGTATTTACATATATAATTATATTTGTATAATTATATATTGATTATGTATATATTTTTATATTAAATATGTAAGGAACTTAATAATAATAGTTACATATTTATTGCTATTAAATTTTAATTTTAATAATAATGAAACTATTAATAGTAATAATAGAGTTACTAATGATAATAATAATGACAATACTTGTATAAATCAAAATTCATATAATATTAATAATACGAATGTTAATATTAATAATAATAATGAAAGTAGTAGTAATAATATTGATATAACAATTTACACATATCAAATCTCTTATATATATATATATATATACTATATATTTAATTAATCTATTAATAATACAGATATTAATATTGATAATGAAAGTATTATAATAATTATATTTTAACTCATAACTAAATTTAATATAATTATATTTTATTAATTATGTAATACCTATTATAACATATTTGAATATTTATTATTTATATATATAGACATATTACAACATACATTTAATGTTAATTGTGTACTTAAATTATATATAATTATTTACACACCTTTGTTCGTGAATCGTCGGGAATAGTCAAAGGGTAACTGAATCCATGTAAACAGTTCAAAAATTTTGAGACTCAATATTACAGACTTTGCTTATCTTATCAGAAACATATAAAGATTAAGTTTAAATTTGGTCGGAAATTCCCGGGTTGTCACACAATACGAAGGACTTATTCCTTTAATATCATGAATCTTCCATGCAATGGCTGGTTTATGAGCTTTCAACACAGAAATGAGTTGTGATTTCTCATTTTCAGTAAGAGAAGACGATATTATTACAGGTAATTCAGATTCACCATGTAAATAAGCGTATTCCAAATGGTTTGGAAGTGGCTTTAACTCTAATTTCGGAGGTTCTTCTATTGATGATTTATATCGATATCTGTCTTCTTCTTTTAGCATTTGAATTTCTTCTGTTGTTGGTTCATATCCATTAGCTATAAGTGTAGCTAACATTTCAGCTTCATCAATTGGTTCATTACCTTCTCCTAAAGAACATTCTCCTGTTCCTTGTAATTCTGGAAATTCTTCTAATAATTCTGCATGTGCATCTATAGTTTGAATATAATAACATGTATCATCTACAGATTGCGGTTGTTGCATTGCTCTATCAACTGAAAAGATAACACTCTCATCCTCTATACTTAGGGTTAATTTCTTACCGAACACGTCTATCATTGCTTTAGCCGTGTTTAAGAATGGTCTTCCTAATATGAGAGGAACTTGAGAATCTTCTTCCATGTCCAGAACAACAAAATCTACTGGAAATACTAAAGTACCAACTTTAACTAGCATGTTCTCCATTATCCCTCTAGGATATTTTATTGATCGATCGGCTAGTTGTATGCTTATTCTGGTTGGTTTCAATTCTCCAAGGTCTAGTTTAGCGTATAGTGAATATGGCATTAGATTTATACTAGCACCTAAGTCTGCCAATGCTTCTATTGAACTAAGACTACCCAGAAAACATGGAATTGTGAAACTTCCTGGATCAGATAGTTTTTCTGGTATCTTATTCAACAGCACTGCTGAACAATTAGCATTCATAGTAACAGCCGAGAGTTCTTTCATTTTCTTTCTATTTGAGATTAGATCTTTCAAGAATTTAGCATATCTAGGCATTCCTGAAATCACATCAATGAAAGGAAAATTTACATTTATCTGTTTAAACATATCAAAGAATTTGGATTGCTCGGCTTCAAGTTTCTCTTTCTTCATTTTACTCGGGTAAGGAAGTGGTGGTTGGTATGGTTTAACATAAGGTTTAGCCTTAACTGTGTTATCTTCATTAACCTTTTCAACTACCGATTCTTTTTCCTTATCTTGATTAGGTTGTGGTTCTTGTGGAGTAGGAATAGCTTCATCAGAAGTTACAAGTATTTCAGGTGGTTTAAGTGTTGTACCACTTCTTGTGGTAATGGCTTTAGCTGTTTCATTCTGGGGGTTAGCATTTGTATCACTAGGTAGACTTCCCGGTTTTCTTTTACCTATTAACCTTGCTAGGTTTCTTACTTCTTGTTCCAGATTTTGAATAGAAGCTTGTTGATTTCTAAATGCTTGAGCATTTTGTTCATTAGTTTGTTTCTGAGATGTGAAAAACTGTGTTTGAGTTTCAACTAGCTTCGTCATCATATCTTCTAAATTCGGCTTTTTATCATCGGTTTGTTGTGGTGGTTTGTTTTGAAAATTAGGTCTTTGCTGGTTGTAAGTATTATTGGATACTTGTTGATTGCTAGGACCTTGTTGGTTGTTGTATGGAATATTTCGGTTATAATTCTGGTTTTGATTGTAAATCGGTCTTGGCGGTTGATAATTATTCTGATAATTATTTCCAGGCCTTTGGTTTATGTATGAAATATTCTCTCTTTGTTCCATTGTTAATTCAATACTGAGACAATCTTTTGTCAAATGTGGTCCTCCACACTGCTCACAACTAATTCGTATTGAGTGAATATCTTTAGTCATCTTTTCCATTCGTCTCTCCACAGCATCTATCTTTGCGGAAATGGAATCTAAGTCATGGCTAGAATCGGCTCTAGCTGCTTTAGATGATCTAACGATGTCTTTTTCTTGGTGCCACTCATGTGAGTGGGAAGTAGTGTTATCAATAATTTTGTAAGCATCAGTTTCGGTTTTCTTCATAATAGAACCACCAGCTGCTATATCTATGTCTTTCCTTGTAGTGATGTCGCATCCTTGGTAGAATATTTGTACTATTTGACAGGTGTCTAAACCATGTTGCGGACATCCTCTCAACAACTTTCCAAATCTAGTCCACGCCTCATATAGAGTTTCATTTGGCTTCTGTGTGAATGTAACAATTTCTGCTTGAAGTCTTACGGCTTTAGATGCCGGAAAGAATTGTTTAAGAAATTTTTCAACTAAAACATCCCATGTATCAATCGCCCCTTCAGGTAACGATTCCAACCAATCTTTGGCTTCTCCCTTTAAAGTCCAGGGAAATAACATGAGATATATCTGTTCATCCTCCACTTCTCGGATTTTAAATAGTGTGCAGATCCTATTAAAGGTACGAAGATGTTCATTTGGATCTTCCTTCGGCGCACCACTAAATTGGCATTGATTAGTCACCATGTGTAGAATTTGTCCTTTGATTTCATAATCTGGCGCATTAATGTCTGGATGAGTAATTGCGTGACCTTGGTCAGTGCGTTTAGCTCTCATTCGGTCTTCCATACTTAAAGGTTCTGTTACTTCCATAATTGAATTTGTTGAATCGGAATCACTAGAGGATTCTGATTTAATGGTTCGTTCCTCAACAATCTCTGTTTGAATGATTGGTGGTTCCGGAGGAAAATTTAATGGTTCAGGATCTACGAATCGTCCCTGAATATTCTCCGGATTCTCAATTGTGAGGTCGGGTTCAAAAAATGGATTATCGGAAATTTGAACTGGAGTACTTGGTCGACTGGATGACGATTCTAAAGAAAAATCAACGGCGGTAATATTTGCTAAATGTCTTGATCTAGTTACAGGTGGTGAACGTACAAAAGGTGATGAACGTCTTGCTCGGTGCATTCACTGAATATCCTATTAGTTTTTTTTAAAAAGGAAAGAAAAATTATAATAAGTTATCCAATTAATAGACTTTTCTGATTTTGCCCACGTTTCGAATAGCCAAAAGATGCAGTAGAGGGGCAGGATTCGTTTGGTCTCAATATAATTGAGGACTGTTTGGCTCTCTTAACCCGGTCCACGTATAAATCCAACTATTACTACGAACCAGAAAATTTTGATGTCTATCAATTTAACCACTTAAAATAAATTTTCGTAATTTTAAGAAATTTAGATAAGAAGTAGAATAAAAATCTATATCCTAATACTAGAATAGCGAGAAATAAGAAAGAAAAAGAGTTCGTCGAAAAAGGTCAAAAAAGAAAAATGGTTGAAAAATAAAAGGTGACGGAAAAATAAAAGAAACTTATAACACTTAAAAACACTTGACTAACCTAACCTTATTACTACAACTAACTTAAAATTATAATCGCAAATTGAGATTACTAATTGGAATGATAATTGATACATAGGTAAAAGTCGTCTAAAAATATTAAAGCTTACAGGAAAAACTAAATCCCAAATGGAAATAACTTAAAAAGAAACTAAAACTTAAAAAGGCGTCGCAAAATTCTAAAGTACCTAAATCTTAGTCTAAAGAAAAAGCACTTAAGGAATTCTACGGCAAAGCCTAAAAATGTAGAAGTAAAAATAACTATGGCAAAAACTAAGTTTAAAACTAAATATGAGCTAAAAATACAAATATTACGCTAAAACGATTAAAAAGGGACAAAATATAAAAAAAACTAAAAGTTGTAAAAAGTACAATTTTTATAAAAATATTATTTTTATATTAATTATTTATTAAAACTATTAATTTTATATTTTATTAAACTAATTAAAACAAAATAAACTAATAAAAACTAAATATTATAATAAATATACCCTAATTAGGGTTTAAGTTTAAATATAATTAATAAAAACCCGTAATTAATGCTGCTACGGCTTCTGTGTACCCGTGTCAGACTGTCTCCACGAGTTGTGGTATTCTAGGCTGCAAACTCCGCGAGTCGCGGGGTTCCAATTTTCAACTCAGGTACAGTTTAAAATTCGACGCGTTTTTTTTTCTGTTTTATATTTTCTGTTTAAATAAAACTTATATTTTTAAAAAATAAAAATAAAGAAACTTTATAAAACTTAAATATTTGACAAAATCTTAAAAAAATATATATATAAATTTTTGTTTTCTTTTTATATTTTCGAATAATTAAAAACGTATTTTTACAAAAGTGAATTTTAATAAAAGTAAACTAAAAATTTTTTTTTTTTATGTAGCATTGCGCTTCCGGCTTTTAAGCTAGATTGGTCCCCGGCAGCGGCGCCAAAAATACTTGATAGTTAAAGCTAAGGGGTATAAAATACTATTAAATTTTACAAGGAAATTCTATTAAATACGATACAATTTTACACAAGATATTTATTTATTTATAGAATGGATATACTTAAACCTTCCTACAACACTTATAGGTAGTGTACCTAATCGTACAGTAGTGTAGTTTTTAGTAAGTCCGGTTCGTTCCACAGGGAAAATCTTTAAACAAAGCTTAACGCTATATTAGTTTACTTTTATAAAAATACAAATGTATATATAAGTAATATTATTATTATAAAGGGGGGTTTTTACCGTTTAATGACCGGTTTGTCGATTTTAAAACTTTAGTCGCAGTTAAAACCAAATGTAAAATAAATAAATACAAGACTTAATTTAAAGCGTAAAGTAAATAACGATAATGAAATTGCGAATAATAAAAGTGCGATAAAATAAACTTGCGATAATTAAAAAGTACGATAATTAAAAGTGCAATTAAATATAATAACAATAAAAATGCGATAATTAGAAGTGCAATTAAATATAAAATAAAGGAAATTAAATATGAAATAAAAGAATTATGCTTATTTAAACTTCCGTAACCATGATGTTTGACGTGTTGATTTTAGTTTTATGCCCATGGGTTAATTGTCCTTTATCCTGGATTATTTAATATGTCCGTCTGGTTTTTGTCCATAACAGTCCATCAGTCATAAATATAAAGTGCGAGTGTCCTCGTCAAATTATCCTTATACCCGAAGTTAAATATTCCAACTAATTGGGGACTTAAACTGTAACAAGATTTTAATACTTTGTTTAATAATTACACCAGAATGTCGACTGAGTGTAACCCAAGGTTTTAATACTTTGTTATCAATTATGCCAAGTGTCCTTGTACATAATTTCACCCCTGTTTTAATAATTCTAGTGGCTATTAATCCATTCCCGTGTCCGGTTAAATGAACGATTATTTGTACATATAAATACCCCGCCCATCGTGTCCGATCGAGTGTATATGGTAATTTATAGGGACTCCCAATTATAAATCTTTATATTAACATTAACAAACTATCATTTAGTTAAACAAATATAAAGCACATTAATAGCCCATAGTCTAATTTCCACAAGTGTCGTTCTTTTATCCAAACCCCAATTATGGTACAAAGCCCAATTATCCAATTTTAGTAATTAGCCCAACATCATGATTACTTCAGATTAAATAAGAATAATAATAACTTAGCTACGAGACATTAAATTAAAAAGGTTGAACATAACTTACAATGATTAAAAATAGCGTAGCGTTACACGGACAGAATTTCTGATGGTATTTCGTATGCCCGAGAGACATATTGAATTAATGTGGCTAATATGTTATGATCCAAGTCGGGTCATACCCAATAACAAACTTACCGACACCTTATATGTATTTAATCTTAACGATTGGATCGTTAAATAAATACGCGACACTTGAATTTTAGAAAATCGGTTTTCTAAAATGTAATCACTTGAGATAAATTATTTGGATAATTTATATATAATTGTTTATAGGTTTAAATGATTATGTTGTGTTATATTTTATAAAAATGTTTATAAAATGTGGAAGTAACAAAATAAATACATGTTTATATATATATATATATATATATATATATATATATATATATATATATATATATATATATATATATATATATATATATATATATATATATATCAAGTTTATGTATATATATATAACATTATTATTTAATATAAAGAGGATGCAGAATTTTGGTCTTCAAGAAAAGATCCCATGCTCATTTTGTGACTTCCAACCCACACACAACTTTAGAGGTGCATGCTATTTACTTGAACCAAGGCTTGACCACTTCTATCAAGTGCATCTTTACATTTTAGCTTGAAAAAACAAACTGCATACCAGTTTTTTGGCAGCTGCTGGCCGTGATTTTTGGGACTCAAAGGGAGTCCAAATATTGTTCTTCAAGCTCATATTAAGTGTCTAGTAAAATCCTAACTAAAGGATTGGGTGTTGGTGATAGGTTTGGGGTATTATCTCTTGAGGTTTCATAGTTTTGAGACTCCATTCATCATCATCTTTTGACAAGCTGCTGTCCAGAATTTTGGGTTCAAAGGAAGTGGGTTTCTAGCTTGGTTTTAAGGTGATTAAGTGCCTAAAACATAACCAAGTTCAAGGGTGGTGTTGGTGCATCAAAAGCTTGGGGTTTTAACACACTTGTTCATCATCTTCTTGTATCAAACAACCCTCAACTAGCTTGAGGAGGTATTGAATCTTACTTCCTTTATTGTTATATGTAAGCATATATTCAAGGCTTGATAATTATTAATGGAGTTCAATCTAAAATGGTTTAACATATACACTTGTTTATAAATAACATAATGCTTCCACTTGTCTTAATATTCATAAAATGGGTTTTGTGATTATATAAACATATGAACTCATTGTCATGTTGAATTCCATCAATGGTATCAGAGCCGAACCGAAGTCTTGAAATATGCTTCGTGATGGTTTTTTGAACTCACCATAACTTTGCATTTTATGTACATGCATGAAAATAGAATGCAAAAATTATTGGTTTTGGGTGGGTTAAGGCTTAGGCCGAATTGTTGGGGGCTCCAAAATTGGTTTTGGTTTGCCATTTGGTTCATATTTTGTTCATATGTTGTTGTTCACAATCATAGCCAAGACCTTGCGGTTGAATGAATGTTTGTTTGGTTGATTTGTTAATTTCAATATGGTTGTAATTATTCATTCAATTGGTTTGTAATAATATTCATTTGGTTATGTAATTTATTTTATATTTGGCATGTAAAATAGATTAGGTTGTATTTTCATTTTCTAGACAAAATGTATTAGGATATATTTTGTAACAAGATGAAGATGCATGAGGAACACAAGAAGCATGTGGATGCAAGGTTAAGTGGGAGGTTAAAACCTCTTACTTTGTGTTTTACCCATTGACCGGTGGCATTTTGTTTTCGGCTAAACAAAATGTCTACCAATAGGCTTGATTGTGAACATTTGTTTTGCATGCGTGGTTGTTTTAATTTCTTGTATGATTATGGATTGTGTATGTTACTACAACAAGTTATCACACAAGTTAACAACAAGCAAAACTACAATTTAATTGGTTAAATTATTAACTATATGCAATGAACAAAACGACAATTTAATTGGTTAAATTAGAAATCTCTAAAAGGACATTAATAAACGGTTATTAAGAACATGATAAGGATCATATATATAAATTGGTTTATATCAAGTAATTGGTTAAAATTACTAGACTTGAAAATGGATTTCAAATAAACCATACACTAAATGCATGTTGGTGTATGGCATAAATGTTTTCTCAAACTAGAATTAAAGAAAACTTAAAACCCTTTACACTAGGTCAACAAGTTTAAACGCCATCCTATTGTATGACATTTAAAAATATTAGGGAACTTATAATGGGATAAAGGTCACCTAACCGTTATGAGTAAACTAATATGATTAAGGTAAATTTTGCACACTTGTGGGATAAAGGTCACCTAACCACTTGTATGCTAAGTTTACATGTCTATACAAGTAGGACGACTTGATTTGGAAATCATGAACTTAGGGTCACCGAAGCATGATGAACAAATAGGCGTTGATGGGATAATATGCCATTCAAAAGGATTGCATGATCCCATAACTTAGAAGTTGCAAAAGGAATGCAATTGTCATACAATGACTACCTAGCTAAATCAAATGACGGGATAAAGGTCACCTAACCGAAATTTGGCTTACCGTTGGATTCTAAAATTTAATAAATATCAATTGGATTTAAAGGGTATTGATTGTTAAATTAAAATCGATACTTAAATGAACTTTGTTAAATTTTGTAGATGGCCGCCAATAACAACAACATGCAAAACGCACCTATTAACTTGAACAACCTATCGTTAAGGTCTCTCCTCGAGAAAGACAAACTCAACCATACGAACTTTATGGATTGGTTCCGCAATCTTAGGATTGTCCTCAAACTTGAGGATAAGGCGTATGTGTTGGAAGACCCCATTCCCGATCAACCCGACGAGGATGATACGGAAGGCATGGCTTATTGGGATAAGTATTGCGCCGATTCGGTGCAAGTTGCTTGCCTAATGCTTGGGACTATGATACCCGAACTCCAAAAGGATTTCGAACATCATAGTGCATATGACATGATTACGCAATTGAAGGAGATGTTCCTTCAACAAGCACGTGTCGAGCGCTTCGAAACGGTTCGAGCGTTACATGCATGTCGTATGGATGACACCCAATCCGTATCCTCTTATGTCCTCAAAATAAAAAGCCTTATTGATCGCGCAAACCGTCTTAATCTCAACATATCTAATGAGCTAGCCACTGATCTTATCCTAAACTCCCTGTCAAAGAGGTTTGACCAATTTGTAATTAATTACAATATGAATGGGATGGATAAGACCATTGGTGAACTTCATGGCATGTTAAGGACGGCGGAAACCAGCATGGGTAAGAGGGCTTCACCCGTGCTAATGATCAATGATGGTGGGTCCAAAGGTAACAACACCTCTAAGCCAAAGGCGGCTAAGAGGAAAGGACCCGCCCATCAAGGCAAGGGAAAGGGGAGGATGGTTACCCCAACCAAAAACAAGAACAAGAAGCAAAAGGTTGCCGGACAAGCAAACCCCAAGGAAGACCCGTGCTTCGGTTGCGGTGAAATGGGTCACTGGAAACGCAATTGTCCGGTCTACCTTAAGGAGTTGAAGGAAAAGAGGGATGCGGGGCAATCCTCAGGTAACATATATATGGTATATATAGAGCTTAGTATTACTTCTTCTAATACATGGGTATTAGACACTGGATGTGGAACTCACATTTGCAATTCTTTGCAGGGGTTCAAAAGAAGTAGCAAGCAAACGGGAACATCAAGTCTCTTTATGGGTAATGGAGCCAAAGTGCAAGTGAAGGCTCAAGGAGACTTTATATTAAAACTTCCAAGTGGTTTGGAACTTATTTTGAACAATGTTTTGTATGCACCAGATTTATGTCGAAACATTATTTCATTTTCCCGTTTAAAACAATGTGGTTTTTATCTTAATTTTGTTAATGATGATATCCACATTTATTTAGATAATGTATTTTATTTTAAGGCTTCGCCTTCAAATGGAATTTATGAATTGGTTCATGATGACACATCATCTAGTAGCTCAATATACCATACTAGCACCAAGAAACTCAAAAGGAATTTGAGTGATTCCTACTTATGGCATTGTCGCCTTGGTCACATAAACAAGAATCGAATGCATACACTCCAAAAGAATGGCCTTTTGAAATCAAATGAACTAGACTCGTTTGATGTATGTGAATCTTGTTTACAAGGCAAAATGACTAAAGCACCTTTCAAAGGGACCTACGAAAGGGCTAAGGACTTATTGGGATTAATACATTCGGATGTATGTGGACCCTTTAAGCCCATAGCTAGGAATGGTGAAAGATACTTCATTACTTTCATTGATGACTTCAGTCGTTTCGGATATGTCTACTTGTTAAGACATAAGGACGAAACTTTTGAAGCATTCAAAGAGTATCAAAACGAAGTACAAAATCAACTCAATAAGACAATTAAGGTACTTCGAACCGATAGAGGAGGTGAATACCTAAGCGATGCCTTCCAAAATCATCTTAGAAGTTGTGGGATTATCTCGCGACTTACTCCACCCGGGACACCACAGCTTAATGGTGTGTCCGAAAGGAGGAACCGAACCCTAATGGATATGGTTCGATCTATGATGGCTAGAAGCTCGTTACCTCTATCATTTTGGGGTTATTGTCTATGCTCCGCGGCTCGTATTTTAAATATGTCCCCAACCAAGAAAGTGGAACGAACTCCTCATGAGATGTGGTTTGGAAAACCTCCATCTCTATCATACTTAAAGGTATGGGGATGTGAAGCTTATCCTAAGCGTTACGTCCCTAATAAGTTGAATGCTCGATCCACGAAGTGTATCTTCATAGGATATCCCAAGGATGATATGGGATACTATTTCTATGATCCTTCCGAGCAGAATGTATTTGTTGCTTGGAAGGCTGAATTCCTTGAAACTAAGTTCCTAATGGAAGGCAAAAGTGAAAGGAAGATAGATCTTGAAGAGGTTCAAGATCAAGTAGATGATACACAATTGGCTGACACTAGCACTCAACATGAAAATGTTGAGAGTGATCAGATGGATGATCAAAATACACAAGACGTTCGCAGATCTGGTAGGATTAGTAATCCTCCTGAGAGATATGGGTTTCTCATGGATGGTTGCTATGTGGTTGATTTGGATGAACCAATAAACTACCAAGATGCTTTATCAAGGATTGATAAAGATAAATGGCAGGAAGCCATGAACGCTGAGATGCAATCCATGTATGACAACCAAGTTTGGGAACTTGTTGCGCAACCTCCTGGCTCTAGGCTAGTTGATTGTAAATGGCTGTTCAAAATGAAAACCGACATACATGGAAACTTGGATACATATAAAGCTAGACTTATAGCAAAAGGTTTCACTCAAACTCAAGGGGTTGACTATGATGAAACTTTTTCGCCTGTGGCGATGCTAAAGTCTATTAGGATATTACTTGCCATTGCTGCTCATTATGATTATGAAATATGGCAGATGGATGTCAAGACCGCTTTCCTAAACGGACATCTTGAGGAAGATGTCTATATGGTTCAGCCTGAGGGTTTTGTTGATCCGAAATATCCTAAAAAGGTATGCAAGTTAAAGAAGTCAATCTACGGATTGAAACAAGCATCTAGAATGTGGAATCATCGTTTTAATGAGGAGGCCAAGAAATTTGGCTTCATTAAAAATGGTGATGAAGCTTGTGTATACAAGAAAGCTAGTGGGAGCACTATCATGTTCCTTGTACTATATGTGGATGATATATTGTTATTTGGAAATGATATTCCGGTAATGCAAGGTGTTAAAACTTGGTTAAGCAAATGCTTCTCCATTAAGGATCTTGGAGAAGCACAATACGTTTTGGGGATTGGGATCTACAGGGATAGATCCAAGAAACTGATAGGTTTAAATCAAAGTGCATACATTGAAAAAATCTTGAAAAGGTTCAAGATGGAGAACTCTAAGAAAGGTTTGGTACCTATTCAAAAGGGAACACTTCTCAGTTCATCTCAGTGCCCCACCACGAAAGATGAACAGGAGAGAATGAAGAAAGTCCCATATGCTTCTGCCATTGGGTCAATCATGTATGCAATGATATGCACTAGACCGGATGTGTCATGCGCTCTTAGCCTGACAAGTAGATACCAGAATAACCCAGGAAACAGTCACTGGATTGCTGTTAAAAGTATATTGAAATACCTTAGGAGGACTAAGGATATGTTTCTGATATATGGGTCTGGTGAGGAGGAACTCGCTGTAAAAGGTTACGTGGACGCGAGTTTCCAAACTGATCGTGATGATTCTCGATCACAATCCGGTTATGTCTTCACATTAAATGGAGGTGCGGTCTCTTGGAAGAGTTCAAAACAGGATGTTGTTGCTCTATCCACTACAGAGTCGGAGTACATCGCCGCATCATTGGCAGCTCAGGAAGCTGCATGGATGAAGAAATTCATCGACGACTTAGGAGTAGTCCCTTCCATTCAGGACCCTCTTGAGATCTTTTGTGACAACGAGGGTGCGATTGCTCAAATCAAGGAACCTCGTGCTCATCAAAAGACCCGTCACATTGAGCGGAGATTCAACTACATAAGGGATGAAGTTGAAAAGGGAAAGATATGTATTCGCAAAGTTCACACAGATCTTAATATAGCGGATCCTCTCACGAAGCTCTTACATGGATCAAAACATGCTGGACATGTTTGTGCATTAGGGCTTCGATATTCTAGTGATTGGTCATGATCTGTTTTAAGTATTGTAACGGAACGAAGTAGTTCAAACTCATTTATACAATTATGGCATTAATTTATCTTGAGTTATGTTCCTATTTTGCATATTTTATCCATGAATAAGTAATTATTCTAAAATTCCGTAGTTGATCACATTCGTGGGAACAAGTGTGAGGTTTAGACTATTATGAACTTGGATTGGTATACATTCACGGGATGAATGTGGGGCAAGGTTGCAACCAAGGTTCATAGATATTTGTGGGACACAAATATTGGAAGACCCGCTCTCAAGACTTACTAAATAGAGCCTTTGTGGTCGATCACATGTAGTCTTGATTAAAGGCGAATATCATTGTATCCTCTGACCTGAGATACATATTGGGTTCGGATATTTACCAAGTATTGTGCCTTGATTCTTTCCTTCGCTAGTCTGAAATATGGTAGTTCATAAGGAAGAGCTCAGGTATAATGCAAGGTGTATATTTAGGACGTATGTAGTCAAGATAGAATTTGTCCCTCTTATTCGTTGAGAGTCAGATGTCTAAGGCCTGATAAAGTTAAATCTAAAAGAGAGTGATCACTCTGTATATCTTGGAATTAACATGACATCTAGGACGAAAGGATGTAATGAAAAGATTCACCTATTCATATTCGAGATGTGAACTCGAAAGGGATGATGTTATTGAATGGCAAAAGTCATAACATATTGGGGGTGATGGACGGTCGTTAGGTGGTATCCGTCACTTGCATTAATTTCTTATGTTTCTCGTGCAAGTGGGAGATTGATGGTATTTCGTATGCCCGAGAGACATATTGAATTAATGTGGCTAATATGTTATGATCCAAGTCGGGTCATACCCAATAACAAACTTACCGACACCTTATATGTATTTAATCTTAACGATTGGATCGTTAAATAAATACGCGACACTTGAATTTTAGAAAATCGGTTTTCTAAAATGTAATCACTTGAGATAAATTATTTGGATAATTTATATATAATTGTTTATAGGTTTAAATGATTATGTTGTGTTATATTTTATAAAAATGTTTATAAAATGTGGAAGTAACAAAATAAATACATGTTATATATATATATATATATATATATATATATATATATATATATATATATATATATATATATATATCAAGTTTATGTATATATATATAACATTATTATTTAATATAAAGAGGATGCAGAATTTTGGTCTTCAAGAAAAGATCCCATGCTCATTTTGTGACTTCCAACCCACACACAACTTTAGAGGTGCATGCTATTTACTTGAACCAAGGCTTGACCACTTCTATCAAGTGCATCTTTACATTTTAGCTTGAAAAAACAAACTGCATACCAGTTTTTTGGCAGCTGCTGGCCGTGATTTTTGGGACTCAAAGGGAGTCCAAATATTGTTCTTCAAGCTCATATTAAGTGTCTAGTAAAATCCTAACTAAAGGCTAGGGTGTTGGTGATAGGTTTGGGGTATTATCTCTTGAGGTTTCATAGTTTTGAGACTCCATTCATCATCATCTTTTGACAAGCTGCTGTCCAGAATTTTGGGTTCAAAGGAAGTGGGTTTCTAGCTTGGTTTTAAGGTGATTAAGTGCCTAAAACATAACCAAGTTCAAGGGTGGTGTTGGTGCATCAAAAGCTTGGGGTTTTAACACACTTGTTCATCATCTTCTTGTATCAAACAACCCTCAACTAGCTTGAGGAGGTATTGAATCTTACTTCCTTTATTGTTATATGTAAGCATATATTCAAGGCTTGATAATTATTAATGGAGTTCAATCTAAAATGGTTTAACATATACACTTGTTTATAAATAACATAATGCTTCCGCTTGTCTTAATATTCATAAAATGGGTTTTGTGATTATATAAACATATGAACTCGTTGTCATGTTGAATTCCATCAATTTCGACTTACACCCTTACAACATTTGCTAACATACCCTTATTATTAGGATTTAAAATTAAAATTAAAATTAAAATATAAATTTTATATATATATATATATATATATATATATATATATATATATATTTACGTATATATTGAGAGAGAGATAGATTATGGATTATGAAAATGATCAGAATTCATTTGCTTTTATAGGAATTTTCATCCAGGTAATCTCCGCGACTCGCGGTACATTTGGCCTTCGAACTCCGCGAGTCGCGGAGTTCGTTTTTATAGCTCATTCATCCTTGGCTCTTTGTTTGTCGACGATTTTAAATATTAATATAATATATATATAATTTTTAAGAATTATTTATATATTATATTATATTCATGTGCATAGTTGACTTGTAATTTTTAGTCCGTTGCGTCGAGCGTTGAGAGTTGACTCTGGTCCCGGTTCTGGATTTTCGAACGTCCTTGCGTACAATTTAATATCTTGTACTTTGCGTTTTGAATCTTGTACTCTTGTAATTTCGAGACGTTTCTTATCAATAATTGGAACCTCTTTGATTGTATTTTGTACTTTTGAGCTTTTTGGTCGTTTGCGTCTTCAATTCGTCGAATCTGTCTTTTGTCTTTACCTTTTAATATTTAAACGAATATCACTTGTAAATAGAACAATTGCAACTAAAAGCTTATCTTTCTTGAGGAATAATGCTATGAAATATATGTTCGTTTTCAGCATTATCAGGTTACCCGTTAAAAATTTTCACAATTAATATTTTGTACAAAAGAATTTTATTACAGTCTTTATGAAAATATATCTGTGTATATTTTCCTCAGATGTAATCATAGATTTAATGAGTTAGTATTAAATTAAACTCATTTGGTTTATGGTTGAAACTAGAATTGAATAATCTCTAAAACTTTAGAAATCACATAAGTATTTCTTCAATGATATTGAAATTTTGAATCAATACTTTGTTATTTGTTGAAGCTTGATGTTAGTTTTTGTGAAATTCTTGTCAACTTCGCAAGATACGAATGATGTTATCGAAAAAAGTTTCGAGTACATCGATGATGAAAGTGTAAAATCAAACATATATTTGATTAATGCACTTGTTTTATTATGAGGTGAAATTCATTGAATTAAAACAGAGATTGTAGTTAACGATGGTTAAGTTGCTGATGAAGGACGTACATCATTGCATATTTGAAATATGAATTAACCGAGTAGTTAAGATTCACACACAATAGCTTAGTACAGAAAGATTTATTTTTATCTCAAAATTTATATATATATATATATATATATATATATATATATATATATATATATATATATATATATAATATACATATAATTTCTTCAGAGGGAATGAGTTAATTCTTCATAACTCGTTGATACAATAAACGCGTTATTGATTCGTAATGATGTCCACATTGATTCTTGAACTGACGAAGTTTGTGATGTTATAGGTGCTGCTGATTCTGATGATGCTGACGGCACAGACTGTGCAGGTGATGTTAACGGTACTGTTGATGCTATTGGTAAAACAAGTCTAACTTGTAAATTACGCATCATTCTTGTCAGGGTTTCTACTCTTCCTTCTATCATTTTGGTTCACTCATCTGATTTCTAGTTAGGGTTAGAATAGATAATTTCTAAGACTTTAGAGATTACATAATTGCCATAGAACATTTCTCCAATTAAGTTATGAATCAATGCTTCATCGGTTATTGTAGTTGATACTCCTTGGTATCTATGATGAGTATGATATTGATGCTCGTGGAATAGTTTATGATGTTAAAGCATGGGATGTGGATGTTGTTGGTGGTGGTAATGGTTCTGTTGGCGTTGTTGATGGTGGTACTTGTTATGCTGCTGGTGTTGCTGATGGTGTTTGTAACCTTTGCACCCTATTCTACAAAGCCACTACCCGAGCGCGAAGCTCGTTGACTTCTTCTATTACACCGGGGTGATTGTCGGTTCGGACGGACGGATAAATAAAATCTAGAATTTGATGTAGTATATAATCGTGACGAGATACTCTGGAAATGAGAGAAAAAATGGTGTCTCGGATTTGTTCACCGGTAAGTGCTTTAGGTTCATCGCCAAGAGGGCAATGCGGTGGATGGAAGGGATTACCTTCTTCTTGTCTCCAATGATTGAGGAGGCTACGAACCCATCCCCAATTCATCCAGAATAGATGATGGCTGATTGGTTGATCCATTCCGGTCACACTGCTTTCGGGGCTTGAGTGGGATTCCATTTCGGAATCCGAGGGACTTGAACTAATGACGAATTCCATTTCGTACGGTTGAATAAAAGATTTTTAGATATGAAATGATTTTTGGCTATCAGATGGTATTCTACTTACATAGAATATCTATATATATATAGAACAAAAGATTTCGTAGATTACGGAGGAATTTACGGAATATGTCAAGCAAGGTTTACAGTAATACATACGCTAAGATATTAGCAGATACGCTAAGATATGAATTTTGTCTGTACACTATCTATGCAATAAATGCAGGAAAACGTGTATAGACTTAAGAATGATAAGCAGGTAATTTCCGACAAACATGATAAGCAAAACTTTTGACATGCAGACACGGTCGAAGTCCAGACTCACTAATGCATCCTAACAACTATCAGTTAGACACACTAATGCAAGACCTGGTTCGCTAAGACCACCGCTCTGATACCAACTGAAGCGACCCGTCCTAATCCATCTGGACGAAGTCCATATCGATTACAAAGATTCACAATAGTTGATTTCATTGCGAGGTATTTGACCTCTATATGATACATTTTACAAACATTGCATTCGTTTTTAAAAGACAAACTTTCTTTACATCAAAAATTGACGGCATGCATACCATTTCATAATATATCCAACTATAAATGACTTAATAATATTCTTGATGAACTCAATGACTCGAATGCAACGTCTTTTGAAATATGCCACGAATGACTCCAAGTAATATCTCTAAAATGAGCAAATGCACAGCGAAAGATTTCTTTCATACCTGAGAAGAAACATGCTTTAAAGTGTCAACCAAAAGGTTGGTGAGTTCATTAGTTTATCATAAACGATCATTTTCATCATTTTAATAGACCACAAGAATTTCATTTTCAGTTCTCATAAATATACGTCCCATGCATAGAGACAAAAATCATTCAAATGGTGAACACCTGGTAACCGACATTAACAAGATGCATATAAGAATATCCCCTATCATTCTGGGAAATCCTTCGGACATGATAAAACAACATCGAAGTACTAAAGCATCCGGTACTTTGGATGGGGTTCGTTAGGCCCAATAGATCTATCTTTAGGATTCGCTTCAATTAGTAGATCGGTTTACTAATTCTTAGGTCAAAAAGCAAAAGAGGCATTTTCGGCTTCGATCATTCACCCATTTAATATAGTTTCAATTACTTGTGTCTATTTCGTAAAACATTTATAAAAATTGTGCATGTATTCTCAGCCCAAAAATATAAAGGATAAAAAGGCAAATGAAACTCACTATACTGTATTTTGTAGTAAAAATACATATGACGAATCTGAACAATGCAGGGTTGGCCTCGGATTCACGAACCTATACCATATATATATATATATATATATATATATATATATATATATATATATATATATATATATATATATATATATATATATATATATATATATATATATATATATATTAAAACATATAATCGTGTTTGAATAAGCTTATATATATTATTATTAATAATCATCTTGTTAAATTATATTATATAGATAAATTTAATATATGTAATCTATATATATTTTATATTGCTTATATTTATTATAAGATATTAATAATAACAATTTATATTAAGGTTTATATATTATAAAAGAATATATATATATATATATATATATATATATATATATATATATATATATATATATATATATATATATATATATTTTAATTGATATATTTTACTTATAGTTTAACTAATATCATTTAATAACAAAAATATAGTAATATGTAATATTAATATTATTGTAATGTATAAAAATATCTATTCGTAATACTACTAACATAATAAGAATGATAATACTAATGATAATAATATTAATAATCTTATTCTTAGTAATATTACTAATACATATACTAATAACAATGATGGTTATAACATTTTAGTAATAATAATACTTTTAACTAAATCATAATATTTTTCATTCTTGTATCAATACTTGAAACTATAACTATAATTATATTGTTTATTATTATTTAGTTCTTGATCAAAAATCATAATCCCATTATAAAATCAAACGTAAAGGATTAAGAGTTATACCCTCGGTGTAAACTGAGCGAGAGAGTCGAGCATTCGTCGCACTTGGGCCTCAATATCAAATGTAAAGGATTCTAGTGGCCCACTAAAAATAACAACTTGTTGGGCCTTGCAACTTGGACAAGAGCCCATGAAAATAGCCTGCCTTATTAGCTTACCATTCGATTTCTGTTTCTGCTTAAACACTCGCCGATTTGCTCTCTATATCATTGATGAATCTAAACACAAATCAATCTTAAATTTGTGATACTTATACAAAATCTAAACCTCGTGATTAATCTACCTATCAACAGCATCGGTTCAAAGAGTTTTCACATCGAGTTCTTCAGAAACAGACAACTCAAATCGATCTAGTTCCCAGATTGATCAGGAATGAAATGAAGGGAAGTAAAAATTTAAAGTTGTTTAGAATCATAACCTGAAGCTATCTGCAAATTTTGAGGATCCAATTCGATGAATCGAGCTCGAATTTCGAAGTCAAATTTCGCTAGAAAAAGTCAACCGTTTCATTATCGTTCAAATTCGAAGTTCATATGATATTTCAGGTTATGTTGATGATTGTCGAGTATTCCAGAGGTAAATTGTAACAACTTTCATCAAGAATTTATTATCTAAAACATTCTAAATCGAAAATTTACTTTTATGAAGTTCATAAGCGAATGGTTACTGTTCTGATTATGATTCTGTATTTGTAAGTTGTTTTGATGTTGAATTCGTCTAAGAAAAACTCAAATCACTCCTTATGGATCAGTTGTGAATCATCCTTGAGGTAGAATTTTTATTTGAATCGATAAATTTGATTGTATTTTAGGGATTAGGTTATTTTGTGTTTGTTCAATTGTTATCTGGTATAGCAGGATTTTGGGAAGATTAGAAGCAATTGTAGCAATTTTAATGGTTTGGTTTTGGTGTTTGTTCGACTAGCCTGCAACAGAAATAAATGAATTGGGTTTTGATTGGTTGATGATTGATGGTGTTGTTTGAGAGTTAATGGTGATGATTGATGATGAGATTGTGGTGGTTCTAATGGTTATCTCGAACAATAGCAGCAACAATAGTACAAGCAGGAGCAGTAGTAATGATGGTTGTAATTGTGGTTAATAAATTTGTTGGGTGGCTTCGAACTGAAACAAACAGGAAACGATGGAGCAGCAGCTAGGCTGTTGCAGGTTACTTCCATGGTAGTTAAGGGTTGTGATAGAGGCGGTTTGTTATGGTGAAGGTGGTGATAATTAGTGGTGGGTTGTGGTTCGAACTATAAAATCGAAACAGCAGGTACAGCAGCAGTGATTATACAGTAGCACTCGTTGCATTGGTCTGTTTGTTTTAATCAGTAAACGCGAACATAAATGGATAGGAGCAGGAAAAGAAAGTAGCGTAGTTATAATCACGGGTAGTTATATGTATTATTATATAAATATAAACAAAAGGAGTGTTCCCTAAAGAAATAACAAAAAGGATGTCTGCAAAATAGAAAGGTTGTAAATATATGCATGTGGGTGTGTCAAGTTTGTCAAAGAGAGTACTATATGGAAAAGAAAAGAAGGCACAAAAGTCACGGGTATATATATCATATATATATCTATCATCCTAATCAAGTGAAAACAATATATTATAACTAAATGTGTTAGTATAATAACATTGGATTCTTTCCAAGTTTTTGTTTGTCAACCACTAATTACAGAAAGCATGAAACAAATGAAAGAGACTGATCGTGATATGTAACAATATGTTTATTTAACAGCCTTTAATGGTAGATGCTCGGGACCAGGTTATTATTATTAATTAGTTTTAATAATTAATAAGTATACTATTAATAATACTACCTTTAATAGTAATAATTACAAAATATATTAATAATAATAATATTGTTAATATTAATAATAACAATTATCTTTATCATAATAATAATAAATAAAAATGATAATAATAATAATTATTAATAATAATAATTACTACTAATAAAGTTGATAATACTATTAATAAAATAAGAATATTAATATAACAAATTAATATTAATACCTAATTATTTACATAAAATGAAGTATTATAAATTTATATATTATATATTTTTAAACAGTAGATAAATATATTAAATATATATAATGAGACAATTTGATTTAAAATATATAACATTGTATATATTCAAGTAATATTCATACATATATATTTCTATATATGTATATGTATATATATATATATAATAAAATAATAGTATTTATTACATTGTATATTATATTTCAATTACTATTTAAATATATAATTAAATATATGCATATTAATTTACATGTAATTGTTCGTGAATCGACGGGCATAGCTAGAGGGTAATTGATTACATGAATATAGTTCCAAAATTATTGAGATTCAACATTACTGACTTTGCTTATCGTGTCGGAAATATATAAAGATCAAGTTTAAATTTGGTCGAAAATTACCAGGTCGTCACATGGGTGGTGCTCGGAAGTGCAATTAGGTCATAATTGCACTAGGTGTCGAATTGGGATGGTGGTAATCCACCCTAATTGTGTAATTTATTATGTGATAAATGGATATGTACATTATTACGGATTTAGTCAATTGCATTTATCAAGGCGCTATTGTGAGTTTAAATATATTATATACATATGCATGCATAGGGTGGGTGCGGGCGTGGTAGGGTAAATCCCATTTGTATTCGGATTCACCTTGTACGTGTGTTTTTTCGGTGACTACCCTTAAAGTAGTGAATCGCGTGAGTTTTCAGATTCACTATGGCACGTGAGTTTTCGGCCAATCTCGTTGTCATTATGGTTTGGAAAAGTGAATCGCGTGAGTTTTCAAATTCACTATGAAGAGTGAGTTTTTGGTCATCCCCGTTGTTGTTATGGTTTGGGGTAGTGAATCGCGTGAGTTTTAGGATTCACTATGACGCGTGAGTTTTCGGTCATCCCCGTGGTTGTTATGTTTGGGTAGTGAATCGCGTGAGTTTTCGGATTCACTAAGGCGCGTAAGTTTTCGGCCAATTCTTGTGTGTGCTTATGGTTAATGGTTAACCATAGTATTTTGTACACACACACACACACACACACACATATATATATATATATACATATACATATATATATATATATATATATATATATATATATATATATATATATATATATATATATATATATATATATATTGATGTGGATGTAGTTATACCTGTGGATTTGCCATGGTGGTATTTGCTTATAGCTTGCACTGTATACTCGAGCATGGAATGTGTTTATTGTATGTTATTGATGATGCGTAGTCACTCTATGTATATGTATGTATATAGTATATTTACATTCACTAAGCATTGCTTACCCCCTCGTTGTTTACATTTTTATAGATTCGATAAGCGGATGAGGCAAGGGTAAGTACGGGGATAAGTACAGGGACAAAAGGACTACACATGTTGCTTTAGAAAATATTGCTTTTGGATTTCGACTTAGGATTGGGTAGTTTAAACTCAAACACCATGCTCGGTCTTTTGTTTGTAGCTAAACTACATTGGGTCAATATTGTCACGTTGTTGTATTAATGGGTCGTTAGAGTCCCAAGAGTCGAAATACCCGCTTTGTTACTTAAACCCCCTTTATTCAATGTTTGGTAGATGTTTAAACATGGTTTTGGTTGTTATTGGTGGAATTGGTGTCATGATTGAAGTGTCAAAAGTGTTTCAACTGTAGCAGCTGTTCCTGCTTAAAATCGCGTCGCGGCCCACACATGCCTCGTCGCGACTTATAGTGTATTTTGAAAGAGGAGTACATAATGTGGTTCTGGGTGCCTGGCTCAGTGAAAAGTCGAGTCGCTACCTTTAATACTGCAATGCGACTTAATGCTGGGAACTGATGGTCAGGTGGTGATTCAAGCTCGGCATAAAATTTACACTTGGGACCGCGTCGCGACTGGGTGAACCGCGTCGCGAGTTTGCCCGTAAAAAATGCGTATCATTTTTATATAACGGGTTGAGTCGTTTCATGTTGATATTTTCACTTTCATTTTTACTATTTCCACCTAAAAGTACTAAACTGCAAGGGTGAAAATATCACCAAGTTTTCTCCAACCAAAAATAAGAAAGAAAGAAAACATTAAATAAAGAAGAGGATAAACCTTGATATAGCAACCATCTTACTTTATAATACACTTATTTTATCATGGTTTTTATCTGTAATCTAAAATACATTGCTTTCGTTATGCATTCCTAGCGAAGTCTAATTCAACCAAATATGTGATCATCTTCACAAAACGAATTCATTTGACCACTTGATAAATTATCACCTCATAATTTATTATTTCACTTTTCTAATTATTTCATATTAATAAATCATAATTAAAATATCATATTTAAATTATAATATAAAATAATACAAAGTTACCTATTCTGTCTAGACCCATAATCATGGTGTTACATTTAAGCCATTAATAGTTGTTACCAATACCAACAACTGATTAACTATAATACATAATTGAGTACGAGAGCTTCATATAATAACGGTTACTCAAACAATCACAAGTCATTAATCAAGGTAAACAATTCTTTATTAATATTTTGTATTAATATCTATAAGTGAGGTAAATAACATTGTCATCATAAAGAACTACTAACATACACACTTAAAAAAAATAAGAGACTACTCTAACACCATACTTTTTTTATAATTATTCACAGCGGAAGACTTGAAATACATTATATATTAAATGCACAAAATATACGATCATAATATCACATGTGTTACGGAGTACTTAATTACAAATCAACTAATTTAATTGTTTATGCAAAACATCAGAGTTTATATATGTGTCAAACATCACTTCAGACCCAGACCCTGCTTCGTCCATACTAAAAACACGCAGCACATCACATGCATACCGCACCACTAAATGAATTACAATATCTAGATGGACATTACTATAAGATTAAGTGTAGCTTAAGGCACGGGTTCACTGAGCACATAAACTCAATAAGAGGACCGAAAGCTTGTACAGGCCTTCAACTACTAGCTGATCAGGCTAGAGTCCACCCTTAGTCCCGGTTACTGAATCACCGGTATAGTCTTCCTGATGTGACACACTCATCAATTAAACTATATCACCAATCTTTAACACTTGGACCCAACACACTTCCATCAAAAAGCACTATGAATGAAGGGTTGACCTCTTTAGAAAATTCTGAAAAAAGTAAATTATGAAAAAAGTGCAATGTCAAATAACATTAGTCCGAGTACTTTAGGAAATTCTGGTTTGTATGAATCTAGTAACCTAAATGATGAACATATTAATTGGACTGTCCAAATTCATGGAGGAAATCAGAATTATGGATCAAAGGGAGCTGCAACTACTCAACAAAGGATGCAAGTGAATCAAGTTAGAAGTTCAATTCATCACGAAACTGATGAAATTGCTTTCCATGTGATGATTGTCAAAAGTACTAATTGGGAAGCATCTTTTAATCAACGTCATGATGCGGATAACATGAGTTTTTATAACATGGAAATAGATCTTAGCTCAAGGGCTATTGATGAAATATCATCCTTGCTGGCAAAAGGAACAACTGGAGTTCATAATCAGGTTAATTCCCTAAGAAACTTAATGCAGAGTGACTATGGCCACCGCATGACTTCATTTGCTGTTGTTAGTTCAACTTGTGTTACAATGACACAAGTAAATTATTGGAATGACACAAGTTGATATGGGGGTTAAAAGCAGTAGAACAATCTATGCTTTGTTGATTGAATGGATAAAAAGACGTGCATGTTTTCTTTTTGTATTGCTGGTGGTGCTATCTTGATCCAGATTTGCCATTGCCCTTTTTGTGTTTGAGATCTTTTAGTATGAGAGATTGACTATACAAAGTAACCAACATTATTTTTTATGCAGGCATGTGATATTGAGGAAGATGATTTATTTGGTTTTGACATACACACTGATGGTGGTGGAAAGAGGTTAATTCTCACCGTTACCACCTTGAAAATTTGATTCATTACCCTTATATTCTAAAAGCCACCCACATATGTGTGGCTTTCTTCCCAAAACTCTCAAAGGCTTTCTTCCCAAAACTCTCAAAAACGACATCTAACGTTCCCTTTATAAGGGCTTCCACTACCGACTAAAAAAAAACCCCACCATGCCCGGTTTCTGCTACGGCCTCTCAATCGCCTCCATCGCTTTCGGCTATTTGTTCTCTTGAGCGGCATCCGACCGACCAACAACCTCACCAACGCCATCTTCAACGGTTCATCCTAACCCTTCCTATTCCCTTTAATTTTGCTGATTAAATGAAATTACGATTGAAATAAGGGTTCAACCCTTTATGGCTGTGCATTTTGTCAGGCGTATTTGTGCTTGTCGGATATGAAAGAAATTGGGTTACAATCGTTTACCCTCAAACCTTTAACTCCGACTAATTTTCTTGCAGTTCCGTTGGAGGTAGCGTTGTGGTTGCCGCTGCGGCCGTCGCCAGTAGCGTTAACGGAGTTCCGTTGGAGGTAGCGTTGTGGTTGCCGCTGCGGCCGTCGCCAGTAGGGTTAACGGCAGTGTAATTGTCGCCACTAACCTGGTATCTGCGATATGACTGATGAATATTAATTTTTTTTCGATTATGTTTTTCCACCAGTATGAGTTATTAATCTGTTGCTTATGTACTTGGGAAACTGACAACGATTACTTACTGTGTGTTGATACCTTTTTCTGAATCTAAGTTGGTTTGCTGAATCCTAAAGTTGGTACCGTTTTAAGTTAATTTTATTTCTGTCGATTTTGGCATATGTTTGATTTTATTGGTTATAGGATGTTGTTAAGTCTTTTCAAATACAAGGTTGGTGATATCAGTATGAAGCTTTTATATCTGGTGTTATTTGGGTGGCAATGTTCATGGTGCTTACGATGATTGTGGTTGTGTTGACGATGGTAATATATGGTAAACAAAGGATGTGATGATCGTCATCAGACTACATGTCTAGAGGATATTGGATATCTGAACCGTATCTTGGCAGGGCAACACCCGAAAGGCATATAATTGGTGCAACCGCGTGTGTTTGCAGCCATGTCGAAATTTGGAACTTCTTTTGTCCCAAACCCCATTTTTTGATCTGAGCCTAGCTAATATATAGTTGCTATTTGCTTCTTTATTTACTGATTTAAATATTATCGATTGAATTAAAATGAAGGATGTTGATGTGCCTTTTAGTATTCAAGGATAATATTCGTTGCTACTGTAACTTCATTCTCAAGTTTATTCTACTGTTCATTTCATTGTTGTCGGTGCTTACGATGAATGTGGCTGTATCGATGGTGGTAATATATGTTAAATAAAGGCTATGATGATCGTTGTTATTATTAGACAAACATGTTTAAAGGATATTGGATAGTCGAACTGTATCTTGGCGTGGCAACACCCGGAAGGCATATAATTAATGCAACCGTGTGTGTTTGCAGCCACGGTGAAATTCGGATCTTCTTTCGTCCCAACCCCCCATTTTTTGATCTGAGCCTAGATAATTTTTACTTCCGACTTACCTCTTTTTTAATTGATTTGGATGTTATCGATTACAATTAAAGCTTACAGTTTGCTTTTAATATTTGATGCCACTGTAACTTTATTCTCAGGTAAATTCCATTGTTGATTTCATTTATCGCTTTATGTTAAAGTTTTATAACAGCAGCTACTAATATTAATGGAAGTTGATTTTGTGATTAACCAGGTAGACAAGGGCAAAATTGGTTAACAATCAGTAAGTTGATTTTCTGATGTTTGGTGTCTATGCTATTGTACATGCAGGTTTTGACTCATCGGAACTTTATTTCTTGGTTACTCTACCTGTTTCTTCCTTTTGTTTGTTACCTTAATATATTTTGCTTAATATGTTTTTACCTGAACATGCATACTGACTTTGTATTTGCTAAATAATTTTGTTTTTCAGGTTGCATTTGAAAGTAATTTATTTTTAGTGCGCTTTCTTCGTGACAGTAATGTATTTTAGCTTTGATGTTGTTATTTTGTAATATTGCATTCTGTTTCGTAAGTTGTTTGTTATGTTTAAAATAGCATTAAGTATTAATGGTGGTGACGCGAATGTTGACCATTCGGGTAGTGATAAATTGGGTCTGAGATCAACGGATGTGTCTGCAAGGCACTTAGCGAGTGGGTATACTTTACAGCAGAGTAGTAGATTACATGATTCGTCCATGAGTGAGATTATGGTACCTATGGGTGAACCTTTTGATCAAGTTACAGCATCGAGTTTTATGCACGAAGATGACCATAACGAAGCTTTTACATTGTCAGGCAGCCTGTTATTGCAAAATCGAGTGAACACATACGATATTTGATATTGTACATGCAAGGACTGGGTATGACCCATATGTTTTATTGTACCTGCAAGCATCGGTACTACCCATATGTTTTTGTGTTAATACCTTATTTCATGATTCTAATCTGCATCATATATTTGTGGTAATTGTGTTTCAAAATTTGGATGCGTTGCATTTGGTGACTGTTTTTAAGGAATCTTTGTGTGAAATCGATTTGTTTTTTCTTAGTTTCTAAAAATGCGTACTTCTTCCAAAGTGAAGTTTATTTTTCCGCTCTTTTGTTCTTATGATGTTTTTCCAATTGTTATAAAGAAATTCAGTCTTATAGTTTGCGATGTACGTCGTTGAAGTTTAATTGTGCACTTGTGTTTGTTTTTCTTTTTTTTTTCTTCATTGAGATACGAAACGGGTATATGAGGGTTGGGATACAATTCAGGTACTTCATATACTCATGGGAATCTCGATGATATCCTGTTTTTAAGATGTTTATTTATCTGTAGTAGTTATTTTGTGTATTATTTTACGTTCTTCCAATTGTTTAAGAAATTCGATCTTACAGTTTGTGATTTTGTGTTTGTTTCTTCTTTCTTCAATGTCATACGAAACTGGTATATAAGGTTTGAGATAAAATTCAGGTTGCATGATCAAAAGAAGTCAAATAACCTTGACGATGGATTCATGTACCTTAATTGTTTTCTTTCAATTACTCATTGGAATATCGATGATATCATGTTTTTTAGTTGTTGTTCTGTCTATAGTTGTTATTTTGTTTGGTATTTAGGAAAATTATTTTAGTTATTGAAAGTTAGTAAATTCACATATTTAAATTATTGATTAAGTAGTTTTTTTTTTTTTTTTTTCAGGTTGTTGAAGGAGTTTGGTTACCAGTTGAAGGATACAGTTGGTTTGTAGCTTTCATTAAGGTACTACACTTTCTTTTACTTATTGTTTTAGAATCGTTGCTTTGATTTTGATACGTGAGTTCCTACTGTTTATTTGTTGGTTATATATTGTCCTGCTGTTTTGCTTTTGTTGTTGCACATTTGTTAGTTAATTTATGTAGAAAAACAAACACAGAGAAACCATAAGAATGGTGATGTTGTATGTGGTCAAAAATCAGATAGTGGTAATTTCGATATAGATTTTCCGGTTGTATCGTCAAGACAGTTAGCTAATAGGTATCCATTAGAGTGTGCTAATAGATTAGGTAGTTTGTACGTGCCTCTTGTGCCTGTGGGTGGTTCTTCTCTTCCTCATATGGTTGAGAATACTGCTGAAAGTGATGTTCAGGCTGTTGCTTCATCTTCTAAAGGTCTGTGTGGCAACTGACTCCGAATGGATAATCCTGTGATTTCTGGCGTGTAAATTTTATCTTATAGTATAAAATGTGGGTATCAATTTACAGTTTTTGTATTTTAAAATGTGTAATCAGTTGCGTACTTGATTTCAAGGCCGACTGACGTAGTAGAGTCTATAATTACAACTTCAGCCTCTACTGAATATGGAGGTATGTTATTATTAACATTAAAGAAACATAATTTTTTTTTTTTTTTTTTTTTTTTTTGGTATTCATGTAAGTTTTCTGTGCAGTTTCTTAGCTTTTGGTTAAACATGACTTTCTATCATAAAACTTCCAGTGTATATTACTCAAATGTTTTATCCTTTCTGGATTGAAGTGTATTATCATACTACATGTTGTTGGTACTCGACTTTATAATTTACAATAATGGGTTTGTAAAAAAAAACTGAAGTAGATTTATCAATCGGCTATTCGGCTAATACATGACAAATTAGGCATCAACCAATATTAGGCATCACATGAATTTCGTTAACATATATGTTTTGTAGGGTATGAATGGGAACTCCGGCTCAATCCATTACAGAGTGTTCAAAGATGGATTGAACATTAGCCATAGATCACGCCGTGGAATTCTAGTTTAGCAACAGCACGTATGGGATACCTGAAATCATACTCCATCTGGTCATTCGTGCACCAGACCCAACTGAAATAAAACATCAAACACTACAGAAACTGTTACCACCATCATTCCAGTCACACCAGGTCAGCTAATTAACTTATATATGCTCATACATAGCAAAAGGGGAAACACAACAGGTTACAACAACATTACACTAAACAAGTAAACTAACCGAAGACGAGTCTCCAAGTCCACAAACACCAGTTCCACCAACTCCGACAACCAAAAACGAACAGGCCAATCCATCGACAAAAAGATGGTCATTTTCGGACCGTGAAGAAAAGGACACGAAGAAGAAAAAGGATTAGACCCACCACACTTTCAAATCAAATGACAACCACTCCACTGTTGTAAATAAGTAAAATTTGCATTATCGTAGCATAATAGCCTACTACATCTCCTGTAATATGTTTTGTGCAAGGTAAAACCGATGCGTCGGCCAACTAAGTAAGTGCGCTGTAATATACAACAGTATGTCTATCTGTGTGTGTAAAAAACAGAACTTGATAATATATGCTACGCAAATATGCATCACGATTTTGTCGTTGAAAACTACCATGCTCACGAACCCAATATCCATCCAAACGAACCGCCGCAACGCGTGGTCCGTACTTTAACTAGTTTGTAAACAAGATATAAGCAGTGATATACATATAATTATACATACATATAGAGAGATACGAGATACATATATAGATAGATAGATATAGATATTATATTGATACAAGTACACAAGTTCACCATGCAGGACTCCGAGCAGCTTGTAAAGTAGATTGACGCCTTGAGGTTATTTTGCTTGCAAAGCGAGTCGGAAACTCGGACCGAAAGAGGAACAAAAAAGAGTACACATACAAATTTATATACAAAGTCAAACTCGAATTCAAATACAAACATAGATATAGATACATATAGAAATAGAAATAGAAACAGAAATACAAATAGTTATTAGTGCTCTAAGCTTCCCCACCTGGAATTGGAAGATAGAAGTGATTTTTAACTTCATTATCCTCATACATTGTTTTAACTTGATGGTAGTAAAGAGTAAAAACCACATACATAAAGATTGTCACAAAAAGATCCAATCCATTTGTCAGAGTAACCAACGGCCATTGTAGATCACGGTCTGTAAAGCCTGCATCCCTAATGAAACCGACAATAACATACGCAACTGCTAAAGGAAACATTAGCAATAAATACTTAAGGTTTTCACCCGCCAATAACTTTCCACCTCTACTAACGGCTAGACTCCCAGTACCATCTTCTTCCAAAACCGAAACAATGAAACATACAATCCAACGTGATGCTTCAAATGGGTACAAAATCTGAGCGCAATGAATGACAAATCTAGAATATAAAAGAGACGTTGAATTCTTTGTCAAAATCGAGTCAATGACAAATAAAATGAAAACAATTAAAATGTATTTGAAACTTGATAAGACCAAGTAAAAGGTAGTGACTAATGGCTTTTTCCAACTTGTTCTAACTTTCAACAAAATATCTTTATGGCCAGATACTTTGGCAGTATAAGCTTCGTATGAGGACGATACTATAGCAACGAAGGAAATCAATGTTACACACCAAGATAACGCTTGGAACATGAGCTTTACGACTAGAATCGCCAGTGTAGCATTTAGTTCACCGTAAATAGTAAGTTTATAGAGATTTTGAATGAGCTCATTAAGCAATTTTGGGTGGTTTTCCAATAGAAACATAAGATAGTACCCGTTTGTACCCGCCATCTTTAACCCAAGAAAATCGTTGAAGCGTAGTAGTATAAAGTTCTCAACAAGATCTAACATAGACATAGACACAATCACAAGAAGTAGGATTGGAACCAACACTTGAATATTTGTATATATGGTTTTCAAGGACTCTTTAAATATTCCTAACAAAGGTGGGGATTGTGGTTTTAAGTTGTCCTCCATTTTTCGATGATAGGATGTGATTTAGATGAAGGCGTTAATTGAGTAATATTTGTATATAGAGTTGAGTTTGTTGTATGAGATGTTTTAAATAGCAAGAAAAAAAAACAACATATAAAATTAAAGACATGACGCTATGGTTGTTTTAAGGTTGACATGAGAACCATATAGTAGAATATTCTTGGATTGACTATGATCATTAAGCCGGCATGGGATCTAAAGTTAAAAAACATAAATACCTAGGACCTTTCTGAAGACACTTGGTGTAACATCCCAATGTCAACCCTTTCTATTAATATAAAAATGCAGACTATATATTGTTATAATAGAACCTTGTGTTGTAGCTCACGTGGTAGTGGTCTACCTCTCTTAGCGAGAGGTTGGGAGTTCGACTCCCGTGAGGTGTAACATTACACACAAGGTTGCTCATTAACCCTTGAATTCCACCTAATGGTGTCTTCCGCACATCACGTTGTGGAGGCAGTGGGGGAGGAGGGGTTTTACCGCCCATGCCCTCGGATTTAGTCGGGTTTCTTGGGCGGGTTATGCAACTGTCAGAGATGAACGCATGGGTGATTTCGTCCCCTTAGGTGATTCCGAACTGATGTTCAAAAAAATATATTGTTATAATAGGGAGTAATCTTTAAATGACAACCTAATTGTTGTGTATGCTGAATGTTGAAAATAAAAAATAAAAACTAAATCTATATTCAAAATGAAGAAGTAGCCGGCTAGGACCTAGAACGCGACTAGGCTATGGTTTGGTTTTGAATAACGAGGGTACTTAGACACCTTAGACGGCGAGCTAAGGATGGTAGCAGCATGATGGAAGTTACCCTTTGCGGCTAAGGCTCTTTTGGTGGTGATCCAGATTTATGTGGTAGTTTGGTATTAAATTAAGTTTTCAATTTTTTTAATTTCACTCGATAAATAAACATCTAGGCGCTTTGAAAATAGTTAAGTTTGATAAGTACGATTTGGACTTAGGTAGACGCTATCTATCAGAAAAAAAATGTACCAAACATTGTGTAACACCCAATATTTTATAAACAACTTACATAGCATTTATTACACGGCTCATAATTTATGGGCACATACAAAAAACTTTTCCGCAATAACAAGGAGAGTTACGCCATGGAACTCGTATACGAGTTACATACGATTGTGCTCGATGAAACTTTATCTCGGAGTCAGTGGCGAATCTAAGCATTCACCCGGAGAATCACATGATACCACTCGTTTGAAAATTTTGTATAGAAAATACTCTTTAAAATATATAGGACACCATCAAATTTAACTACAAGACGCCATATATTTTTCGAACTTATAGCATTTCTTTTAAACTATATGGGATATAGGATATGATACCACTAAAGACCCATATATATTTTGAATTTGTAATTTTTAAAGGTAAACATCCATTAAAATAGGGGGATGATTCTCACACACACTTTTTTGATCCTCACACACCAATTGAGTATTATTAGAAGAGTAAAAGGTTAAAATAGGTGTGTGAGGATCAAAAACGTGTGTGTGAGAATCATCCCCTATTAAAATAACATTCAAATATAATTAGTACTAAAAAAATAGGACCCCATCGAGTTTCGTTTCTGGAATCGTCAATGCACGGAATACTGTCCCTGTCTTTCAAACAATCTAAGATCTTCTTGCAAATATCGACTCACCGGTACCCGAGATAACTCTTACCACGTACAACTAATAAATGAACAAAATCGAGTCACGACGACTATATTGAAACTAAGCACGGGGAGCTTGCTTGAGACTATAGAAAGATTGGCGAAGATGAAATACATAACTTGTATTTGTTGAATCATGAATACTTGGACGTTGATGCATTGCTTGTGTTCTTCATCTTCATCCAGGGACTTTCCACACGAATGTTCAATGATTTCAAGACCAGTTTGAACGTTAGTTCTTTACCTCCCTTTCCAAGTGTCAGAGTGTATTAGTTCTAGGTATATACGTGTGTATATATATATATATATATATATATATATATATATATATATATATATATATATATATATATATATATATATATATATATATATATATATATATATATATATATATATATATTGTAAGAAAAATATACATACGAAACTGAAAAATTACAAGTAACATAAAAACATGCTATGTACAAACGTAATCATAAATAGAAAACATGAATATAGATATGCAATATTTAAGGATAAACATAAGCGTAAAACGATCAAACCGAATAGAAGGGTTGAATCGGGCTTGTGTTTGACACAATTCTCTTAAACAGATTCGACTTCTGTTCCCAGGGTACACCGGTTCGAAGCAGCGTGTACTGCCGGACGAGAGCACTTGCCTGAAAAAGAGGCCGGAAGCTGGGTGACCGAAGTTGTAAAAGAAGAAGCTGAAAAATCAATGTAAGAGGGTTATGATTTTTGTTTATGTGTTAGTTGATGCTTATTTTCTCAATACCAATTTTTGGTATTTATAGTGCAAACAAGATCTCAAAAGGTAAGAAAAAATTTACGAGATCACACAAAATATATTTACAAAATCTTTGATTGATAAATCAAATCTTTTAGGATTTGAAAAGGATTTATAAAATCACATAAAAAATATTTACAAAATCCTTGATTGATAAATCAAATATTTTAGGATTTGAAAAAGATTTACAAAATCACATAAAGATATTTACAAATCCTTGGTTGATAAATCTTTTAATTTCTTACTTTGCACTTAAACTAACAACTTTGAGGCGCGATATCTCATTCACCATTAACCCGTTTTGGACACGCTTTAGTTCATTTTAAAGCTCCCATTAGAGGTTACAAAAACCCACTAAATAGACGTTAATATATATCATTTATTATATATTAATTTGTGTCCAAAAAATTGGTGGAACACACTTTCCAACCAAATTTTACAACAATCCCCCACATGAATGGAGATCGCTTCTTAGTACCAACTATCTTCCGATTAAATTTCAACAGTTGAATCTTGCATACGATAAGTAGGTGTTACCATTTGAACTTTCGCTTGTGAAAACGCACTTAGTCTACTGGCTCTGAGTATACGACGATGTCTTTGAACTCGTCTGCCGTTTGTGTAGGCGACAATACGATTCACACAAGACTCTCCCTGACAATCTCAAGTCCTCATAGTTATGTTTCGTTATGGTCATGAACATTAGCCTGGTTCTGCGAGAGCTTATCAAGTATTGTGCCCCAACAATACCCTTCGAAGCGACCCCACTTCTTTCTCACATAGGTGATCCATGGCTACTGATTAACCACACATGGTTATTTCAGTTGAATCATTAAAAGCTGAAGGGTTATCCTCTCACATGTCACTTTTAGGAATGAACTAGGAAGTCTACTCATAATTAGTAAACTCCCTTAAAAGGTGTGGGGATTGCTAGTTTAGTAATTAACTCCCCCACAGTGACTTCGCCAGTTCATATAAGTAGGTTGTCCTATTGAACTCAGATCTTGAGATCTCCAGTCAACTGAGTTAGGTTTTCCTTCATATAAACTTAGCCTTTCAGGAGCTTCAGTCCCATTCCCACGCACGACCTATACACTAACTCTCTACTTAAGCCTTTTGTCAGCGGATCCGCAATATTATCCTTTGACTTCACATAGTCAATAGTGATAATTCCTGTAGAGATTAGTTGCCGTACTGTATTATGTCTATGTCGTATATGTCTATTCTTACCATTATACATTGTGCTATGAGCTCTACCAATCGCCGATTGGCTATCACAATGTATACTTATGGCCGACACCGGTTTAGGCCATCTTGGTATATCTTCAACGAATTGACGTAGCCATTCTGCCTCTTCACCAGCTTTGTCTAAAGCGATGAATTCTGATTCCATCGTGGATCTAGCAATAACCGTTTTTTAGATGATTTCCACGATATAGCGGCACCTCCAAGTGTGAATACGTACCCACTTGTTACTCTGGAATCATTTGTATCAGATATCCAGTTTGCATCACAGTAACCTTCAATCACTGCCGGATATCTGTTATAATGCAGCCCGTACTCTCGAGTATATCTTAAGTACCGAAGTAATTTAGTTATACATTTCCAGTGAGATGTTCCTGGATTACTCGTGTATCTACTTAGCTTGCTTACAACATATGCTAAGTCTGGTCGAGTACAACTCATTAGATACATTAGGCTGCCAATAATTCTTGAGTACTCTAACTGGTTAATAGGGTCTACACTATTCTTAGCTAGATGTTGACTTGGGTCAATGGGAGTTCTAGCTATATTAGAGTCATTAGCATTGAACTTCTCAAGAATTTTATCCACATAATGGGCTTGACTTAGAATAAGTCCACTTTCGGTTCGTGTGATTTTTACTCCCAATATCACATCCGCTAAACCCATGTCTTTCATGTCAAACTTCGATTTCAACATGTCTTTTGTGGATTTAATTATCTTCTCATTACTACCAACAATGAGCATATCATCTACATATAGACAAAGGATAACATATCCACTTGGTGTGTCTTTCACATACACACACTTGTCACATTCATTGATCTTAAATCCTGAATCAAGCATGACATTATCAAACTTCTGGTGCCATTGTTTAGGAGTTTGTTTTAATCCATATAAAGATTTAACAAGTTTACACACTTTCCTTTCTTGTCCATGCGCAAGAAACCCTTCAGGTTGTTCCATGTAAATCTCTTCTTCTAGATTTCCATTTAGGAAAGCGGTTTTCATATCCATTTGATGTACTTCCAAGTTTCTAATGGCGGCAATGGCAAGTACAAACCTGATTGAGGTTATTCGCGTTACGGGCGAATATGTATCAAAGTAATCTAGACCTTCTCGTTGTCTATAACCTTTGATCACCAACCTTGCCTTATACTTATCAATGGTACCATCTGGCTTTAACTTTTTCTTGAAGATCCATCGATAACCTAGTGGCTTGCATCCCGGAGGAAGATCCACTAACTCCCAAGTATGGTTTTGTAAAATAGAATCTATTTCACTTTTAATGGCCTCCTTCCATTGAGGTCCTTCAGAGGAAGACACCGCTTCACGGTAAGTTGTAGGTTCATTTTCAACCATGTAAGTGTGAAAATCAGGACCGAATGATTTTTCTGTCCTTGCTCTTTTGCTTCGTCTCAGCTCAAGCTCTCCTTCCTCATATTCTACTAGTTCCTCTTGAACTCGTTCATGAGGTGTCTCAACTTCAACACCTTCATCGTCTATTCTAGACGAACTTCCATGTTCATTTGCAATGCACGGAAATACATTTTCAACGAACGAAGCATTTCTTGATTCCATGATTGAACCTTTGTGTATATCCGAAATCTTGGATTCATGCACAAGGAACCGATAGGCTGTACTGTGTTCAGCATATCTAATAAATATGCAGTCAACAGTCTTTGACCCTATCTTTTGTGCCTTAGGTAGTGGAACAGCTACCTTCGCTAGGCACCCCCACACTTTGAGGTACTCATAGGATGATTTTCTTTTCCACCATAACTCGTATGGGGTTTCATCCCTTTTCTTTTGGGGTATCTTATTTAAAAGATAGTTTGCCGATAGGATGGCATCCCCCCACATTGACTGGCTTACACTCGAACTCACCAACATGGCATTCACCATTTCTTTTAAGGTTCTATTCTTTCTTTCAGCAGTGCCATTTGATTGGGGTGAGTAAGGTGCAGTAAATTCATGTCTAATGCCATTATGCGCACAAAATTCAGCAAAAGGTGCAACATATTCACCACCTCTATCACTGCGGACAACCTTGATTTTCCGTTCAAGTTGATTCTCAACTTCATTTTTATAAGCAATAAATTTCTCAATTGCTTCATCTTTACTTTTCAATAAGTAAACGTAACAGTACTTCGTGCTATCATTGATAAACGTAATGAAGTACTTGTTACCATTCCTTGTTGGAATGGATTTCAAATCACACACATCAGTGTGAATCATATCAAGGGGTTCGGTTATTCGTTCAACTGATTTGAGGATGATCTTGTTAATTTTGCTTCTACACATGTTTTACATTTATAGTTTGAGTCAATGTGTAAAGTTGGTATGCAATTTAATTTAATTAAGCGACGAATGGAATTAAAATTAACATGACCTAGTCTACCATGCCACATATTAGAAGACTCAAGCAAATAAACAGAACTAGTACTTGTTTTATTAGCTTCAGTGTTAATAACCATTGCACTTAGCTTAAACATGCCATTAAGGGCATAACCCTTACCAACATAAACACCATTTTTGGTCAACACGACCTTATCAGACTCAAACACTAGTCTAAAGCCAAACTTATTCAATAACCACCCAGACACAAGATTCTTACGAATCTCAGGAACATACAACACGTTAGTCAAAGTAAGTTCCTTTCCAGAGGTCATCTTCAGGATCACATTTCCTTCACCCTTGATATCAGCTGTAGCAGAGTTTCCCGTAAACAGCTTATGTCCACTAGTAACCTCTTTTAAAGTGTTAAAGAGGCTCCTATCAGCACACACATGACGGGTGGCCCCAGTATCAACCCACCACTCTCTGGTATTAGAACCAACCAGATTAACCTCAGAAATCATAATAGTGAGGTCAGAAACCATAGCAATCAGGTTGTCAGCATCATCAACCATGTTAGTGTAGTGACCCAAACTTTTCCATATTTATATATATTAATTGAGATTGATATTTACATGATTAAATGTTTCCAACATGTTAAGCAATCAAACTTGTTAAGACTTGATTAATTGAAATATGTTTCATATAGACAATTGACCACCCAAGTTGACCGGTGATTCACGAACGTTAAAAATTGTAAAAACTATATGATGACATACATATGGATATATATATATATAGTTAACATGATACTATGATAAGTAAACATATCATTAAGTATGTTAACAATGAACTACATATGTAAAAACAAGACTACTAACTTAATGATTTTTAAACGAGACATATATGTAACGATTATCATTGTAAAGACATTTAATGTATATATATCATATTAAGAGATATTCATACATGATAATATCATGATAATATAATAATTTAAAATCTCATTTGATATTATAAACATTGGGTTAACAACATTTAACAAGATCGTTAACCTAAAGGTTTCAAAACAACACTTACATGTAATGACTAACGATGACTTAACGACTCAGTTAAAATGTATATACATGTAGTGTTTTAATATGTATTTATACACTTTTGAAAGACTTCAATACACTTATTAAAATACTTCTACTTAACCAAAATGCTTACAATTACATCCTCGTTCAGTTTCATCAACAATTCTACTCGTATGCACCCGTATTCGTACTCGTACAATACACAGCTTTTAGATGTATGTACTATTGGTATATACACTTAAATGATCAGCTCTTAGCAGCCCATGTGAGTCACCTAACACATGTGGGAACCATCATTTGGCAACTAGCATGAAATATCTCATAAAATTACAAAAATATGAGTAATCATTCATGACTTATTTACATGAAAACAAAATTACATATCCTTTATATCTAATCCATACACCAACGACCAAAAACACCTACAAACACTTTCATTCTTCAATTTTCTTCATCTAATTGATCTCTCTCAAGTTCTATCTTCAAGTTCTAAGTGTTCTTCATATATTCTACAAGTTCTAGTTACATAAAATCAAGAATACTTTCAAGTTTGCTAGCTCACTTCCAATCTTGTAAGGTGATCATCCAACCTCAAGAAATCTTTGTTTCTTACAGTAGGTTATCATTCTAATACAAGGTAATAATCATATTCAAACTTTGGTTCAATTTCTATAACTATAACAATCTTATTTCAAGTGATGATCTTACTTGAACTTGTTTTCGTGTCATGATTCTGCTTCAAGAACTTCGAGCCATCCAAGGATCCGTTGAAGCTAGATCCATTTTTCTCTTTTCCAGTAGGTTTATCCAAGGAACTTAAGGTAGTAATGATGTTCATAACATCATTCAATTCATACATATAAAGCTATCTTATTCGAAGGTTTAAACTTGTAATCACTAGAACATAGTTTAGTTAATTCTAAACTTGTTCGCAAACAAAAGTTAATCCTTCTAACTTGACTTTTAAAATCAACTAAACACATGTTCTATATCTATATGATATTCTAACTTAATGATTTAAAACCTGGAAACACGAAAAACACTATAAAACCGGATTTACGCCGTCGTAGTAACACCGCGGGCTGTTTTGGGTTAGTTAATTAAAAACTATGATAAACTTTGATTTAAAAGTTGTTATTCTGAGAAAATAATTTTTATTATGAACATGAAACTATATCCAAAAATTATGGTTAAACTCAAAGTGGAAGTATGTTTTCTAAAATGGTCATCTAGACGTCGTTCTTTCGACTGAAATGACTACCTTTATAAAAATGACTTGTAACTTATTTTTCTGACTATAAACCTATACTTTTTCTGTTTAGATTCATAAAATAGAGTTCAATATGAAACCATAGCAATTTGATTCACTCAAAACGGATTTAAAATGAAGAAGTTATGGGTAAAACAAGATTGGATAATTTTTCTCATTTTAGCTACGTGAAAATTGGTAACAAATCTATTCCAACCATAACTTAATCAACTTGTAGTGTATATTATGTAATCTTGAGATACCATAGACACGTATACAATGTTTCGACCTATCATGTCGACACATCTATATATATTTCGGAACAACCATCGACACTCTATATGTGAATGTTGGAGTTAGCTATACAGGGTTGAGGTTGATTCCAAAATATATATAGTTTGAGTTGTGATCAATACTGAGATACGTATACACTGGGTCGTGGATTGATTCAAGATAATATTTATTGATTTATTTCTGTACATCTAACTGTGGACAACTAGTTGTAGGTTACTAACGAGGACAGCTGACTTAATAAACTTAAAACATCAAAATATATTAAAAGTGTTGTAAATATATTTTGAACATACTTTAATATATATGTATATATTGTTATAGGTTCGTGAATCAACAGTGGCCAAGTCTTACTTCTCGACGAAGTAAAAATCTGTGAAAGTGAGTTATAGTCCCACTTTTAAAATCTAATATTTTTGGGATGAGAATACATGCAGGTTTTATAAATGATTTACAAAATAGACACAAGTACGTGAAACTACATTCTATGGTTGAATTATCGAAATCGAATATGCCCCTTGTTATTAAGTCTGGTAATCTAAGAATTAGGGAACAGACACCCTAATTGACGCGAATCCTAAAGATAGATCTATTGGGCTTAACAAACCCCATCCAAAGTACCGGATGCTTTAGTACTTCGAAATTTATATCATATCCGAAGGGTGTCCCGGAATGATGGGGATATTCTTATATATGCATCTTGTTAATGTCGGTTACCAGGTGTTCACCATATGAATGATTTTTATCTCTATGTATGGGATGTGTATTGAAATATGAAATCTTGTGGTCTATTATTATGATTTGATATATATAGGTTAAACCTATAACTCACCAACATTTTTGTTGACGTTTTAAGCATGTTTATTCTCAGGTGATTATTAAGAGCTTCCGCTGTTGCATACTTAAATAAGGACAAGATTTGGAGTCCATGCTTGTATGATATTGTGTAAAAACTGCATTCAAGAAACTTATTTTTTTGTAACATATTTGTATTGTAAACCATTATGTAATGGTCGTGTGTAAACAGGATATTTTAGATTATCATTATTTGATAATCTACGTAAAGCTTTTTAAACCTTTATTGATGAAATAAAGGTTATGGTTTGTTTAAAAATGAATGCAGTCTTTGAAAAATGTCTCATATAGAGGTCAAAACCTCGCAACGAAATCAATTAATATGGAACGTTTTTAATCAATAAGAACGGGACATTTCAGTTGGTATCAGAGCGATGGTCTTAGAGAACCAGAATTTTGCATTAGTGTGTCTTATCTAGTTTGTTAGGATGCATTAGTGAGTCTGGACTTCGACCGTGTTTACTTGAAAAATGATTGCTTAACAAATTTTGTTGGAAACTATATATTTTTAACATGTGAATATTATGTGATATATTAATCTCTTAACGCGTTTGATATTATGTGATAGATGTCTACCTCTAGAACAAGTCCCATTGACTCACCTAATAATAATGAAGAGTCAAATGTAAATTGGAATTATTCGTGGACTGATTCACAAGTTCCCGAAGAGGAACCGGAAGAAGAGTCGGAACCGGAAGAAGAGTCGGAACCGGAAGAAGAATCTGAACCGGAAGAAGAATCGGAACCGGATGAAGAAATAGAACCAGTGGGGGAAATAATAAAACGGTTAAGTAAAAGAAAATCCTCAACCAACCGACCAAGGTTAATTATGGTCAATGCTGTTTCCTCCAAGGAAGCAAAATATTGGGAGGATTACCAATTCTCCGATGAATCGGATTCCGACGAGAATTCTGATGATGTTATAGAAATTACCCCAACTGAATTTAAAAAGGCAAAAGAAAATAATAAGGGAAAGGGCATAAAAATAGAGAAATCTAATTCCAACCCCGATGAACTTTATATGTATCGTCAACCCCCGAAGTCCTTAAGTTGTAACAATGACCCGGGAACCTCTAAACCACCAGGTTTTTCTAAACCAATGTGGAAAACGACGGATCGTATTAGGGGAACATCATATATCCCTAGAAACTTGGCAAAACGAACCAAAACCGAAGAAGAAGAAGAAACAAGCGAGTCGGAATAAGATAGTTGTATTCGTGTGGTGTAATATATGTAATATAGTGTGCTTATGCTTTATGATATATGTAAAAATTGCTTGTATTAATAAGTATTTTTTTTATGAATCTAACTCTTGTCTATTTTACAGTATAAAAAACACAAAATTGATAGACAACCCAATATTTTAAGAGACCTACCCGGAGACATGATTGATGAAATCTTGTCTAGAGTCGGTCAGAATTCTTCGGCACAACTATTTAAGGCGAGATCAGTTTGTAAGACATTCGAAGAACGTTCCAAGAATGCCTTGGTTTATAAAAGGCTTTCGTTCGAAAGATGGGGGATATCACATTGGGAAATCCATAAGTTACGATGTGTTTACTTTGACGCATATATTGCGAGGAACCCAAATGCTATTTTACGCAATGGGTTAAGAAATTATTTTGACTCAATATATCCGAATATTGGACTTCGTGATTTAGAAAAAGCGGCTAACATGCAACATAAAGAAGCATGTTATGCTTACGGATTAGTAATGTTCGCTTCTCACCAAAGTGAGAACAAGAACATCGGGCTACAACTATTAAACAAAACGTTCCCACAAGTGACGGAGTCGGTAATTGGGGTAAGAAATGAGGTTTTTAGATTGTTACGGGACTGTTGGACATTAGGTAACCCTCGTCCCTTTGACGACGTTACAACACGATGTCTTATCAACGGCCATAACGGTTATGTTCCACAAGACCAAGGATGGGAAGTAGTCCTAGTAAAACCAGAATGCACGACTTGTTTCTGGACGTATGAATTACGTGTCTTTATTGCCTTTGCTGAACGACTTGTGTACTAGCTAGAATTATCTTCACAACCATCTTGTATCAAATTTATTGTGTGCTATATTTCATGCTATATGTAAAATAAGCGGTATTGTAAGTTTGTAAAATATTGTGTAAAAGTTTGAACGCTAAATATTATTATAATCAGTTTTTCATATAGAATTGTAGTAGTTGAATTGTATATTAGCTACTAAGTATGAACTTAACGGGTAGGTACTACCCGAATTTAAACTTATAAAACGCTAATATGAAGAAAAAGCTTTTATAAATGAGTTCATATTATGCTACGAAATACTATTAACTACTCTTAGTATTCTGTATGATTAACTTGTTCCATTTGACTATTTTGAAGGAAATGGCACCGACTACTCGACACACCGTGAATATGAATGAAGAGGAATTCCGTACTTTTCTAGCTTCAAACATAGCCGCAGTACAGGCTGCGCTACATACCAACAATAACCTTGGATCTAGCAGTACAGGAAATCGTGTAGGATGCACCTACAAAGAATTCACTGCCTGCAAACCCTTGGAATTTGATGGAACCGAAGGACCGATCGGATTGAAACGGTGGACCGAGAAGGTTGAATCGGTGTTTGCCATAAGTAAGTGTACTGAAGAGGACAAAGTGAAGTACGCTACGCATACCTTCACAGGTTCTGCGTTAACATGGTGGAATACCTATCTAGAGCAAGTGGGACAAGACGATGCGTACGCACTACCGTGGTCAGCATTCAAGCACTTGATGAACGAGAAATACCGTCCCAGAACCGAGGTCAATAAGCTCAAGACAGAACTTAGAGGGTTACGAACCCAAGGATTTGATATTACCACGTACGAAAGACAATTCACAGAATTGTGCCTATTGTGTCCGGGAGCATTCGAAGATGAGGAAGAGAAGATCGACGCGTTTATGAAAGGATTACCGGAAAGAATCCAAGAAGATATAAGTTCACACGAGCCCACCTCCATACAACAGGCATGTAGAATGGCTCACAAACTAGTGAACCAGATTGAAGAAAGAATTAAAGAACAGACTGCTGAAGAGGCCAATGTGAAGCAAGTCAAAAGAAAGTGGGAGGAAAACGGTGATAAGAATCACCAATATAACAACAACAGCAATTACAACAATAATCGCAACAATTATCCCAACAATCGCAACATCAATCGCAACTACAACAAACGGCCCAACAACAACAACAACAACAACAACATCAACTACAACAATCATCCCAACAACAATAATAACCGCAACAACAACAACAATCAGAAGCAGCTATGCCAAAGGTGTGAAAAGTATCACTCGGGGTTCTGCACCAAATTTTACAACAAGTGTAAAAGAAATGGTCATAGCGCGGCGAAGTGTGAGGTCTACGGACCAGGGGTTAATAGAACGAAAGGAACAAATGGTGTCGGAACGAGTAATGGCGGAGCAAGTAGTGTCGGAGCAAGTTATGCCAATGTAGTTTGTTATAAATGTGAAAAACCGGGCCACATTATTAGAAATTGCCCCAACCAGGAGAACACGAATGGACAAGGCCGCGGAAGAGTTTTCAATATTAATGCGGCAGAGGCACAGGAAGACCCGGAGCTTGTTACGGGTACGTTTCTTATTGACAATAAATCTGCTTACGTTTTATTTGATTCGGGTGCGGATAGAAGCTATATGAGTAGAGATTTTTGTGCTAAATTAAGTTGTCCATTGACGCCTTTGGATAGTAAATTTTTACTCGAATTAGCAAATGGTAAATTAATTTCAGCAGATAATATATGTCGGAATCGAGAAATTAAACTGGTTAGCGAAACATTTAAGATTCATTTGATACCAGTAGAGTTAGGGAGTTTTGATGTGATAATCGGTATGGACTGGTTGAAAGAAGTGAAAGCAGAGATCGTTTGTTACAAAAATGCAATTCGCATTATACGAGAAAAAGGAAAACCCTTAATGGTGTACGGAGAAAAGGGCAACACGAAGCTACATCTTATTAGTAATTTGAAAGCACAAAAACTAATAAGAAAAGGTTGCTATGCTGTTCTAGCACACGTCGAGAAAGTACAAACTGAAGAAAAGAGCATCAATGATGTTCCCATTGCAAAAGAATTACCCGATGTATTTCCGAAAGAATTACCGGGATTACCCCCACATCGATCTGTTGAATTTCAAATAGATCTTGTACCAGGAGCTGCACCAATAGCTCGTGCTCCTTACAGACTCGCACCCAGCGAGATGAAAGAACTGCAAAGCCAATTACAAGAACTTTTAGAGCGTGGTTTCATTCGACCAAGCACATCACCGTGGGGAGCTCCTGTTTTGTTTGTCAAGAAGAAAGATGGTACATTCAGGTTGTGTATCGACTACCGAGAGTTGAACAAACTTACCATCAAGAACCGCTACCCACTACCGAGAATTGACGACTTATTTGATCAACTACAAGGCTCGTCTGTTTATTCAAAGATTGACTTACGTTCCGGGTATCATCAAATGCGGGTGAAAGAAGATGATATTCTAAAGACTGCTTTTAGAACACGTTACGGTCATTACGAGTTTATGGTCATGCCGTTTGGTTTAACTAATGCACCAGCTGTGTTCATGGACCTTATGAACCGAGTGTGTGGACCATACCTTGACAAGTTTGTCATTGTTTTCATTGATGACATACTTATTTACTCAAAGAATGACCAAGAACACGGTGAACATTTGAGAAAGGTGTTAGAAGTATTGAGGAAGGAAGAATTGTACGCTAAGTTTTCAAAGTGTGCATTTTGGTTGGAAGAAGTTCAATTCCTCGGTCACATAGTGAACAAAGAAGGTATTAAGGTGGATCCGGCAAAGATAGAAACTGTTGAAAAGTGGGAAACCCCGAAAACTCCGAAACACATACGCCATATTTTAGGACTAGCTGGTTACTACAGAAGGTTCATCCAAGACTTTTCCAGAATAGCAAAACCCTTGACTGCATTAACGCATAAAGGGAAGAAATTTGAATGGAATGATGAACAAGAGAAAGCGTTTCAGTTATTGAAGAAAAAGCTAACTACGGCACCAATATTGTCATTGCCTGAAGGGAATGATGATTTTGTGATTTATTGTGACGCATCAAAGCAAGGTCTCGGTTGTGTATTAATGCAACGAACGAAGGTGATTGCTTATGCGTCTAGACAATTGAAGATTCACGAACAAAATTATACGACGCATGATTTGGAATTAGGCGCGGTTGTTTTTGCATTAAAGACTTGGAGGCACTACTTATATGGGGTCAAAAGTATTATATATACCGACCACAAAAGTCTTCAACACATATTTAATCAGAAACAACTGAATATGAGGCAGCGTAGGTGGATTGAATTATTGAATGATTACGACTTTGAGATTCGTTACCACCCGGGGAAGGCAAATGTGGTAGCCGATGCCTTGAGCAGGAAGGACAGAGAACCCATTCGAGTAAAATCTATGAATATAATGATTCATAATAACCTTACTACTCAAATAAAGGAGGCGCAACAAGGAGTTTTAAAAAAGGGAAATTTAAAGGATGAAATACCCAAAGGATCGGAGAAGCATCTTAATATTCGGGAAGACGGAACCCGGTATAGGGCTGAAAGGATTTGGGTACCAAAATTTGGAGATATGAGAGAAATGGTACTTAGAGAAGCTCATAAAACCAGATACTCAATACATCCTGGAACGGGGAAGATGTACAAGGATCTCAAGAAACATTTTTGGTGGCCGGGTATGAAAGCCGATGTTGCTAAATACGTAGGAGAATGTTTGACGTGTTCTAAGGTCAAAGCTGAGCATCAGAAACCATCAGGTCTACTTCAACAACCCGAAATCCCGGAATGGAAATGGGAAAACATTACCATGGATTTCATCACTAAATTGCCAAGGACTGCAAGTGGTTTTGATACTATTTGGGTAATAGTTGATCGTCTCACCAAATCAGTACACTTCCTGCCAATAAGAGAAGATGACAAGATGGAGAAGTTAGCACGACTGTATTTGAAGGAAGTCGTCTCCAGACATGGAATACCAATCTCTATTATCTCTGATAGGGATGGTAGATTTATTTCAAGATTCTGGCAGATATTACAGCAAGCATTAGGAACTCGTCTAGACATGAGTACTGCCTATCATCCACAAACTGATAGGCAGAGCGAAAGGACGATACAAACGCTTGAAGACATGCTACAAGCATGTGTTATTGATTTCGGAAACAGTTGGGATCGACATCTACCGTTAGCAGAATTTTCCTACAACAACAGCTACCATTCAAGCGTTGAGATGGCGCCGTTTGAAGCACTTTATGGTAGAAAGTGCAGGTCTCCGATTTGTTGGAGTGAAGTGGGGGATAGACAGATTACGGGTCCGGAGATTATACAGGAAACTACCGAGAAGATCATCCAAATTCAACAACGGTTGAAAACCGCCCAAAGTCGACAAAAGAGCTACGCTGACATTAAAAGAAAAGATATAGAATTTGAAATTGGAGAGATGGTCATGCTTAAAGTTGCACCTTGGAAAGGCGTTGTTCGATTTGGTAAACGAGGGAAATTAAATCCAAGGTATATTGGACCATTCAAGATTATTGATCGTGTCGGACCAGTAGCTTACCGACTTGAGTTACCTCAACAACTCGCGGCTGTACATAACACTTTCCACGTCTCGAATTTGAAGAAATGTTTTGCTAAAGAAGATCTCACTATTCCGTTAGATGAAATCCAAATCAACGAAAAACTTCAATTCATCGAAGAACCCGTCGAAATAATGGATCGTGAGGTTAAAAGACTTAAGCAAAACAAGATACCAATTGTTAAGGTTCGATGGAATGCTCGTAGAGGACCCGAGTTCACCGGGGAGTGTGAAGATCAGATGAAGAAGAAATACCCGCATCTATTTCCAGAAGATTCGTCAACACCTTCAACAGCTTAAAATTTCGGGACAAAATTTATTTAACGGGTAGGTACTGTAGTGACCCGAACTTTTCCATATTTATATATATTAATTGAGATTGATATTTACATGATTAAATGTTTCCAACATGTTAAGCAATCAAACTTGTTAAGACTTGATTAATTGAAATATGTTTCATATAGACAATTGACCACCCAAGTTGACCGGTGATTCACGAACGTTAAAACTTGTAAAAACTATATCATGACATATATATGGATATATATATAGTTAACATGATACTATGATAAGTAAACATATCATTATGTATATTAACAATGAACTACATATGTAAAAACAAGACTACTAACTTAATGATTTTTAAACGAGACATATATGTAACGATTATCGTTGTAAAGACATTTAATGTATATATATCATATTAAGAGATATTCATACATGATAATATCATGATAATATAATAATTTAAAATCTCATTTGATATTATAAACACTGGGTTAACAACATTTAACAAGATCGTTAACCTAAAGGTTTCAAAACAACACTTACATGTAACGACGAACGATGACTTAACGACTCAGTTAAAATGTATATACATGTAGTGTTTTAATATGTATTTATACACTTTTGAAAGACTTCAATACACTTATTAAAATACTTCTACTTAACAAAAATGCTTACAATTACATCCTCGTTCAGTTTCATCAACAATTCTACTCGTATGCACCCGTATTCGTACTCGTACAATACACAGCTTTTAGATGTATGTACTATTGGTATATACACTCCAATGATCAGCTCTTAGCAGACCATGTGAGTCACATAACACATGTGGGAACCATCATTTGGCAACTAGCATGAAATATCTCATAAAATTACAAAAATATGAGTAATCATTCATGACTAATTTACATGAAAACAAAATTACATATCCTTTATATCTAATCCATACACCAACGACCAAAAACACCTACAAATACTTTCATTCTTCAATTTTCTTCATCTAATTGATCTCTCTCAAGTTCTATCTTCAAGTTCTAAGTGTTCTTCATATATTCTACAAGTTCTAGTTACATAAAATCAAGAATACTTTCAAGTTTGCTAGCTCACTTCCAATCTTGTAAGGTGATCATCCAACCTCAAGAAATCTTTGTTTCTTACAGTAGGTTATCATTCTAATACAAGGTGATAATCATATTTAAACTTTGGTTCAATTTCTATAACTATAACAATCTTATTTCAAGTGATGATCTTACTTGAACTTGTTTTCGTGTCATGATTCTGCTTCAAGAACTTCGAGCCATCCAAGGATCCGTTGAAGCTAGATCCATTTTTCTCTTTTCCAGTAGGTTTATCCAAGGAACTTAAGGTAGTAATGATGTTCATAACATCATTCAATTCATACATATAAAGCTATCTTATTCGAAGGTTTAAACTTGTAATCACTAGAACATAGTTTAGTTAATTCTAAACTTGTTCGCAAACAAAAGTTAATCCTTCTAACTTGACTTTTAAAATCAACTAAACACATGTTCTATATCTATATGATATGCTAACTTAATGATTTAAAACCTGGAAACACGAAAAACACTGTAAAACCGGATTTACGCCGTCGTAGTAACACAGCGGGCTGTTTTGGGTTAGTTAATTAAAAACTATGATAAACTTTGATTTAAAAGTTTTTATTCTGAGAAAATGATTTTTATTATGAACATGAAAATATATCCAAAAATTATGGTTAAACTCAAAGTGGAAGTATGTTTTCTAAAATGGTCATCTAGACGTCGTTCTTTCGACTGAAATGACTACCTTTACAAAAACGACTTGTAACTTATTTTTCCGACTATAAACCTATACTTTTTCTATTTATATTCATAAAATATAGTTCAATATGAAACCATAGCAATTTGATTCACTCAAAACGGATTTAAAATGAAGAAGTTATGGGTAAAACAAGATTGGATAATTTTTCTCATTTTAGCTACGTGAAAATTGGTAACAAATCTATTCCAACTATAACTTAATCAACTTGTAGTGTATATTATGTAATCTTGAGATACCATAGACACGTATACAATGTTTCGACCTATCATGTCGACACATCTATATATATTTCGGAACAACCATAGACACTCTATATGTGAATGTTGGAGTTAGCTATACAGGGTTGAGGTTGATTCCAAAATATATATAGTTTGAGTTGTGATCAATACTGAGATACGTATACACTGGGTCGTGGATTGATTCAATATAATATTTATCGATTTATTTCTGTACATCTAACTGTGGACAACTAGTTGTAGGTTACTAACGAGGACAGCTGACTTAATAAACTTAAAACATCAAAATATATTAAAAGTGTTGTAAATATATTTTGAACATACTTTGATATATATGTATATATTGTTATAGGTTCGTGAATCAACCAGTGGCCAAGTCTTACTTCCCGACGAAGTAAAAATATGTGAAAGTGAGTTATAGTCCCACTTTTAAAATCTAATATTTTTGGGATGAGAATACATGCAGGTTTTATAAATGATTTACAAAATAGACACAAGTACGTGAAACTACATTCTATGGTTGAATTATCGAAATCGAATATGCCCCTTTTTATTAAGTCTGGTAATCTAAGAATTAGGGAACAGACACCCTAATTGACGCGAATCCTAAAGATAGATCTATTGGGCCTAACAAACCCCATCCAAAGTACCGGATGCTTTAGTACTTCGAAATTTATATCATATCCGAAGGGTGTCCCGGAATGATGGGGATATTCTTATATATGCATCTTGTTAATGTCGGTTACCAGGTGTTCACCATATGAATGATTTTTATCTCTATGTATGGGATGTGTATTGAAATATGAAATCTTGTGGTCTATTATTATGATTTGATATATATAGGTTAAACCTATAACTCACCAACATTTTTGTTGATGTTTTAAGCATGTTTATTCTCAGGTGATTATTAAGAGCTTCCGCTGTCGCATACTTAAATAAGGACGAGATTTGGAGTCCATGCTTGTATGATATTATGTAAAAACTGCATTCAAGAAACTTATTTTGTTGTAACATATTTGTATTGTAAACCATTATGTAATGGTCGTGTGTAAACAGGATATTTTAGATTATCATTATTTGATAATCTACGTAAAGCTTTTTAAACCTTTATTGATGAAATAAAGGTTATGGTTTGTTTTAGAATGAATGCAGTCTTTGAAAAACGTCTCATATAGAGGTCAAAACCTCGCAACGAAATCAATTAATATGGAACGTTTTTAATCAATAAGAACGGGACATTTCAGTTAGCTTGCCGGGTAGTCTCTTTCTTTGGCTTCTTGCACTCATCAGCACGATGACCCGGCTGGTTACAATTAAAGCATTTGCCAGAGAAACCTTTCTTCTTGGAAGCGCCACATTTAGGTCCAAGCTTGAACCATTTTCCTTTGTTACTTTTCTCAGTCTTTCCTTTACTGTTGCTACTTTTTGAGGAGTGACCATGTTCAACAATATTAACCTTTGCTGAACTAGGGGTAATGCTCTTTTTAAGAGCAACTTTGTTGTCTTCCTCAATGCGAAGACGGACCACAAGGTCTTCAACAGTCATCTCCTTTCGCTTATGTTTCAAGTAATTCTTGAAATCAAGCCAGCTTGATGGTAATTTTTCAATTATTGCTGCAACTTGGAAACTCTCACTGATTACCATTTTTTCAGCATGTATGTCATGAATAATGACCTGCAATTCTTGGACTTGACTCATAACAGTCTTTGAGTCAACCATTTTAAAATCCAAGAATTTAGCCACTACCCATTTCTTGGTACCAGCATCTTCAGTCTTGTACTTTTTCTTCAAAGACTCCCATAATTCTTTGGCAGTCTCTGTTGTGCAGTACACGTTATAGAGAGAATTCTCCAAACCATTCAAGACATAATTGTGGCACAGAAAATCCAAATGTTTCCACGCCTCAACTGCGCTCACAGTTTGAGCATCCCCTTCAACAAGTTGAGGAGCGGTTTCAGTTAAGACCCTCGCAAGGTTCAACGTGGTCAGATAAAAACGCATCTTTTTTTTTTGCCAACGTTTAAAGTCCACACCAGTGAACTTTTCAGGTTTCTCAGCATGAGAAACAACAGCATTAGGTAGCGGTGCAACAGTTCCACCATTATTTGGGGTAGCATCTGACTGAGACATTCTGAAAAAGAGACCGGAACAGAATTAGTAAATATGAATTAAAAGAAGTAAAACAAATCAAATTCCACATAACATTGTAACCTTCAAAATTTCACATAATTATTTATCCAAGATAAAGTTAATTGGGAATAAGTTAAACAGTATAGATCAAATATAATAACAACATTCCAACACCACATTAATCTTATACAACCATGTTAGGCCAAAATATCTAGCATATGAATTAATCATTGATTCAAGATAAACATGATATAGTTCTACGCATATCATGTAATCACAAGTACACATATGCAAACATTATAACATAATATTTTATAAAATTGAGGCCACACACATGACAGTAGGTTAACATGATCTATTACAACTTATTATATAATATAAACATGTTTAATATTATAATATCATTAATCTAAAAGCAAATAACATGATAATATGAATATTAAAGTGCATCAGTTAACAAACATGATTGAATGTCATATTTTAACTTTAAGCAAAAGTTCTTATCATTATATTCTTATAATTAAATGCATACAAGTGTTTTATGCCTAAAACATCTCATCACTATACAGCTCATCAGAGCATATTAAACGCAAATAAAGCATGCTGTCTTTCATCAAGATTTTAAAAAAAACAATATGCCTTTAATCATTGTGTAAGCCACGAGCTTACTTAATACAACTTGAGTGACCCACAACATAGAAAATAAAGATTTTTTAGTTACTTTCAATCAGTATATATCATTCAAATTACCCGCATATTCAAAACTACATAATTCAATATAAAATCAGAGTAGCCTAATTGACCAATACACATGGGTCTTGTCAGAATTTCAAGGTGAACATAACAACATAAACCAGCGACGGCGGTCGGTGGTTATTAGCAGTAGCAGACAGTTGTGAACGGCGACCGGTGATGATGAGATTATAAGTATATAAACAAAGGTTCTAATATTGAAGTTTCAAAATAGATGCATACACATATTCAGCTCTATTTACCAGGTCAGTTTCACAGAGATTCTGTTTAAGTTTGTAAGAAAAATATACATACGAAACTGAAAAATTACAAGTAACATACAAACATGCTATGTACAAACGTAATCATAAATAGAAAACATGAATATAGATATGCAATATTTAAGGATAAACATAAGCGTAAAACGGTCAAACCGAATAGAAGGGTTGAACTGGGCTTGTGTTTGACACAATTCCCTTAAACAGATTCGACGTCTGTTCCCAGGGTACACCGGTTCAAAGCAGCGTGTACTGCCGGACGAGAGCACTTGCCTGAAAAAGAGGCCGGAAGCGTGGTGACCGAAGTTGTAAAAGAAGAAGCTGAAAAATCAATGTAAGAGGGTTATGATTTTTGTTTATGTGTTAGTTGATGCTTATTTTCTCAATACCAATTTTTGGTATTTATAGTGCAAACAAGATCTCAAAAGGTAAGAAAAGATTTACGAGATCACACAAAATATGTTTACAAAATCTTTGATTGATAAATCAAATCTTTTAGGATTTGAAAAGGATATATAAAATCACATAAAAAAATATTTACAAAATCCTTGATTGATAAATCAAATATTTTAGGATTTGAAAAAGATTTACAAAATCACATAAAGATATTTACAAATCCTTGGTTGATAAATCTTTTAATTTCTTACTTTACACTTAAACTAACAACTTTGAGACGCGATATCTCATTCACCATTAACCCGTTTTGGACACACTTTAGTTCGTTTTAAAGCTCTCATTAGAGGTTACAAAACCCACTAAATAGTAGTTAATATATATCACTTTATTATATATTAGTTTGTGTCCAAAAAATTGGTGGAACACACTTTCCAACCAAATTTTCCAACATATATATATATATATATATATATATATATATATATATATATATATATATATATATATATATATATATATATATATATATATATATATATATATATATATATATATCTTGTGTTTTTTAATTAGCTGGTCATAGTCACTACTACAAAAAAATAAGCAAAGGAACCTCTTTTTTACCCTTTAGGAACCGGTTTTACAAGAAGTTCCTTTAGGTGGGGGTTCCAAAAGTGTGGAACCGGTTCCTTTGATGAAGCAAAGAAACCTCTTTTTAACTCAAAACCGGTTTCTTTTATGACCATAAGAAACCTCTTTTTCTGTAAAACCGGTTTCGTTTTTAACAAAAGGAACCCCTTTTAACTATAGAACCAGTTTCAAATCCATTTATTTAGAACCTCTTCTTACCAAAAAAACCAGTTTTAAAGCTTTTTTTTCTTTTTGTTCAGATGTATTGGAGTAACAAACCTGATATATATATATATATTCATATATATTGAAATCTGCTATTGATCAATATTTTAAATAAACTGATATCAAATGCTAACAAAGTATTATTCTAGCTTCATAAACATACAAAACACTTCAAAAGGTACACAAGTCTTAATTTTGTTGAAATATCAACCAAAATAACTTACAAGTCTTAGTCTTGTTGAAACATCAACTAAAATGTTCGACAATAAGTACCACTAAAAACTTAACTAATCAAGGCTTCAAATATTCGGAGATCCAAGTACTAACGATTCTTCCATTCTTTCTACTTTTGCTTTCCACTCTTCATCAGATAGCCGCTTCCTCTTTTTCAACACATAACCATTTATAAAAGGTGACTAACCCACTTATACATTAATACATAGGATACAATTGATCAGTGTGGTACGAATAAGAGAGGCCATTGCATTGTCCAATTGTATCCTTGACCTTGCTTTTCAGAGAATACCAACTGACATACAATGTCGCATTTCATCTCGGTCCATCCCACCACCATTATCTACAAAACAAAATGAGTGGGAATGGTTAACAAAAAAAAAAGACTAACGTAAAAAGCAAATCATATTATAATCTGCAGATTTCTAAAACAGAAAGGCACAACCAAGTAAAGCCCTTAAAACATTAACTGAATTAAGACTTGAATATTTGGACCCATAACAAAAGACATACATTGATAATAATATAATAGATTAACTCAAAAGCGTTAATCATATTTTTAACGACCCGTCAAAGTACACTTGACGACCATCGTTATCTTGGTCCCACAGCTTGATCATAACTCTATATGAATTTAATAAATAACCTTGCATTCTTTATTTAAAAATGATTTCCTATAAAGGAAACCTATCAAAATATGTAAGTTTAGAAAAACCATACATTATTACTTAACTAAAAGTTGACCAAAACAAAGTCAACAGCATCCACTATTAAATGTATCAAAATAGAATACAAGTTATTGTTTAACAAAAGCTGCCATCAAAAATATGCAGACTCTCTAAGCACAGCGGAAGCAATCAATCATGAACCAGAGAATAAAACATGCGAGTAACTGTCAACAAAAATGTTGAGTGAATTATAGGTTTAATATTGCAAATAATATTTAATTTGAACAAATAAAACTTTATGTTTGAAAACATAAAAACTCCTTTTTGGACCAAAAAATTATATGCTAGAAAACATATAAAAACATTATTCCATTTACCGTGAGCCACCTGGTAACCACTTAACTATTTATTTACCCTTGCCAAACACAATAAATAATATACACCGAACAAGTGTATCTACAACAAATTACGAAGTAATAAACATTCCGATTATAAATTGCTAGCGCGACTAGCTCGAAATGGGGTTGTCAAACCCGATAGATCTATCCGTAGGATTCGCGTTCACCAGTAGAAACCAGTGATTACAGTTACCAGACTAGGGAATATTTTTGTTCAACTCACAATGAATAATTTAAACCAACTTCCACTTGTGTCCAAAATATAAAATAAATTGCATGTATTCTCATCCCAAAAGATTTAAAATAGAAAATGGGACTATAACTCACCTTAATAGCATACGAAGTAACCACACAAACATGCGAACAGCAAATGAAGTAAAGTGATCAGGAATGATCACAACGCCGACCTATAAATAAAGCAGGTCGATATAAATAACTAACTTAGGTCAAGTCTTAGTATGATAGCTATTGTACATGTTGCAAGTAGACATAGAACAACACTCAACATGTATCGGTTTGATCGGAACAGCGTATGGACACACACTTTCTATTTTTAGAAAGTTTCTATTTTTGGAAAATTTCTATTTTTGAAAAGTTTCTATTTTTGGAAAGTTTCTATTTTTGAAAAGTTTCTATTTTAGGAAAGTTTCTATTTTTGGAAAGTTTCTATTTTTGAAAAGTTTCCAAATTTAGAAAGTTTCTATTTTTAGAAAGTCAACAAAAGTCAACTGAAAGTCAAAGTCAACCGAAAGTCAACTCAAAAGTCAACCTTGGTCAAACATAATCAACGTTAATTTTAAAAGTGTAAGTTGTAATAATAATGTAAGTTATAATGTTGATTAAAGTTAAATATGTCTAATTATGTCATAACATAAGTTTAATTAAATTAAAATTAATTATTAAAGTTAATATAAGTTTAAATGATATAATTAATATAACATAAGTATTTAATTAATTAATTAAATATTAGTCATAATATAAGTATTATTAATTAATAATAAATTTTAAATAATACCATAAGTATTATTAATTAATAATGAATTATTAATCATAAGTTTAATTAAAAGTTTAATTAAATCATAATTAATTAATAAATGATATAATAAATATATATCATAAGTCTTAAATTAAATTAATTACTTTTTATATCATAAGTAATTTATTAATAATGAAATTCATTATTTTTATCATAAGTCATAATTAATAACCATAAGTTTTAATTAAAAGTTCATCGGGTCATAACTTGAGCCCCGGGAATCGGTTTTTGACGAGCCTTATATATATCTTCGCCTAACCAACCCACCCGACACCTTAATGTGCTCAAGAAAATCCCAAGAACAATCACCAAGTCGTGACTTACAGCCCTTAATCAGTTTGGGCCTTTAATCCGCTCAAAAACGTGTTTTAGTCATAACGGGTGATCCGTGGCTCGGATTTCGATGACCCGAACATGAAAGTTCATCCCATCATCAATCCTAACACACTAGTACACCCTAAATACTCTAAAAATGGTCACAAAGTCAGTCCACACCTGGTTCAATTCGTTTTTATATTTTAATTTCAATTAAACACCATTTTAATCATATCTAGAGCTCCGGGAATCGAAATAACATGAATTCGGAGTCTAAAATTAATTTCTTGATGAGAGAAAATCATCTAAACACTTTAATTTCACTTTTATATCAGTTATATTCTCAAAAAATAACAAACCAACCGCTGTCCCAAATCAATCAAACCGAAAACATATATAATCGAGCATTTCTACGCATACAATCAACAATACAATAACATATAAGCATCATACTATCATAATATCACATAAAACCAGAATAATAAATGAAAAATTGAAAAGCTAGGGTTAGGGTTTATACCCTAATCAATAATCAAGTGATATGAACGCGTAGAGGAGAACGAGAGCAATCCGATTATGTGTAAAGCCCTATGATCCAAGCAAGAATTTTAATGGATGATGATGATGATGATGTTGGTGGCAAGTGACGGCTCAAAAAAAAAGAAAAAGGGAGGATGAGGGAAAAGAAGATTTACTTAATTTAGGTTTAGAATAGAATGAGAAATAAAATGAAAGCAAAATTGAAAAAATAAATAAATATGGGACAAGGGGCTGGTTTTGGCCGAATTTTTGAGAGGGGTGGGCCCCTCATGGCCCACTTTGGCCAAATGGAAGAATACTTGTGGCCCGATCGCCCGAACGAAGCCCGAAACGCGAAAACGCTACTACGCGATTAATTTTTCGGAGAGATAATAAATACGCGACGAATAAAATATATAAACACTATATATAATCATATGACACTAAAATATCATATTTAAAATAATTAGGACTTAAAAACCCCAAAAGCTTTACCGTTGGTTTGAAAACCGAAAAGATTCGCCGGATAGAAATCCGCGACACGTAGAAACGTACAATTTAAAATATGAATACAAATATTCATTTAACACATAATAATTAATATATTATTACTAAAATAATAATATAGATCATAGAAATGACGTGGCATGAATAACAATTAACGGACGTTAAATAATTAACGGTAAAAGATAACGGAAAAAGTAGGGTCGTTACAGTACCTTCCCGTTACGGAAATTTCGTCCCGAAATTTAAGCAGGTGCAGGGGTTGACTCAGCATCTGGGAACAAATGCGGGTACTTCTGCTTCATCTAATCTTCACGCTCCCAAGTGAACTCGCGACCGCGTCTGGTGTTCTATCTAACTCGAACAATAGGAATTCTACTCTGCTTGAGAGTCTTAACCTCTCGATCTATAATTTCGACAGGTTCCTCAATAAAATGTAGTTGCTTATCAACATGAAGTTCCTCCAGAGGAATAGTCTTATCGGCCTCGGCCAAACACTTCTTTAAATTCGATACATGAAAAACGTCATGAACATCACTGAGTTCTTGTGGCAACTTCAAACGATAAGCTACGGGTCCAACTCTCTCAATAATTTCAAAAGGTCCAACAAATCGAGGATTCAACTTTCCCCTCTTACCGAAACGTATCACACCATTCCAAGGTGATACTTTCAACATAACACGATCACCGACCTGAAATTCAATATCGTTCCTTCTCTTATTGGCATAACTCTTTTGCCGACTTCTGGCGGTTCTCAATCTTTCTTTAATCTGTACGATCTTCTTGGTAGTCTCATGAATAATTTTTGGGCCTGTGAGTTGAGTATCCCCAACCTCATTCCAACAGATAGGAGACCTACACTTTCTACCATACAGAGCTCCAAATGGTGCGGCTTTAATACTTGCATGATAACTGTTATTATAAGAAAATTCAGCCAACGGCAAGTATCTATCCCACCCATTACCAAAATCAATCACGCATGCTCGTAACATGTCTTCCAATGTTTGAATGGTCCTTTCACTCTGACCATCCGTCTGCGGGTGATAAGCGGTGCTCATATCCAATTTAGTTCCTAAAGCTTCCTGTAAGGGTTGCCAAAACCTCGATATAAATCGACTATCTCGGTCTGAAATAATAGATACAGGAACACCATGCCTTGAAATAATCCCCTTCAAATACAAACGAGTAAGCTTCTCTATCGAATCCGTTTCCTTAATCGGTAAGAAATGAGCTGATTTTGTGAGTCGGTCAACAATCACCCAAATAGTATCATAACCACCCACAACTCTCGGTAACTTCGTAATAAAATCCGTTGTAATACCTTCCCACTTCCACTCGGGAATCTCAGGTTGCACCAAAAGTCCAGACGGTTTCTGATGTTCAGCTTTAACCTTAGCACAGGTCAAACACTTAGCCACATACGTAACCACATTAGCTTTAAAATTAGACCACAAATACAGCTCCTTAAGATCATGATACGTCTTTCCTGAACCAGGATGAATAGAGTACCTAGATTTATGAGCCTCATCTAAAACAAGTTGTCGCAGATCACCAAACTTCGGAACCCAAAGGCGTCCCGTAAAATACCGAGTACCATCGGTTCGTACCTCTAACTGTTTACTCAAGTCTCGGACCTTCCCGTTACAAAATTCTCCTCCTTCAAGGCTTCTTGTTGTGCCTCAAGAATCTGCCTTGCGAGGTTTGTTCGAATTGTCATATTCAAGGCCCTAAACCTGCGAGATTCAGCCCCTTTATTTACGACTTAACGCATCAGCCACAACATTGGCCTTTCCCGGATGATATAAAAGTTCACAATCATAATCATTCAACGTCTCAATCCATCTTCGTTGCCACATATTCAACTGTTTCTGATCAAGGATATGTTGAAGACTTTTGTGATCAGTGTACATAGTACTTTTGACCCCATATAAGTAATGTCTCCAATTCTTGAGTGCGAACACAACAGCTCCCAATTCTACATCATGGGTTGTATAATTCTGTTCATAAATCTTCAACTGACGTGACGCGTAAACAATGACTTTCTTTCGTTGCATCAAAACACAACCAAAGTCTTGACATGAAGCATCACAATAGATAACAAGATCATCACTACGCTCAAGTAGTGATAATATCGGTGCATAAGTTAACTTCTTCTTCAGAGTCTGGAAAGCAGACTCTTGTTCACTCTTCCACTCGTACTTCTTCCCCTTATGCGTTAAAGCAGTCAGAGGTTTCGCTACTCGTGAAAACTCTTGAGTGAACCTTCTAAAATAGCCTGCCAAACCTAGGAACTGACGAATCTGAGTAAGAGTTTTCAGAATTTCTCACTTCTCAATTTCCTCAATCTTGGCAGGATCAACTTGAATTCCCTGGTTACTAACAATATGTCCAAGGAATTGAACTTCTCTTAGTCAGAAAGCACACTTAGAGAACTTGGCGTACAACTCTTCTTCTCTCAATAAATAAAGCACCAACTTCAAATGTTCTTTGTGCTCTTCATCACTCTTAGAATAAATAAGGATGTCATCGATGAAAACAATAACGAATTTATCCAGATAGGGTCTGCACACACGGTTCATGAGGTCAATGAACACAGCAGGTGCATTTGTTAATCTGAACGGCATAACAAGGAATTCGAAGTGACCATAACGGGTGCGAAAAGCGGTTTTTAGAACATCATATTCTTTAACGCGCAATTGGTGATAACCAGAATGAAGATCAATCTTAGAATAAATGGACGAACCTTGAAGTTGATCGAACAGATCATCAATTCTCGGAAAAGGGTAACGATTCTTAATAGTACGCTTGTTTAACTTGCGATAATCAATACACAATCGGAACGAACCATATTTCTTCTTAACAAACAAAACAGGAGCTCCCCAAGGGGATGAACTGGGACGAACGAAATATAGTTGCAACCAACAAAGAAAACATTATATAAAGTGGCCACCTCAGTGGTATAGATGTTTAAGACAATTCCTTCAAGGAGATAACGAGGATCATGAACTTCAAAGTAAATTCATTACATTTCCGAAAGGAAGACGTACGGAAGGTGTGATCTTTAAATGAGGGTAAACTTCCTAGCACAAGGAGCGAGGCAATCTAGGATTCATCCTTATTCTTCAATTTATGAGCGGATGAAAAGAAACGTGAATCGTGGATTATAAAGAATAGTCGAATCCAGGTGAGATGAATCTCCAAAAATGACTCTGTGCATCTCAAAGTATTGAATCATAGGATTGATATTTACGAGGGTGTTGCGGTTGACAGCGAATATTGAGAGTAGAAACTCCTCAAATGGTCTAGCATAATATATATCCATGATACCCACTATAATAACAGTTGGGGTAGAAACCCACCTAGCGCCTTTTCTACAATAGGGTGACCACCGAGCGTATCCCAAAAAAATTGATTTATCGGTCCGTGTTTCGGCCATGTCCAACCATAAGAGGGAAAATTTTATGAGCGCAAAGACTTTCAAACAAATTTTATAAAACCGGCATCCAAAGTGGTGTAAGAGTTTCTATCAATGAACTTAATGGTAAATTTCATCCTTAAACCTAGGATGAGAAGAACTGTGATCCAGACACTCTGTAGGGTAATGCGAAAAGTTGATAAAATTAATCAAATGAGTTTTGAAAAAGCTTTAAACGTTTGATGTGACAACATAAACGGAATGAAGTTCTTAGTAATTTAGAAGTATGTACAATGTGTACCATTTTATATAAAATAATCTGACTTAATTAAACAACTCAATAAAGGTGTGGTTTTAAAATAATTTTGAAGGTATAATTTAGTATGTACTAATCAAAATAGGTTAAGGTAAACTTATTCATTTGAATCTATACGTACATATACGATTTTATAAATTGTATACATGACAAAATATTTCATTACTTCTATTCGCCCATAAATCCGCGAGAACCACCCAATTAAACAAATGTGTAAAACTCCCGATGATAAACAGAGTATCTGTATTTCAGAGGTTACAAGTTGAAGTAAGATTGTGAAAGATCGAGTAGATGACCTGAATCGTCGTGCGACATTTGACCAACAAATGTTACGAGGTCATGAAAACCAATGAGTTAAATGTTGTTTTGACTATTATCAGGACATAAGTCCTTGGGCCAAAACTGTTCCCGAGTGAAGCTGTTGCTAACAAGCGAGTTATGAAAGGATAGAGCACGAGATAGATAATCTGGTTAAAATGAGCTTCTCGTATATCAACAAATAAGATAATGAATATTTCCCTACCCATGTAATACATCGGAACTTCTAAATGAGTAGTGTAAAAATTTTCTTTGACTCGCTTTCTATTCCTCATGTCACAATATTGGGACTTCTTTATGAATTAACGTAATATAATCACGTTGGCCTGACGCCATTATATTTCACTAATTCATAGTTCCATTCCAATAGCACTACATCAGGTCAGGACACGCGATCAACCTCGAATTTCCACACAATTTCTCTAAAATAATTTCTTAAACAGTGTGCTAAGGATAGCACAAGAGACAAAACATCATAAGTAACGAATAGGAGTAACGATGACATAGAAATGTCTTCGAAGTACCAAAAATCTCTAAAAGTCAAGAATGACATTTTCTGGTTAAAAACCCAAAGCACACAGGCACAACGGCACAAAGGCACGTAATATAACAAGAATATTATATACCTAAACATAATAGCTGACATTGAAATGTCGAGCATTTAGAAGTCAAGAATGACATCTCACGTAATATAACTCAAACGTTACATACATAACCATAATAGATGACATAGAAATGTCTAGAATTTCAGAAGTCAAGAATTACATCCCTCGGTTTCACTTTCCGAGGTGTTCTTATAATGATAAACTCGCATGAGTCGGAGAATACGTTTAAATCAGAATGGGAGTTCCTCCCAGATTCAGAACATAACCAGATGTATGTATGATAACAATATACATACTAATACGATACAAATAATCATATATAATAATACATTATAGGCCGGGCTGTAGACTAGACTCACTAATGCACCCTATTGACTAGGGGTGACGACATCAATGCAGCCTAATTCCCTACAACCAAGGCTCTGATACCAACTTTAACGACCCGTCAAAGTACACTTGACGACCATCGTTATCTTGGTCCCACAGCTTGATCATAACTCTATATGAATTTAATAAATAACCTTGCATTCTTTATTTAAAAATGATTTCCAATAAAGGAAACCTATCAAAATATGTAAGTTTAGAAAAACCATACATTATTACTTAACTAAAAGTTGACCAAAACAAAGTCAACAGCATCCACTATTAAATGTATCAAAATAGAATGCAAGTTATTGTTTAACAAAAGCTGCCATCAAAAATATGCAGACTCTCTAAGCACAGCGGAAGCAATCAATCATGAACCAGAGAATAAAACATGCGAGTAACTGTCAACAAAAATGTTGAGTGAATTATAGGTTTAATATTGCAAATAATATTTAATTTGAACAAATAAAACTTTATGTTTGAAAACATAAAAACTCCTTTTTGGACCAAAAAATTATATGCTAGAAAACATATAAAAACATTATTCCATTTACCGTGAGCCACCTGGTAACCACTTAACCATTTATTTACCCTTGCCAAACACAATAAATAATATACACCGAACAAGTGTATCTACAACAAATTACGAAGTAATAAACATTCCGATTATAAATTGCTAGCGTGACTAGCTCAAAATGGGGTTGTCAAACCCGATAGATCTATCCTTAGGATTCGCGTTCACCAGTAGAAACCAGTGATTACAGTTACCAGACTAGGGAATATTTTTGTTCAACTCACAATGAATAATTTAAACCAACTTCCACTTGTGTTCAAAATATAAAATAAATTGCATGTATTCTCATCCCAAAAGATTTAAAATAGAAAATGGGACTATAACTCACCTTAATAGCGAATGAAGTAACCACACAAACATGCAAACAGCAAATGAAGTAAAGTGATAAGGAATGATCACAACGCCGACCTATAAATAAAGCAGGTAGATATAAATAACTAACTTAGGTCAAGTCTTAGTATGATAGCTATTGTACATGTTGCAAGTAGACATAGAACAACACTCAACATGTATCGGTTTGATCGGAACAGCGTATGGACACACACTTTCTATTTTTAGAAAGTTTCTATTTTTGGAAAATTTCTATTTTTGAAAAGTTTCTATTTTTGGAAAGTTTCTATTTTTGAAAAGTTTCTATTTTAGGAAAGTTTCTATTTTTGGAAAGTTTCTATTTTTGGAAAGTTTCCAAATTTAGAAAGTTTCTATTTTTAGAAAGTTTTAAGTTAGGAAAGTTTCCTTATTTAGAAAGTCAACAAAAGTCAATTGAAAGTCAAAGTCAATCGAAAGTCAACTCAAAAGTCAACCTTGGTCAAACATAATCAACGTTAATTTTAAAAGTGTAAGTTGTAATAATAATGTAAGTTATAATGTTGATTAAAGTTAAATATGTCTAATTATGTCATAACATAAGTTTAATTAAATTAAAATGAATTATTAAAGTTAATATAAGTTTAAATGATATAATTAATATAACATAAGTATTTAATTAATTAATTAAATATTAGTCATAATATAAGTATTATTAATTAATAATAAATTTTAAATCATACCATAAGTATTATTAATTAATAATGAATTATTAATCATAAGTTTAATTAAAAGTTTAATTAAATCATAATTAATTAATAAATGATATAATAAATATATATCATAAGTCTTAAATTAAATTAATTACTTTTTATATCATAAGTAATTTATTAATAATGAAATTCATTATTTTTATCATAAGTCATAATTAATAACCATAAGTTTTAATTAAAAGTTCATCGGGTCATAACTTGAGCCCTGGGAATCGGTTTTTGGTGAGCCTTATATATATCTTCGCCTAACCAACCCACCCGACACCTTAATGTGATCAAGAAAATCCCAAGAACAGTCACCAAGTCGTGACTTACAGCCCTTAATCATTTTGGGCCTTTAATCCGCTCAAAAACGTGTTTTAGTCATAACGGGTGATCCGTGGCACGGATTTCTATGACCCGAGGCTCGAATTTCGATGACCCGAACATGAAAGGTCATCCCATCATCAATCCTAACACATTAGTACACCCTAAATACTCTAGAAATGGTCATAAAGTCAGTCCACACCTGGTTCAATTCATTTTTATATTTTAATTTCAATTAAACACCATTTTAATCATATCTAGAGCTCCGGGAATCGAAATAACATGAATTCGGAGTCTAAAATTAATGTCTTGATGAGTGGAAATCATCTAAACACTTTAATTTCACTTTTATATCAGTTATGTTCTCAAAAAATAACAAACAAACCGCTGTCCCAAATCAATCAAACCGAAAACATATATAATCGAGCATTTCTACGCATACAATCAACAATACAATAACATATAAGCATCATACTATCATAATATCACCTAAAAACATAAAAATAAATGAAAAATTGAAAAGCTAGGGTTAGGGTTTATACCCTAATCAATAATCAAGTGATATGAACGCGTAGAGGAGAACGAGAGCAATCCGATTATTTGTAAAGCCCTATGATCCAAGCAAGAATGTTAATGGATGATGATGATGATGTTGGTGGTAAGTGACGGCTCAAAAAAAAAAAGAAAAAGGGAGGATGATAGAAAAGAAGACTTACTTGATTTAGGTTTAGAATATAATGAGAAATAAAATGAAAGCAAAATTGAAAAAATAAATAAATATTGGACAAGGGGCTGGTTTTGGCCGAATTTTTGAGAGGGGTGGGCCCCTCATGGCCCACTTTAGCAAAATGGAAGAATACTTGTGGTCCGATCTCCCGAACGAAGCCCGAAACGCGAAAACGCTACTACGCGATTAATTTTTCGGAAAGATAATAAATACGCGACGAATAAAATATATAAACACTATATATAATCATATGACACTAAAATATCATATTTAAAATAATTAGGACTTAAAAACCCCAAAAGCTTGACCGTTGGTTTGAAAACCGAAAAGATTCGCCGGATAGAAATCCGCGACACGTAGAAACGTACAATTTAAAATATGAATACAAATATTCATTTAACATATAATAATTAATATATTATTACTAAAATAATAATATAGATCATAGAAATGACGTGGCATGAATAACAATTAACGGACGTTAAATAATTAACGGTAAAAGATAACGGAAAAAGTAGGGTCGTTACAATATTAATCACTAGAAGACACTTAACATCCATTCATATTAATAGATTAACTCAAGTGTTAATCACTTATCATCACACTCACATAATTTACTAGTCTTGTTGAAGAGTTCTTAACAACTCTTCAACCTTAAGCATGAGAACCCAAACTCATCTTACCAAAATTTTTATCTCGTTTACTTTCATTTCTTTCAAGAAATTTGACACATTTATAACAATAACATTTCTAGTAGTTTCTAGTTTAGAATTTATATTTAAAATTCACTTAGACAGTTTATCAAGCACTTGGTGTGCAATATACTACTCATTTACTAAAATTGTCAACTTACTTATAAAACTCATATCCTTCATTTCTCATACATTGAAAGGACCCGTTCATATACATTATAAACGATTCACAATAGTTGATTACATCGCGAGGTATTTGACCTCTATATGATACGTTTTACAAACATTGCATTCGTTTTTAAAAGACAAACTTTCTTTACATCAAAAATTGACGGCATGCATACCATTTCATATTACATCCAACTATAATTGACTTAATATTAATCTTGATGAACTCAACGACTCGAATGCAACGTCTTTCAAAGTATGTCTTGAATGACTCCAAGTAATATCCTTAAAATGAGCTAATGCACAGCGGAAGGTTTCTTTAATACCTGAGAATAAACATGCTTTAAAGTGTCAACCAAAAGGTTGGTGAGTTCATTAGTTTATCATAATCCATCATTTCCGTAATAGTAATAGACCACAAGATTTCAGTTTCTATAAATATCCGTACACTCGCAAGTGTATAAAAGTATTCTATAAGTTGTAGGCACCCGGTAACAAGCCTTAACGTTCATGTTTTACCCTCTGAAGTACACCAGATCAGGTGTGTTTAAAATAACCTCGAAGTACTAAAGCATCTCATAGTCAGGATGGGGTTTGTCAGACCCAATAGATCTATCTTTAGGATTCGCGCCTACCGTACATAGACAAGTAGTTTAATGTTACCAAGCTAAGGGTATATTTCTGGTTTAAACCCACATAGAATCGGTTTTAGTACTTGTGCCTATTTCGTAAAACATTTATAAAAACAGCGCATGTATTCTCAGTCCCAAAAATATATATAAAAGGGAGCAAATGAAACTCACAATACTGTATTTCGTAGCAATTATGTATATGACGGCATTGAACAAGTGCAGGGTTTGTCTCGGATTCACGAACCTATATTAAGTATATATATATTTATATGTTGGTTAATATCTGTCTAACAATTTAGGTCAAGTCGTAGTGTATCACAATCCTAATGCTCGAGACCGACATGCAAAAGTCAACAAAAGTCAACTTGACCCAAAATGACTTCCAAAATCTATACATGTTTATTATATAACTTATATATAGTAGTTTTATATATTTAAATATATTTATCAGATCTTATTATACTAAATAATACAAGTCATTTATTAATAAATAAAAATTTATATTAAAATTCATATATGATAAAAATATACTTTTATATATCTCAAGTAATAAAATTTATAAAATTCACTTAATATCATAAAAATATAGTGGTATGTATTATTAATATAATTACATTACGTGTGGTAAAAATATCTTTGTACGCATATTTATTTGATAAAATAATATTGATAATAATGATAATGATAAAAATAATAAAATGATAGTTTCAATAAAAATATTAATTTTTAGTAATAAAGATAATTTTAGCAATAACATCAACTGATAACAGTTATAATAATCGTTTTAATAAAATATTAAAATTAATGATAATTCAGTTGACCATATCTTTTAATCCGTTCATCGAAACCACACGATTTCTAAATGAAAAGTTATTAATTTTTTTATTCAGCTTTTCAACGACATGCATATCATATAACTTATCTCAGTAGCATATGTATCAAATTCGTGATTTATCATAAACTATTTAACGACGAAACTAAGCATACAAACATGCATAATCATATATACTCGAGCACTAGTCAGGGATACACTATTAATATATAAAAGATAAGATATGAATGCTCACGTATCAATATTGTGATTCAATATTGCAGGAAAGTACGTAGACGCAACGAAAATGATAAACGTTAGGTTGACCTCACGAGCAATACCCTCGATCAATACCCATAACCTTCATAGCTATAACCCATAATTTCCTTAGCTCTATCCCATTTGAAAACTTATTTTGAAATTGTCTGAATATAACTCCGTCGTAGTATTTTATGTATACTAATAATATCTTGAAATAATACTAAGTAAATATATATATATATATGTAATTCGATTGAGAGAGTTTAGAGAAATATATTTTCAAGTTTCTATGAAATAATGAAACCTATTGAATTCTATTTATAATAGATTTTTGAATTATTAAAGTGAATTATTAAAGTATGAATTATTAAAGTGAATTATTAAAGTATGAATTATTAAAGTGAATTATTAAAGTATGAATAATTAAAGTGAATTATTAAAGTATCAATTATTAAAGTGAATTATTAAAGTATGAATTATTAAAGTAAATTATTAAAGTATGAATTATTAAAGTGAATTATTAAAGTATGAATTATTAAAGTTAAAGTAAAGTAAAAGTAAAGTAAAGGTAAAGTTAAAGTATAGCAAAAGTATAAAACTATGTACGTATAATACGCGTATAAAAAAATATATATAATATTAATTTAAATCGTTTTATATATTTAATAAAATAAAATACAAATATCGTTATCTTTATCATACTGGTTAAGTATTGAGTTGTCAAAAAGAATAGATTTCTTAAATCACAGTGGACCTCATAACATAGGCCCGTAATCATATCATAATGTATCTGATAATTCAATTATTTGATATTATCTCTTAATTCTGTCGATAAATATATCGAAACAAATATGTTCATGTAAAGTATCATATATCTAATACTTTGTTAATGTTTTTAGTTAATATTATATATTATATATACATATCTATATACACATAATTGTTCGTGAATCATCGAACACGGTCAAAGGGTAATTGATTACATGAATGTAGTTCCAAACTTTTTGAGATATTACAAATTCTGCTTATCGTGTCGGAAACATATAAAGGTTAAGTTTAAATTTGGTCGGAAATTTCCGGGTCGTCACAGTACCTACCCGTTAAAGAAATTTCGTCCCGAAATTTGATCGAGGTCGTCATGGCTAACTATAAAAATGTTTTCATGAAGAATATGAGTTGATAAATAGAGTTTTATCATCATTGAGTAATATAGATAAAACAATTTGATTACGCGAAGAGTATAAGTGAAGCTATCGCAAGAGAGTGAAATGAGTAAACGTATATTCATTTTAACCGATGATGTAGTTATGATTGATTTCCGGAATTCATGGGATTTAAAGAAAATCTTTGCAATAAGATTTGGTTCTTCGGCGATTAAGGAAATCAGGATCTTCTTTGATTAAATGTGATAATCTGTCTCGATTTCTCTGTCTGATATTTTACTATAATTCCACCCCCTTCGTTTCTTTATTTCCACAGCTCACACCTTCTAGTCTTTCTCCCCAATTCATACTTTAAAGCATTCGTTAATATGCTTCATCCAGTATTGATTCTTGATATACTCTTAACTTTCATATCTTTCATTCTTCTTTTTCATCTACCACCGGAGGAAGTTATTTTCTTCTACCATTACCTCGGGGTTATTGTGTTTTTTATTCTCCCGTGTCTTTATATTGCTATACGCATTGATATACACGGTTTGTAATTTCGGGATTGTTATCGGGCTTTATATTCTCCATTATATTTCTGAGCTTCATGCTTTCGTTTTCTCTTCCCGACCTTAAGTCAAGCGGATAATGGTCCAGAATTCATAGATATGAATTTTTGGATGAACATAGTTAATGTTCCAAGAAGAAAATCGTAATGGCACGATCTTGATTTGGCAAATTACCAGAATATCCGAAAATATAGAGCTATCAAGATGATATGTTCTTAATATGTTTGGAAATTGGGTAGAATATAAGAGTCGTGTAAACAGTACATGATGACGGTATGTTCTGTGAATCATCACGTTCCATTAGAAACTCAGCATGACTTACTGTAATATAATCACGTTGATCAAGTGTCATTATATTATACTAACTCATGCTTCAATTCCCAACACTACTTCAAAAACATTCCTATTTTAAATTCAAATTTTTTTTTAGAATTTAGAAACTGACAAAGTTTCTTTTTATGTTGTAACGCAGATATTGCGAAGAGATAAAAGATTTCGGATAAGAATAGTTGTGAAAATATCTTCAGGAATATCGAAGATATTATAATAAAAGATACGATAATATGGATGATGAAGAAGATTTGTCTGTGAAGGTTTAGAATAAGAAGTAAGTTGTTTGCTAACGATTTCAGTAGACACTGAATCATTTGGATCCTTTGAAGGTGGGTTTAGTCTTTGTGATTTGTCCACAGCCTCCTTCATGGTCTGCTCAATCCGTTTTCCAGTTTCAAACCTTCTCTTTTTCTCAGCTTTACCACCATACTATTCTTTATCATCAAACTTTTGACTGTTAAAGTCGTTTACAGTTTTTGCTGCTTCATCAGCATTTTTCCAATTTCGGAGAACTAGTTCATAGTTTGGGATGTTTTTCAGAAAATTCACATTTGAAGTATGTAAGTCTAGGAGATAGACGTTATATGTATAACTTTTGACGTAAAATTGTCGCGAAATTCAAAATACTGATTGCTAATTCCCAGTAGTTGGTGTGACAATTATTGTTACAGGATGTAGGTGAGTACATGATGGGGTTTTAATGAATAAGTATAGTGGCTTTTCGGAGAGGCTTAAGTCGAAGGTTAATGAAGTTGTTGATAAGTTTACTGCTAATGTGGCGAGATATGAAAGGTTCCCCGGTAACAATGATGAAGGGGTAATTGTTATAATAAGGTTTATTCGTATAAACAAACGAAGGTGATTTGCTGGAGCTGTGACAAAACTGTCTATTTTGGAAAGAGATTGAAAAATTATATTTGGTAATAAATATCAAAGGATCTGACACGGATACGTGTTAAACTATAACTTTGGTTTCGAGAGCTTTTCAGATGCATGACAGTGGGTAATATGTGGTTGGATCATCATCTCGCATGTCTTTAAGAATTTTGAAGTGTTTGAACACATATTGTAATTGTTAATATACATATGATGTTCTAAGATTTTGAATGATACAAATATTTTTTGTGAGTTCCAAGAATAGAAATGAGGTTCTAGGACAGTTTTGAAGTCAAAGTATAGTTTTGAAAGATGTAGGAATCTAAGAGTGATGATTTCGGTTATATCTTGAATCGAATTCCGAGATTTCAAAATCAGAATATGTAATTAGATTTTGAATGAGTATGGTTGTTTTGATTTATATAAAAGAATGTATATTGTTGTGAAAGTAGGGAGTATAATGGATGATTTGCTGAATCAGATTCGAAGAATGTAACATATTAATTGTGAATTTATATATCTCTCGGGTATTACCTACCCGTTAAAAAAAATTTCACAATTAATATTTTGTACAAAAGAATTTTATTACAGTCTTTATGGAAATATATATGTGTATATTTCTTCAGATGTAATATTGATTTAATGAGTTAGTATTAAATTAAACTCATTTGATTTATGGTTAAGGCTAGGATAGATAATTTCTAAACTTTAGAAATTACATAATCACCGTAGAATGTTTCCCCAATGAAGTTATGAATCAATACTTCATCGTTGTGGTATTCCTTGGTATCTACATGGCGTATGACGTCGATGCTCGTGGGACAGATTGTGAAGTTGAGGTTTGCGATGCGGTTGTTGTTGGTGGTGGTAATGGTACTGTTGATGTTGTTGATGGTGGTACTGGTTATGCTGCTGGTGCTGCTGCTGGTGTTTGTAACCTTTGCACCATATTCTCCAAAGCCACTACCCGAGCGCGAAGCTCGTTGACTTCTTCTATTACACCGGGGTGATTGTCGGTTCGGACGAGTGGATAAATAAGATCTAGAATTTGGTGTAGTATACAATTATGACGAGATACTCTGGAAATGAGAGAGAAAGTGGTGTTTTGGACAGGTTCGCCGGTAAGTGCTTCAGGTTCATTGCCAAGAGGGCAATGTGGTGGATGAAAGGAATCGCCTTCTTCTTGTCTCCAATGGTTAAGTAGATTACGAACCCATCCCCAATTAATCCAGAATAGATGATGGCTAATTGGTTGATCCATTCCGGTCACACTGCTTTCGGAGCTCATGTGGAAATCCATATCGGCATAGCTGTCGGAATCCGAGGAACTCGAACTGGTTGAGGGATCCATCTTGTATGATCAGGGAAAGAATTTTTTGGTATGAAATAGATTGTAGAATTTAGATTTGGTATTCTTCAATACATAATTTACTTATGTATATATAATACCAAAATCCCATAAATTACGGAGGAATCTTTGAAAGATGTCAGTCAAAGTTCACAGTAACAGATATGCTAAGATAAGAATTCGTCTATACACTATTAAGCAATAAATGTAGGAAAACACGTCTAGACTTAAGAATGATAAGCAGGTAATTTTCTAAGGATGGTAAGTAGATGATTTCCGACTAAAAATGATAAGCAAAACTTTTGACATGCAGACACGGTCGAAGTCCAGACTCACTAATGCATCTTAACAACTATCAGTTAGACACACTAATGCAAGACCTGGTTCGCTAAGACCACCGCTCTGATACCAACTGAAAGGACCCGTTCATATACATTATAAACGATTCACAATAGTTGATTACATTGCGAGGTGTTTGACCTCTATATGATACGTTTTACAAACATTGCATTCGTTTTTAAAAGACAAACTTTCTTTACATCAAAAATTGACGGCATGCATACCATTTCATATTACATCCAACTATAATTGACTTAATATTAATCTTGATGAACTCAACGACTCGAATGCAACGTCTTTCAAAGTATGTCTTGAATGACTCCAAGTAATATCCTTAAAATGAGCTAATGCACAGCGGAAGGTTTCTTTAATACCTGAGAATAAACATGCTTTAAAGTGTCAACCAAAAGGTTGGTGAGTTCATTAGTTTATCATAATCCATCATTTCCGTAATAGTAATAGACCACAAGATTTCAGTTTCTATAAATATCCGTACACTCGCAAGTGTATAAAAGTATTCTATAAGTTGTAGGCACCCGGTAACAAGCCTTAACGTTCATGTTTTACCCTCTGAAGTACACCAGATCAGGTGTGTTTAAAATAACCTCGAAGTACTAAAGCATCCCATAGTCAGGATGGGATTTGTCAGACCCAATAGATCTATCTTTAGGATTCGCGCCTACCGTACATAGACAAGTAGTTTAATGTTACCAAGCTAAGGGTATATTTCTGGTTTAAACCCACATAGAATTGGTTTTAGTACTTGTGCCTATTTCGTAAAACATTTATAAAAACAGCGCATGTATTCTCAGTCCCAAAAATATATATAAAAGGGAGCAAATGAAACTCACAATACTGTATTTCGTAGCAATTATGTATATGACGGCACTGAACAAGTGCAGGGTTTGTCTCGAATTCACGAACCTATATTAAGTATATATATTTATATGTTGGTTAATATCTGTCTAACAATTTAGGTCAAGTCGTAGTGTATCACAATCCTAATGCTCGAGACCGACATGCAAAAGTCAACAAAAGTCAACTTGACCCAAAATGACTTCCAAAATCTATACATGTTTATTATATAACTTATATATAGTAGTTTTATATATTTAAATATATTTATCAGAACTTATTATACTAAATAATACAAGTCATTTATTAATAAATAAAAATTTATATTAAAATTCATATATGATAAAAATATACTTTTATATATCTCAAGTAATAAAATTTATAAAATTCACTTAATATCATAAAAATATAGTGGTATGTATTATTAATATAATTACATTACGTGTAGTAAAAATATCTTTGTACGCATATTTATTTGATAAAATAATATTGATAATAATGATAATGATAAAAATAATAAAATGATAGTTTCAATAAAAATATTAATTTTTAGTAATAAAAATAATTTTAGCAATAACATCAACTGATAACAGTTATAATAATCGTTTTAATAATAATATTAAAATTAATGATAATTCAGTTGACCATATCTTTTAATCCGTTCATCGAAACCACACGATTTCTAAATGAAAAGTTATTAATTTTTTTATTCAGCTTTTCAACGACATGCATATCATATAACTTATCTCAGTAGCATATGTATCAAATTCGTGATTTATCATAAACTATTTAACGACGAAACTAAGCATACAAACATGCATAATCATATATACTCGAGCACTAGTCAGGGATACACTATTAATATATAAAAGATAAGATATGAATGCTCACGTATCAATATTGTGATTCAATATTGCAGGAAAGTACGTAGACGCAACGAAAATGATAAACGTTAGGTTGACCTCACGAGCAATACCCTCGATCAATACCCATAACCTTCATAGCTATAACCCATAATTTCCTTAGCTCTATCCCATTTGAAAACTTATTTTGAAATCGTCTGAATATAACTCCGTCGTAGTATTTTATGTATACTAATAATATCTTGAAATAATACTAAGTAAATATATATATATATGTAATTCGATTGAGAGAGTTTAGAGAAATATATTTTCAAGTTTCTATGAAATAATGAAACCTATTGAATTCTATTTATAATAGATTTTTGAATTATTAAAGTGAATTATTAAAGTATGAATTATTAAAGTGAATTATTAAAGTATGAATTATTAAAGTGAATTATTAAAGTATGAATAATTAAAGTGAATTATTAAAGTATCAATTATTAAAGTGAATTATTAAAGTATGAATTATTAAAGTGAATTATTAAAGTATGAATTATTAAAGTGAATTATTAAAGTATGAATTATTAAAGTTAAAGTAAAGTAAAAGTAAAGTAAAGGTAAAGTTAAAGTATAATAAAAGTATAAAACTATGTACGTATAATACGCGTATAAAAAAATATATATAATATTAATTTAAATCGTTTTATATATTTAATAAAATAAAATACAAATATCGTTATCTTTATCATACTGGTTAAGTATTGAGTTGTCAAAAAGAATAGATTTCTTAAATCACAGTGGACCTCATAACATAGGCCCGTAATCATATCATAATGTATCTGATAATTCAATTATTTGATATTATCTCTTAATTCTGTCGATAAATATATCGAAACAAATATGTTCATGTAAAGTATCATATATCTAATACTTTGTTAATGTTTTTAGTTAATATTATATATTATATATACATATCTATATACACATAATTGTTCGTGAATCGTCGAACACGGTCAAAGGGTAATTGATTACATGAATGTAGTTCCAAACTTTTTGAGATATTACAAATTCTGCTTATCGTGTCGGAAACATATAAAGGTTAAGTTTAAATTTGGTCGGAAATTTCCGGGTCGTCACATACATAAATCATGATTTCATCACTTTTAAATTTGTTTTCTTAACAAATTCATAACATAACAGAATCAACATCTAGCATACATACAAAACATAATATATATCATCTTTAACAAAACTCATTTCCAATTTCTTATTATGATTCCAAATCCTATGTGTTTGGTTCACATCTTTTATTTATAGGATTTCACAAACACACATGCTCTTTCTTGTTATTAAAAACACTTCTTTAATTTATAGGATTTCATAAACACACATGCTCTTTCTTGTTATTAAAAACACTGCTACTTCAAAATCTAATGAACAGATTTAACATTTTGGCCATACGTTGTTTCATACTTTCTCAGAAAGTCAAAATACTACTATATCACATATATATATATATATATATATATATATATATATATAAACATATTTACAATAGCTACACATAAACTATCAAGCATGTGTCACGATATTCTAAATAATTACAAGATGAAAGCACCTGCAGCTAGCAATCTTCGCACAGAAAATGAAAAATATATAAAATAGTAGTAATACGTATCACTTTAGTAGACATATGTAAGCCCAAAATCAAAAAAAATAAATAGATAATTAAAAACCCTAATTAAATTCGAAAGAGAATAAATAATGATGAAAAAATCTGGGTGAAAATTAGAATCTATAAAAATTTTGAAGGTACCTGACGTATATGATTAGAGAATTAAATTTAGAACTACGGAGTATAAAATCTAGGGATGTTGTTTTTGTGGTATCCATGAGAAAGCTTGGAGAAACATTTGGGGGAGTACAAAAGTAGCAGATGTGTTGTATTTTATAAGTTTTTGATTTATGTTCTTGATTTTTCATTTCCCGCCTATGTTTCCTTCTAAAAAAAATGCAAACATAGAACCCTTTTTTTGTTTAAAAGAGGTTTCAAAAGTTTAAAACCGGTTTTACTAAAAAGAGGTTTCTAAAGTGGTAGTAAAGGAACAGGTTGTTTAGAAAAAAGAGGTTTCAAAGGTTGGGAGCAGTTTTTAGCTAAAAAGAGGTTCCTAGAGTGGACCAAAGAAACCTGTTTTCAAGTAAGCTTCAAGAAACCGGTCTCTTATAGTTTTTGAAACCGATTTTTTAAGAATTTTTCAAAAAGAGGTTCCTAATAGGGGTTTTTTTGCTTATTTTTGTAGTAGTGAGTAATAATTGTATTGTTACTAGGATCCAATATGTAAAGCCCACAAGTAACCATATTTAAAGTTTATGACTCAAGATGATCGATGGTTGAAACATAAACAATTTTAAAACCAACTTCATGCAAGGAAAGCTTGACTGTTCTTGCAGTAGAGGCAGCTCAAAAGTTGTCGATACAAATGATGTGGATCTCATCTATTCGATCACCTACCTAATCGATGTGAATAATTTAAATTGATACGGATATGGATATTGATAAATCTAAATTGATATATAAAAACAGTTTCATTCATAGATATATTTATTGATAACCGAAATACAAATATAAATACATAAATATAGATATATGCAAACACATTTATTATTACAAACACATTAATCACTAATCATTACACATATATTTTATTTGCAATCATATAATATAATGAATTAACTATAATATATTACAAATTACACATTTTTTCATATTCTATTTTTGTAAATTTAACAAAATTGCATATGTTATACTTCGACAAATGTTGCGTGTTCTTATTGGTGGATTTTAATTGTGGCACGTGATATATATTATTGTTATATTGTATTTTTATTTTTATTACATATTATAAATTATTATAAATTTTTTTTTAATACTCAATGAATATACATTAATTTGATTAATAGAGTAGATATAGATACACATAAACAAATGAAATAAATTAAATATATATGGATATAAATGAAGATAAATTAAATAGATATTAATATGAAGATGAATACGAGATCACCCGATTCGTATCTGATTATTTTCATTCCTACTCCACATGTTTTAAGGGTTACGGTAAGACAGTAGTAGTGTGTTTTTTTCTTTTATCTTTTTTATTCTTTCAAAAAAATATATAATATATTAAATAAAGATCTTTGACTCTGACCAAATTAACAAAACAATCCAAATTAAGGAACCCAACAACTACACTTGGTGGCTCAAATAATACTAATTACTAAACGCTAACATATAATAAATACGAAAGTGAACCAAAAAAGTACCACATCCAAGTCGGCATATAAGCAGCAATTGTTACATTGATGGCGGATTCTTTTACGTAATTTAAGTTTTTTACCTTTTCAAACTTTAATTTATTTTATTAATTACTATTACTATATTATCTAACAGACAAAAATGATGAATAGTATCAAGGGTAATTTCCTCTCTATACCTATTTTACTGTAGCAAGGGAATCACTGTAGCCGTTAACACTGTAGCAACGGAATTACTGTATGGCACTGTAGCAATTTTTTTTCGGTTCGTTTACTGTGGCTTTTTTTTTCTCTACCCGTTATAACAATTTTTTTTATTTTTTCTTTTTTGGTTTCCTTTATATTTTTCTCCACGGAATAACGATTTAATTGCGTTAAATTTTTAAAAGTCAACAATTCCATAGAGAAACGCGGAGATGCACGTATATTGTTAATTTAAAATAACATTTAAATCTTTGATGGGTTATAGCTTTTAGTTCGACTCAAGTTGCGCTTCAACGACATCATCGTTAGCGAACCTTGCTTCGCGTCAGGGGTTCGGTTTTCAATGTATTTTATTGTGTTTAGTTTGTAAAATTATTTCCAAATGGCAATGACAAATATATTTCAAAATATATATTTGGCTGCTTGATCATGATACTTCCTACTCGATAACATGTTCCTTGTCAATTTGATGGATCATGTTTAAAGATAAAAGTCTATACCAACAATTCAGTCCCCAGATATATTAGTTAACAACAACAACAACAAAACCTAATTTCATATGTGTGGGGTATGGAGAAGGTGAGACGTAGACAATCCTTCCTCTACCCTTGAATAAAGAGAAGTCGTTTCTCCACCCCGAGTGAAACACTCACAAGAGTAGAGAGAGTCATCCCTCTCTCTATTCGACGGATAAAGAGATTGCTTCCAAGCGGACCTCTGGCAGATAGTAAGGGAAATAATTTTTTTTCTTCAATATATATATATATATATATATATATATATATATATATATATATATATATATACAATAATAATAATAATAAAATAAATAAATAAATAAAATCTAAAAAATAAATAAATAGATAAATAAATAAATAAAAAATAAATAAATAGATAAATAAATAAATAAATAAAACTAAGATAAAAATAAATAAAGAAATAATTAAATAAAGACGGCATGAAAATGGTGGAATCAAATTTTCATGGGTTTTAGAAACATGCCTGAAGTTCAATTTAGTCTAGAAGTAGCAGTCAAGTTGCCAATAAATCGACACTCGCTATTGCCTCACTTAGTAGGGCCATAATTAGAAAAAAAAAATAATAGAAATAAATAAATAAATAAATAAATTATATATATATATATATATATATATATATATATATATATATATATATATATATATATATATATATATATATATATATATATATATATATAAACGTACCTTAGGCTGCTGTGAGGTGCTTAAGGCATACCTGGAAAGTGGTACACTAAAAAAATAATAACCATATATGATCATATACAAACGACCATAAACACACATAAACATGCATATCTACATACATACATACACCCCACATCCATCCATATATACATACATACATACCTACATCCGAACCGAAACATACCTAATATGGAACATATCTGCGTACATAAATACACACATACATAAATACACCCCTTCGTGCATACATACATACATACATACATACATACATACATACCTACATACACATACACACATACGAAATCATACGAACATACGTCCATAAAAGATACATAGATGCAACCATATAAGCACACATACAACAAAACGTTAACATGCATACCCAAAAACATACCTACATAGACATGCGTGAAATCCATACCATAGACCCTAAATATGCGTACATACAAACACATACATCCATACAAGCAACAACATACCTGCACATACAAGCATACCCAATACCAAGAGGGGGTCCTGTAAAAAGCAAAGTGCGAAAATACACTAAACATGAAGATACATGCTTACATAAACATTCATACGTAGATCCCTTTAAAAGAAGACACATACACACATTCACCCATATCCATATACCCACATACATACATATCCACATACACACCTACGAACCAAAACCTACTCGTATATTCTAATTAAAGTCCTCCACTCATTCCTATCAGAAGTCATGTCCTCGGTCAATAAGAACTCCTTCAAGTTGAGCTTTATTCTATCCTCCCACCTACGTGTAGGTCTACCCCATCTCCTTACACCGTCAACCGTAAGTGCCTCGACTCTCCTAACAGGTGCAGTAAGAGGTCGCCTCCTCACATGCCCAAACCATCGAATTCGTTCTTCTCTTAGCTTGTCGATGATGCTTCTAACTTTCAGGTTCTCCCTAAAAACACTATTTAAAATCATATCCAACATGGTTTTACCGCATGTCCACCTAAGCATCCTCATCTCTGTCACCTCCATCCTTCGCTCTTGCGCCTTCGTCAATGGCCAACACTCTGATCTGTATATCATGGCAGGTCTAATTGTCACCTTGAAGAATTTCCCTTTCAGCTTAAGGGGGATCTTCTTGTCGCATAAGACTCCAGCTGATACCCTCCACTTTACCCATCCTACTTTAATGTGGTGCGACACGTCTTCATCTATCCTCTCGGATTTTTAGAGCACCAAGCCAAGGTATTTAAACGAAGTTTGTGGATGCAATATCTGGTCTCCAATGCAGATGTTCACTCCATCATCTTGTTCATCATCATTCCTATGGAAATCACATATAAGATATTCCGTTTTTTGTCTACTAACCTTAAGTCCATTTCTTTCTAAGGCCACCCTCCATAGGCCACCCTTCATAGGCCACCCTACATTGCTCCAGTCTTCTATTAAGCTTCTCCTTAGATTAGGAAACAAGCACAATATCATCGGCAAAAAATCAAGCACCAAGAGATACACTCTTGTATCCCTCGAGCAAGCTCGTCAAGGATCAAAGCGAAAAGAAAGGGGCTAAGGGCCGATCCCTGATGCAGACCTACTCCTATTGGGAAAGCTTCGGTATTTCCCATCGGCGTTCGAACGCAAGACTTCGCCCCTTCCCCGGATATATTAGTTATTTTATATTTTTACTTTATAAATATTTAATAAAAAATAGACCTGGGTTATATAATATTGAGCTATATTTTTGGGTATTTTTAGATATTGACCATGTACAACTGCACACCTTGCTCGCCTCAATATTCAGGCTCTTCTCAATTATGTATTTCATTTCGTGGTTTTGAGATTGGAGGTAATCTATACACCTCATCTATTTTGTCATAAGCTACTAAATAAATTATATAGAGTGAGCTTGATAAAATATACGAAGTAATGATTAACGGCTTAATAAATCTATCATTACCCCTACATACTAATATGCATGGACAAAATCGTAGTTTCAGTTTTATCCGAATGTCGTTTTGAGTTTGCGTTCACACTACACCCGGCCCCTCAATTTCGGCTTCATATACAAAACGACCCCCCAACTTTCTACTTTTTTAGGGGTAAAAAACGTGAATATATAATTTTTAAAAAAACAAAAGAAAATGATTCCACCCGTATTTTTAACGGGCCCTATCTTCTCGCTCGGTCCGAGTTAAATTTTTCCGAGACCACCGTTCAACTCGAAAAAATCAGACGGACACAACGGGACTAACTATACGCGAAACGGACATCGTTAAAAAAACACTAAATAACGGGCCCTATATTCTCGCTCGGTGCGAGCTAAATTTTTCCGAGACCACCGTTCAACTCGATATTATTTTACTAACACAACGCGACTAACTATACGCGAAACGAACATCGTCAAAAAAACACTAAATATTTCGAGCTATATTTCATACATATACGTACACGTCCAACAAACAACCCAACCTACTAGATATATTAGGTACCAAACAACGTATATACAAATATGACCGCACGTTGAACACAACCGCAGCAACGCACGGTCGAATTTTTTCTAGTTCATATACAAAGGTTGCACAATACATAATACAAATATAAAAGCCTATAAACCAGTGAGTCTTTATTTTCTAATGAACTTAATTTGAAAATATCTATTATAACAGAGAACAAAAACAGCAGATACCATCAAAATTCACACATACAAACAAATGATGTATAATTAATAATTAAGGACCCTAATTTATAATTAGGGACTCAAACAAAATTACTAGAACAAATACTATAAAAATAAAACCACAAACTTCCATTTTGAAATGACTCATTTAGTTCAATTTCAATACTAAAGTATTCAAAAGAACTTAATAGGTAGATAAAAAAGAGTTTCAATTTTTTTACCAAATTAAAGCTCCCGCTAGAACATAATTATCACAGTAAATAGTGCAAGTCCTCGCCACCCCCAATCAATAAACAAACTCGTGGGCACATCCTCCAACAAAAGCGTCAGCACTTTTACAGTAAACTTTATTGTATAAGAGTGCTCACAACAGTGACATACTTCCTCCTCAGGACTAGCTGTCACATCAGCGCCACATCAACATTTTTTTCTCATGACTAAACTCATGATTAAACACTACCAATAGTGACATACTTCTTCAAATAAATTGGGACCCACTATACTAATTAATTATTGTGTAGTACAAATAGTAGAACAAAATGTACAAGTAATGAAACCCTTATCTTCCTCATTTCTTCCGTCCAGAAATCTGATTGAAAAAGACATAGAAACGGGCTGATGCGTGGGAGGCGGCCTGGGCGGAACCATGGGCGGTTCGCTGCCAACTGTGCCCACCTGGGCGGAGGTGTGGACGGGGTTGAAATAACCACCGTTGGGACTTCTCTAAATAGGCCATGAACGTAAGTCTTTAAACTTGCACCGTTCATAACTTTCTAATTGAAAGTGTTTAGCTCATCTCCTCTTAGCTTTGTTCTTTTAATAAGTCTTCTTGTAAAGTTTAAGTCATTAATAACTTTTACAAACAACTACATAACTATAAAAGAACATTACGTGGTTGATCCTTAACGTTTGTCTCATATTTCATATATGCCTTTAATGTACTTTTTGGACTTGATTGGTCACTCAAGTATCGTATATTACGTGGTTCGTCCTTCTCACTAAAAAACATCAGTAAGATACCGTTAAGTGTTAACATGTGCCTAACATGTGAGGGTGTATTTGTCATTTCAACTTCTACAACTCACTTTAACCCATTATTATCTTCCACAAATACCCCATATACTGCTACCATCAGAGATTCACTTTCAACTCATAATTCCTTCATCCTTTTTCCAATTTAATTTTTAATTTATATAATTAATAATTAATATGCCCACAAAACTCTATGTAGACATTTTTTTGGCAAAAATATTAATATGTAAATATATAATAGACCCGACGATCCGGTGGTACAACAGTGAACATGTCGTGAAGATCTGTTGTGACAGTAACTGGTCACAAACGACCAAAACATAATGACCCTCGCTCTATTCATTCTAAACAATATGAACAACTACATTGACAGCAGAGCGAGTACAAAGAACTTACAATCAGTGTTGTAAATCTCCTTATTTCTCCACGAGATCTCTCCGAGATCTCATTTTTGGAATGCCGCCGAGACGAGATGTCCATCTCCCGAGATTTCTCGGTCAACTCGGTCAAACTTGGTCAAAGCCACGATTTCTCAAAATTTCTCGCTCATTTATCGAATTTTCTTATAAAATCTTGTAATTTTTCAGATTTTCTTGCCCATTTCTTGGATTTTTTTGTAAAATCTTATAAAAACGTATATAAATATGCATATATTGATTTATTTGTATATATCTATATTATAAAAACTAAAAAGTCAATGTAAGTCAACGTCCGAGATCTCCCCGAGATTTTTCTGAGATGCCGAGATCTCTCAAAAAATGTCTAAACGAGATCTCCAACCTTGCTTACAATTGAAGATACATAAAAACGAAACCACCAAGCCCACAAAAGACCCAACGACGGAAAAAATAGAAGGAATTAATCAAACTCACGACAACCGAACAAAAGCATAATCAAACCTTAAAGGAACCAGTCACCATCGCCAATTTTCTAAGGACAATTACAAACCCCCAGACTCAAACAGTCCAAACAACAGGCTCCGGCAGCTGCCAGCAACATCCGACGAACGCAAATGACAACCAACCGCCACCAACACCTTTTTAAGTTACCAACGACTGCTAGGGCCGTCAACAACAAAACTAATCGCCGTCAGCCACTAATTGCCGCCAGAAAACCACCTTAGGTAGCTAGCGGTGTTCGTCGACCACTGTCGCCACCTCCTTCGACAACCGAGAACAGGTAACAGCTGATAGCAGTTGCTCAAGGCCGTGAAAAACCACCACCTCTCCTCAACAATCTCTACGGTAGTAGGACCATCGAAGTCTTCCGGATGTCAACATAAAACATGATTCACCATACCCCAACCAAATCAAACCCACCTTCACCCAAAACCGAAACCCAACCGACAGAGTTGTAGAGTTCCAGGCGGAACTCGTCCGCCTACAACGCAAACATAGAAGAGAAGCAGCAGAGGGAACATAGACAAGAGACGGCGAGGGAAACCTACCACCGCCGTTTGTAGGAAGTATTTATTAGTTGATATTATAAAAAATCAATTTAATTATATAATAACAACGACAACATTCACACTCACATGTAATGAGGTTTTTGATGTGCGTAGGGGTGTATACAAAATAGTTATATTTTTACTACGAAATATGACGAAATATGATACAAGTTTTAATTAATTTATTTACAAATGGGATATACCTAAACTCTGCTACAACACCATAGGCAGTGTACCTAATCGTAGAGTAGTATAGTTTTTAGTAAGTCCGGTTCGTTCCACAGGGAGACGACTTATTTTACACTATATTTTAAACAACTATATTTATACAAAATATATATTTTTATATATAATAATAATAATACAAAAGGGGGTTTACCGTTTAATGACTGGTTTATCGATTTTATATTTTAAGTCACAATTAAAACCTAATGAAAAATATAAATGACGATAATTTAAGTGCGTAAAATAAAATGCGATAAGAAATAAGATAAAAGTATTATACTTATTTAAACTTCCGTAATCATGATGTTTGACTTTTTTATTTTAATTAATTATCATGGGTTAATTGTCTTTTGTCCTGGATTATTTAATATGTCCATCTGGTTTTTATCCATAACAGTCCATCAGTCATAAATATAAAGTGCGAGTGTCCTCGTCAAATTATCCTTATATCCGAAGTCAAATATTCTAACTAATTGGGGACTTAAACTATAATTACACCAATTTTCCTTGTATGTAATTCACCCCTGTTTTAATAAGTCCATTGACTATTAATCCATTCCCGTGTCCGGTTAAATGAACGATTATTAGTACTTATAAATATCCCACCCATCGTGTCCGATCGAGTGTATATAGTTATTTATAGGTACGTCCAATTGTAAATCTTTATATTAAATTAACGAACTATATAAAGCCCATTAATAGTCCATAGTCTAATTTTCACAAGTGTCGTTCTTTTGTTCAAACCCCAATTATGGTACAAAACCCAATTACCCCATCTTTAATATTTAGTCCAACATCATGATTACTTCGGCTTAAATAAGCATAATAATAATTTAAGTACGAGACATTAATTTAAAAAGGAGAACATAACTTACATTGATTAATTATCGCGTAGTGTTACACGGACAGAACTTCGACTTCAAAACCCGTAAAATAACCTTTACATTACCCAAACTAACTAATATAAAATTACCCAATACTATATATATATATATATATAAATATATATATATATATATATATATATATATATATATATATATATATATATATATATATATATATATTATATTACAGAGGGAGACATTGAAAGAGTGTGTTTTGAGTTCGACCACAGGCCTGCCTTTTATAGCAATGTGGCCAGGTTTTTGCTGCCATACGATCGCATGGGAAAAGGGCAGTCAGGCCATGCGATCGCATGGCCCCTCTGGACAGCTCACTTTGCCTTGTCTCCTAGCTTGTCGACGTTATATTTAATTAATATATAATATATAAATAATTTATATAATTATTTAAATATTATATTATATTCTTGTGCATAGTTGACTCATAATTTTCGGCCCGTTGCGTCGCGCGTTGATAGTTGGCTCAGGTCTCGGTTCTGGATTTTCGAACGTCCTTTCGTACTATTTAATATCTTGTACTTTGCGTTTTGCAATTTGTAATTTGCACAAAAAATTATTTTCCTTAACTCCCAAAATCCGCGCAAGTCTTTAACTCACTTTTAATGGCACTTTTGAGTGCACTATGGCTTTAGTGGCACTTTTTCTTCAATTCTTTAATCTTCGTGCTTTGTCTTTACATTTATTTATTTAAACGATTACAACTTAAAAATAGAATAATTACAACTAAAAACTTTACATATTGGGATGATATTGCGACTAAATATATGTTCGTTTAGAGCACTATCAAATATCCCCACAATTGAGTGTTGCTTGTCCTCAAGCAATACAGATCTTGAAATTAAATCACATGAATCACTTCTTTATTCTTCACACTTTATACATTAGTGATTTTGATACTGCGGTATAAACAATGATAGTAACGATGTGGTTTACAGTCCCACATGACTATGAAAATTTAGATCCTTTAAGGAAATTGGATCTTTATGAAAACATTTGATCTTTTGAAAATTTATTCTAGCTTTTACCCTAGATAAGTTTTCCGGAATAACCCTTCACCGGTGTTTGCAAAATATTTTTGTGGGTTTCAGATTTTAAAATTTTAGCTCAAAACTTGCGGTTTTGTGTCACCCACTTGCTAACCTTGTATTAGGAAAACACACGTCCAGTATAATTGCTCCGTATATTACCTTTCGGTAAACTACCGTCTGGTTGTAAAGAAAAGCGTTGAACAAGCAACTGTTAAGGCAATTTCTAATGATATGCAGATGTTCATGGTCTAAAACGTGTCGGATGCAATTACTATCCTTTGTAGGAGCAATAGTAAAGATCACCCTATAGTTTTTCGGTCTGGCACAAGGTCCTGTCTTTGACCATGCTATGCAACCACCGTTCTTACGGTTGACACCCGATTTGGTTCAGATGACCTAATGAATTCCAGATGAATTCTTAGGATTTTACGTTCAATGGTAATGAACGTATTGAAAATAGGTTTTCAGAAAACAAATCGGTTTTAATTTGATCAAAATATTTTCTCGTTCAAGCTCGAGTTTAGATATCATCGAATTCCATGAGTTTGTAATTCTCAATCTTTAAGGTCAATCTCAAGGATTGAGTAATATCAGGCTTAAAAGCTGATTTTTAATCTTTAAGGAGATTATCCTTTCTGGAGGTCTGATTCATTAGTCTTATCAAGCTAATTTGCACGGCGCCCTCCCCATTTTACGAGACAGATCCTCTCATGGTTAGGATAAGTCTTACCACTTGGAGACCCTGTTTGATGCTGAGGTCCATGGATTTCCTGCTGATTTTAGAGATGACTTTTCTAGATTTTTCGTCAACCTACAGCTGGTCTGGACGACAACTCCTTGACCTAAATCAAGAAGCGTGTGTATTTTTTCGGAAGACTTTACTTCCTTTTAATGATAGAATTGATTCATCGTGTAGATCCATCTTTCTTTCAAATATATTACAGTAAATCGGGTAAAACTGATTAGTATCGTCCAAAACAAAAGCACCCGCAATAACTTTACAGAAACATGTGATAGATAGTTTTTTAATTGAATAACTTGGTACATTTTCCCCACACTTAGTTTCTTTCTTTGGCTTTTTATTCTCTTTTATTCTATTTTAAATGAATTCAAGTGTTTTAGGGTGTTTCTCAATTTATGTCCTTTTCGCGGTAACGATAATTTCGGTATTAACACCTAGTTTTCATCGTTCATAAATATGTATAAACATGATTTTGAATTCATTTATTTGAAAATTTTTAAAATTTTCACAAAATTTGGCAAATAAACCAAGTGCAAACCCGAGAGAATTTATAACCCTTCCCCACACTTGAGATCATGCAATGCCCTCATTTGCATGAAATCAGACTATAATTATAAATTCACGAGGGTGATAAGTGTAGAAAAGTGATTAAAAATACCCAGTTTGTAATTACAAAGCTCGTCGAATGATAGATGGCGCGCCTCATCGTTCATTCCTTTTGTTGTTTTATCACACATGTTTTTCTTCAAAAACGGTTGCTTTTCTGAACTATTTGTTAATTTTTGAAAATGCGTATTTTACCCTAACTTATCATGTATGTTCATTAACGAGTTATGCACTGACCCGAACCCCTAATTTAACGTTAAGTGGGGTTAGACTTCCCCATACTTAGCTGACGACATGTGAAGTCGGTAGAATAATGTAGTGACCCAGAAAATTTCGAATAATTTTGAACCAAACTCTCGATACGATTTCATATTTTCTACACGATAAGCAAAGTCTGCTATGTTGAATCTCAAAAATTTTGAACTATTTCATGAAATCATTTGACCTTGACTATTTTCGATGATTCACGAACCATTGGTTGTAAATATATGTGTATATATAAATATATGTACATGTATATATATATAATAACTTGAATTAAATTAATAAACTATTATTATATATATACATATACATATATATATATATATATATATATATATATATATATATATATATATATAAATATATGAATACTACTTGTATATATATATATTGTTATATTAAATTTAATTACTTAACATATATAATTAATATATTCAATTGTGTAATAAAACTTGCTATTTAAAACTATTTATATATATAAAGAGAATATATTAAAAATAATTGATTTCGAGCCTAATTAGTAAATGTCAGGGACACTCAGTTGACGTTTCGTTAGTTTTAATATAGATATATTACATGTTCATGAAGGACTAAAATAAAAGTTGAACTGTAAATCGATTACGAAGATGTTAGATTTGTTAAAAATATTTTTACCTTTTTAAGTTTAAATATTAGTACTCCGTACATATAAATTGGAACAGAAAATAAATAATTATCAAACCTTTTTGATCAGGTTTCAAACAGTTAATGAGTGAAATAATTAAATATATTTAATCTAAAAATTTAGGATTTTTAGGAACACTTTTATACGTTAACTGTTTAGCAATGGACACGATATAGCCATCCGGGGAAAAACGTCGGCAGAATTATTGTGATGGCTTTCCTGTTCTTTCACATGTTTGATTTTATTATTATATTGTTATTATTATTAATTATTAATATTAATTATTATTAGTTATTATTAATATTAAAGTTATTACTTTTCATCTGCATATATCGATATATATTTGTGTATATGATTTTCTTTATCACTCAACCCTCTTCTTCCTAGTCACCACCCCACCGTCACCACCATCATAATCACCGGCACCCTCACCCACCTTTGGCCCAACACCACAGCAGCACCATCTACGCCACCCTTTACCACCTAGCAACCGCCGCTATCTCCGATTTAAAAACAACACCCATTTTTTTTCTTCATAAAAACATCAAACGGCCGCCATTCAGTTTGTTGTTTATTTAAAGACCACCACCACCGTACCGATATCCTCATCACCGTGACACCAAAGACCACCTCCTTCTCTCTCTAACTCTCCCTCTCTTCTTCATCGTGAACCACTTTTCACACCACCAATACATCATCATCTTCTACTCATAACACAACCATAAACCACCACGGCAAACCTCAATCACCGAGAAACACCAAGCTAACTACCATACGTTTCTATTCCTGCTGCTACAATCCAGAACCAGAAAACCATCACCATCGCTTGATTTATTTTTATTTTTATTTATTTTTATATATTTTTCTTCTTCTTTCATCTGGGTTCCTAGTCGCTGCTGCTACTGCAGCTTACCTTCTTTTCCTGTGACAACGACAAGCATAAAGTGATGATTGATGGTGGACGAAAATTGACAATGATCGTGAAGATACGTTGGGGAAGATGATGAATAGTGTTACGTTAATTAAAGGAATACATGAAAATAATAAAGGTCTATAATGGTGATGAACGGGTCACACTGAGATTATGATAACTCGTTGATGATGACTGAAATGGAGATCGAATGGTATCTTGAAGAAGAAGAAGTAGTAGTAGGAACAATTACGTTAAATAGATTTTTATTATTAATTATTTCAGAAAAGCTTTGACAGAACAATGGTTTCGGTGTATGGTTGTTAAACGAGAGGTCCTGGGTTCGAACCCAGGCCATTACAATTTTTTTTTCCCTTATTAATTATAAGATGGGCCGTGCTAAATCGCTGCTGGGCCGAAGGGTTGTTGGGCCACCATGTTTATACCTTGTCTTGGGCCGTAAGCTATTGGACTAGTTAAATGGGTTATATATAATTACGTGGGAAGTAAAACAGATAAACTGAATTGGATGGATGGTTAAAGGTGTTGGTGCGAGTGAGCGAGAGGTCTCGTGTTCAAACCCATCTTGTTGCAATTCTTTCTATAAAGGCTTTAGAAGGTAGTTCCATAATTTTTTTTTTAAATTATTATTATTATCATAAATTATTATTGTTAATGTTATTATTATTATTATTATTATTATTATTATTATTATTATTATTATTATTATTATTATTTTTATTATTATTGTGATTATTATTACTAGTATTATTATTATTATTATTACAAAAATATGTATTAGTTATCATTTATTATTATTATTATTATGATTATAGTTACAATTATGAATATTATTATTATTATTGCTAATATATGTATTATTATTATTATGATTAGTAAAATTATTGTTATTATGAAAATAATACAAGTTATTATTATCTTCATTAGTATTAATATTAGTATTAAGTTGTTATCATTAGTATTATTATTATTATTAACACTGTTATTATTATCATTATATTATTAAAGTAAATTATCTCTTATTTAAAACTACCATTTATACTAAGATAAACATTATTACTACTATTATTATAACTATTATTACTATCATTAATATTATCATTCTTATCATTAATCGTATTATTACAAGTAGATATTTTTACATAAAAAAACATTACAATAATATTAATATTACATTTCACTATATGTTTATTCAAATGATGGTAACTAAACTATACATTAAATGTAACAATTAATATATAAATATATGTTGTTATCATATATAAATCCTAATATAAATTTTATTATTAACATGATATAAAGAATAATAAATATTAGAATATAAAATATGTAAATTGAAAATATTAAATTTATTTAAGTAACATATAATATAACTAGTATATTATTAATAATAATATATATAATTATTCAATTACGATTATGTGTATTAATATATATATTCTTATATGCATATTGTGAATGTCGGTTACCAGGTGTTCAATCCATATGAATGATATTTTTGTCTCTATACATGGGACGTATGTTTATGAGAAATGGAAATATGAAATCTTGTGGTCTATTAAAATTATGAAATGATTATTTATGTTAAACTAATGAACTCACCAATCTTTTGGTTGACACTTTAAAGCATGTTTATTCTCAGGTACAAAAGAAATCTTTCGCTGTACATTTGCTCATTCTAGAAAAATTACTTGGAGTCATTCATGGCATATTTCAAAAGACGTTGCATTCGAGTTGTTGAGTTCATCAAGATTGTTATTTAATCAATTATAGTAAGATATGTTATGAAATGGTATGCATGTCGTCAACTTTAGATGTAATGAAAGATTGTCTTTTCAAAATGAATGCAATGTTTGTAAAATGTATCATATAGAGGTCAAGTACCTCGCGATGTAATCAATTGTTGTGAATCGTTTATAATTGATATGGACTTCGTCCGGATGGATTAGGACGGGTCTCTACAGTTGGTATCAGAGCGGTGGTCTTAGTAAACCAGGTCTGCATTAGTGTGTCTAACTGATAAGTCGTTAGGATGCATTAGTAAGTCTGGACTTCGACCGTGTCTGTATGTCAAGAGTTTTGCTTATCATTTCGTGTCGAAAATTACCTGCTTATCATTCTTAGAGAATCACTTGCTTATCATTCTTAATCTAGACATATCTTACTACCTGGATTGCATGAATAGTTTATAGACAAAATTCCTATCTTAACGTATCTACTACTTCATATCTTAGTGTATCTGTTATTGTTACCTTTGCCTGACAGATTCCATAGATTCCTCCGTAACTTATGAGATTTTAGTATTATATATGCATATGTAAACTATGTATTACAGGGTACTAATCTACATCCTATAATCTATTTCTTATCGAAATTCCTTCATCTGATCGTACGAGATGAATCCTGCAACCAGTTCGAGTCCCTCAGATTCCGATAGCTATTTTGATAGTTATTCCGACAGCTATTCCGACATGGATCTTCACTCGAGCTCTGAAAGCAGTATAACCGAAATGGATCAACCATTTAGCCATCATCTATTCTGGATGAATTGAGGATGGGTTCGTAGTTGACTTAATCCATGGAGACGCGAAAAAGGCGATCCCTTCCACCCACTGAATTCACCTCTTGACAATGAACCCGAAGCGTTTATCGGCGAACCTATTCGATACACCATTTTCTCTCTCATTTCCAGAGTATCTCGACATGATTATATTCTATCCACAATTCTAAACCTTATTCACTCGCTTGTTCCGACCGATAATCATCCCGGAGTAATCAAAGAAATCACGAGCTTCGCGCTCGAGTAATCAATTTAGAAAATATGGTGCAAAAATTACCGGCTTCAACAACATCACCGGCATCAACAGTACCATCAATAACAACACCAGTACCATCAACAAAACACATCTCATTATGTACCTCGAGCATAATTATCGTCCTACGAATCGTTCTACATCATTTAACTTTGTTCGACATGACGATTATGTAATCTTCAATGTTTTAGAGATTATATATTCTAGTTCTAACGGTAAATCAAATGAGATTAATATCACATTAACTCATTAAATCCATGATTATATCTGAAGAAAATATATATGTAGATATATTTTCATAAAGATTGTAATTAAAAAAAAAATTCTTTCGTACAAACTGTTAATGGTGAAAATATTTTAGCGGGTAGGTAATACCCGAGGAATATTTAGATTTTCCATTAATAAGTTACAGTGTACATTCTTCGAAGCTGATTCAACAGTCGTTTACTCTCCTACTTACATCCACCGATATACAAATCCGTTCACCACAGAATAGCCATATTCATCCAATTTCATATTGGGATTTTGATTTATCAGAATTCAACAAGTGGCATAATGAAGAAAACATTTGACAAAATAAAATTTGTTAGAAACAAACAAATTAACTATGAGAAATTTTGTAAAGAATCCATGCTAACTGTTCCTAACTAATTGTTCCTAGCTAACTGATTACATTTTATTTATCGTAATTTAATTATCGCAATTTACATTCTCGTAATTTTATTTATCGTCATTTAATTTCTGTTATTTACTTTACGCACTTTATTTATCATTATTTAAATTCTGTTATTTATTTTACGCACTTTAAATATCGGGACACGTATACAAGGTTTTGACATATCATATCGACGCATCTATATATATTATTTAGAATCACCATAGACACTCTATATGCAGTAATGATCGAGTTCTCTATACAGGGTTGAGGTTGATTCTATAATAATATATATACTTTGAGTTGTGATCGAGTCTGAGACATGTACACGGGTCACGATAAGTATTAATCAATTCGAATATTTTATATTAAACTATATATGAATTATTGGACTGTTAACTGTGGACTATCGATTGTGGACGAATAATATTGGACAATTAAAATGAATTAAAATACTGAGTATAATATATGAAACTAAATAATTCTTCAAGTTGCCACTTGATTTCATCTTAAATGCCATTTGTATATTGACAATTCTAATCTGCGTTCAAACCTTTCATGATTCTTGAAAACACCTCAATTGAAATGATGAACCAACCGCACTTCATCTATGGAAGAAAAGATTGACGCATATAGCTATGCACCTGAAAACTCCCGGACCCTAAGTAAAAGTTTAACACGTGTCTGTGTTATCTCCTTTGGCATTGTTATTATCGAAAATAACATTGCAACTCTTTTTCAAATTAGCCAATTTTATCACAGCTTCAGCAAATCAACTTCAACTTCCATTCGAATTAGCCTTATAATAACCTCGATATATAAGTTTGCCTGTCATCATCGTTACCGGAGAACCGTTTATATTTCACCACATTAGCAGTAAAATTACCAGCAACTTCAATGAATTTGGACTTTCCGAAAAATCATTATATTCATTGAAACCCCATCTTGTATTCATCTATACCCTGTAACAATAATTGTCATACCAATTACCGGGAATCAGCAATCAGTATTTCGAATCTCGTAGCATTTCTACATCAATAGTTATATGTATACATATAACAATTATCTCCTAGAATTACGATCTTCAATTCTGAAATTTTGAAAAGGCACCCAGTTTACGAATCGATACTCTGAATGTTGAAAAAGCTGAATGAAGCAGCAGAAACTGTAGGCAACTGTAAACGACCTTAGTCGTCGGAAGTTTGATGATAAAGAATAATATGTTGGAAAAGCTCAGAAACGTTGAAACTGGAAAACGGATAGAGTTAACCATGAAGGAGACCAAGGGCAAATACAAGGACCATACCCTATATTCAAAGAATCCAGATAATTCTGGATCCGTTGAAATCTTTATAGAATATCTTGCTCCGAAGTCATGTTAAAATCTTGCGAAAAATCTTTCTTCATCAACCATCGAACTTAGAAATTCCAAAATATCATCATCAATATCTTCGATATTTCTGAGGATATTTTCATAAATATTCTCATCCAAAATTATATACCTCTTTGTGCTTCCTGTGTATCATTATATTGGAAACATTCAATAGAAAATTTAGTACCGAAAAGTAGATTATGCGAAATTATGAATAAATCCGTGGACAAATCACAAAGAATAAGTTTAACTTCAAAGAATCCAAATGATTTAATGTCTCCTAAAGTCTTTAGTGAATATCTTGCTCCTTACTCTAAACCCTTGCAGACAATAGTTTCTATCATCCTCTGATCTTAGATATTCCGAGATATTATCGTATCTTTCATTATAAATATCCTCCATATTTCTGGAGATATTTTTATAACTATTCTTATCTGAACTCATTAATCTCTTCGTGCTATCAGTATTACATCATATAGAAACTGTTAGTTTCTATATTCTGTAAACTTTCGAGCTTAAAATATGAATGTTATTGAAGTAATGTTGGGAACTGATGCATGAGTTAGTATAATATAATGACACTTGATCAACGTGATTATATTACAGTAAGTCATACTGAGTTTCTAATGGAACGTGATGATTCACAGATCATAACGTCATCATGTGTCATGTTACACGACTCTTACATTCTACTAAATCTCTAAACAAAATCAAGAAGATATTTTTTTTTGATAATTTCATCTTTTCCAGTGACTTCTGATAATTTGGAAAATGTTTTGGAAATATGAACTGAAGTATAAAAGTTGAGAGTTGTGGGAATAATGGAACGGAAGAAGTTCATTTATAGTGGAAATACCCGACAAAGCAATCGAGACAGATGATCGCATTTAACTAAAGAAATCTTAATTTCCATAAATTCCAAAGAATCAGATCTTATAGATTTCCAAGATTTCTTTTAAATCTCTTGAATTCTGGAATTCAACCAAGATAACGTCAAAAGTTAAGACGCACCTTATTTTCTAAATTCAACCATGACTAGTTAAAAGTTAAGATGAAACTTGTCTTTCTCATTTCACTCTTTAGTGATAACTTCACTCCTACTCTTCACATAAACAGATTGTTTCATCCATATTACTAACTAATGAGAAAAACTCTATTTATCAACTCATATTCGTCATGAAAACATTCTTATCGTTAGCCGTGACAACCTCACTCAAATTTAGGGACGAAATTTCTTTAACGGGTAGGTACTGTAGTGACCCGAAAAATTTCGACTAATTTTGAACCAAACTCTCGATACGATTTCATATTTTCTACACGATAAGCAAAGTCTGTTATGTTGAATCTTAAAAATTTTGAACTATTTCATGAAATCATTTGACCTTGACTATTTTCGATGATTCACGAACCATTGGTTGTAAATATATGTGTATATATAAATATATGTACATGTATATATATATATAATAACTTGAATTAAATTAATAAACTATTATTATATATATATACATATATATACATATATAAATATATGAATACTACTTGTATATATATATATTGTTATATTAAATTTAATTACTTAACATATATAATTAATATATTCAATTGTGTAATAAAACTTGCTATTTAAAACTATTGATATATATAAAGAGAATATATTAAAAATAATTGATTTCGAGCCTAATTAGTAAACGTCAGGGACACTCGGTTGACGTTTCGTTAGTTTTAATATAGATATATTACATGTTCATGAAGGACTAAAATAAAAGTTGAACTGTAAATCGATTACGAAGATGTTAGATTTGTTAAAAATATTTTTACCTTTTTAAGTTTAAATATTAGTACTCCGTACATATAAATTGGAACAGAAAATAAATAATTATCAAACCTTTTTGATCAGGTTTCAAACAGTTAATGAGTGAAATAATTAAATATATTTAATCTAAAAATTTGGGATTTTTAGGAACACTTTTATACGTTAACTGTTTAGCAATGGACACGATATAGCCATCCGGGGAAAAACGTCGGCAGAATTATTGTGATGGCTTTCCTGTTCTTTCACATGTTTGATTTTATTATTATATTGTTATTATTATTAATTATTAATATTAATTATTATTAGTTATTATTAATATTAAAGTTATTACTTTTCATCTGCATATATCGATATATATTTGTGTATATGATTTTCTTTATCACTCAACCCTCTTCTTCCTAGTCACCACCCCACCGTCACCACCATCATAATCACCGGCACCCTCACCCACCTTTGGCCCAACACCACAGCAGCACCATCTACGCCACCCTTTACCACCTAGCAACCGCCGCTATCTCCGGTTTAAAAACAACACCCATTTTTTTTTCTTCATAAAAACATCAAACGGCCGCCATTCAGTTTGTTGTTTATTTAAAGACCACCACCACCGTACCGATATCCTCATCACCGTGACACCAACGACCACCTCCTTCTCTCTCTAACTCTCCGTCTCTTCTTCATCGTGAACCACTTTTCACACCACCAATACATAATCATCTTCTACTCATAACACAACTATAAACCACCACGGCAAACCTCAATCACCGAGAAACACCAAGCTAACTACCATACGTTTCTATTCCTGCTGCTACAATCCAGAACCAGAAAACCATCACCATCGCTTGATTTATTTTTATTTTTATATATTTTTTTTCTTCTTTCATCTGGGTTCCTAATCGCTGCTGCTACTGCAGCTTACCTTCTTTTCCTGTGACAACGACAAACACAAAGTGATGATTGATGGTGGACGAAAATTGATAATGATCGTGAAGATACGTTGGGGAAGATGATGAATAGTGTTACGTTAATTAAAGGAATACATGAAAATAATGAAGGTCTATAATGGTGATGAACGGGTCACAGTGAGATTATGATAACTCGTTGATGATGACTGAAATGGAGATCGAATGGTATCTTGAAGAAGAAGTAGTAGTAGGAACAATTACGTTAAATAGATTTTTATTATTAATTATTTCAGAAAAGCTTTGACAGAACAATGGTTTCGGTGTATGGTTGTTAAACGAGAGGTCCTGGGTTCGAACCCAGGCCATTACAATTTTTTTTCCCTTATTAATTATAAGATGGGCCGTGATAAATCGCTGCTGGGCCGAAGGGTTATTGGGCCACCATGTTTATACCTTGTCTTGGGCCGTAAGCTATTGGACTAGTTAAATGGGTTATATATAATTACGTGGGAAGTAAAACAGATAAACTGAATTGGATGGATGGTTAAAGGTGTTGGTGCGAGTGAGCGAGAGGTCTCGTGTTCAAACCCATCTTGTTGCAATTCTTTCTATAAAGGATTTAGAAGGTAGTTCCATAATTTTTTTTTTAATTATTATTATTATCATAAATTATTATTGTTAATGTTATTATTATTATTATTATTATTATTATTATTATTATTATTATTATTATTATTATTATTATTATTATTATTATTATTATTATTATTATTATTATTGTGATTATTATTACTAGTATTATTATTATTATTATTACAAAAATATGTATTAGTTATCATTTATTATTATTATTATGATTATAGTTACAATTATGAATATTATTATTATTATTATTATTGCTAATATATGTATTATTATTATTATGATTAGTAAAATTATTGTTATTATGAAAATAATACAAGTTATTATTATCTTCATTAGTATTAATATTAGTATTAAGTTGTTATCATTAGTATTATTATTATTATTAACACTGTTATTATTATCATTATATTATTAAAGTAAATTATCTCTTATTTAAAACTACAATTTATACTAAGATAAACATTATTACTACTATTATTATTACTATTATTACTATCATTAATATTATCATTCTTATCATTAATCGTATTATTACAAATAGATTTTTTTACATAAAAATACATTACAATAATATTAATATTACATTTCACTATATGTTTATTCAAATGATGGTAACTAAACTATACATTAAATGTAACAATTAATATATAAATATATGTTGTTATCATATATAAATCCTAATATAAATTTTATTATTAACATGATATAAAGAATAATAAATATTAGAATATAAAATATGTAAATTGAAAATATTAAATTTATTTAAGTAACATATAATATAACTAGTATATTACTAATAATAATATATATAATTATTCAATTACGATTATGTGTATTAATATATATATACACAAATGATATAGGTTCGTGAATCCAAGGCAACCCTGCATTATTCAGTTGTTCAATGTCGTTATATGTATTTTTACTACAAAATACAGTTGGTGAGTTTCATTTGCCTTTTTACCCTTTATATTTTTGGGCTGAGAATACATGCGAAATTTTTTATAAATGTTTTACGATATAGACACAAGTAATCGAAACTACATTCTATGGTTGAATTATCGAAGTCGAATATGCCCCTTTTTATTAAGTCTGGTAATCTAAGAATTAGGGAACAGACACCCTAATTGACGCGAACTCTAAAGATAGATCTATCGGGCCCAACAAGCCCCATCCAAAGTACCGGATGCTTTAGTACTTCGAAATTTATATCATGTCCAAAGGAGGATCCCGGAATGATGGGGATATTCTTATATGCATATTGTGAATGTCGGTTACTAGGTGTTCAATCCATATGAATGATATTTTTGTCTCTATGCATGGGACGTATGTTTATGAGAAATGGAAATATGAAATCTTGTGGTCTATTAAAATTATGAAATGATTATTTATGTTAAACTAATGAACTCACCAACATTTTGGTTGACACTTTAAAGCATGTTTATTCTCAGGTACAAAAGAAATCTTTCGCTGTACATTTGCTCATTCTACAAATATTACTTGGAGTCATTCATGGCATATTTCAAAAGACGTTGCATTCGAGTCGTTGAGTTCATCAAGGTTGTTATTTAATCAATTATAGTAAGATATGTTATGAAATGGTATGCATGTCTTCAACTTTAGATGTAATGAAAGATTGTCTTTTCAAAATGAATGCAATGTTTGTAAAATGTATCATATAGAGGTCAAGTACCTCGCGATGTAATCAACTGTTGTGAATCGTTTATAATTGATATGGACTTCGTCCGGATGGATTAGGACGGGTCTCTACAAATAAGTTCCACGAATTAGAATAGTGAGCCAGTTATTTACTTCTCGGGTGGTATAAAATATATTAATGGGTTTAAAGTTTAGACCCACCCGATCGTCACTACTTAATTCTTTTTTAAGTGTAACTTTTAGTAAATGGATATGTCTCTTTTCTAGTTCTTGGTCAAATGGATAGATATACACCGACATACGTATTTCTATAGGGTGGACAATTCCTAACATTTCCTTTCGTTCATTCTCGGGATCAAAGTTTTCACCTCTATTACCCAATTGGGTGAAATTCGAGGTGTCAATATCTATTACAGCTTGTAGTTCATTTTTGGTAGATGACTCGTCTATTGAGAATATTGGGTTGGAAGGTTGTGGAATGGTGAATTTCGGGATCGAAGCAAATTCTTCTTCATTAATGGTACTTATCGGTCCCACCATTTTGGTCTCGGGGGTAAAATTTTCAACGTTATCGTTTTCCCAAGAGTACCAATTTGTCACCCTTACTTGTTCTTCTTCATCCATTGATGGATCGTTGATTTCGTCGGTAGAGGTTAATGTGTCGATATGTTGTGAAATTGGTAAAGCTGAATAAAAAGTATCATCGGAATAATTGGTGATTTCGGAGCTCTCGAATTCATCAAAATTTGATGATATGAGATTTTCTTGCACAATACTCCTCAGATCAACAGGTGTGTAATCTGATAGAGTTTCAGCTTGCTGATTTACAAACTCTCTCATTTGTTCATTTTGAGCATCGAGTTCTTCGAGTTTGATTTTCATATTGTCTAAAAGATTTTCAGACACATAATGTTCCTCGTCTTCTGGTTGTTGAGTTTGGATATATTCTTGGGAATAATCCCAATTTGAATTGTATTCTTCATAATCATTCCATTCAGGTTTTATGGGTGCATAATTTTCCATAGGAACGTAATAATAACATTCCCATGTTGAGTGATAATCTCCACAGATTTCACAACCAGTTATTGTTTCGTCATTCGTGATCCAAGATTGACTGAACGAATTGTCATCAACACCCGTTTGAGAGTATTGATTAAATTGATTTCGGATGTCATAAAGAGTTCCCAAGATATTTTTGAGGTTTTCCATACTACACTTATTACCAAATTTTAGCTACAATGTGGTGCATTTATTAATTATCCTATTAGTTATAAAATAAAAAAAATTATATAAGTTATCAAATTAATAGACTTTTCTAATTTTACCCACGTTTCGAATAGCCAATAGATGTAGCAGGTAGCCAGGACCCTTTAAATCGGAAGCCCACAACTCGCCACTTACAAATCCAACTATTACTACTAACCAGAAAATTTTGGATGTCTATCAATTTAACCACTTAAAATAATTTTTCGTCGAAATTTTGAAATTTTAGAGAAGAAATAGAAAATTCTATGTCCTAAAAACTAGAGCAACACTCAAGTGTGGGGATACAAATTACACCGAAGTTCTGAAAATTTTAAAATACTTGAAATACGAAAAGTTACATAGAATTTGATAGAATTTGATCATTTATTTAACCCAGAATAAGGTTAGAATTTGTTCATGGTCTAAAATTTTCCAGCATAAGTTTAACGCTAGAATTTGTTCATGGTCTAAAATTTTACACATCAAATAAACCAGAGGGTGTATGTAATCCCCCCAAATAGGTTTTATTAAAGTGAATCTTTTTCTTTCTTCATCTCTCAACGTATTTATATATATATATATATATATATATATATATATATATATTATAATTTTAATTTTAATTTTAATTTTAATAATAATAAGGGTATGTTAGCGAATGTTGTAAGGGTGTAAGTCGAAATTCTGTCCGTGTAACCCTACGCTATTATTAATCATTGTAAGTTATGTTCAACCTTTTTAAATTAATGTCTCATAGCTAAGTTATTATTATGCTTATTTAAGCCGAAGTAATCATGATGTTGGACTAAATATTAAAGATGGGGTAATTGGGTTTTGTACCATAATTGGGGTTTGAACAAAAGAACGACACTTGTGGAAATTAGACTATGGGCTATTAATGGGCTTTATATTTCTTTAATTGAATGATAGTTCGTTAATTTAATATAAAGATTTACAATTGGACGTACCTATAAATAACCATTTACACTCGATCGGACACGATGGGCGGGATATTTATAAGTACTAATAATCGTTCATTTAACTGGACACGGGAATGGATTAATAGTCAATGGACTTATTAAAACAGGGGTGAATTACATACAAGGAAAATTGGTGTAATTATAGTTTAAGTCCCCAATTAGTTGGAATATTTGACTTCGGATTTAAGGATAATTTGACGAGGACACTCGCACTTTATATTTATGACTAATGGACTGTTATGGACAAAAACCAGATGGACATATTAAATCATCCAGGACAAAAGACAATTAACCCAGGATAATTAATTAAAATCAAAAATTCAAACATCATGATTACGGAATTTTAAATAAGTATAATACTTTTATCTTATTTCTTATCGCATTTTATTTTACGCACTTAAATTATCGTCATTTATATTTTTCATTAGGTTTTAATTGTGACTTAAAATATAAAATCGATAAACCGGTCATTAAACATATATATAATATATAAATATATTTTTTTTATAAAAACATTTATTTATTAAAACAATTTAAATTAAACTTGATGTGTTCTAGAGGGTGTGGGGTGTATACAAAACCCCCCTTTTTTCGTATACCATCTAACTATTACTACGAACCAGAAAATTTTGGTACACTAAAATTTTCAACGTTATCGTTTTCCCAAGAGTACCAATTTGTCACCCTTACTTCTTCTTCTTCATCCATTGATGGATCGTTGATTTCGTCGGTAGAGGTTAATGTGTCGATATGTTGTGAAATTGAAAAAGATACTAATGGTTTCATATAAAATAATTTCAATAGATGAGTCATAAAATTTTACACATCAAATAAACCAGAGGGTGTATCTAAAATTTTACACATCAAATAAACCAGAGGGTGTATCAAATAAACTTTGGGGGGATTTACCGTTTACACATAAAATTTTACACTCTCACTTTATACAAACACATCAATATAAACTTGATGTGTTCTAGAGGGTGTGTATGAAACGGCTATCAGTTTTATATTTATTTACTACAGGAAATCACCTAAATTAAACTAAAACACAAAAGGCAAGTATACCTATCGTGTAAAAATATAGCTAAGGTAAAGTCCGGGAGGTCGATCCGTGGACACTATTATTGGGTGTCTTACTAGGTCAAATTAGTTAATTAAGTAGTTAAACTAGATTTAGTAATATATAGTAATTATAGGTAACTTTGGGGGGATTTACCGTTTAATGACCGGTTTGTCGATTTTATATTTTTAAGCGTAAAGATAAATGACAATAATTAAAGTGCGTAAAATAAATAAATGACGATAAATAAAATAAAAATAAATAAAATTGCGATAGAATATGAAATAAAAGGATTATGCTTATTTAAACTTCTATAATCATGATGTTTTACGTTTGATTTTAATTAATTGTTACCCGGGTTAATTGTCCTTTGTCCTGGTTTATTTGATACCTATCTGGTTTTTGTCTATAATAGTCCATCGGTCATAAATATAAAGTGCGAGTGTCCTCGTCAAATTACCCATATACCCGAAGTCAAATATTCTGTAACGACCCGACCAAAACCGTTATTGACGGCGCCGTTAACTTAGGTCCCGTTGCGTGGTCGTAGTCCCTATATGAGACTCGTTTGACCAAAATTATGTCGCATTCATTTGAAACGTACAAGACTTGCAAAGTTTAGTTTACAAACAATTCGACAACAAGTTTAAGATTACAAAAATTGTAAAGTATAAATGAAATAACTTGCGACATAATATAAGTTGAAAATCACAGTTGCTATAAATAGCGTAAGTATGTATGCTTTAAGGTTTAATCCAAAAGTGCTATCACTAGCGTATGCATGTATGCTTGACCTCAAGCAAGAAATCAAAGTGTGCGGAAGCATGTATCAAGTAGCCAAGTATGAACCTGAGAAAACATGTAGAAAACTGTCAACGAAAAACGTTGGTGAAATCATAGGTGTTTGTAATAAACGTTGTTTTTGAACCACAAGATTTAGTATTCCCATAACGTTGATTATCAAAATCGTTTGCATTCCAAAAGTATTGTTCGCGAGCACCCAATTATCAAGACTTAACGTTTCCTTCCATAGAACCCCATCACAATAGTGTTAGAACATACACTGTTTCTCGAAAATATATTTCATCCGTAGACGGTAGCGAACCGTCCGTAATGAGGGTTTGTCAAACCCGTATGGCCACACAATATAAGTTCTCGCTTACACCCTGCAAGTGTAACTAATGATAATCGAATTGAGGATTTTTGTTCTAACTCGCTGTGGAATGTTTGTTTCATCGTACTTGTGTTCAAAGTATAAAAGTATGTAGTATAAAACTGTAACAAAGTATATGTTTCTCAGCCCACAATTTAAAAGCATAAAAAGGTTGTTGAAAAGGTGGGACTATGATCTCACCTCGAGTGCACGAGTATAAATGTACTTCACAAAGTAAACGTGTGCATGAAAGTTGCTTAGCCTTGACCTAAACAAGTAAGTTATATCAATTGACCGGTTACGACACAAGGTCGGGCGAAATGTGTTCAATTAGTCCTATGGCTCGTTACGACTCGAATAGTATGGCATGTGAATCACGTTGTCAAGTTTCATGCAAGAATCACGTATAAAAGCATGTTAGAACGTTTGCATAAAAGTTTGGTTAAGTTTGACTAAAAGTCAAACTTGGTCAAAGTCAACGAAAAAGTCAACACGTTCGGGTCGGGTCCCGGACTATTTTTCTATGCTAGTTATTCATATACAAGTATATTAGAACAAGTTTCATGTGAATCGGAGGTCGGTAGCTAGTCAAACATTTCACGTGAAATGGGTCCAAGAGGTCAGAATCTGGCCAGGTGATTCTGCGCGCCGCGCGGGGATGTGGCGCGCCGCGCCACTACCTGGGCAGAGAATTCTGGTCAGTTTTTCCCAAGTGTGCACGAACCAAAACCTTTTCTAACACAACACTTGACCCGCAAACACTTATAACGCCTATCATACATCGTTGGAAAGGTATTTTGACGAGGAATGCAACTAAGTACATATTATCAATCAAAACATGCATTTAAAATAATCAAATTCTCGTCAAATGTTCAATGAACGTTCATAATCAAAGTTTCAAGTTTGTAAAACGCATTTCATGATTCGGGCAACCAATTTACACATATGATATGCCGTTTTGAAGGTAATGAAGCATACATTACTACTAAACACTAACAATTAACATTTCATGGCATTCAAGCATCAAAAGTCCATTTTAAGAGCTATCAAATCCTAGCCAAGAATCACAAAATCATTAATCGGGTTTTTGAAGTTTTCTAAATCAACCTATACATCAAAACGAAGCTAGTGATACTAGTAACACAATTAAAACATGAACTTTAACAATTTAACAACATTTAATCTTCCAAAATCAAAGATTAAGCTAACCCACTTCAAAAGTTCAAACTAGTTACTCAAATCAACAAATCGAGCAAACAAAACATATATTCATGCTAGACACGAGCCATAGACACTAACTAACACAATTTCAAGTCAAAAACACGAATTTAAAGAAATCTAGAGTTTTAGAAATGTTACCCAAACGAGATGAAGTTGGTATCAAATTGTAGGGGATGAAGAGAGGATTCCAAATATGTAATTTGTTTTGTTGTAAGCCTCCTAGATCGAATTTAGATGATGAATGATTGAATTGGGTGTTTGTGTGTGTGTTCTTGCTAGAGAGAAAGAGAGAGAGATGGAGGTGATTGAATGGTGGTGATTGGGGTGGACTAGTTGACCTAGTCAACTAGTTTGCCCCGTGTCAATTTTAGTCCCTCGAGTTTAGAAGCGGGTGCGGGATTTAACCAAACGAATATTTTAAAACGCTCGAGTAAACGGGTGATGTCAAAATTAAATAGCGAGAATATAATGAACGTTACTCACGGAAACTATTAATTTAAATACAAAAGATTATGTTTTAAAAAAAAAGACGGTGTTAAAATTAAATTTAACGGAAAAACGCGGGATGTTACATTATCCACGCCTCAAAAGAAATTTCGTCCCGAAATTTAGTTGGAAGTAGTAGTCGTTGAATCTTCCTCGAGATCTTGTGTTGCCAATTCTACGAATGAGGGAGAAGTACGTCCTAGGGTAATTTAACGAACTTGACGGTCGGGATCATATGTTGTTTACGGTTTGGTTTCATGATTCATGGTTTCAACCGGTCCTCCTAGGAAGTGAGGGTTATCGTCGATAGTGAGTTCATCAAAGGAGATAACAAGTTTCCGTTTCGCAAAACACGTCTTTGAGTTGATACATCGAATGTAGGATAAACGGAGACCCAAAATGAGTCGGAAAAATCTAAACGGCTAGCGACGGGTCCAAAACACCCCAAGAATTTAAAGGATCGAAATATAGCGGATTTAGCTTCCTACGTTTCCCGAAACGGATTGCACCTTTCCAAGGTGCGACTCTTAACGTGACGCGGTTTCCCATGGAATTCGAAAGGTTTACGTGTAACATCGGCATAGCTCCTGGTGATTACGAGTCGCGTTGGGTCTTGCTTGAATATGAATAAATCCTCTCGATTGCTCATGAATAAGCTCGGCCCCGGTGAATTGATCATCGTTTACTTGGTTTCGACAAAAAGGAGGATGACGTTTCCGGTCACATGTGGTTTCAAAAGGTGTGACGTTAAAACTCGAATGAAGATCATTGTAGTACGAGGATTAAGCTAAAGGAAAATACTTTTCTCAAGTAAATTTGAAGTTAGTAATACAAATTCGTATTACGGTTTCCAAGGTTTGAATCATATGTTTGCTTGGTCCGTCGGTTTGTGGATGATACGCGGTACCCATGTTTAAACGTGGTCCCGAGGCTTTTTGTGAGGCACTCCGAAGTCTAGAAATGAAACGAGGATCTCGATCCGAAACAAAGTACATTCCGTAAGGTATATTTGAACAAGTTTGTTAGGACAAGTTTCTCAAGAAAATTCGCGTCGCGGAAGATTTATCGGTTTCCAAATACGTTCGTCGAGACTATTCACCCTCGAGGCGAATACTAGTATAACGTGAAGAGTCTCTCTCCATTGAGAATTTAGAATAATGATTTCCTTATACGGAAGTACGAGTGTAATACGAGAGAAGTTTCCACCTCGGTGTGAGCATAACGAGTAAATTGTAGTTAGTCAATAAGACTGCGCGAGGACGAGCTAGTATACCCGTGCGACATACGGTTGAAGTCGAATGGAATCGGTAATTCATTCGGAAGCATAAATACAGTTCGACAAAAGTCGAAGGTGTGTCCCCGGTATGGTTGTTATCAATATTCTCGGAGTTTTCGGATGTCCAAACATGAAAGGATGAAGTCATGTACATGGCACATGGTGGTGTTTAGGTTGATCGAGTCTAACCACCATCACGTGTCACTAGAACTTTGGTATGTCTTACCGTAATATAACCACGTTGATCGAGTGTCGTTATATTACGCTAACTCATACCTCCATTCCCACATCACTCTATAGATTCAAGTTCGTGTAATCGTGAAGTTTAAAATAAACAAAGTGTAACGACGTCTCTAACGTGACTCGTATTGAATCGAAAGAATTAGTGCAACTATAAAGAAGCGTTCCCCGAGGGAAGTGTATAAATAATTGTTCACGTCAATGTGGTTCGAGTCAGACAATAAGGTATTCAGGTATGAAAAGAGTAACGAGTCATGATAACGAGTAGCACGCAACCGTAGTGATAAATGTTGATGACGATACTCACCTAGAGTAGTGATGGTAGTAACACCAAAAAGTAGATAGTAAGAAACACCAGTGGGAAAAAGATAGTAAGTTGAAACGGTGGCAAATAACAATCCGGGAGACAGAGTTCCCGAACAAGTGTGACTAATGAAGTCGTCGTCATCCATACGTGTATGAATCATGAATTTACGTGTGTTACCAAAAAGTGGCGGAATACGAGTTCGTATGATGAAGGTTGGGTACCATTAAAAAGTTTGCCTAAGAATGATTCAAGTATAATGCACAAGTAGTCAAGTAAGTGCTATCTATAGCAAATGTATGTCAGAATGCAAATGCTAATTATCCGGTTGTAGTCTAGACTCACTAATGCGTCCTAACGACTCTGTTAGACACACTAATGCACGTCCTAGTTCCCTACAACCAACGCTCTGATACCACTTGTAACGACCCGACCAAAACCGTTATTGACGGCACCGTTAACTTAGGTCCCGTTGCGTGGTCGTAGTCCCTATATGAGACTCGTTTGACCAAAATTATGTCGCATTCATTTGAAACGTACAAGACTTGCAAAGTTTAGTTTACAAAAAATTCGACAACAAGTTTAAGATTACAAAAATTGTAAAGTATAAATGAAATAACTTGCGACATAATATAAGTTGAAAATCACAGTTGCTATAAATAGCGTAAGTATGTATGCTTTAAGGTTTAATCCAAAAGTGCTATCACTAGCGTATGCATGTATGCTTGACCTCAAGCAAGAAATCAAAGTGTGCGGAAGCATGTATCAAGTAGCCAAGTATGAACCTGAGAAAACATGTAGAAAACTGTCAACGAAAAACGTTGGTGAAATCATAGGTGTTTGTAATAAACGTTGTTTTTGAACCACAAGATTTAGTATTCCCATAACGTTGATTATCAAAATCGTTTGCATTCCAAAAGTATTGTTCGCGAGCACCCAATTATCAAGACTTAACGTTTCCTTCCATAGAACCCCATCACAATAGTGTTAGAACATACACTGTTTCTCGAAAATATATTTCATCCGTAGACGGTAGCGAACCGTCCGTAATGAGGGTTTGTCAAACCCGTATGGCCACACAATATAAGTTCTCGCTTACACCCTGCAAGTGTAACTAATGATAATCGAATTGAGGATTTTTGTTCTAACTCGCTGTGGAATGTTTGTTTCATCGTACTTGTGTTCAAAGTATAAAAGTATGTAGTATAAAACTGTAACAAAGTATATGTTTCTCAGCCCACAATTTAAAAGCATAAAAAGGTTGTTGAAAAGGTGGGACTATGATCTCACCTCGAGTGCACGAGTATAAATGTACTTCACAAAGTAAACGTGTGCATGAAAGTTGCTTAGCCTTGACCTAAACAAGTAAGTTATATCAATTGACCGGTTACGACACAAGGTCGGGCGAAATGTGTTCAATTAGTCCTATGGCTCGTTACGACTCGAATAGTATGGCATGTGAATCACGTTGTCAAGTTTCATGCAAGAATCACGTATAAAAGCATGTTAGAACGTTTGCATAAAAGTTTGGTTAAGTTTGACTAAAAGTCAAACTTGGTCAAAGTCAACGAAAAAGTCAACACATTCGGGTCGGGTCCCGGACTATTTTTCTATGCTAGTTATTCATATACAAGTATATTAGAACAAGTTTCATGTGAATCGGAGGTCGGTAGCTAGTCAAACATTTCACGTGAAATGGGTCCAAGAGGTCAGAATCTGGCCAGGTGATTCTGCGCGCCGCGCGGGGATGTGGCGCGCCGCGCCACTACCTGGGCAGAGAATTCTGGTCAGTTTTTCCCAAGTGTGCACGAACCAAAACCTTTTCTAACACAACACTTGACCCGCAAACACTTATAACGCCTATCATACATCGTTGGAAAGGTATTTTGACGAGGAATGCAACTAAGTACATATTATCAATCAAAACATGCATTTAAAATAATCAAATTCTCGTCAAATGTTCAATGAACGTTCATAATCAAAGTTTCAAGTTTGTAAAACGCATTTCATGATTCGGGCAACCAATTTACACATATGATATGCCGTTTTGAAGGTAATGAAGCATACATTACTACTAAACACTAACAATTAACATTTCATGGCATTCAAGCATCAAAAGTCCATTTTAAGAGCTATCAAACCCTAGCCAAGAATCACAAAATCATTAATCGGGTTTTTGAAGTTTTCTAAATCAACCTATACATCAAAACGAAGCTAGTGATACTAGTAACACAATTAAAACATGAACTTTAACAATTTAACAACATTTAATCTTCCAAAATCAAAGATTAAGCTAACCTACTTCAAAAGTTCAAACTAGTTACTCAAATCAACAAATCGAGCAAACAAAACATATATTCATGCTAGACACGAGCCATAGACACTAACTAACACAATTTCAAGTCAAAAACATGAATTTAAAGAAATCTAGAGTTTTAGAAATGTTACCCAAACGAGATGAAGTTGGTATCAAATTGTAGGGGATGAAGAGAGGATTCCAAATATGTAATTTGTTTTGTTGTAAGCCTCCTAGATCGAATTTAGATGATGAATGATTGAATTGGGTGTTTGTGTGTGTGTTCTTGCTAGACAGAAAGAGAGAGATGGAGGTGATTGAATGGTGGTGATTGGGGTGGACTAGTTGACCTAGTCAACTAGTTTGCCCCGTGTCAATTTTAGTCCCTCGAGTTTAGAAGCGGGTGCGGGATTTAACCAAACGAATATTTTAAAACGCTCGAGTAAACGGGTGATGTCAAAATTAAATAGCGGGAATATAATGAACGTTACTCACGGAAACTATTAATTTAAATACAAAAGATTATGTTTTAAAAAAAAATACGGTGTTAAAATTAAATTTAACGGAAAAACGCGGGATGTTACATATTCCCACTAATTAAGGATTTAAACTGTGATGCAGTTATCACTTCTGTCAACAATTACAGCAGTTATCACTGTATGTAATCCACCCCTGTTTTGATTAGATATGAATATTAATTTACCCACTTGATCAGTTTGAATAATCAATTACCCAACCCGAATAATTAATTAAATGATTATAATAGATTTCATATGAACGTCACTAAATAGGACAACCATAATCATTATTAATTATTAGGTTAATTAATTTGAAGATAGGTTCGACAGACTCCAATGAGTTGTCACTCAATTAGACAATACCCCCATCTATTAATAGTCAATAGTCCAATTTCCACAAGTGTCGGTCTTTTGCCCAAACCTTAATTATGGTCCAAAGTTCAATAACCCCGTCTTAATATTTAGTCAAACATCACGATTACTTCGACTTAAATAAGCATAATAATAACTTAGTTACGAGACATTAATTTAAAAAGGAAGAACATATCTTACAGTGATTATTTTCACGTAGCGTTACACGGACAGAGTTCCGACTTTAAAACCCATAAAACATTTCTTACAATAACCCAATTATTATTAATCTTAATTTAAACTTAAAATTATAAATATAAATTACATATAGGGAAAAAGAAAGAAATTGAGGTGTAGGTGTATCTATTGGTGCCTCCGTGAATTCCATTTTATAGGCAAAATAAATTACAGTAGCAAGGTGGAAAGTTAGCTGGAAAGGTAGCTAACAATAATTCAATTCACTGAATTGAATTATTGATTGAAATATTTTCACTTGTGATCCTTTAACTATGCTCAATTAATAACTTTTTATTATTTATTATTATTCTTATTATGAATTATTTGAATATTATATTATATTCTTGAGCATAGTTAACTTGTAATTTTAGCTCCGTTGCATCGAGCGTTGAAAGTTGGTTCATGTCTCGGTTCCGGATTTTCGAACACCTTTTCGTATAATTTAATATCTTGTACTTTGCGTTTTGCGGCTTGTACTTTTGTAATTTTGAGACGTTTCTCATCAATAAATTGAACCACTTGAATTGTACTTTGTACTTTTTAGCTTTTTGGTTATTTGCGTTTTCAAATCGTCGTTTTCTTCTTTTATCTTCGCACTTATTTATTTAAATGAATATTACATAAAAATAGAACAATTGCAACTAAAAGCTTTACATATTGGAAGGATATTGTGCCTAAATACATGTTCATTTGGAGCACTATCAAATATCCCCACACTTGAGCGTTGCTTGTCCTCAAGCAATACAGAACTTAAAATAAAATCACACTTCACTTGAATCACTTTTTTATTCTCACACTTTATACATCAGTGATTTTAATACGGTGGTATAAACAATGATAGTAACGATGTGGTTTACAGTCCCACATGACTATGAAAATTTAGATCCTTTAAGGAAATTGGATCTTTATGAAAACATTTGATCTTTTGAAAATTCATTCTAGCTTTTACCCTAGATAAGTTTTCCGGAATAACCCTTCACCGGTGTTTGCAAATTATTTTTGTGGGTTTTGTGGGTTTCAGATTTGAAAATTTTAGCTCAAAACTTATGGTTTTGTGTCACCCACTTGCTAACCTTGTATTGGGAAAGCAACACGTACAGTATACTTGCTCCGTATATTACCTTTCGGTAAACTACCGTCTGGTTGTAAAGGAAAGCGTTGAATAAGCAATTGTTAAGGCAATGTCCCGTGACATGCTTTTAATTATGGCCTATATCGTGTCGGATGCAATTACTATCCTTTGTTTGAGCTATAGTAAAGATCACCCTATAGTTTTTCGGTCTGGCACAAGGTCCTGTCTTCGACCATGCTATGCAACCACCGTTCTTACGGTTGACACCCGATTTGGTTCAGGTGACTTAATGAATTCCGGTGAATTCTTAGGATTTTACGTTCAATGGTAATGAACGCATTGAAAATAGGTTTTCGGAAAACAAATTGGTTTTAATTTGATCAAAATATTTTCTCGTTCAAGCTCGAGTTTAGATATCATCGAATTTCATGAGTTTGTAATTATCAATCTTTAAAGTCAATCTCAAGGATTGAGTAATATCAGGCTTAAAAGTTAATTTTCAATCTTTAAGGAGATTATCCTTTCTGGGGGTCTGATTCATTAGTCTTATCAAGCTAATTTGCACGGTGCCCTCCCCATTTTACGAGACAGATCCTCTCATGGTTAGGATAAGTCTGATCACTTGGCGACCCTGTTTGATGCCGAGGTCCGTGAATTTCCTGCTGATTTTAGAGATGACTTTTCTAGATTTTTCGTCAACCTACAGCTGGTCTGGACGACAACTTCCTGACCTAAATCAAGAAGCGCATGTCTTTTTCGGAAGACTTTACTTCCTTTTAATGATGGAATTGATTCATCGTGTAGATCCATCTTTTCTTTTATATTTATTATAATATTACGGGTAAAATAGTTAATTTAGTCCAAAACAAAAGCACCTGCAATAAACTTTACAGAAACATGTGATAGATAGTTTTATTGAATAACTTGGTACATTCTCCCCACACTTCGTTTTTTTCTTTGCCTTTTTATTCTCCTTTATTCCATTTTAAATGAATTCAAGCGTTTTAGGGTGTTTCTCAATTTATGTCCTTTTCGAGGTAACGATAATTTCGGTATTAACACCTAGTTTTCATCGTTCATAAATATGTATAAACATGATTTTGAATTCATTTAGTTGAAAATTTTTTAAATTTTCACAAAATTTGGCAAATAAACCAAGTGCAAACCCGAGAGAATTTATAACCCTTCCCCACACTTGAGATCTTGCAATGCCCTCATTTGCAAGAAATCAGTAAAAATTTAAATTCATGAGGGTGATTAGTGTAGAAAAATGATTAAAAATACTGAGTTTGCAAACCTATTGTTATATATCACATTTGATATTTTACATCTTGTTGTTAAAATTAGTAGCTTTTGCTGAACATAATGCCAGTTTTTGAAAATGTGCTATTTTACCCTGTTTTGTATATAATATAAACTACAAACAAATATATACATAATATTTTTTTTATAAAACCTTTATTTATTAAAACAATTTAAATGAATAATTTTTAACATTTTGTTTCCTTTTACTTTAGGTAGAGGTAGTTTCGGTATGTTTACCTAGTCCGTCCCTCGATAAAATTTTAAAATTTGTCATTTTAAAGTGATTGTTTTAAAAGCAAAGATTTTCGGGGTTTTTTTTTTTAAATGTTTTTGGCATACTTTAGATCAATAATATTAAAAATAATGATAACAAAATTTCTCGTCCCGCCTGATTGGGTAAAGCAATTTCGGTTCTATGACCTAGTGTTTAACTCACGACGAATTTTAGAAATCATTTTCTTAAGCTTAATTAAATAAAGTAAATTTTTGTTTTTAAAATCACACAAAACTTAAATTTAAAAAGCATATTAATTTCATATAAAACCTACAAAACAAAAAAAAATTCATAATGGGGGGAGAAAACTAGTTCTTTAGTGTTTGCTAGTGGAAAAGACCAATCGGATTCCATTCTCGGAACTACACGAGAACAGAACAACTAACTCTAGACAGCATTTTTTTTAGAACATTTGAGTCTCCCCACACTTAGGTAGCTGTGGTGTTGAAATTGTGATTAACTTCATCGCCAATTTCTCTTGGACCATAATCAACTTGCATATCTGTGACTTTTGCTTTAAGCCAGTGGCCAGCTTCTTCTGTATTATCCATAAATTCAACTAGTTTCGCCTTTTCTTTAGGCGACAGATTGGATACTAACTAGTTACATAACTTAAAGTTCCCCTTAATTCTAGCATCGTAAACCCGTTTATAAAGTTTCTTCATTGAACTGTTAATAACGGGTTCATTTAATTTTGTATCAACAACGGGGTTCTTTGTTATCAGGTCATCATTAGGTGTTGCATCATCTTCCCCACACTTAGGTGTTTTATTATTGTTAAGCACTACCGTTGGAGTTGGTAAAACAATATGGTTCTTACCAATCATTTTTGCTGGTTCAACGGTTTTGGTTGGTGGAGATTTAGATTTTCGAATCATAAAGGTGATCAATTTCTCATCATTACTAAGTGTCATTCTACCCTTTCTTACATCAAATAACGCCCCGGTGGACGCTAAGAATGGTCGACCTAAAATTAGAGGAATGTTTGAGTCCTCTTCTATGTCAATGACAATGAATTTGACTAGAAAGGTTAAATTACCTACTTGAACGGGTAGGCTGTCAGCAATTCCAACTGGGTGTTTAATAGTTTGATCAAAGAGTCAGACACTCATCTCTGTTGGACTTAACTCACCTACTCCTAATCTCATATATAATAAAAGAGGCATAACACTCACACTCGCACCTAAATCTGCTAGTGCATCATACATGACACAATCACTAAGTAGACAAGGAACAATAAATTCACCCGGATCACCCAACCTGGGTGGAACTATTGGTGGAACTGTCTTCACCGGGTTTATTTTCACGGTTTTTGTTTCTTGCACTTTCTTATTCTTCTTCTTCTTTCTAGAGGTATCACAAACTTTATTACCTATTACTTGCTCATACTCAATTCCTTTTCTTAGAAATGGGATGGGTGGTCTGTATGGTGCCACCACTGGCTTTACATACTCGGGTGGTGGTGGTGGTATAACTTCTTCATTGTTACTCACATCTAAAACCTTCCCATCTTCTGGTGTTGGTTTTTCAGAATTTGTTGACACCATATTAATATTCTCATTCCGAGGATTTACTTCAGTATTACTCGGTAGCTTTTCTTGTTCCCTCTCACTCATCATGCTAGCAAGAGTTCCTACGTGTTTTTCTAGATTTAAAATGGAAGCTTGTTGAGTTCTTAATGACTGATCAAACCTTTCATTTGTTTGAGTTTGAGATGTAATAAATTATGTTTGAGATTCCATTAGCTTTGCCATTATTTCTTCTAGATTTGGCTTTTTCTCTTCGGTATGTTGTGGTGGTTTATACAAGCCAGGTCTTTGTTGATTGAAAGTGTTGTTTTGAGTTGGTTGGTTATTCGGACCTTGTTGGTTATACGAGTTATTGTTGGCTCCATTTGGATTGTAAAGAATGTTTTGATTTCGATGGAAGTTTAGCCTTGGCGGTTGATAATTATTTTGATAATTATTTTCCGGCCTTTGGTTCATGTAGGAAACATTCTCACGTTGTTCCATCGTTTGTTCATTGTGATAATCTTTCATCAAGTGTGGTCCACCGCATTGCTCACAACCGATTCGTATTGCGTGAATATCTTTAGTCATCTTTTTCATTCGTCTCTCGAAAGCATCTATTTTTGCGGAAACAGAATCAAAGTTATGGCTAGAATCGGCTCTAGCCGCTTTAGATGAATGAAAAATATCTTTCTCTTGGTGCCACTCATGAGAGTGGGAGGCTGTGTTATCAATGATCTTGTGAGCTTCAGTTGCGGTTTACTTCATAATGGAACCACCAGCTGCTATATCGATATCTTTTCGTGTAGCAACGTCGACACCTTGGTAGAATATTTGTACTATTTGATAAGTGTCTAAACCGTGTTAAGGACATCCTCTCAACAACTTTCCAAATCTTGTCCACGCTTCATATAGAGTTTCATTTGGCTTTTGTGTGAACGTAACAATTTCTCCTTGAAGTCTCACGGCTTTAGATGCCGGAAAGAATCTTTTAAGAAATTTCTCAACTAAAACATCCCATGTGTCAATCGCCCCTTCAGGTAACGATTCTAACCAATCTTTGGCTTCTCCTTTTAAAGTCCAGGGAAATAACATGAGATAGATCTGTTCATCCTCAACTTCTCTGATTTTGAATAGAGTACAGATCCTATTAAAGGTTCGAAGATGTTCGTTTGGATCTTCTTTTGGCGTACCACTATATTGGCATTGATTAGTTACCATGTGTAGGATTTGTCCTTTGATTTCTTAATCTGGCACATTAATGTCTGGCTTAATAATGGCGTGACCTTGGCCAGTGCGTGTGGCTCTCATTCGATCTTCCATACTTAGAGGTTCAGTTACTTCCATAATTGAATTTGTTAAATACGAATCACTAGAGGATTCTGATTTAACGGTTTCTTCCTCGACAATCTCTGGATGAGTAATTTGTGGTTCCGGAGGAATGATTAGTGGTTCAGGATCTCTGAATTGTCCTTGAATATTCTCCGGATTCTCAATTGTGAAATCGGGTTCAAAAGATGGATTATCGAAAATTTGAATTGAAGTACTTGTTCGACTAGATGATGATTCTAAAGAAAACTCAACGGCGATAATATTGGCTAGATGTCTTGATCTGGTTACAGGAGGTGAACGTATGAAAGGTGGTGAACGTTTTGCTCGGTGCATTCACAGAATATCCTATTAGTTATAAAAATAAGAAAAAAAATTATATAAGTTATCAAATTAATAGATTTTTCTGATTTTGCCCACGTTTCGAATAGCCAATAGATGCAGCAGGTAGCCAGGACCCTTTAAATCGAAAGCCCACAACTCGCCACTAACAAATCCAACTATTACTACGAACCAGAAAATTTTGGATGTCTATCAATTTAACCACTTAAAACAATTTTTTGTCGAAATTTTGAAATAAAAATCTATGTCCTAAATACTAGAGCGTCGAGAAATAAGAAATAAAAAGAGCGCGTCGAAAAAAGTCGAAAAATAAAAGGTCGAAAAATAAGAAAATTGTAGCGCGTCGAAAATTAAAAAGGGATTCTAAACGAAAAACGGAAATTACTTAAAAGGATACTAAAATTTTAACACGGCGTCGCAAAATTTTAAGGCACCTAAATCTTAGTCTAAAGAAAAAGCACTTAAAGGATTTTACGGAAAAGCCTAAAAATCTAAAAGTATAAAAATAACTATGGCAAAACTAAACTTAATACTAAAAGTTGTGACTAGAGTCTAAAAATCTAAAGGTAATAAAACTTAATTTTTTTTTATTTTGATAGATAAAATCTTAAAAATATATATTTTTTTAATTATTATTATTTTTTTTAAATTTTTTTAATAAAAATTTTATTTTTATATTTTTAAATTTATTTTTTTAACGATTTTAATAATTTTTTTTATTTTTTTATTTTTTTTAACTTACAAAAAAAAGTAGAAAAGCAAAAACTATTTAATTATTTTTTTTAATTCATTTACTATTCATTGAATAGTAAATGAAACGAAATTAATTAATTTACTATTCACATGAAAACGACATGATAGTTTTTATTAATTATAAGTTACATAATATACTCCTGAAGTATTTAATAAATACGACTTTTTAAAACTTTGCGATTCAAATTTGATTCAAAATTATTATTATATTATTATATTTTATTTCAATATTATTATATTATTATATTTATTAAATTATTATATTTAAATTAATATATCTTTAATCAGTCAAAAACTAAAAAAAAAAACTTAAATACCCCGTGAAGACACAAAAAGTGTCCCCGACAGCGGCGCCAAAAACTTGATGTGTTCTAGAGGGTGTGTATGAAACGGCTATCAGTTTTATATTTATTTACTACAGGAAATCACCTAAATTAAACTAAAACACAAAAGGCAAGTATACCTATGGTGTAATAATATAGCTAAGGTAAAGTCCGGGAGGTCGATCCGTGGACACTATTATTGGGTGTCTTACTAGGTCAAATTAGTTAATTAATTAGTTAAACTAGATTTAGTAATATATAGTAATTATAGGTAACTTTGGAGGATTTACCGTTTAATGACCGGTTTGTCGATTTTATATTTTTAAGCGTAAAGATAAATGACAATAATTAAAGTGCGTAAAATAAATAAATGACGATAAATAAAATAACAATAAATAAAATTGCAATAGAATATGAAATAAAAGGATTATGCTTATTTAAACTTCCGTAATCATGATGTTTTACGTTTGATTTTAATTAATTGTTACCCGGGTTAATTGTCCTTTGTCCTGGTTTATTTGATACCTATCTGGTTTTTGTCCATAATAGTCCATCGATCATAAATATAAAGTGCGAGTGTCCTTGTCAAATTACCCATATACCCGAAGTCAAATATTCCCACTAATTAAGGATTTAAACTGTGACGCAGTTATCACTTCTGTCAACAATTACACCAGTTTATCACTGTATGTAATCCACCCCTGTTTTGATTAGATATGAATATTAATTTACCCACTTAATCAGTTTGAATAATCAATTACCCAACCCGAATAATTAATTAAATGATTATAATAGATTCCATATGAACGTCACTAAATAGGACAACCATAATCATTATTAATTATTAGGTTAATTAATTTGAAGATAGGTTCGACAGACTCCAATGAGTTGTCACTCAATTAGACAATACCCCCATCTATTAATAGTCAATAGTCCAATTTCCACAAGTGTCGGTCTTTTGCCCAAACCTTAATTATGGTCCAAAGTTCAATAACCCCGTCTTAATATTTAGTTAAATATCACGATTACTTCGACTTAAATAAGCATAATAATAACTTAGTTACGAGACATTAATTTAAAAAGGAAGAACATAGCTTACAGTGATTATTTTCGCGTAGCGTTACACGGACAGAGTTCCGACTTTAAAACCCGTAAAATATTTCTTACAATAACCCAATTATTATTAATCTTAATTTAAACTTAAAATTATAAATATAAATTACATATAGGGAGAAAGAAAGAAATTGAGGTGTAGGTGTATCTATTGGTGCCTCCGTGAATTCCATTTTATAGGCAAAATGAATTACAGTAGCAAGGTGAAAAGTTAGCTGGAAAGGTAGCTAACGATAATTCAATTCACTGAATTGAATTATTGATTGAAATATTTTCACTTATGATCCTTTAACTATGCTCAATTAACAACTTTTTATTATTTATTATTATTCTTATTATGAATTATTTAAATATTATATTACATTCTTGAGCATAGTTAACTTGTAATTTTAGCTCCGTTGCGTCGAGCGTTGAAAGTTGGTTCATATCTCGGTTCCGGATTTTCGAACGCCTTTTCGTATAATTTAATATCTTGTACTTTGCGTTTTGCGGCTTGTACTTTTGTAATTTTGAGACGTTTCTCATCAATAAATTGAACCACTTGAATTGTACTTTGTACTTTTTAGCTTTTTGGTCATTTGCATCTTCAAATCGTCGTTTTCTTCGTTTGTCTTCCCACTTATTTATTTAAACGAATATTACATAAAAATAGAACAATTGCAACTAAAAGCTTTACATATTAGAAGGATATTGTGCCTAAATACATGTTCATTTGGAGCACTATCAAATATCTTTAAGGTCAATCTCAAGGATTGAGTAATATCAGGCTTAAAAGCTGATTTTTAATCTTTAAGGAGATTATCCTTTCTGGGGGTCTGATTCATTAGTCTTATCAAGCTAATTTGCACGGTATAGAGACCCGTCCTAATCCATCCGGACGAAGTCCATATCGATTATAAACGATTCACAACAGTTGATTACATCGCGAGGTACTTGACCTCTATATGATACATTTTACAAACATTGCATTCGTTTTTGAAAAGACAATCTTTCATTACATCGAAAGTTGACAGGTATGCATACCATTTCATAATATATCCAACTATAATTGACTTGATAATAATCTTGATGAACTCGACGACTCGAATGCAACGTCTTTTGAAATATGCTATGAATGACTTCAAGTAATATCTATAAAATGAGCAAATGCACAGTGGAAGATTTCTTCGTACCTGAGAATAAACATGCTTTCAAGTGTCAACCAAAAGGTTGGTGAGTTCATTAGTTTAACATAAATAGTCATTTCATAATTTTAATAGACCACAAGATTTCATATTTCCATTTCTCATAAATATACGTCCCGTGCATAGAGACAAAAGTATCATTCATATGGATTGAACACCTGGTAACCGACATTCACAATATGCATATAAGAATATCCCCATCATTCCGGGATCCTCCTTCGGACATGATATAAATTTCGAAGTACTAAAGCATCCGGTACTCGAATGGGGTTTGTTAGGCCCAATAGATCTATCTTTAGGATTCGCGTCAATTAGGGTGTCTGTTCCCTAATTCTTAGATTACCAGACTAAAAAGGGGCATATTCGATTTCGATCATTCAACCAGATAATGTAGTTTCAATTACTTGTGTCTATTTCGTAAAACAGTTATAAAAACAGCGCATGTATTCTCAGTCCCAAAAATATATATTGCGAAAGCATTTAAAAAGGGAATAATGAAACTCACGCATATAAATATTGTAAAACAGTTAATAAAGCATTTGCATGTATTCTCAGCTCAAAAACGTAAAGAGTAAAAGGGAGCAAATGAACCCACCTAATGTATTTTGTAGTAAAAATACATATAACGACATTGAACAACTAAACAATGCAAGGTTGGCCTCGGATTCACGAACCTAAATCAATTGTATATTCATTAATACATATAATTGTATTCGAACACATAAATATATAGTCTTATTAGTTATATTCTTTTATATTAATAATATATATATGTTTCATATATTCATTTTGTAAAATAAAAATATTAATTTTGTTATGTTATATGTAATGGATATATTTATATATATATATATATATATATATATATATATATATATATATATATATATATATATATATATATATATATATATATATATATAAGTAAAAATATTTTCATTTGTTTGTTAAAACGATATTTTAGTAAATAAAGATAATAATTGAAGAGATAAAATAATATTAATGATAATACTGATATTAATGATAATAAGATTAATAATTTTATATACTTGATAATAATAGTAATTATAACAGTCTTATTACTAATGGTAATCTTAATAATAATAATAATTATGTTAATAATAACAATAATAATAATAAATCTAAAGTGTTACTAATATTAATAGTTTGTATTATTTTCATAATGACAATGATAATAATCTTAATCATGATGATACCTATACCAACATTAATAATACTCATAATTACATTAATAATACTTATGATATTACTTAATAGCAAGAATGATAGTGATATAAATCGTAGTAATTATGTTCACATAACAAATATGATAATACATATACTAGTCGTTAAAAATAAATATGGCAATAATAATAATAGTAGTAGTAATATCAATATATTTATTTATACTTTATTCATAATAATAATAATGATAGTTAATACTTAGATTACAAAAGTTATGATAATAAATACGTTAATAATCTTATTAACAATAATAATTGTAATCATAATAATAATAACAATGATAATAATAATAATAATAATAATAATAATAATAATAATAATAATAATAATAATAATAATAATAATAATAACAATAATAATTCCTATTCTATATCTTTATAACCCGATTTTACAGTTCCCTCTTCTTCTCCAATATTTCACTCGACCCAAAATTCCATAGTAGCCATAACAGTTTCGTTTGGAATTCTTTTTGACACAGCAGACGACTAGTAATCGATTACTATATTTAAAACAGAATTAAAGTAAATTAAAAAGATAAAAAATAGAACTGGAACAGATCGTATATCCCGTTCATTAACTTGGAATCGATTTTTAATTTCTAAAACGTTTTAGATAAAATTTATAACATGAAAAAGGTAGTAAAACATTCATATAAACCTTATGTAACCTCAATTAGATCCAATACATTGATTTGAACTCGAATTTTAATATGAACAAAACTGTTGACTTTTTAAGAACAAACTTTGACTCGAGAATTCGTTTCGGTTTTGAAGAGTTGAAAGATGTGATTTTGTAGATAAGTTTACATAAGGAATCCTAACAACTCTGCATTGATGGATTTTGAAAAATGGAACGAATTCAAGCTTTTGAATTTTCTGAACAAGAACAGCGAATAACTTTTTTTTATTTATAAAATTCTGTTTTTTTTATTCCATTACACAGTATGTAGGATATGTATTCTGAACGATTTCTGTTTTACAGCTCGAATGAAAATGATTTTTAACAACTCCTGACCATTACAAAAATTAGACACAGTTGGATGTGGATTGATAACAGTATCATTCATTCTTTTCTTTATGTAATATTTATATAAGTAATATTTAATAATAATTAAATATATAATGTTTATATTAATTATAATAGTAAATAAATAATGCTACTAATAATTATAATAATATTGTTAATAACTTGTATTATTTTCTAATAATTATAATAATATCTTTATTAATAATGATAACATCCAATCATAATACAATTAATAATAAAAATATTACAAACTACATGTTTCATTATTCATATCTATATAGTATATAGTAATATCAATAACTATATTTTAACTTATAATTACTTTTAATATATTAATGTTACAATTTATTTTTTTATGTAATGTTTTCTATTTATATAATATATAACAGAATATTTATACATTATATCTATTACAATGTACATATAATTATACATAGAATCATACCTATTCATATTTACAATGTACATATAATTATACATAGAATCATACCTATTCATATATATATATATATATATATATATATATATATATATATATATATATATATATATATGCAATTATGTTTCAAATGTTAAATAGATAACTATATATATATATATATATCAAACAATTAACCCCAAATATAATATTATACTTTTATTATCTTGATAACATTGGCTATTTATGTTTGAACAATTTATATACAATATACTCTATATATTCAAAATAACAAGCTTTAGTTGATTAAAGTCATCTTTCATAATAATTAAATTACTTAATAGTTCACTAATATATTTAATATAATTATTTACATATATACTTATTTATATTTACATTTCTAGTTACAATTAAAGGTTCGTGAATCGTTGGGAATGGTCGAAGGTCAATTAAAACAGTTCAAAATTTTTAAGACTCAACATTACAGACTTTGCTTATCATGTCGGAAACATATAAAGATTTAGTTTAAATTTAGTCGAAAATTCCCGGGTCATCACTGTACCTACCCGTTAAAGAAATTTTGTCCCGAAATTTGAGTGAGGTGGTCATGGCTAACACTAAAAATGTTTTCATGACGAATATGAGTTGATAAATAGAGTTTTATCATCATTGTATAATTTGGATAAAACGATTTGATTTCTCGAAGTGTATGAGTGAAGCTATCACAAAAGAATGAAATGAGCAGTAAAGATTTGTTTTAATTTTTGATGTAGTCAGGTTTAAATTTAGAACATAAGGTGTGTTTTAACTTTTGACGTTATCTTGGTTGAATTCCGAAATTCAAGGGATTTAGAGAAAATCTTCGAAATCGAAAAGATTTGATTCTTCGGTGAATAAGGAAATTAAGATCTCTATAATTAAATACCGTGATCTGCCTCGATTACTGATAGTGCTCCAAATGAACATATATTTAGTAGCAATATCCTCCCAATATGTAAATTATTTAGTTATAATTGTCCTATTTTAAGTTGTAATCGTTTATATTAAATAAGTGCGAAGACAAAAGGCGAAAACGACGATTTGAAGACGCAAATGACCAAAAAGATCAAATGTACAAGATACAATCTAAGTGGTTCAATTTATTGATAAGAAACGTCTAAAAATGACAAAAGTACAAGTTGCGGAACGCAAAGTACAAGATATTAAATTATACGAAAGGACGTTCGAAAATCCGGAACCGGGACCTGAGCCAACTATCAACGTCCGATGCAACGGACCAAAAATTATGAGTCTACTATGCACAAGAATATAATATAATATTTAAATAATTATATAAATTATTTATTTATTATATATTATATTATTAAATAAAAACGTCGGCAAGCTAGAAAACAAGGCAACTTGGCTGGATCCAGGTGGCCATGCGATCGCATGGCCTGGTAGTTATAATCTCATGCGATCGCATGAGCCAAAAAGTCAGGCCACATTCCTATAAATTGCAAGTTTGGGCGACGAGTTTTACATATAATAATAATACTCCTCTGTAATAATATATATATATATATATATATATATATATATATATATATATATATATATATATATATATATATATATATATATATATATATATATATATATAGTGTAGTTTTATATTAGATTAGTTTTGGGTTATGCAAAGGTTATTTTACGGGTTTTAAAGTCGGAGCTATGTCCGTGTAACACTACGCGATAAATAATCAATGTAAGCTATGTTCTTATTTTTAAATTAATGTCTCGTACTTAAGTTATTATTATACTTATTTAAGACGAAGTAATCATGATGTTGGACTAAAAATAATTACTAAAAATGGGTAATTGGGCTTTGTACCATAATTGGGGTTTGGACAAAAGAATGACACTTGTGGAAATTAGACTATGGGCTATTAATGGGATTTATATTTGTTTAACTAAATGATAGTTTGTTAATTTTAATATAAAGATTTACAATTGGACGTACCTATAAATAACCATATACACTCGATCGGACACGATAGGCGGGATATTTATATGTACGAATAATCGTTCATTTAACCGGACACGGGAATGAATTAATAGTCTATGGAATTATTAAAACAGGGGTGAAATTATGTACAAGGACACTTGGCATAATTGATAACAAAGTATTAAAACCTTGGGTTACACGCAGTCGATATCCTGGTGTAATTATTAAACATAGTATTAAGACCTTGTTACAGTTTAAGTCCCCAATTAGTTGGAATATTTGACTTCGGATAGAAGGATAATTTGACGAGGATACTCGCACTTTAAATTTATGACCGATGGACTGTTATGGACAAAAACCAGAAGGACATATTAAATAATCCAGGACAAAGGACAATTAACCCATGGGAATAAACTAAAATCAACACGTCAAACATCATGATTACGGAAGTTTAAATAAGCATAATTCCTTTATTTTCATATTTAATTGCATTTCTAATTATTGCACTTTTATTTATTGTCATTGTATTTAATTGCACTTTTAATTATCGTACTTTTTAATTATCGCACTTTTATTTATCGCAATTTCATTATCGTTATTTACTTTACGCTTTAAATTAAGTCTTTTATTTATTTAATACTTTACATTAAATTTTAACTGCAACTAAAGTTTTTAAAATCGACAAACCGGTCATTAAACGGTAAACCCCCCTTTATATATTATTAATATATATAATATATTTTGTACAAATATAATTTTTTAAAAATATAGTGTAAAATAAGTCATCTCCCTGTGGAACGAACCGGACTTACTAAAAACTATACTACTCTACGATTAGGTACACTGCCTATAGTGTTGTAGCAAGGTTTAGGTATATCCCATCTGTAAATAAATAAATATCTTGTGTAAAATTGTATCGTATTTAATAGTTTTTTCTAGTAAAATATACATTATTTCCTAGTACGCCTCGCATAACATCAAGTTTTTGGCGCCGCTGCCGGGGAACCGGCGAAACGCTATATTTTTAAAATATATTTGTATAAATATATTTGTATATTATTTTTTAGAAAAATAATATAAAATTCTTTAAAAAAAAAAAAACTGGAACCCAGGCCCATGCGATCGCATGAGCCGGGTGTTGTAAAATCATGCGATCGCATGGCCTGACCTGACACGCCCTACTGAACCTGCCGACAGCATTAATTACGGATTATTATTAATATTAAACCCTAATTAGGGTTAGTTATTATATTAATTAATTTTAGATATTAATTAATTTGTATATTTAGTTTATTTAGTTTTAATAAGTTATAAAATTAATACTTTTATAAAATAAATAATATAAAAATAATATTTTTATAAAAATTATACTTTTTACAACTTAAAGATTATTTTTATATTTTGTAACTTTTTATTTGTTTTAGCGTAATATTTGTATTTTATCGCTCGTACTTAGTTTTAAACTTAGTTTTTACCATAGTTATTTTTATTTCTAGATTTTTAGGCTTTGCCGTAAAATCTCTTAAGTGCTTTTTCTTTAGACTAAGATTTAGGTGCTTTAGAGTTTTGCGACGCCGTTTTTTAGTACCTTTTTAAATTATTGCCATTTTGGGATATAGTATTTCTTTTAAGCTTTTATATTTTTTGACGCAACTTTTAATTCTTAGTTTTTAGTTCCTTTTAAGTTTCGACGTGTTACTTTCTTATTTTTGTTTTCCGCCATTTATTTTTCGACGTTTTCCGACGCACTTCTTTTTCTTTCTTATTTCTCGACGATCTAGTTTTTAGGACATAGAATTTTCTATTTCTTCTCTAAAATTTCAAAAACGAAAAATTATTTTAAGCGGTTAAATTGATAGACATCCAAATTTTCTGCTTCGTAGTAATAGTTGAATTTGTTAGTGGCTGAGTTGTGAGCTTCCGATTTAAAGGGTTCTGACTCCCTGCTGCATCTATTGGCTATTCGAAACGTGGGCAAAAGCAGAAAAGTTTATTAATTTGATAACTTATATAATTTTTATTTTTATAACTAATAGGATAATTAAGTAAATGCACCACATTGTAACTAAAATTTGGTAATAAGCGCATTATGGAAAATCTCGAGAATATTTTGGAAACTCTTTATGACATCCGAAATCAATTTAATCAATACTCTCAAACGGATGTTGATGACAATTCGTTCGGTCAATCTTGGATCACGAATGATGAAAAAATAACTGGTTGTGAAATCTGTGGAGATTATCACTCAACATGGGAATGTTATTATTACGTTCCTATGGAAAATTACGCACCCACGGAACCTGAATGGAACGATTATGAAGAATACAATTCAAATTGAGATTATTCCCAAGAATATATCCAAACTCAACAACCAGAAGGCGGGGAAAATTATGTGCCTGAAAATTCTTTAGATTATATGAAAATCAAACTCGAAGAAATGATGCTCAAAATGAACAAATGAGAGAGTTTGTGAATCGGCAAGCTGAAACTCTATCAGATTACGCATCTGTTGATCTGAGGAGTCATCTACAAGAAAATCTCATATCATCGAATTTTGATGAATTCGAGAGCTCCGAAATCACCAATTATCCCTATGATACTTTTTATTCAGTTTTACCAATTTCACAACATATCGACACATTAGCCTCTACCGACAAAATCATCGATCCATCAATGAATGAAGAAGAAGTAAGGGTGACAAATTGGTACTCTTGGGAAAACGATAACGTTGAAAATTTTACCCCCGAGACCAAAATGGTGAGACCAATAAGTACCATTAATGAAGAAGAATTTGCTTCTATCCCGAAATTCACCATTCCACAACCTTCCAACCCAATATTCTCAATAGACGAGTCATCTTCCAAAGATGAACTACAAGCTGTAATAGATATTGACACCTTGAATTTCACCCAATTGGGTAATAGAGGTGAAAACTTTAATCCCGAGAATAAACGAAAGGAAATGTTAGGAATTGTCCACCCTATAGAAATATGTATGTCAGTGTATATCGATCCATTTGACCAAGAACCAGAAAAGAGACGTATCCATTTACTAAAAGCTACACTTAAAAAAGAATTAAGTAGTGACGATCGGGTGGTTCTAAACTTAAAACCCATTGATATATTATACACCACCCGAGATGTAAATAACTGGCTCACTATTCTAATTCGTGAAACTTATTCTACCGACTTCACATACCGTCAGCTAAGTGTGGGGAAGTCTAACCCCACTTAACGTTAAATTAGGGGTTCGGGTTAGTGCATAACTCGTTAATAAACATGCATAATAAGTAAGGGTAAAAGACGCATTTTCAAATATTAACAAACAGCTCAGAAAATCAGCCGTTTTTGAAGAAAAAAACATGTGTGATAAAACAAAAAGGGATGAACGATGAGGCGCGCCATCTATCATTCGACGAGCTTTGTAATTACAAACTGGGTATTTTCAATCACTTTTCTACACTAATGACCCTCATGAATTTATAATTAGAGTCTGATTTCATGCAAATGAGGGCATTGCATGATCTCAAGTGTGGGGAAGAGTTATAAATTCTCTCAGGTTTATACTTGGTTTATTTTCTAAATTTTGTGAAAATTTTAAAAAAAAATTCCAACTAAATGAATTCAAAATCATGTTTATACATATTTATGAACGATGAAAACTAGGTGTTAATACCGAAATTATCGTTACCTCGGAAAGGACATAAATTGAGAAACAACTAAAACGCTTGAATTTATTTATTAAGATATAAAAAGACGCATGAAAAAAGCCAAGTGTGGGGAGAATGTACCAAGTTATTCAATTAAAAACTATCTATCACATGTTTCTGTAAAGTTTATTGCATGTGCTTTTGTTTTGGACTAAATTGACTGTTTTACCCGCAATATTATAATAAAAATAAAAGAAAAGATGAATCTACACGATGAATCAATTCCATCATTAAAAGGAAGTAAAGTCTTCCGAAAAAGACACGCGCTTCTTGATTTAGGTCAAGAAGTTGTCGTCCAGACCAGCTGTAGGTTGACAAAAATCTAGAAAAGTCATCTCTAAAATCAGCAGGAAATCCACGGACCTCAGCATCAAACAGGGTCACCAAGTGGTCAGACTTATCCTAACCATGAGAGGATCTGTCTCATAAAATGGGGAGGGCGCCGTGCAAATTAGCTTGATAAGACTAATGAATCAGATCCCCAGAAAGGATAATCTCCTTAAAGATTAAAAATCAGCTTTTAAGACTGATATTACTCAATCCTAGAGATTGACCTTAAAGATTGAGAATTACAAACTCATGGAATTCGATGATATCTAAACTCGAGCTTGAACGAGAAAATATTTTGATCAAATTAAAACCGATTTGTTTTCTGAAAACCCATTTTTAATGCGTTCATTACCATTGAACGTAAACTCCTAGGAATTCACCTAGAATTCATTAGGTCACCTGAACCAAATCGGGTGTCAACCGTAAGAACGGTGGTTGCATAGCATGGTCAAAGACAGGACTTTGTGCCAGACCGAAAAACTATAGGGTGAGCTTTACTATTGCTTCTACCAAGGATAGTAATTGCATTCGACACGTTATAGACCATAATTAAAAGCATGTCATGGGACATTGCCTTAACAATTGCTTGTTCAACGCTTTCCTTTACAACCGGACGGTAGTTTACCGAAAGGTAATATTCGGAGCAAGTATACTGGACGTGTTGCTTTCCCAATACAAGGTTAGCAAGTGGGTGACACAAAACCGCAAGTTTTGAGCTAAAATTTTCAAATCTGAAACCCACCAAACCCACAAAAATGTTTCAAGTTATGTATTGCAAACACCGGTGAAGGGTTATTCCGGAAAACTTATCTAGGGTAAAAGCTAGATTGAATTTTCAAAAGATCAAATGTTTTCATAAAGATCCAATTTCCTTAAAGGATCTAAATTTTCATTGTCATGTGGGACTGTAAACCACGTCGTTACTATCATTTTTATACCACTGTATCAAAATCACTGATGTATAAAGTGTGAGAATAAAAAAAGTGATTCGAGTGAAGTGTGATTTTATTTCAAGTTATGTATTGCTTGAGGACAAGCAACGTTCAAGTGTGGGGATATTTGATAGTGCTCCAAATGAACATATATTTAGTAGTAATATCCTCCCAATATGTAAATTATTTAGTTATAATTGTCCTATTTTAAGTTGTAATCGTTTATATTAAATAAGTGCGAAGACAAAAAGCGAAAATGACGATTTGAAGACGCAAATGACCAAAAAGATCAAATGTACAAGATACAATCCAAGTGGTTCAATTTATTGATAAGAAACGTCTAAAAATGACAAAAGTACAAGTTGCGGAACGCAAAGTACAAGATATTAAATTATACGAAAGGACGTTCGAAAATCCGGAACCGGGACCTGAGCCAACTATCAACGCCCGATGCAACGGACCAAAAATTATGAGTCTACTATGCACAAGAATATAATATAATATTTAAATAATTATATAAATTATTTATTTATTATATATTATATTATTAAATAAAAATGTCGGCAAGCTAGAAAACAAGGCAACTTGGCTGGATCCAGGTAGCCATGCGATCGCATGGCCTGGTAGTTATAATCTCATGCGATCGCATGAGCCGAAAAGTCAGGCCACATTCCTATAAATTGCAAGTTTGGGCGACGAGTTTTACATATAATAATAATACTCCTCTGTAATAATATATATATATATATATATATATATATATATATATAGTATAGTTTTATATTAGATTAGTTTTGGGTTATGCAAAGGTTATTTTACGGGTTTTAAAGTCGGAGCTCTGTCCGTGTAACACTACGCGATAAATAATCAATGTAAGCTATGTTCTTCTTTTTAAATTAATGTCTCGTACTTAAGTTATTATTATGCTTATTTAAGACGAAGTAATCATGATGTTGGACTAAAAATAATTACTAAAAATGGGTAATTGGGCTTTGTACCATAATTGGGGTTTGGACAAAAGAATGACACTTGTGGAAATTAGACTATGGGCTATTAATGGGCTTTATATTTATTTAACTAAATGATAGTTTGTTAATTTTAATATAAAGATTTACAATTGGACGTACCTATAAATAACCATATACACTCGATCGGACACGATGGGCGGGATATTTATATGTACGAATAATCGTTCATTTAACCGGACACGGGAATGGATTAATAGTCTATGGAATTATTAAAACAGGGGTGAAATTATGTACAAGGACACTTGGCATAATTGATAACAAAGTATTAAAACCTTGGGTTACACGCAGTCGATATCCTGGTGTAATTATTAAACATAGTATTAAGCCCTTGTTACAGTTTAAGTCCCCAATTAGTTGGAATATTTGACTTCGGATATAAGGATAATTTGACGAGGATACTCGCACTTTAAATTTATGACCGATGGACTGTTATGGACAAAAACCAGACGGACATATTAAATAATCCAGGACAAAGGACAATTAACCCATGGGAATAAACTAAAATCAACACGTCAAACATCATGATTACGGAAGTTTAAATAAGCATAATTCCTTTATTTTCATATTTAATTGCATTTCTAATTATTGAACTTTTATTTATTGTCATTGTATTTAATTGCACTTTTAATTATCGTACTTTTTAATTATCGCACTTTTATTTATCGCAATTTCATTATCGTTATTTACTTTACGCTTTAAATTAAGTATTTTATTTATTTAATATTTTATTTAAATTTTAACTGCAACTAAAGTTTTTAAAATCGACAAACCGGTCATTAAACTATAAACCCCCTTCTATATATTATTAATATATATAATATATTTTGTACAAATATAATTGTTTAAAAATATAGTGTAAAATAAGTCGTCTCCCTGTGGAACGAACCGGACTTACTAAAAACTATACTACTCTACGATTAGGTACACTGCCTATAGTGTTGTAGCAAGGTTTAGGTATATCCCATCTGTAAATAAATAAATATCTTGTGTAAAATTGTATCGTATTTAATAGTTTTTCCTAGTAAAATATACACTATTTCCTAGTACGCCTCGCATAACATCAATTACTCTGTCTGATATTTCCATTATAAATCGAACTCTTCCGTTTCATTATTCTCACCATTCCTATACTTTCTTTCTTAGTCTATACATCAAAAAAAAAAATTTTGAAATGCTTAATTTCGTTCTAATCCTTGATGTTTTCTTAATTATCATTTCTGTCATCCTTCTTTTCAATCTTCCACCAGAAGAATCTGTTTACTCCTACTATTACCTTGGGGTAATACTATTCTTAATTATACCATGTCTTTATATTGTTATTCGTATTAATATTCACGGTTTGTAACCTTCGTGTTGTTATTGGACTTTATATTTTCTCTTATATTTTGGAGCTTTGTCCCTTCATTTCTTCTTCTTGCGATCAAACACCGCTTGTAATGGTTCAGAATTCGCAGATATAAACTTCGGAATGAACATTGTTAATGTTCTAAGAAGGAAATCGTAATGGCATGATTTGATTTGTCAAATTACCAGAATCACTGAGAATAGAACTATCAAGAATATATTTTTCTTGATATGTTCGGAGGAGAAAAAAAAAGGATGAACGAGTCGTGTAACATGGCACATGATGACGTTATGATCTGTGAATCATCACGTTCCATTAGAAACTCAGCATGACTTACTGTAATATAATCACGTTGATCAAGTGTCATTATATCATACTAACTCATGCATCAGTTCCCAACATTTCTTCAATAACATTCATATTTAAAGTTCGAAAGTTTACAGAATATAGAAACTAACAGTTTCTATATGATGTAATACTGATAGCACGAAGAGATTAATGATTTCAGATAAGAATAGTTATAAAAATATCTTCAGAAATATGGAGGATATTTATAATGAAAGATATGATAATATCTCGGAATATCTAAGATCAGGGGATGATAGAAACTATTGTCTGCAATGGTTTAGAGTAAGGAGCAAGATATTCACTAAAGACTTTAGCAGACATTGAATCATTTGGATTCTTTGAAGTCAAACTTATTCTTTGTGATTTGTCCACGGCTTTCTTCATAGTTTCGCATAATCTGCTTTTCGGTATTAAATTTTCTATTGAATGTTTCCAATATATGATACACAGGAAGCACGAAGAGGTATATAATTTCAGACGAGAATATTTATGAAAATATCCTCAGAAATATCGAAGATATTGATGATGATATTTTGGAATTTCTAAGTTCGATGGTTGATGGAGAAAGATTTTTCGCAAGATTTTAACATGACTTCGGAGCAAGATAATCTCTAAAGATTTCAACGGATCCAGAGTTACCTGGATTCCTTGAATATAGGGTATGGTCCTTGTATTTGTCCTTGGCCTCCTTCATGGTTAGCTCAATCCGTTTTCCAGTTCCAACCTTTATGAGCTTTTCCAACAAACTATTTTTTATCATCAAACTTCCGATGATTAAGGTTGTTTACAGTTGTCTACAGTTTCTGCTGCTTCATTTAGCTTTTTAAACATTCAGAGTATTGATTTGTAGATTGAGTGCTTTTCAGAATTTCAGAATGAAAGATCATAATTCTAAGAGATAAATGTCATACATATAACTGTTGAAGTAGATATGCTGTAAGTTTTCATAGTACTGATTGCTGATTTACGATAATTGGTATGGCAGTTCTCGTTACAAGATGCGGATGAGTATATGATAGGGTTTCAATGAATAAATATAATGATTTGTCAGAGAGATTTAAGCCAAGAAGCAACGAGGTTGCTGGTACGTCTTCTGGTAATATGGTGGAATATAAAAGAATTCTCCGGTATCAAAAGGGTAATCGTATATATCAGGATTTATAGTAAGGCTACTTCGAATGAAAAGTCGAAGTTGACCTGCTGGAGCTGTGACAAAATTGGCTACTTTGAAAAGGGATCACAAAGTTATTTTTGTTAATAAATGCCAAAGGATCTGACGCGGCTACGTGTTAAACTTTTACTCAATTGCCGAGAGTTTCTTAGGTGCATAACTATATGCATAAATCTTTTCTTCCGTAGATGAAGTGCGGTTGATTCATCCTATCGATTGAGGTGTTTTCAAGAATCATGAAAGGTTTGAACGCAGATTGTAATAGTCAAGATACTAATGAAGTTTAGAATGAAATCAAGTGGCAAACTTGAAGAATTATTTAGTTTCATATGTTATAATCAATATTTTAATTCATTTTAATTGTCCAATGTTGATAGTCCTCAGTTGATAGTCCACAGTTAGCAGTGTACAAATAATAATTCATATATAGTTTACTATATAATATTCAAATTAATTAATACGTATCGTGACCCGTGTACATGTCTCAGACTCGATCACAACTCAAATTATATATATTATTATAAAATCAACCTCAACCCTGTATAGAGAACTCGATCATTACTGCATATAGAGTGTCTATGGTTATTCCAAATAATATATATAGATGCGTCGATATGATATGTCAAAACCTTGTATACGTGTCCCGATATTTAAAGTGCGTAAAATAAATAACAGAAATTAAATGATGATAAATAAAGTGCGTAAAATAAATAACAGAATGTAAATGACAATAAATAAAAATTGCGAGAATTAAATTGCGATAAAATAAATTGCGATAATTAAATGTACAATAAAGAATTAACAGTTAGCTAGGAACAGTTAGCTAGGATTTTGTTAGCGTGGATTCTTAACAAAATTTATCATAGTTAATTTGTTTGTTTCTAACAAATTTTATTTTGTCCAATGTTTTCTTCATTATGCCACTTGTCTGATTCTGATAGGTCAAAATCCAAATATGAAATTGAATGAAAATGGTTATTCTGTGGTGAACGGATACGTATGTCGATGGATGTAAGTAGGATCGTAAATGACTGTTGAATCAGATTCGAAGAATGTACAGTATAACCTATTAAAGTGAAATCTAAATATTCCTCGGGTATTACCTACCCGTTAAAATATTTTCACCATTAACAGTTTATACGAAAGAATTTTTAATTACAATCTTTATGAAAATATACTTACATATATATTTTCTTCAGATGTACTCACAGATTTAATGAGTTAATATAATATTAATCTCATTTGATTTACCGTTAGAACTAGAATATATAATCTCTAAAACATTGAAGATTACATAATCGTCATGTCGAACGAAGATAAATGATGTAGAACGATTCGCAGATTTTTGATTAAGCTCGAGGTACATAATTAGATGTTGAGGTGTATGATGTGAACTTGAGTTGTTGGTGGTACTGGTATTGATGTTGGTGCTGGTAATGTTGCTGAAGCTGGTACATTTTGCACCATATTCTCCAAATTGATTACTAGCGCGTGAAATTCGTTGACTTCTTATATTATTTCGGGATGATTGTCGATCGGAACGAGCGGATGAATAAGGTTTAAAATCTGAGTTATGATATAGTCGTGGTGAGATATTTGGGAAATGAGGGTGAAATGGTGTTACGAACAGGTTCGTCGGTAAGTGCTTCAGGTTCTTCGCCAAAAGGTGAATTCGGTTAGTGGATGGGATTACCTTCTGCGCGTCTCCGTTGATTAAGTCGACTATGAATCCATCAGATGAATTGGGGATGGATGATTGGTTGATTCATTCTGGTGTCGTTGCTTCCGGAGCTTAGATGACTATCCAATCTGAATAACTGTCGGGATAACTATCGGAATAGCTGTCGGAATCCGAGGGACTCGATCTAGTTGAGGGATTCATCTCGTACGATCAGATGAAGGATTTTCGATAAGAAATAGATTATAGGATGTAGATTAGTATCCTGCAATACATAATTTACATATACATATATAATACTAAAATCTCATAAGTTACGGAGGAATCTACGGAAGCTGTCAGGCAAAGATAACAATAACAGATACGCTAAGATATGAATTATCAGATACGCTAAGATATGAATTTTGTCTATACACTTTTCATGCAGTCAATGCAATAAGATGTGTCTAGACTAAGAATAATGAGCAGGTAATTTACTAAGGATGATAAGCAAATGATTTCCGACTAGAAATGATAAGCAAAACTTATGACATGCAGACACGGTCGAAGTCCAGACTCACTAATGCCTCCTAACGACTTATCAGTTAGACACACTAATGCAGACCTGGTTCGCTAAGACCTCTGCTCTGATACCAACTGTAGAGACCCGTCCTAATCCATCCGGACGAAGTCCATATCGATTATAAACTATTCACAACAGTTGATTACATCGCGAGGTACTTGACCTCTATATGATGCATTTTACAAACATTGCATTCGTTTTTGAAAAGACAATCTTTCATTACATCGAAAGTTGACAGGTATGCATACCATTTCATAATATATCCAACTATAATTGACTTGATAATAATCTTGATGAACTCGACGACTCGAATGCAACGTCTTTTGAAATATGCTATGAATGACTCCAAGTAATATCTATAAAATGAGCAAATACACAGCGGAAGATTTCTTCGTACCTGAGAATAAACATGCTTTCAAGTGTCAACCAAAAGGTTGGTGAGTTCATTAGTTTAACATAAATAGTCATTTCATAATTTTAATAGACCACAAGATTTCATATTTCCATTTCTCATAAACATACGTCCCGTGCATAGAGACAAAAGTATCATTCATATGGATTGAACACCTGGTAACCGACATTCACAATATGCATATAAGAATATCCCCATCATTCCGGGATCCTCCTTCGAACATGATATAAATTTCGAAGTACTAAAGCATCCGGTACTCGGATGGGGTTTGTTAGGCCCAATAGATCTATCTTTAGGATTCGCGTCAATTAGGGTGTCTGTTCCCTAATTCTTAGATTACCAGACTAAAAAGGGGCATATTCGATTTCGATCATTCAACCAGATAATGTAGTTTCAATTACTTGTGTCTATTTCGTAAAACAGTTATAAAAACAGCGCATGTATTATCAGTCCCAAAAATATATATTTCGAAAGCATTTAAAAAGGGAATAATGAAACTCACGCATATAAATATTGTAAAACAGTTAATAAAGCATTTGCATGTATTCTCAGCTCAAAAACGTAAAGAGTAAAAGGGAGCAAATGAATTCACCTAATGTATTTTGTAGTAAAAATACATATAACGACATTGAACAACTAAACAATGCAAGGTTGGCCTCGGATTCACGAACCTAAATCAATTGTATATTCATTAATACATATAATTGTATTCGAACACATAAATATATAGTCTTATTAGTTATATTCTTTTATATTAATAATATATATATGTTTCATATATTCATTTTGTAAAATAAAAATATTAATTTTTGTTATGTTATATGTAATGGATATATTTATATATATATATATATATATATATATATATATATATATATATATATATATATATATATATATATATATATATATATATATATATATATATATAAGTAAAAATATTTTCATTTGTTTGTTAAAACGATATTTTAGTAAATAAAGATAATAATTGAAGTGATAAAATAATATTAATGATAATACTGATATTAATGATAATAAGATTAATAATTTTATATACTTGATAATAATAGTAATTATAACAGTCTTATTACTAATGGTAATCTTAATAATAATAATAATTTTGTTAATAATAACAATAATAATAATAAATCTAAAGTGTTACTAATATTAATAGTTTGTATTATTTTCATAATGACAATGATAATAATCTTAATCATGATAATACCTATACCAACATTAATAATACTCATAATTACATTAATAATACTTATGATATTACTTAATAGCAAGAATGATAGTGATATAAATCGTAGTAATTATGTTCACACAACAAATATGATAATACATATACTAGTCGTTAAAAATAAATATGACAATAATAATAATAGTAGTAGTAATATCAATATATTTATTTATACTTTATTCATAATAATAATAATGATAGTTAATACTTAGATTACAAAAGTTATGATAATAAATACGTTAATAATCTTATTAACAATAATAATTGTAATCATAATAATAATAACAATGATAATAATAATAATAATAATAATAATAATAATAATAATAATAATAATAATAATAATTATTATTATTATTTGAAAATGAAAACTACCTTAAAGAGCTTTCTAATAAAAAAACGCATTGGACGAGTCTCGAACCCTCGACCACCCGTTAACCCGAAAACACCCATCACCACTCCTCTGTGCCTGTTTTTCTGAATAATTCCTATTCTATATCTTTATAACCCGATTTTACAGTTCCCTCTTCTTCTCCAATATTTCACTCGACCCAAAATTCCATAGCAGCCATAACGGTTTCGTTTAGCAGACGACTAGTAATCGATTACTATATTTAAAACAGAATTAAAGTAAATTAAAAAGATAAAAAATAGAACTGGAACAGACCGTATATCCCGTTCATTAACTTGGAATCGATTTTTAATTTCTAAAACGTTTTAGATAAAATTTATAACATGAAAAAGGTAGTAAAAATTCATATAAACTTTATGTAACCTCAATTGGATCCAAGACATTGATTTGAACTCGAATTTTAATATGAACAAAACTGTTGACTTTTTAAGAACAAACTTTGACTCGAGAATTTGTTTCGGTTTTGAAGAGTTGAAAGATGTGATTTTGCAGATAAGTTTACATAAGGAATCCTAACAACTCTGCATTGATGGATTTTGAAAAATGGAACGAATTCAAGCTTTTGAATTTTCTGAACAAGAATAGCGAATAACTTTTTTTTTTTATAAAATTCTGTTTTTTTTATTCCATTACACAGTATGTAGGATATGTATACTGAACGATTTCTATTTTACAGCTCGAATGAAAATGATTTTTAACAACTCCCGACCATTACAAAAATTAGACACAGTTGGATGTGGATTGATAACAGTATCATTCATTCTTTTCTTTATGTAATATTTATATAAGTAATATTTAATAATAATTAAATATATAATGTTTATATTAATTATAATAGTAAATAAATAATGCTACTAATAATTATAATAATATTGTTAATAACTTGTATTATTTTCTAATAATTATAATAATATCTTTATTAATAATGATAACATCCAATCATAATACAATTAATAATAAAAATATTACAAACTACATGTTTCATTATTCATATCTATATAGTATATAGTAATATCAATAACTATATTTTAACTTATAATTACTTTTAATATATTAATGTTACAATTTATTTTTTTATGTAATGTTTTCTATTTATATAATATATAACAGAATATTTATACATTATATCTATTATAATGTACATATAATTATACATAGAATCATAACTATTCATATATAGGTTTATATATATATATATATATATATATATATATATATATATATATATATATATATATATATATATATATATATATATATATATATTTCAAATGTTAAATAGATAACTATATATATATCAAACAATTAACCCCAAATATAATATTATACTTTTATTATCTTGATAACATTGGCAATTTATGTTTGAACAATTTATATACAATATACTCTATATATTCAAAATAACAAGCTTTAGTTAATTAAAGTCATCTTTCATAATAATTAAATTACTTAATAGTTCACTAATATATTTAATATAATTATTTACATATATACTTATTTATATTTACATTTCTAGTTACAATTAAAAGTTCGTGAATCGTTGGGAATGGTCGAAGGTCAATTGAATGTATGAAACAGTTCAAAATTTTTAAGACTCAACATTATAGACTTTGCTTATCATGTCGGAAACATATAAAGATTTAGTTTAAATTTAGTCGGAAATTCCCGGGTCATCACACACGGCGCCCTCCCCATTTTACGAGACATATCCTCTCATGGTTAGGATAAGTTTGACCACTTGGCGACCCTGTTTGATGCTGAGGTCCGTGGATTTCCTGCTGATTTTAGAGATGACTTTTCTATACTTTTCGTCAACCTACAGCTGGTCTGGACGACAACTCCTTGACCTAAATCAAGAAGCGCGTGTCTTTTTCCGGAAGACTTTACTTCCTTTTAACGATAGAATTGATTCATCGTGTATATCCATCTTTCTTTCAAATATATTACAGTAAATCGGGTAAAACTGATTAGTATCGTCCAAAACAAAAGCACCTGTAATAACTTTACAGAAACATGTGATAGATAGTTTTTTAATTGAATAACTTGGTACATTCTCCCCACACTTAGTTTCTTTCTTTGCCTTTTTATTCTCTTTTATTCCATTTTAAATGATTTCAAGTGTTTTAGGGTGTTTCTCAATTTATGTCCTTTTCGAGGTAACGATAATTTCGGTATTAACACCTAGTTTTCATCGTTCATAAATATGTATAAAAATGATTTTGAATTCATTTATTTAAAAATTTTTAAAATTTTCACAAAATTTGGCAAATAAACCAAGTGCAAACCCGAGAGAATTTATAACCCTTCCCCACACTTGAGATCATGCAATGCCCTCATTTGCATGAAATCAGACTGTAATTATAAATTCACGAGGGTGATAAGTGTAGAAAAGTGATTAAAAATACCCAGTTTGTAATTACAAAGCTCGTCGAATTGAATGATAGATGGCGCGCCTCATCGTTCATTCCTTTTGTTGTTTTATCACACATGTTTTTCTTCAAAAACGGTTGCTTTTCTGAACTATTTGTTAATTTTTGAAAATGCGTATTTTACCCTAACTTATCATGTATGTTCATTAACGAGTTATGCACTGACCCGAACCCCTAATTTAACGTTAAGTGGGGTTAGACTTCCCCATACTTAGCTGACGACATGTGAAGTCGGTAGAATAAGTTCCACGAATTAGAATAGTGAGCCAGTTATTTACATCTCGGGTGGTATAAAATATATCAATGGGTTTAAAGTTTAGACCCACCCGATCGTCACTACTTAATTATTTTTTAAGTGTAACTTTTAGTAAATGGATATGTCTCTTTTATGGTTCTTGGTCAAATGGATCGATATACACCGACATACATATTTCTATAGGGTGGACAATTCCTAACATTTCCTTTCGTTCATTCTCGGGATCAAAGTTTTCACCTCTATTACCCAATTGGGTGAAATTCGAGGTGTCAATATCTATTACAGCTTGTAGTTCATCTTTGGTAGATGACTCGTCTATTGAGAATATTGGGTTGGAAGGTTGTGGAATGGTGAATTTCGGGATCGAAGCAAATTCTTCTTCATTAATGGTACTTATCGGTCCCACCATTTTGGTCTCGGGGGTAAAATTTTCAATGTTATCGTTTTCCCAAGAGTACCAATTTGTCACCCTTACTTCTTCTTCTTCATCCATTGATGGATCGTTGATTTCGTCGGTAGAGGTTAATGTGTCGATATGTTGTGAAATTGGTAAAGCTGAATAAAAAGTATCATCGGGATAATTGGTGATTTCGGAGCTCTCGAATTCATTAAAATTTGATGATATGAGATTTTCTTGCACAATACTCCTCAGATCAACATGTGTGTAATCTGATAGAGTTTCAGCTTGCCGATTTACAAACTCTCTCATTTGTTCATTTTGAGCATCGAGTTCTTCGAGTTTGATTTTCATATTGTCTAAAAGATTTTCAGACACATAATGTTCCTCGTCTTCTGGTTGTTGAGTTTGGATATATTCTTGGGAATAATCCCAATTTGAATTGTATTCTTCATAATCATTCCATTCAGGTTCTATGGGTGCATAATTTTCCATAGAAACGTAATAATAACATTCTCATGTTGAGTGATAATCTCCACAGATTTCACAACCAGTTATTGTTTCGTCATTCGTGATCCAAGATTGACTGAACGAATTGTCATCAACACCCATTTGAGAGCACTGATTAAATTGATTTCGGATGTCATAAAGAGTTCCCAAGATATTTTCGAGGTTTTTCATACTACACTTATTACCAAATTTTAGCTACAATGTGGTGCATTTATTAATTATCCTATTAGTTATAAAATAAAAAAAATTATATAAGTTATCAAATTAATAGACTTTTCTGATTTTGCCCACGTTTCAAATAGCCAATAGATGCAGCAGGTAGCCAGGACCCTTTAAACCGGAAGCCCACAACTCGCCACTAACAAATCCAACTATTACTACGAACCAGAAAATTTTGGATGTCTATCAATTTAACCACTTAAAATAATTTTTCGTCGAAATTTTGAAATTTTAGAGAAGAAATAGAAAATTGTATGTCCTAAAAACTAGAGCGTCGAGAAATAAGAAAGAAAAAGATCGCGTCGAAAAACGTCGAAAAATAAAAGGTCGAAAAATAAAAATAAGAAAGAAAAACGTCGAAACTTAAAAGTCTAAAAATTATATCTAAAAAATTGCGCCTAAAGGTCTAAAGGTAAATGCAATTTTATTCGAAAAATGGCAATCACTTAAAAGGCACTAAAATCTATTTAAAACTAAAGCGATAAGCGACGTCGTAAAATTCTAAAGCGCCTAAATCTTAATTCTAAAAAAAGCACTTAAGGGATTTTACGGCAAAGCCTAAAAATTTAGAAATATAAAATAACTACGGCAAAAACTAAGTTTAAAACTAATTACGAACGATAAATATACAAATGTTTAAAATATACAAATTAAAAAAAATTGATAAACTTACAATTTTTATATAAATATTATTTTTATATTATTATTTTATAAGAGTATTAACTCTTTTAATTTAATAAAACTAAATTAAAACTTAATATTACAAATAATAATAAAATTATATATTTAATTAAAACCCTAAATTAATTAAATAATATTAATTAAAAATAAACCCTATGCGTAATAAATGCTGTGATCAGAACTGTCAGGGCACCCCATGCGATCGCATGTGGTTTTGGCTTTTAATCCATGCTATCGCATGGAACACGAGTCCAGTTTTTTTTTTAATTTTATATTGTTTTTCTAAAAATTATATACAATTATATTTTTACAAATATATATTAAAAATATAGCATTTCGCCGAGTCCCCGGCAGCGGCGCCAAAAATACTTGATGTGCGTAGGGGTGTATACAAAATAGTTATATTTTTACTACGAAATACGACGAAATATGATACAAGTTTTAATTAATTTATTTACAAATGGGATATACCTAAACTCTGCTACAACACTATAGGCAGTGTACCTAATCGTAGAGTAGTATAGTTTTTAGTAAGTCCGGTTCGTTCCATAGGGAGACGACTTATTTTACACTATATTTTAAACAACTATATTTGTACAAAATATATATTTTTATATATAATAATAATATAAAAGGGGGTTTACCGTTTAATGACCGGTTTGTCGATTTTATATTTTAAGTCACAATTAAAACCTAATGAAAAATATAAATGACGGTAATTTAAGTGCGTAAAATAAAATGCGATAAGAAATAAGATAAAAGTATTATACTTATTTAAACTTCCGTAATCATAATGTTTGACTTTTTGATTTTAATTAATTATTCTGGGTTAATTATCTTTTGTCCTGGATTATTTAATATGTCCATCTGGTTTTTGTTCATAACAGTCCATCATTCATAAATATAAAGTGCGAGTGTCGTCATCAAATTATCCTTATATCTGAAGTCAAATATTCCAACTAACTAGGGACTTAAACTATAATTACACCAATTTTTCTTGTATGTAATTCACCCCTGTTTTAATAAGTCCATTGACTATTAATCCATTCCCGTATCCGGTTAAATGAACGATTATTAGTACTTATAAATATCCCGCCCATCGTGTCCGATCGAGTGTATATGGTTATTTATAGGTACGTCCAATTGTAAATCTTTATATTAAATTAACGAACTATCATTCAATTAAACAAATATAAAGCCCATTAATAGCCCATAGTCTAATTTTCACAAGTGTCGTTCTTTTGTTCAAACCCCAATTATGGTACAAAGCCCAATTACCCCATCTTTAATATTTAGTCCAACATCATGATTACTTTGGCTTAAATAAGCATAATATTAATTTAAGTACGAGACATTAATTTAAAAAGGAGAACATAACTTACATTGATTATTTATCGCGTAGTGTTACACGGACAGAACTTCGACTTCAAAACCCGTAAAATAACCTTTACATTACCCAAACTAACTAATATAAAATTACCCTATACTATATATATATACACATATATATACATATATATATATATATATATATATATATATATATATATATATACATATATATATATATATATACATATACATACATATATATATATATACATATACATACATACATATATATATATATATATATATATATATATATATATATATATATATATATATATATATATATATATATATATTTGTGCATAGTTGACTCATAATTTTCGGCCCGTTGCGTCGCGCGTTGATAGTTGGCTCAGGTCCCGGTTCCGGATTTTCGAACGTCCTTTCGTACTATTTAATATCTTGTACTTTGCGTTTTGCAATTTGTAATTTGCACAAAAAATTAAGGAATATATATATATATATATATATATATATATATATATATATATATATATATATATATATATATATATATTATATATTACAGAGGGAGAGATTGAAAGAGTGTGTTTTGAGTTCGACCACAGGCCTGCCTTTTATAGCAATGTGGCCAGGTTTTTGCTGCCATGCGATCGCATGGGGAAAGGGCAGCCAGGCCATGCGATCACATGGCCCCTCTGGACAGCTCACTTTGCCTTGTCTCCTAGCTTGTCGACGTTATATTTAATTAATATATAATATATAAATAATTTATAAATTATTTAAATATTATATTATATTCTTGTGCATAGTTGACTCATAATTTTCGGCCCGTTGCGTCGCGCGTTGATAGTTGGCTCAGGTCCCGGTTCCGGATTTTCGAACGTCCTTTCGTACTATTTAATATCTTGTACTTTGCGTTTTGCAATTTGTAATTTGCACAAAAAATTAAGGAATATATATATATATATATATATATATATATATATATATATATATATATATATATATATAAATATATATATATATATATATATATATATATATATATATATATATATATATTACAGAGGGAGAGATTGAAAGAGTGTGTTTTGAGTTCGACCACAGGCCTGCCTTTTATAGCATTGTGGCCAGGTTTTTGCTGCCATGCGATCGCATGGGAAAAGGGCAGTCAGGCCATGCGATCGCATGGCCCCTCTGGACAGCTCACTTTGCCTTGTCTCCTAGCTTGTCGACGTTATATTTAATTAATATATAATATATAAATAATTTATATAATTATTTAAATATTGTATTATATTCTTGTGCATAGTTGACTCATAATTTTCGGCCCGTTGCGTCGCGCGTTGATAGTTGGCTCAGGTCCCGGTTTCGAATTTTCGAACGTCCTTTCGTACTATTTAATATCTTGTACTTTGCGTTTTGCAATTTGTAATTTGCACAAAAAATTATTTTCCTTAACTCCCAAAATCCGCGCATGTCTTTAACTCACTTTTAGTGGCACTTTTGAGTGCACTATGGCTTTAGTGGCACTTTTCAGGCTTTAGTGGCACTTTTTCTTCAATTCTTTAATCTTCGTGCTTTGTCTTCACATTTATTTATTTAAACGATTACAACTTAAAAATAGAATAATTACAACTAAAAACTTTACATATTGGGATGATATTGCGACTAAATATATGTTCGTTTGGAGCACTATCAGTTTTCTAAAATCAATGAATCCTAAAACGTTCGAATCTCATCAAATCAAAACAAATAAATAGGTGTACGAATCCTAAAATGATTCCTTCATTCTAACTATAATACATTATCATCAGGAGAGCTCCATATTACAAAGGTTACTCAACAATCACAAATCACTAATTGAGGTTATAACACAATTCTTTAATGATATCTTGTAATATTTATTAGTGAGGTAGATATCATTGTCATACTACCATACACATTTAAAAAAAATAAGAGACTACCAATATATTAAATCAAACTAATAATAATAATAATAATAATAATAATAATAATAATAATAATAATAATAATAATAATAATAATAATAATAATAATAATAGACTTGATTACAAATATTATAGTACTTGGACTACTTATAATATGTGAGAAATTAGTTAACATGCCTCCATTTCGAAAGTGTTTAACAATATGCTATCAAAAATTCGCAATTGCAAAAAATGCCTCTTGACCACGCATCACATACCAAGAATGATGTGTGTGCGTGATGCGTGTTTACGAGATAATGAATGAGACAAGCATTTTTCCTCGCAAATACGCACCACGCACCAAGCACCACACACGGTGTTGTAACAACCCGACTTCGTTATACCAAAAATACGACAAAAAAAAAATTTATTATTTATTCAGCAAGTGGCGCGGCGCGCCATAATGGCCGCGCGGCGCGCCAAAACAGTCTGTCCGAAAATGTTTTAAATGCGAAAAAGATAGACCTCTTCCCGACATATTTAGACCAAACGCTTTTCACCACACATTCATATGTATAAAACTAACACGAACCAATCATTAAACGAGTTTTTACAAAATGGGGCCCACATTGGCCGTTTTACGACTTTCGTACAAAATACAAGTTTCTATCCCAATTTACATTTAGACGAGTTAGGACTCTAAAACCCAACCCGATACCAAGAGCATAATCGCGGGGACTACCAAATCCCCAATCCGCGTCCGCATATCCGAAAGCTACCCCCATCGAGCCCAAGCGCTCCTACGCAACTAGTCTATCAACTAGCTAGCTTCACAACAATTCCTGTAAAAAGGTAAACAACGAGAGGGGTAAGCTTAACGCTTAGTGAATGCAATAATTATACATACACATATATAATCTACTTACTTGCATCACTTACACAACCTCATACGCGGGATCAATAATTCGACAATCATGCAACAATAATATGCATATACCAATATCCACATTCCACAAGTAGCTAATAATACAATAGCATACGATTCATAATTAAATACTTCAATACATAATTCACATAACCTTGGTTAACCAATTCGAACAAGGGAAACGGTACATACAAGACCGTTGGAGTTCATAACATCCGTTAGTGCTACTTAATCAACGCGTAGTCACTAATCCCCCGGGTGATGTCTTAAACAACGCGACTCACTCACCCTTTCCAATGTGGCGTCTTAAACAACGCGACGATTCCACATGCCATTCAATACGATGGGTGGTGTCTTAAACAACGCGACATCCACTCCAATACATTGTGGTGTCTTAAACAACGCGACATCCACTTCTTTACCATGTGGTGTCTTAAACAACGCGACATCCACTTCTTTACAATGTGGTGTCTTAAGCAACGCGACAATGCCACATTCATACGACACAAATAAATACATTATATACACATACGCATAATTATTCCACTCACCTTGACACAAGGATGATGATTATGCACTTCCGAACTTCAAAGCAATGTACCTAATACATTAAGTACACTTTCAATACACGAACTAGTGGAACTAGCCACATTACTTACACTTGAGCATTTGATGACCCAATTTGTATTAAATAACTCGACTACACAAAAACCGTCCTAAATTGGCCAAGACACATGTCAAATCACCAAAGCTAGTGATTTAAAGTCTACTAACTTAGATCAACACAACTTAGGGTAATTCATACCCATTTCACCCAAACTAGGTCAACATTACTATTTTGACCCATTTCAACGCTTAAACTTACAAACTTGGTCAACTTAACCCATTTACAATTCTTTCAACATTCAATAAGTGTTTAGTGCTTAACGACACAATTAACACTTGCAAATCTCATTTTATTTGACCAAAACTAGTGTCATTACCAACTTTGACCCATCAAAGTTAACCCATTTTGACATAAGTCCCAAAAACATCTTTAATCACTAACGGCTAGTGATTTACTTTCCAAAATACTAATTAACACTTTAATCAAGCTTTTAAATACTCGGTTCATCAATTCTTGACCTCATAACTTAGTTTGACACCAAATCAAGGTTAACACCCATTTGTCATACAAACATGTTCTTATAAACTTCTACACACTAACACACTTACCAACTAGTGATTAAACACCCAAACCATGACCAAATTCATCCTCAAACCCTAAACCCACAATAATCGGGTTTACATACACAATACATAAAGTAAAACCCCCAAATTCATGAGAAATAGGGTTTATAACCCAAACTAGCTCAATCCCTAAATATGAACAAGAATTTTAACAATTAGATTCGGAGTTAGAACATACCAACACTACTACAACGTAGCCGTGAACGAGGAGAACAATTTTAACTCTTGAGACCCGGCCCGAATCACTCTTCTTCTTGCCCAAACCTCCAATTCCCTCTCTAGAACCACTCACTCTCTCTCTAGGGTTTGATATGTGTGAGAGTGAAGAAAAGAGGAGGAAATGAGTTAGGATAAGGTTTTGGATCAGTTTTGATGACCCCAAACCGGCCCCAAGTGAAAAGACCAAAGTACCCTTCATTTACCCTTTAAAAAAGGCTGAAAAATTGCATCAGACCCATTCGGCGCGCCGCGCCAAATGGTGGAGCGCCGCTCCATTATGCAGGTCAGATTTCAGAAACTCGTTTTGGCCATAACTTTTCGACCGTAGCTCCGTTTTCGATGAATCAAATATCGTTGGAAACGTAATAAGATTTCCTTTCCAATGGTAAGGTTTTGAAACATCAACTCAAACTTTATTTGGGGTCGAAAAGGTACGTACACTTCTTGTTACTCCAAACAACGTCCAGTTTTTCTTCGACGTTCGAGCAATCAACACGTACATGCTTCGTACACTTCATACACACATCGTACACCATAAATACATTATGTGCAATAAATATTTGGGTCTTACAACTCTCCCCCACTTAAACTCGATCACGTCCTCGTGATCTTCGCCACTTAACCAATCCGGACCTACACTCTACGGTCTTTTGACATGTATCCAACTCGATGTCCGCAATAATTCCAATAACGATTTCCATTAACCCGAAGTTTCACCACACGCTATTAATCACTAGCGTGCATTACCGCAACAAGCGATATCCCACGCGCCCAATTTTCAAACTACCCACTTAGGAAATATTGAAAACACCATACATTCCTTCGAGTTCTCTCGGCTACAACTCACAACAAGCTACATTCCTTCAACGAAGAAATCTCGGTATCGCCCACTAATCACACTAGGGGCACAACTTTCCCATAAATTAATCCGCACACGACCATCCGCCACTGGATTAATCCAGGACGACGATAATACACCATGAGTTAGACGAAACATCAACACTCGACACAGAGTTTCTCCCCTAAACCTTCAACACGACCACACAAAACGGCCCCTAGTACTAGCATGGAAACTATTTGCGTACTAGAATCCTGTCAACGGTGAATTATTACCCCAACAATTCGCAATTCGTCACGCGACCTTCAAAAATATTCACCAACGCCGGGTGAACCCTTCTACCTAAACCGCCCGTTAAGGATGGTCTTGACATTATAATACAACTAACGGGTCGCATTACTAGGGAAAACACCCTCGCAAACAAACAACAACCGCGCGTCTCTATGTGAGACAATCGGAACCAGCACTCCCCACCTCACAATCATCCATAAAGTGGAATAATCTACTGACAATATCCACAATCACGTTTCCCGACAGGGAAAATACAGTACCCACCACCATGCATAACTCGTACTCACTCAACAATACTATCCAAGTTTCGCACCAACCCAAGTTTATATCACGAGAGCACCTGCAACGACAGTTACATTCTCCCACGTCCATCATCTCAAGCTTCACACTTGGTCTCATACCGCACTTGGTACTGCACGACCACCTCATACAAGAAGACTTACGCTTCACTTGACCTAACACCACCGAAGATTCCTTGGGCGGTAGTAAAAACTCCCCCACTTAGGATTTAGCTCCGCATTCTTACCGCAAAGATGATAACATCCCGCGGAACTGCCATTCCACAACACACATGATCATTCCCTTCACTAATCATAAACACTGAATCACTGCAAATTCACTCTAGGCTCTCAGAGCCGTCATACAAAAATTACCAGAGATGTCGTACACGCGACGACTTCGCGCCTTCATACCCCAAATCACAATCGACTGCCTTAATCGTTCTCAAAGCGAACTCCACCAAGTCCTACATACGTCTCTATGCCTAAGCATACGTCACTACGATAAATCAGTCGTGCGTCTCAGTCGAGATCACCAGACCATTCACTCAACGAACCTTTACCGACAATTGTTCACTCTCATGGAGAAGAGTGACCAATCTGACACAATAATTGCATCGACCGCAATATCAACACTTCATCCTAATCCTTCGGTTTAACTGACCCTTAAGTCCGTCACCAGCTCACCGGTCGTCTCCACTTGTCTAACACTTAAGAGCAACAAGATTTCGCTCATCCGTCACTTCCCAAGAAGTATTTACCAAAATGCTCTTAAACTTCGACTTTCATAACCGTCGAATTACAATCACACGTCGATCACTATTGCAATCTCCACTGCTTCCAAGGGCATCTCACGGTCACCCTAAGCACAAAGTGATCACACCACTAACGGAGTTTGACATTACACAAGCAGGTATAAAGAGGCACCTGACGCAGTGTCATGCAGACTCCCACCACAATCTACCGAAATTAGAAACTCGATCTTTGGGTTTCATACACCCGACGTCACCCATTTCACCACAACAATGACCCGAAGTCATACCTACCCGAAAAAACCTTACGGTTTATTGTCTTATAGAAAGTTTCTACCGATCACATGCTACCCGCAATTTCCACAAGGCCAAACGATATAGCCGAACGAAACCTTTCATCTAACACTAAAGAGATGCTCGGGAACACCAAGTCTTACTCCCTTTCACACATCGGCGCAACCACTACAACAAGGAATATTCCGTTAGGAATGTTACCCTATAATCTATAACACGCTAACGCACTACATGATCACCGTCACACGGGTCCCACTCCCATGAGTTTAATGACCCAAAGATTCATCGATTCGCCAATTCCAAGGCGACATACAACAAGAATCCTAACGCGATTCTCTAACCACACACTCTACCGAGTGTAACTCAAACTACAATCATTAGACTTGTCGTATTCCATTACGGAATTTAAGTCCTCGTCGCACACACGCACACGTAAATCGGTCATCCTAGTTACGATGGGTAACTAAAACCAATAACAATCTCAACAGTGCACCCACTACTTAGGGTGACTAAGCACGCACCAAACTCGTGAGTTGGCTCACTCACTTAACTAACCGAATCCACCATAACACTTCTCGACTCGCAACGAACCCGATGTGACTACAAGCACATCACCCGAGACACTATCAACTAGGAACCAATAAAGATTCCTCATTTATCCCGAATCTACCCCAACCATGCCACGTTTCCTCCGTTCGGTACTCGTCATGTCATGCTTGATGTCAAGATACACTTTCGTAATAATGGTGATCGGTCATTATTACAAATGCGTACCTTACCATTTTCACATGTCCACGCAAAGTACCTTACCCGGACTGACGCAACATTCACACAAAATAACACGCGATAACTCCTAGTACCCGAATGACCAACGTCCTTACCGCGAACTTGATCACTCAAAACCGCCAATTATTCGAATCTCTCCAATAGATTCGTCCCTAGGACACAGCACAACTAGATCCCTGTATATATATATACACATATATACAATATAATAATTAATATACACAAGTACACCGCAACACAAGTCAACCTACAACCTAGGTGACTATCACTAACAACATTCAAGTTCGCCTACTTACATTAGGCACTAGTTATCTAAGGCACTAATTTACACACGAAATAAGGCCCCACATAATCACGCTTTGGATAATCACAAGTCCTAGTTAGTCACCTACTCTAAGGCACTAACAAATCTCAAACCGACCCGTATTCCTACAAGTCCCGCAAATAACGCACATCCGTCAAATGTCTAAGACTAGGCACCTATTCCAAGGTCACCTAATTCCCTTAGACTATGCTCTGATACCACTTGTAACAACCCGACTTCGTTATACCAAAAATACGACAAAAAAAAAATTTATTATTTATTCAGCAAGTGGCGCGGCGCGCCATAATGGCCGCGCGGCGCGCCAAAACAGTCTGTCCGAAAATGTTTTAAATGCGAAAAAGATAGACCTCTTCCCGACATATTTAGACCAAACGCTTTTCACCACACATTCATATGTATAAAACTAACACGAACCAATCATTAAACGAGTTTTTACAAAATGGGGCCCACATTGGCCGTTTTACGACTTTCGTACAAAATACAAGTTTCTATCCCAATTTACATTTAGACGAGTTAGGACTCTAAAACCCAACCCGATACCAAGAGCATAATCGCGGGGACTACCAAATCCCCAATCCGCGTCCGCATATCCGAAAGCTACCCCCATCGAGCCCAAGCGCTCCTACGCAACTAGTCTATCAACTAGCTAGCTTCACAACAATTCCTGTAAAAAGGTAAACAACGAGAGGGGTAAGCTTAACGCTTAGTGAATGCAATAATTATACATACACATATATAATCTACTTACTTGCATCACTTACACAACCTCATACGCGGGATCAATAATTCGACAATCATGCAACAATAATATGCATATACCAATATCCACATTCCACAAGTAGCTAATAATACAATAGCATACGATTCATAATTAAATACTTCAATACATAATTCACATAACCTTGGTTAACCAATTCGAACAAGGGAAACGGTACATACAAGACCGTTGGAGTTCATAACATCCGTTAGTGCTACTTAATCAACGCGTAGTCACTAATCCCCCGGGTGATGTCTTAAACAACGCGACTCACTCACCCTTTCCAATGTGGCGTCTTAAACAACGCGACGATTCCACATGCCATTCAATACGATGGGTGGTGTCTTAAACAACGCGACATCCACTCCAATACATTGTGGTGTCTTAAACAACGCGACATCCACTTCTTTACCATGTGGTGTCTTAAACAACGCGACATCCACTTCTTTACAATGTGGTGTCTTAAGCAACGCGACAATGCCACATTCATACGACACAAATAAATACATTATATACACATACGCATAATTATTCCACTCACCTTGACACAAGGATGATGATTATGCACTTCCGAACTTCAAAGCAATGTACCTAATACATTAAGTACACTTTCAATACACGAACTAGTGGAACTAGCCACATTACTTACACTTGAGCATTTGATGACCCAATTTGTATTAAATAACTCGACTACACAAAAACCGTCCTAAATTGGCCAAGACACATGTCAAATCACCAAAGCTAGTGATTTAAAGTCTACTAACTTAGATCAACACAACTTAGGGTAATTCATACCCATTTCACCCAAACTAGGTCAACATTACTATTTTGACCCATTTCAACGCTTAAACTTACAAACTTGGTCAACTTAACCCATTTACAATTCTTTCAACATTCAATAAGTGTTTAGTGCTTAACGACACAATTAACACTTGCAAATCTCATTTTATTTGACCAAAACTAGTGTCATTACCAACTTTGACCCATCAAAGTTAACCCATTTTGACATAAGTCCCAAAAACATCTTTAATCACTAACGGCTAGTGATTTACTTTCCAAAATACTAATTAACACTTTAATCAAGCTTTTAAATACTCGGTTCATCAATTCTTGACCTCATAACTTAGTTTGACACCAAATCAAGGTTAACACCCATTTGTCATACAAACATGTTCTTATAAACTTCTACACACTAACACACTTACCAACTAGTGATTAAACACCCAAACCATGACCAAATTCATCCTCAAACCCTAAACCCACAATAATCGGGTTTACATACACAATACATAAAGTAAAACCCCCAAATTCATGAGAAATAGGGTTTATAACCCAAACTAGCTCAATCCCTAAATATGAACAAGAATTTTAACAATTAGATTCGGAGTTAGAACATACCAACACTACTACAACGTAGCCGTGAACGAGGAGAACAATTTTAACTCTTGAGACCCGGCCCGAATCACTCTTCTTCTTGCCCAAACCTCCAATTCCCTCTCTAGAACCACTCACTCTCTCTCTAGGGTTTGATATGTGTGAGAGTGAAGAAAAGAGGAGGAAATGAGTTAGGATAAGGTTTTGGATCAGTTTTGATGACCCCAAACCGGCCCCAAGTGAAAAGACCAAAGTACCCTTCATTTACCCTTTAAAAAAGGCTGAAAAATTGCATCAGACCCATTCGGCGCGCCGCGCCAAATGGTGGAGCGCCGCTCCATTATGCAGGTCAGATTTCAGAAACTCGTTTTGGCCATAACTTTTCGACCGTAGCTCCGTTTTCGATGAATCAAATATCGTTGGAAACGTAATAAGATTTCCTTTCCAATGGTAAGGTTTTGAAACATCAACTCAAACTTTATTTGGGGTCGAAAAGGTACGTACACTTCTTGTTACTCCAAACAACGTCCAGTTTTTCTTCGACGTTCGAGCAATCAACACGTACATGCTTCGTACACTTCATACACACATCGTACACCATAAATACATTATGTGCAATAAATATTTGGGTCTTACAGGTGTGTGGTGCGTGGTTCAGGGTGTTTGTTGGGGAAGAGCTTTAGATGGACATATCTTCTGACTCGTAGCTCCGATTTAGATACCGTTTTTTTTTTGAATCACGTCTTATTGTTGTGCATTACTATTATACATGTTTACATTTTCTTATGGTATTTTTGTATGGTCGCATCTTCTTAGGCGCACACAGCTATTGCATGTATGTATCATTTGCCCCTACTTCGTTTTTATGAGCATTTCTATTATTGGCATTCTTTTTGGCTAGAGGTCCTTTAAAAACAATCTCTCTGCCCTCGAGTAGAAAGATAGACGACTTGTTCTAGTTGCAGGTTCTATACCTGCGTGGTGGAGTAGTGATTTATTTCTAATCTGGGGTGCGAGGTATGATTGTCTACACCTCACCTCCCCTTTACCATATACTCGTGAGATCGAGTATTGTTGTATTGTGTTGTTTTTTGAAATTGCATATTTTTTTGAGATCTATCCGTTGACAAAGCTCTGTAGGCGGTTTGTCCCAAATATTTTTCGAAACGAAAACTCGAAGAACTTCAATTTTTCCCTTGTTTTTTTAGACTGTTTCTAACCGTGGTGGTGACATCAAAGTCAAGTGATTTACTTTTTGGTGATGTGGCAAGGTCAATAGATGAAGTTAAATAAAGCGGAGTGTCAAATTTGAGGGTTAAATTTGTGAATGGTGATGTGATAAAATATTATTGGTAGCTGGGTATATAATTAATTAACTAATAATATATACAAATATGTGATGAAATCTGATTGCCTGAAAAATATTTGACACATCCGTCAACTTATCGACTGACGCCCGGGGCGTCAAATTTTGACGCAGCGTTAGGGGCGTCAAACTAATTGCCAACTAGAATGACGGGAGAAATCTGACGCCTAGTTAAAAACAGTCTTAAACTCATTTTTGACTGCACTCTTTTCAATTGTAATATTTTAAAATTTTTTTGATGTAATTTATTTAAATTAAGTGTTTTTCACAAAAACAAAAACAAAAATGATTATTATTGGAGTAATATATTATTATTATTATTATTATTATTATTATTATTATTATTATTATTATTATACTATCTTTTAGACAAAAATGCTGAATAGTACCAATGACGTTTTCGTCTTTTCACTTTTTTTTTCTGTTTCTTTTAACTAACGCCCCCCACACTTTGTTTAAAAATTAAAATCGACCCCCAAAACAGGGGGTTAAAGTGTTAAATCAAAATTTTTATAAAATATCTTAAATAAACTCCACTCAAATATTCAACATGTCATATCTTCTCGCTCGCAACGAGTTAAATTTTTCCGATACCATCGTTAAACTCGAAATAATTTTACGAATACAATGTCACTAACTATACGCAAAACAGACACTTTTTAAAAGACGCTAAATATTTAAGGTACCTTTCATATACTTTAATTTTTCACTCGCAGACTCCGTAACTAAACACAATAAAATACATTAAAAATCGAACCCCTGACGTGAAGCGAGGATTCGAAAACCGGTTATTATTAAACGACGACTTGAAGTGAACTGAGCACTCCGTGACCACCTGCAAGGCTGCTACTAGTCTACTACTACTGTAAGTCTGTAACCACTAAAATTAAAACATGTGGGGACTGGTAGAGTAGTGTGTACCCCTTTTTGCAGTTCCTTGTTCACCAAGTGTCTTCTTATTTTTCAATTCCTTTTTTTCTATTGGTTCACACTTAAAATAAATATATCATGAGTCAAATTTAGGTCAATAATAAAATTACGGAGTATAAAAGAAAACCCCCTCAATTTTTCAGCAACACTTTCAAAAACCACCCAAATTACCTCCTCCACTCTTACCGTACTACTTCGCCGATCGCATTACAGTCAGATACTGAAAATTAGGGTTTTTAGAAATGGATAATTCATTGAAAGAGAACAGCCATGCGAGTGCAGAAGATTGGAAAACAGCACTTAAAAAAGTAGTTCCGGCGGTGGTGGTCATCCGTATGACCACGTGTCGATCTTTTGATACTGAATCGGCGAGTTCAGGTTCAGCTACGGGGTTTATAGTTGATAAGAAGTGTGGAATTATATTGACTAATCGCCATGTTGTTCAACCAGGTATTATAACTCTATGTATTTACTCACTCGTGTAATTATAATTAATTAGTGTCGCAAAAGTCGATTCAGACGGTGACTAACCCGACCCGTTTTTCATAAAAGTGGGTCCACGGCGGCCTGAGGCGGTCAATTGCGGACAATGGTTTTTTCAATTTTGTTTGTGTCGATTGCTTTTGCGTGTAAACGAAGTGCAGCATAGATGTATTTTGGAGTATATAGATTGAAAAATATCTAAGAGCTAATTTATTTAATAATTTTTTTTTTTTTTGGATAAAGGGTATATACCGGGTGAAAAAAATTAAAAGTAAATAAAAAATAATGATAATAATATCTAAAAGCTAATTTATTTAATAATATTAATATTTTTATTGTTTAAATACGGAGTATATTTATTTTCCCATTTATTTATGCTTAATATATTTATATTTATACGGAGTATTTAATATATGTAATTGCGGAGTAAAAGGCTGACATAGGGATCTGTGATATGTTTTAAAGTATTTGAACAATTAAATAATTATGTTCATATATATATATATATATATATATATATATATATATATATATATATATATATATATATATATATATATAGGGGTAGGATCAAGAGGGAAGTAACCAATCAGGGTGAAGCGGGGGAAGCAAAAACTTTTTTTTTTTTTTCGTTTTTTGAAAAAACTTTGTTCACGAACATTATAGATGGGATGAAAATATGAACATTTAGTAGAGACACTTTGTGATAAATGTTTTTATTTTGGCGGGAAAACGCTCGAAGAAGTAATATATAACAATTATGGTGTTTTTCGAGCGTACGTTGAGGTTTTAGCTATTGGGGTTTAGATATTAGGGTTTAGATATTAGAGTTTATAGGGTTTAGATATTAGGGTTTAGAAATTTAGGGTTTAGGGTTTAGATTTAGGGTTTAGATTTAGGATTTAAATTGAGTTTTTAACACGAACGGTTTAGGGTTTAGGGTTTGGTGTTTTGGGTTTAAACCCAAAACACCAAACCCTAAACCCTAAACTCTAAATCGGGCTAAATTTTACTTCACAAAACATGAAAAAAAAAACATTCATATTCTTCACGAACAATATTATCTTGAATGTTATTTTTGTCGATCGTTTTCCCGCCTAAATAATAACATTCATCACGAACTGTCTCTTCTAAATGTTCATATTTTTGTGTGATCTTGATGCCGGAAAAAAAAATTCCAAAAAAAACGAAAAAAAAATATTTGCTTCCCCCCGCTTCCCCCCGATTGGTTACTTCCCCATTGATCCTGCCCCTATATATATATATATATATATATATATATATATATATATATATATATATATATATATATAGGGATCAAGTTAGAATTTTTTTTGTGTGAGAACATGAGAACTCAAAAATACACTGAAATTCGAGAAAAAATTGGAAATTCGAGCAAAAAACTCCATATTCGAGCAAAAAATAGGACACGGACGAGCAAAAAACATGATAGTCGAGCAAAAATGGAGAAAGTCGAACAAAAAAAAGAAGGACGAACAAAAATTGTGATATTCGAACAAAAATTGTGATATTCGAACAAAAATGTGTTCTACATTTTTGAAATTCGAACGCAAAAATGTAGAACACATAGGTAGTCGAACAAAAATTTTGATATTCGAACAAAAATGTGTTCTACATTTTTTTTCGAAAAAAAAAAAATTTGTTTGCTCGACTATGAAATTTTTGTTTGTCCGTGTTCTGTATTTTTGCTCGAATTCCCCTTTTTTGGCTCGAATTTAAGTGTATTTGGGTGTATTTTGGAGTTCCTAGAGTTCTCACACTAAAAAAGTTCTCGATCCTCTCCCTATATATATATATATATATATATATATATATATATATATATATATATATATATATATGAAAATATATATGTTTAAATGCTGTTATGTTTAATATATATCTTTTTTTAAAGTCAATGTTGGTCAAGTTGTCGTCTCTTACTACTCCGACTCGACCAACTAGTCGTTTTAAGGCCCCGACTGACCCGTGTCTGTCTAGTGGCTGAATGCTCTTTAGTACTTTATTCTTCTCAAATTATCGTTCATTCGTCTTTTAGTATCGGCGTGGATAGTTAATTTGGGACGGATGGAGGAGTATAGCATATCATGGATATGGATATGGATATGGATATGGATATGGATATGGATATGGATATGGATACTGATACTGATACATTATATATATAATTATCTGAGTATGCTGAATTGGATGCTTTATTATTGTTGTAGGTCCCGTGGTAGCAGAAGCTATGTTTGTGAATCGTGAAGAGATTCCGATTTATCCAATTTACAGAGACCCTGTGAGTTACTTTCTTACCAGAAGATCATGGATGATGTCATGATGATCTATAGATATCAATATTATCGATATAACAGACGCGAGTTTGTGATCATTATGACTTAATAGCTGTTGTTTCATGCCTTCTTTATTGACTTAAAAATTATTTTATGAAAGGACACATTTTTGGATTCGTCTATTGGTTCAGAGAAACATTTTGTTTACGATAACAAGATTTTGGTTGTGGTTTTGCATTTTAGGTTCACGATTTTGGATTCTTTCGCTATGATCCTGCTGCAATTAAGTTTCTGAACTATGACGAGATTCCTCTTGCTCCTGAGGCTGCTTGTGTTGGTTTGGAAATTAGAGTTGTCGGAAACGATAGTGGAGAGAAGGTATACTTATATTATTATTATCATTATCATTATATTATTTTTATTATATACATTTGTTTCTGTGCTGATCTAATTTGTCTTTGAACTTACAGATCTCGATTTTGTCTAGTACCCTTGCTCGTCTTGATAGGGATGCTCCACATTATAAAGGGTATGCCACTTAACAGTACCTCATTTATGTATCTCCTACTACTAATTACGCTAATTAGTGTGAAGTTTAATTATGGCAGTCCATTTAATTGTGACTAGACCAGGACAGTACTTTTCTTATTCTTATTAAACATATATATGTCTATCAACCAAACCAATTACTGCACCTGTATGTCTGACTTTTGCAATTTGTTTTTGTTACTGTTAGTTAGTTACTTAAGGATTTTTTTAATGTGTAATAATAGCATAGAATAATAAATGCTAATGTTTATTCGCTTATTTACATTTTACAATATGAACTTCTTTCACTACAGGGATGGCTACAATGATTTCAATACATTCTATATTCAGGTGAGTGGCTTAAAGAAAGTAACCTTTTATACTTGTCTAATGGATTAACACTTGAACCTTAAGTCATATTTTACAATTTATAACTTGAATTTGTTTGTTATTTATACCCCAAGCCTTTAGGTACTAAGAAAGTTGTTATGTTTTTCTGCTTGTTGTTGTTCACCATGCAGGCAGCTTCGGGTACGAAAGGTGGTTCAAGTGGGTCCCCGGTCATTGATTGTCAAGGAAGGGCAGTTGCATTAAATGCTGGCGGCAAGTCGTCTAGCTCTTCTGCATTTTATTATCCCTTACAACGAGTAAGTACAGCCAAAGGTGTTAGATTTTTTCCCTAGTTTCAGCTTTTATCAATTACACGTATGATTGATTGCCCACATTCTTAGGGCACATATTATTGTGTTGTTAAATTTATGCAAATAACATCAAATGGAACACATTTTAGTAGTTGGTCATTAACCACATATCTTTGAAACAAGCCATGAAACAGACTTATTTCCAATGAATTAAAGCATGAAGTTTTGTATATTGAATTTTCAGGTAGTGAGGGCTTTAAATTTGTTACAAAAGGGAAGAGATTCTTGTCATGATAAGTGGGAGGCTGTCGTAATACCTCGTGGGACCCTCCAGGTTCTTACTATGCCTTTTCTTACATACAAGATTCGTTTCTGTACCAACTTTTGATTGATGAAATTATCTGGAAATTAGTAGTATTAAATTACTGTTAAGGTATACTTGTCTCCATTGCTACTAATATCTTGTTTCTGTTTTTGTTATTCACATTTTTATAACGCGTGTTTATCAAATCACTAATGTATGATGTATCTGATATAGGCAACGTTTGTGCACAAAGGATTTGATGAAATCCGCCGGCTTGGTTTACAAAATGAAACAGAGCAGGTCTGTTATTATATGTTGCTAGTATATGAAATAAATTTGTAACTTCTCCCATTGACTTATTTGAGTTGTTTTTGAATTAGGTTGTTCGTGATGCATCTCCGTTAACCGAAACTGGGATGCTTGTCGTGGATTCTGTCGTAAGTCTATTATTATTATGTCGGTTTTAAATGTTTTTTTTTTTTTTTTTTAAATGTTGTATCTACGGATCCAGTAATATGATAATGCCTGACACTATCATGTACATGTTGTAGGTGCCAGGTGGCCCTGCTTTTAAACATTTGAAGGCAGGTGACGTACTTGTTCGCATGAATGGTCAGGTGTGTATAATCTAACCATATCTGTGCTTGTCCTTTTGTTAAATTTCACTTTGTTTCATTTCTCATTATATATATTATTACTACTTAACAGATGGGGTATTTACAAGGCCTTAGATTTAAAGATATAAAATAATCTAGGTGTTGATTCATAGAACATAATCTGCAAATTGAGCTTTTAGATAAATAATTCTTCCTTTGTACAGGTGATAACTCAATTTCTGAAGATGGAGACTACACTCGATGATAGTGTGGGTGATAATGTGGAGTTGGAGTTTGAAAGACGGGGCACGCCTTTTAGTGTTCACTTGCTGGTGAGTCACTGACTGACTGGTTTTCAAGGCTTAGATTTTCGTTTACACTAGAACAAGTCCATATAAAAAGTCGACTTTGACCGACGTTGACCGATTTGACCCGATTTTTCCAAACATTGACCTGACGTTTTACATATTTTATTTCCTTTCAGGTTCAGGATTTACACTCGATAACTCCAAACTACTTCCTAGAAGTTAGTGGAGCAGTTATACATCCTCTCTCCTACCAACAGGTTGGTTGGTTCGACCATTTTCAACCAATTTAATTATTATTATTATTATTATTATTATTATTATTATTATTATTATTATTATATAATGAAATGATCCATAGAGAATTCAGGTAGGAAGAGAACCCATAGAACCCTACTGAACTTCAGTCTGCAGACTTAAAAAATATATTTTTTTAAAAGAAAAAAAAAGAAATTCCACGTGGCACAGACTGACTTTTCAGTTTGTTTTCAGTCTGTGCACAGATTGACAAAAGAAATATTTTTTAAACAAATATATATATATATATATATATATATATTTTTTTTCAGTATCATATACCTGTGGGGTTCTATGATTTTTCTCCCTACCTAAGTTCTTCATGGATTCCTACCCTTATACATAATATATATATTCCGCATTGGGAGATTATGGTATAACTGGTATTGAATGTTTTTTCAGTTTTTGTCGGTAAATTACATCTTTGACCATTTTTCCTTTTCTACAGGCTAGGAACTTTCGTTTAGAATGTGGTCTTGTATATGTGTCAGACCGTGGGTAAGTTCTGTAATATACCTACTGTACTACATTATAAGTAAATTTCATTCTCCCCGCTTTGAGTTCATGGAGTGTTAATACGACCTTTACGGGTTTTAATTATCAACCATCATAAAGAAAGAGGTTTTCCTTACTTTTTATCATGTATATATGAATCTCTGAATATATGAATTTGTCAACTATAGTCACATGTTTTATCGAGCGGGGGTCCCATGGCATGCCATTATCACAAAATTTGCTGGTGTAAACATTTCACGTCTTGAAGACTTCATCGATGCTCTATCTAAACTCTCTAGAGGAGCTAGAGTCCCACTCGAATACATAGATTACAACGATCGCCATAGGAAGAAGGTAATAACTAAAAACTCACTCTTGATAATCATCACAACAAAGTCTTTTTGCTTTTCTTGTAAAACCTCGATTATTCCCAATTAATCCCTGATTACTCCTTTTAAAGAACAGACCGATCCGATTTTGCTAAATCCGTTAACTAATCGGCCAAGGTCAGTTAATGGGTAACAATCGGATCTGTTGGTTAAAGTCAGTCAAACTCAAAGTTGGTCAACATTTTTTTACTATATCTTCATGTCAAATAAACATTAAGATACTGAATCTTTTTTGATATTATTTTGAATACAGTCTGTCCTGATTACTATGGATCGTCATGAGTGGTATGCTCCCCCTCAGATATATACTCGTGACGACACTTCTGGAATTTGGATACGAAACCTAGCTTTGCCTCTTACTTCCCAACTAATGACTAATCTTGTTACTGACGAAACACATGCTGATGTGGAATCTGACAATGGAACCACAGTTTCTAAAGATCTATCCGCTAATGGAATTGTGATTAATGACCTATATGATCAAATACCTCCAAAACACACAGTTGTGTCTGATGATCATTGTACAACATCAGCAAACTTTGTTAATGCTTCTGTTGCTGAGCATGTAATTGAGCCCAGTCTTGTCTCGTTTGACGTAATTTTCTTCCGAATGAACTCATTATTCATGAATTCTATTTGTTTTTTATGTGTTTTGGTTAAGTAAACTTTATATCTAACCAGTATGAAATCCAATTTGTTTCTAGATAATCTGACACAAGTATACTTTGTTGGTTTATTGTATTGTATTGTATGGTATCTCAGGTTTATGTGCCATCGTCATGTATGCTTGATGGTATCCATGCACACCGTTTTAATGGAACGGGCGTGATTATATATCATTCAAAACTACTAGGGTTGGTTGCAGTTGACAGGAATACGGTTGTTATATCATCATCTGATGTCATCCTTTCTTTTTCTGCCTTTCCAATTGAAGTTCCTGGAGAGGTATGTATTTATGTAACATAAAAAATAATTAACAACGCTGAGTATTTCATTTGCTATGTATTATTTTTTTTTTAATATATAATTAGCTTTTTATGTTTATATTTAACTTATGAGTACTGTATATTCAGGTGGTTTTTCTTCATCCTGTTTATAACTACGCGATAATTGCATACGACCCATCTGCATTAGGACCGACCGGTGCCTCACTAGTGCGTGCTGCTGAACTTCTTCCTGGTAGTTAAGATTAACCAAGTTGCTATGCAAATTTATATGATAATGGGATAAAAAAATATACGTTTGATACTGATTTGTCTATTTTACCCTTCCAATTTGTGATAGAACCTGCATTGCGCCGTGGAGAAAAGGTGTATCTAGTTGGATTACATAGCAGTTTACAAGTAGAATCAATGAAATCAGTTGTTACGAACCCATGTTTGGCAGTAAACTGCAGCTCAGCTGATTCTCCGCGTTATAGAGCAACCAACATGGAAGTGATTGACCTTGACAATGGTACGTCTAATTAGTCGGTCAATGCTAATGTCAAAGTCGGTCAAAAGTTGACTTTTTGTCTGGTCATGTTCTCGTGTAAATGAAAATCTTTAGCCTATTTAAAAATTAGCTGGGAAAAACACCGACTTAGTATCTCTAAATGATAAAGTAATACACGTTATAATAGAAAATATTATAAAAAACCTATATACTCGTATTATTTATATTAACACACATAATCTTATTTGTGAATAATTTTTCTTAAAAAGTATTTATGTTTGAAATATTTATATTTAATACTGTATATTTTTTTTTTAAAAGTCAACGTTGATCAATGTCCGTTTTGACCGACTCGACCTTTCAAGGTCCTGACCGACACGTCTCCATCTCGCGTCTTTTTCAACCTTGGTCACATTTATATATATAGACATTGGGATCTATTGAGAAGACTATGTTCAATATAGAATGGTGACAACATTTTCGGTTTTAATTCACATTTTATTTTTATTTGTAAACCTGGCTTCACAGAAACTTTTTAATCCTGATCCTTCGTTATTTTTTGGCTTTATAGAAATATACAAAAGAAGTGAACCTTTATATCTTATTTGCTTCACACTTTCTTTTAAACGTGAACCTTCTTTTTTTTTTGGCTTTAAAGAAATTTACAATACAGTGAAGCTTTATTTTTTGTTTTTTACAAAACAAATGTTAAAAATTTACAATAGAGAGATCTTACATGTGTCCGTATATGGTTTTTTATGCAGACTTTGGTAGCAGTTTTGCAGGGGTGCTAACTGATAAACATGGTAGAGTTAAAGCTTTATGGGCGAGCTTCTCAATACAGGTTTTCTAGTTTTTCTAGATTTAAAAAAGAGAAAAAAGTTCAGTTTTTTTAGTCCATTTGCAATCTCAACTAAATTTTTATAACAAACACATGGCTGCAGGTCAGAAAGTCAGCTCAAGAATTTGTGGGAGGTATCCCTATACATTCGATCAGCCGAGTCCTTAACAAAATTATATCAAAGTCAAAGTCAACAAGACCAATCCTTGGTTTAAATGGTATCAGAAAAAAGATGCCTCTTATTAGGGTTTTAGAGGTTGAGTTATTTCCTATTTTACTTTCCAAGGCCCGAACTTTTGGTCTCAGCGACAACTGGATTCAAGTATATATGCTTCTTGTCCTTTGTGTTTTTTTTTTTTTTTTTTTTTTTGTTTTCTTATATTCTAATTTTTTTACTATTATTACAATTACTATTCTGATTATGATTATGATGATGGTACGAAACATATGAAGTATGCACAAATGCATATTTATAAATAAATGATTGTTCTGTTTTGAATTTATTACAGGCTCTTGTAAACAAGGACCCTGTTAGACATCAAGTTCTACAGGTTAAAGGTTGTTTAGCGGGATCGAAAGCCGAGAATCTCCTTGAAGAAGGTGATATGGTCCTTGCAATTGATAAAAAGCCAGTAACCTGTTTCAACGATATTGATGATGCGTGCAATTCCTTGGATATTATGTCTGATGATGACATAGACGACAAACTTGCTTTGACTATCTTTCGCCAGGTTAGCTTTTAGACACACCTATTAAATTAAAATGTATTGTATGTATTATTTTATTCTCTTAAGCTCGGGTTTTATATATATATATATATATATATATATATATATATATATATATATATATATATATATATATATATATATATATATATATATATATATATATATATATATATATATTTGGTTTGTTAGGGACGTGAAATTGAGATTTATGTGGGAACGGATATAAGAGATGGAAATGGTACGACACGTGTGATTAGTTGGTGCGGATGTTATGTACAAGATCCTCACCCAGAAGTTCGTGCCCTTGGGTTCCTTCCTAAAGAAGGCCATGGTGTTTATGTCTCAAGGTATGCAGTTAACGGTTATAGCATGGCCAGTTAAGTTTTTTTAACGGTCAAAGTTAACTCTGTTTTGTTAAACTTGCAGGTGGTCTCAGGGGAGTCCTGTGTATAGATATGGTTTATATTCTGATAAATGGATTGTGGAAGTTAATGGAAACCCAACTCCCAACTTGGATGCTTTTGTTAATGTCACAAAGGTACTATTAAATAATAATTAATTGATGGATGAGTATTATTATTAGATCAGACAATTGGCCTAATGATGATATTTATATTCTGTACTTGTTTAACACGTGGCATCTGAAATATATATATATATATATAGGAAATTGAAGATGGAGAGTTTGTTCATGTAAGGACTGTCGAATTGAACGGGAAGCCTAAAGTGGTGACGCTGAAACAGGACCTGCACTACTGGCCTACGTGGGAGTTAAGGTGTGATCCTGAAACTTCAATCTGGCATCGAAACACCATCAAATCTTTATGAACTATTTAATCTACAACCATTAACTTTGTTTGGTAATTTTGTTTTAATATACCAAACAATATATATGCTTACTGCTACTGCAGACAAAAGAACCATGAATGAACATTCACAACTATTGTTGTTAGCCAGTATATTTAGTTATGCACCTATACAAGTAATTTCTTCTTAGTTTGTGCCAATTTTACACCTAATTATTCTTAGTTTGTGTTTTAATTTTACACCTAGTGTTGTTTGTGTTGGTTTTGCACTTGATATTGATCTACATTACACCTACTTATTCTGAGTCTGTTAAAAGTGATATTACAGTTTTTATGTTACTTTTTTTGACAATATGACCTATAGGTATTTAATAGCAGCTGAATTCAGTTAGAAATGGAAACTAAGACTTTTTCGCCACAAAAAAAAAAAAGTGGAAAGTAGACTAAAGTTTTTAAATTAACTTCAAAGGTACAAACAGATACAGGGGCAATTAAGGGGAACGTATACTTATTTGTTCTCTAAGCTTTGCCTGTTACCCTTCACTATTCAATTCATTAATAATTTTGTATTCTAAATTAATAAAATAAATATACATTCAACAGTAATTAAAGCTTCTTTATGTTTCATATTTAGCTTCATTATTGATGAGGCTCGGTTTTAGTTAGCTTTAGATCACCATCGTTAAATAGTTTGTTTACTGTCTTCGAGCCTTGTTCACGGTTGTTCATGTCTCCTTGTTATCTTGTTTGTTTACTGTCTTCGAGCCTTGTTCGCGGTTGTTCATGTATCCTTGTTATCTTATCTTTTTTTCGAGATTAAGATTTGTTATAAAAGTTTTGGTTTTTTGCCAAAAAATAAAAAAGTTAGTTTCATTATATATAGGGAAAATGAACTAAGATTTAAAATATATAACAGTAAAGATATTATTCAATAAATAAATGCAACTTTAAGTACATGTTTCACAATTCTCATTTTCTCTTGAAACTTAGAGCCCTCGTTTCGCGCCGAGGGCTCCGTTTTGAATACGAGTTAAAAAAAAAAAGTTTTTTCTTTTGTGGATCTATTTTGTAAAAAAGAATTTTTTTCGACATCTAACATTGAAGGGTTGTTCCTTTTGTGAAAGTTGTTTCTTTTAGCATTAAAGTTAGTTGATCTATTTTGTAAAAAAAAATATTTTTCGACATCTTTTGATAACATTGAAAGGTTGTTCCTTTTAAGAAAGTTGCTTCTTTTATCGTTGGAGACAAAAAAAAAATGTAGCACAGTAGTGGCCTATGTAGGTCCTACTGTTTGAGCGCAGTGTAGAAGCCGGTAAAGCGTGGTGGGTGTTTTTGGTGTTAGTGATGAGATAAATAATAATTTATAATATAGGTATAAAGTAAGGGGTTCGATTTGTATTTTAATAAAAGTTAGGGGGTTGGTTTGTAAAAAATGAAAAATTAAATAGTACTATTCATAACAAATAAGACAAATTTTGTCTATTAGTTAGTGTTGCACTTTCGACTTTGTTGCTTACATCTTTACTATTTATCTATTTTTTATCCAGAAAAAAAGCTTATCATGCATATATGTATTGATGCATAAAGATGAGTTAGAAGATACACCACAGCTATAAAATCATATTTTGATTACATTGTTGATGAGAAAATTTGCTTGTCCAAGGACTTCATAAAGATGATGTGGCATAATAACCCGATTTCTTAATTAGGGATGTTCATGTTCTCATGCTTGGATATAGATTTCTTTTAACAATAAGTCATTTTTAATATATTCGATGTTCTCATAAAGATAATCTAATAGGCTAGAATATGTTACGTAGTAGTATATAGTCCTTTTCGAAAATAATCGCTGATAGTTACAATGATATGTATGAACAAGACATTGTTATAAGCTTATCAACTTTACCTTTTACAACAATCTAATAAGTTTCATTGTTCACATACTTAATTCTAAAAAGTTTATAACCACCGAAGACATGGCATGAGTGGTATGAGATGAGATCCAACTTAGGGTAATGCCAATTCAGGTTCGATTCTCACTTCAAGCCGGAAGTTTCCAACCTTTGAAAGTACTGTCAACATCAATGCGATTCGGGAGGTTACGTCTTTCGCTAATTGATTTTCTCCTAACGTGTGTATGGGTGGCATATGATCGGAAGGTGGTAAGTTCCCTCTGGGTGATGACGATATCGTCATTTGAAAAAAAATCTAAAAAGTTTATTTTTGTATTATATTTATTATTAGTCTCAACATTAGACAAAATGAGTCTTTGTTTCAAGTATATTTAATGGTTTTTTAATATTGGATTACAAGAGATTAGAAAGAGACTTTTTGGATTGACGAATATGACTTATCAGCGACACAATGAATCAATAGTTGTATTGATGAAATAGATTGGCTGATAAATTGCATCATGTATCATGTAAATTTGTAATGAATAAAAATATAAAGTAACCAAACGAGAGCAAATTGGGGAGGCAAATAAGACTGCCTCTAACCCAGCGTTGAATTCATCCGTCACATGAGGTGGAAGGAAGGTGACGGAAGGTGACGGCTATAAAGCGAGCGTTAGTTGGGAAAGTGACGAGGGTGAGGGAGAGAGAAAGACCAATCACAATAGGAGAGAGTATATATTTTCGTTATGTATTTATTTTTTCTCACCCAATTTCCAATCAGATTTTACCATATCACATGATAAATATTTGACATAAAAATTTGACATTTTGAGTTATTAAAGGTCAAATACAGTCACAATTAAAAACTCATTTTTTCTCTAAAAAGTGTCCAATTTAATTCTGACATCACACTCAGGATTGGAAACAGTCTAAAGATGAGCTCATTTTGTAAGTAACAAAATCAATCATCAATCAATGTGTATATTTTCGAAGCGAAGTTAATGAACAGTCTAAAAACATTCACAAAAACATACTCCTAATAAATAAATACATAAATAGATAACAACTATTGTGAAACATGTATGATGTATCCAATTAACATGATACAGGCATACAGCAGTGACTTGGTAAATAGATAGGTAGTCTCTGGCGAGTTTAGTGTTTACTCGGTCTACTGAGCCTAAATTTATAAACTCTAGTTTGTGAGTGCTAAATCTTATTTTTCTTTCAATAAGTTCTTAGGGCTCATTGTTTAGGTGACAATTTTTGAGCTTATGAAAAATACCTTTAGAAAATAAGTTATTTAAACTAACTATGAAATGAAAAATTACACGAATACTCTTAAATAAATTATTTATCGTATATATATATATATTTTTTAGATTTACAGCTATAATCTTCGACTACTTTTTCAAATACTTATAAAAATGTTAATATTCATTAATAAACATTAGTCTTTTATGAATTTCTTATCATTGTCACTTTTTCAATGATTGATGAAGAATTATCTACGTCTCACCTCCCTCATACCTCAAATGCATAATTAAGTATTGTTGTTAATTATCGTTATTGTTTATATTTGTCACTTAAAATGTACGTTTTTTTTATCAATTAGATGAATGACCAAAAGACTTATCGTTTAGCGATATGTGAGGATCCCATTAAACTAAGAGTTTATGGTTCATGCTCACTAGTAGGCATGCATATATTTGTGTGATAAATTTGTGTTGAGTGTGTGATTTTGCCTATCGAAAAAAATGATATGAATGTTATATATATATATATATATATATATATATATATATATATATATATATATATATATATATATATATATATATATATATATATATATTTTTTTTTTTTTTTGCCTTTGTCACCCATAACTTTAACGTTGATCTAATGAATAATAACTTTATATGAAGTTATTAGTTTTTTTAGTCACAATGTTAATGTTAATATTTACGATGAAAAGCATTAATTCTGTGTGGAATTTTTTATACTTGGTGTTTAAAATTTTACAGTATTATACATCTGGTTAATGGTAACGTGTTGAGAGATTATTATACTATTTGAAAAACATTAATTTTTCGTGATATTATTTTTTAATACTTATCACTTAAAATATTATTTATCACTTATTTTCTTTGGATGGTGATACATTTATTATAATTTTTACTACATCTATTATTTACTATGCATTAATATGTTGTACAATATAACTTGTTAATGTATAAAAAAAAAAAAAAAAACTTGTTAATGTATAGTTATGGTGGATGTAGGTAAAATTATGCTGAATATATAGATGTTTTTTTTTTTTTTCCTTCTAGGTGTGTTTAGTCTTGGATTTATCATTAAGCATGATAACTAATTAATGATTAACCATAGGAGAGGGGGTTTATCGGTCATGTCCTGGCATTAATTCGGGTTTCCTTCATAATAGTAGGGCAGTAGTTGGGGGCGGGTTACGCAACTACCGGAGATGAACGCGTGGGTGATTAAGTCCCCCTGATTGATCCCAAACTGATGTTCAAAAAATAATAATTAATGATTAGTTAAACAACATCGTCATTGTGCATGACAAAACAATTTGGGGTTAAGAGTACATGACTAATTCAACCGTTATATATATATATATATATATATATATATATATATATATATATATATATATATATATATATATATATATATATATATATATATATATATATATATATATATATATATATATATATATATAGCCAAGCACTTGACGTAGAAAAAATAAATAAATAAATAAATAAGTTGAAATTAACTATATCAAATTCAGGGCCGTCTCAACAATTTAAAGGTCATAGATAAAAATAAAAATAGGTTTATATATACGTTAAATTTTTTACTACGCATGAAAAATAATACCCCAATTTATCTATTTATTTACTTACATTGTATTTAACTATTAAAAATAAGGTATTTTAACTTTAATTGACAATTTTTTATTTGATTTAATTAAAATATATTGAAAAAAATATTTACATATTAAAAATTTTGAGCTCTTCTAAATTTTTTTTAGCTCTATGTAGTTACCTATCTTGACTATGTTCAAAAACACCTCTGATCAAATCATCACTAAGTCAATTCTGGTTTAATACAACGATGTAATAAAACTGTATTAAAGTATGTTTGTTTGTTTAGCTTAGTTTGTACAGTATTAGTTTTGTATGTATCCGTTTTTCAATCCTCTTTAGGCTAAATTTTTCATTATCGTTGATTCAGTTTTTTGCATCTCGTTAATCTTAGAATCTGTTATTTATATTAACTAGTCCGGACCGGCCCGTGCGTTGCGGCGGGGGCTTCGCGTATTCATATTTAACGTAACGTTGTGTATTTACAGAGGAGAACACGGTCCATGTGTTAAGTGTCGTTTTAGATGTCGGTGTGTTAAGCGTTTTTTAAAAAGTATCCGTTTCGAACGTAGTTAGTTTTGTTTTGTTTTGTTCAATAAATTTTTTCGAGTGTAACGGTGCTGTCGGAAAAATTTAACTCCCGGCGAACAGAAAGATATGGGCTGTCGTTGTGTTTAGCGTTTTTTAAAAAGTGTGCGTTTTGAACGTGGTTAGTTTCGTTTTGTTCATAAAATTATTTCGAGTCTGACGCTGCCGTCGGAAAAATTTAACTCGTGGCGAGCGGGAAGATATGGGTTGTCGTTGTGTTTAGCGTTTTTTAGAAGTGTCTGTTTCGCGTGTAGTTAGTCCCGTTGGGTTCGTAAGATTTTTTCGAGTTAAACGGTGGTCCCTGAAAAATTTAACACTCACCGAGCGAGAAGATAGGGCCCGTTATAAATTCGGGTGGAATTAGTTTTTTTTATTTTAATAAAATTATATATTTATACTTTTTACCCCTGAAAAAGTGTAAACTTGAGAGGCCGTTGTGTAAATATAGTCGAAGTTGAGGGTCCGTTTATACTGTGAACGCAAACTCAAAACGACAATCCGAAATAACTGAAACGACAACACTCGCCACCACTTTTAGCATACAAGTGTCGAATGTCGAATTATTGTCTTTTTAACTAATTATAATTTCACATTTTAACCGGCCAATATATTTACAAAATAACTCCCACTTGCCTACTACATATATTATTTACTCCGGAGTTTTCAACAAATATAAATCGAATATATATTAATGTATTCGTAGATTAATTCATGAGTTTGTACTTTTCAAAGTCAAATACTACGTAGTCTTTGGAATAGATTAATTCATAAAATATCTTTAACTCTTTATATAAATATCAATTATCAAATGCATTTGTTATCATCACCAACTAGTAGAATTTGCATCAACAACAAAAATGAACAAGCTTTCTCGTTTTCTTGATCTCCTAAAATCACCATTCAAGATTCTTTCACAAAATGGTAAGCTTATGGCCATAACATCCACCATCTATCTCATTATCTACTCTTTATCCTTCATCTTATACACTAAATCTACTAATCCCATAATATTCGATTCGATCATCAAGATTATGACCTTAATGTCTACACCACCCGGTACACCCGAGTACACTAAACTCATGGTTGCCATTCGTGAAGATATCGGCATCTTTTTAGCAATACTACTTGCATATTTTGTTTTCTACTTTTTCGTTGTGCTTTTCGCCCAAACCACCGTTATTATCATTTCATCATGCTACTATAATGATACTACTATTTCATCTTTTAAAGATCTTAAGTTTAAAGTATCAAAAACTTGGACTAGACCATTTGTTACATCTTTCTATATCCAACTTCTTGCTAGTGGCTATACAAGTTTCTTCTTTTTGCCTTTATTGGTTCCAATACTTGTACTTTTCGACCATCGAATCATTCTAATCGCATTTTTGATCATCTTTTATCTTGTTTTCATCACGTTTTACTTTTATTTATCGGTCGTTTGGAGTTTGGCTGTCGTTGTTTCTATAGTTGAGGATACTTATGGGCTTTTAGCACTAGGTAAAGCTAGAGAGCTTGTGAAGAACAATAGGTTAAATGGGTTCCTACTGAATATTCTTTTCGCTCTTTTGATGTTGATTATTACTATAGTTGGATCGAAACTATCACCTGCTATGCCGATCGTTGTTGGGGTTGTTCAATTTTTTCTCATTGGAGTAATTAGCTTGTTTTTATTCATGACATACAGTGCATTCTATTATCAGTGCAAGAATGGCTTGATGGAATCAAGGGGTTTGGAATATAACAAGATACCAAGTGCACTTGTTCTTGATGAAAATTTACCATAGTAGTGTTAATTTATAATCTTCTCTTGAAGATAAGAATTATCCAAATTGAAATATTGTGTATATTTGTTTGATCATGTATTATTGTTATGTCGTGCTTGTTAATTAATGAATGAAAGTTTGTGTCCTAGTTTTCTTCTTCATCTCACAAAAGTCGATCTATCTATAAGTTCTATTAAATTTGTAAAATAATGTCATAAAAAAACTTTCTTCAAACTTAAAAAAATTCAAAATAAAAAAGTAAATTTCTAACACATGATTGATGATGTCATTAAGTAAAAATTATGAAATCTTAAACAAATGTACAATAAGAGAAGCATTATGTACAACTTTATGCTAAAATACTCCTGATCGTACCAAATTCGAATTGCGGATAGGATACGAGTGCAAATCACAATCACGTTAACGATGAGCGGTTTAGGTCCTTGAAAGCTCTCCGTATTAACAATGATTACCGGATCCAGAGTTAAACTGCAAATATAGTTAAGGTCAAACTTGGTCAAACACTTAGAGAGAGAAAGTTCTTCTGTAGAGAGAGAAAGTTCTGCTCTGACAAAGTGATGTAATCTACCTATCAATGAAGTCCAGGTGGCCTATTTATAGGCAAAAAAGGTCAAAGGTTCTTCGACGTGTTATGTTCTGATTGGTGGGTCAACCCTTATTCTTCGAAATTTTGACCAGTCAACCCGTATTTTTTGTCATATAAGTTTCGTCTTTATTCGATGTCCGCTTCTTCTATTCGTAATCCGCTGACGTATTTATACTTGGTTAATTTTTATGCTTTTATTCACGTTTATGGTGTTCGGTTCTTCTTTAAAAATGCGTTTTCTATACGCTAACCGAATAGCGTATCATTAAGTCCCCCCAGTTTGAGAATGATGACTTTTTGAAAGTATCATTGTCAAACTTAAAATATATATATGATCTTTTCGATGTTCGTTATTGCATTAAATGTTTTCTGACATTCTGATTTGAATTCCTCAATGCACTTGATTGCAACAATGTTATCATTCCACCGCTTATGTCCCTATGGTTTCCTTTCGTTTTGATCTGCACCCTACACGTGTCCCATGAGTTTTGCTCTCATATAAATACCCCCATTGTATCCTCTCTTTTTTACCTTTGCTTTTATTATCTCTCCAATCTTTTCAAATCTTCAAACACTTCTTAAGCGTATCGGTAAGGTTTATTTATTTCTTTTATTCGCTTATTTCTGTAAAATAACTACTAACGAGGCATCGACCAGCGGTTCGCAAGCTAACGTCAAATATATTATTCCACTAACTACACAAGAGTTTCTTGACGATCTGTGTTTATCTTATCCTGAGTTGAATGCTTTTTCTCCAATCGTTCCGCTACCTTCTCAATGGGCAAATGATCCTCCAAAGGATATGATATCGTTGTACAGTGATGCTTTAGACATTGGCAACGTCCGAATCCCTTTCTCTACATTTATGTTATCTCTTCTTCAATATTATGGAGTTAGTATAAGTCAAATACATCCACATGGTCTTCAAAAAATTAGGATTTTCGAATTATATTGTCGATCTCTTCGTGCAGCTCCGGATGTGAAAATTTTCTTTGCTCTCATTAGGGTTTGTAAAGCAGGGTGGTTTACATTTGACCGCAAATCTGGAACTACTTTTACTCTCGAAATGAATAATAACTTCCAGATTGGACCAGTTATTTCTTTTTTGTTAAATCAACCATTATTCCTGTTGATTATGCATATGTACGTTCTTGGGTTTTAACCTATAATCGTAATTCTTGTAAAACTCCAACTTTAATCGATACTGAAAAAGAAGTTGTTGAACAAATTAAATCTTTGCAACTTCCTCAACGCCCATATAGCAATTTTGTTTTGGCTTTTGGTGGCTTGTCGCACCGTTGGAGAAAAAAGATGTTACTCCAGTTGTAGAATTGAATGGTGTTGGTAGGAAAAATTTTTTGCTTATGTTTTTATTTCATCTGTTTTCACTAAATTATATTTGTATTTTTCTTCTTTTTGCAGCAATCGATCTTTCAAGCATTATCACCTCTAATCAACTTCATTCCGTTGTGTGCAAAGAAATTCCTGCAGCTCCTACTACTGAAGAAGCTGTTCCGATTGCTGTACCAATGGTGTACCTGGTAGAGGATTCCAAACGCCGCAAGAGAAAAGGCAAAGAAGTTGTGAAACCCAGCAAGAAGAAACAAAAGTAAACATCCTCTCAACAGGATGAAAATGGTTTGTTTACTTGAGTTTTTTTTATTGTAGTTTTCCTGTTATTATTGTTTTCATATTAATCCCTTCATTTTTTCTTGTAGTGTTGATAGATTAATCCACTTCATCTGATGTTCAGAAAATTCATTCCACTCGCTCTTCGATTCCTACTCATCATGACCCCATTGATGTCAGCACTCCAGTGACTCCTTTTCCTCTTCAAAATGAGAGATTGCTTGTCGCTACTCCTGGTTCTTCTGGCTTTGTTCCTGACTTTAATATCAAAGCCATGGAAGTGTTTCTTCGTGCTCCAATGGATCTTCAACCGGATTGCCACAAAGGCACAAATACTTGAAAACTTTTGCCAACCCCCCTTTGATGAATGTCTTTGATGATCGTTCTGTCGAAGAAGAACGCTAAGCTTGTGAGCGAATCACGATTCTGAATATGCATGCCATGTTCAACACTCTTCAATCGGGCAGGGCTGCTGATCATCTCTTAAAACAATTTGTGAGTGTGAAGGAGTAGTTATCTGAGTCGAAGAAGCTAGTGAAAGATTTAGAAATAAAGTAAAAAGAAGTTGTGGACGAGAAGATGAAGGCAGAGGAAATCGCTGCGGAAGCCGATTCCAAATGCAGCCGTATGTCTAACCGCATGATGGATTTGGAAGGAAAAATTGCGGACTCCAATCGATCATGTATTCAGTTGGCCTCGGAGCTTGATGTTTCCAAGGCTGATTTATCTTTCTTGAAATCCAATGTTCCTATGTTAATCAAAAAGGTTCTTGCATCGAAAACTTTATCTGATCCCTTTCTTCGCTATCTCTAAGCCATTCAAGCTTTGGAGAAATCCAACACTGTGGCAATGTTGAAGGAGGATGTTCCGAACCTACCATAGCGATTAAAAAGCTTGATTGATGCTGATGCTCTTAGGAAGGCACAAGTGTGGGCAGAAGATATGAAGACAATAGAGTTTGAGGAGTTGTATGCGGTTTGTGTGGATGCATAATCGAGTGTGCGGGATATTGTAAATGTCCCCACTTGAAGGTTTAATGTGTGTAATAACTTTGTTAAACAATTATCATTGTGACGTATTTGATTATGAATTGTAATAACAGTTTTAATGTTTCGTAAATAACCTTGCTATGTTGATTTTGTCATGACTTGCATAGTTTCTAGACTATGAATTAGGTTGGCGATGTGCGATTTGCGAACCGCTGTCCTATGCTTCTGGTTGCTCCCCATATATTTGTTTTTTTATTAAGGCATTGGGAGAACCTCTGCCATCAGGAGCTAGACAACATCCCTTATGTGGGCAAGCTAATCTTTTATGTATTTAAGTTTTTCACATAGATAATGCTTATTACAATATGTTCTTCAAAACGTAAAAACATTATTTATTCAAACATATAGTCGATATTTGTAAACAAAAGCAATCCGGAATAGAGTGATCAATTCTATTCGAAGCTTCAACGCTTTACAATATTTTGACTAGTCTATCCTATCTATAGCGTTATGCTATCCTATTTTGTTGGAGGATATCCCGTGACATATTCCTCCATTCTTTGTTTTGCTTCTTTGTTTCCCAGCCTTTCAAAATATACCAAATTTTTTGATGCTATGTGTGTTCGCTTCTCGAACTCCTCCTGAAAATGGGTACGCTCCCTACTCCCTTGTGCTCCTCGTTAAAACCCTTGCCTTGCTTCTTCCATGTTATTATCTCTTGGTATCGTCGATCGCGTCCTTCCTCGTTTAACATGTCCTGTCTTGATAGTGGCTACCCCTTTTAGTATTGGAAACTTTATTTCACCATGACTAGTTGAGGTAGTTGCTCCAAATTTGCATATCGCTTGTCGTCCCAAAATGAAATTATACCTTGAAATTCCCCTTATAACCACAAAATCTACCATTTCTATTCGCACCATCCAACATTCTTCCAATGTTACCTCTAATCGTATTCGTCCCAATGGTGTAACACGTTCTCCAGTGATTCCTACAATCTTACATTTCTTGGCATCCTTTGATAACATACCTCATATAAGATGTCCGCTTCGCTTCCTGTATCAGTGTAAACTTTATCAACAAAACAATTGGCGAATGTTCCTTTCACAACCACTGCTTCTTCTGCTGGTATTCCTGATTTAATTGGATAGAAGATTATGGGTGCATTCTGCCATGCTCCTTGATCTTCACATCGCCATTCTTCTTCATTATTTGCTTCATATTCTTCTTCAATCATGTGGATCCTCAGCTCTGGTGTTCGTTCTTTTTGATATCTTCTTTCCCCTCTTCTTGGATTATAATCTTTTTGCTTTCCTTCTTGCCTTCTTTCTTCATCATAGTCTTTCCATGCGTACCTTTTATTTAGATATGGTTTTTTGAAACCTCTTCCTTGAAGCAAATGATTTAATGCGCCTGCGCAATTATCTCTCTCATCAATGATTTTCATTCATCTGTAACATGTCTGTAATCCTCATGAAACTCACACCAAAAAGTATTTTTTGGTCCTTCTCTTTTGTCCATGAGTGCTGGTGGATTGAACTTCTGCTTAATTAGTTCAGTTAACAATATCTCTCGTGGAGTTTTTGTTAAAGATTCGATTAGCGATGCCTTTCATATGGTCTCCCTCGATAATATTGACCATCATTTCTTCGTTGATCATTCCTGTTTCTGTACTCATTCCTTCTTGAGTTGTCTCCTCGCGAATAGCCTCGTGACCCACTAGCATCTCGCAACCGATAATGTTCACCTTGTTGACTTTTGGTATCATCTTCTGATCGCAGATATGCCCTTGCAATTTCCATAGCTTGCGAATATGTCTTTGGAATTGTCTATCTTAATTGCCTTACAAGTGACATGTGTCTTCGCTGGTCCAAACATAAAATGAAGCCAGAAATTTGTTGGCGTTCTGGTAGATCTGGGATTTTTTGACATTCTAGTGTGTATCGATTCATAAACTCCTTCAGTGGTTCCGCTTGATGTTGTTTAATTTCATGCGCATCCAAATGAGTCAATGTATACCTCCTTAAGTTTTGGTATTGAAGCAAGAATTTTTCCCTTAAATCTTGAAAGCTTGTGATGCTCCTTGGTTGTAAACCTGTGAACCATTCCCTTGCCATTTTCTATAGCACCATGGGAAACATATCACATGCTACTTCATCTTCCTAATGTTGAGTCCGAATAGCACCTTCAAATAACTGCAAAAAATCTTCTGGATCCGATGATCCATCATATGTTCCTAGCGTTGACGGGATGTTCAAATTCTTTGGTAATTGATAATTCGAGATTCGTTCACAAAATCTCTGTGTTGTTGTGGACATGGCCATTGATTTTTTTGTTTCTTCTCCTGCAATTAATGCGAACAGATTATCAACAGTTGTTTCTCTTGTTTCTGGTTGTGCTAAAGAATGCCTATACTTCTCTGGTGCGGCTCGCGAAAGGATATTGGCTAAGAACTTATTTTCTGATCCTCAGTTATTTCTACTTCGTCGCTGAGAAACTCTGTTATCGTTTTTCCCTTCAATCCATAGCTTGTCTTTGTTAAACTCTTTTGTATTCCTTCATCTCGCTCCTTTCTTATTTTAACCATGATTACTTCCAACAATTGCATTGCCTGATTATTCAAGATTTCTTGTTCATCGTTCTTGGTTGTTTCCTCAAATGTTTCACTTTGCTCCTTTCTTTGCGAACTGCCAAATAACTGCAAAGGTTGCACTGGTGAAAATTTTACTTGTCGTATGCTTCTATTTGTTCTTTCTGTAATCTCATTTATGTTTTCTTATTGTATTCTCTTTGAATATTCTTGAGTTATTGTCTTGCCTTAATCTCCTCCCATCTTCTTATACTGTTCTTTTTTCTATTTGTAGAAGAAAGCTCAAAACTAATTAAAAAACGGATGGCGCCAAATGATCGTACCAAATTCGGATTGCGGATAGGATACGAGTGCAAATCATAATCACGTTAACGGTGAGCGGTTTAAGTCCTTGAAAGCTCTCCGTATTAACAATGATTACCGGATCCAGAGTTAAACTGCAAATCCAGTCAAGGTCAAACTTGGTCAAACACTTAGAGAGAGAAATTTCTTCTGTAGAGATAGAAAGTTCCGCTCTAACAAAGTGATGTAATGTACCTATCAATGAAATCCAGGTGGCTTATTTATAGGCAAAAAAGGTCAAAGGTTCTTCGACGTGTTATGTTCTGATTGGTGGGTCAACCCTTATTCTTCGAAATTTTGACCAGTCAACCCGTATTTTTCGTCATATAAGTTTCGTCTTTATTCGTTGTCCGCTTCTTCTATTCACAATCCGCTGACGCATTTATACTTGGTTAATTTTTATGCTTTTATTCACGTTTATGGTGTTCGGTTCTTCTTTAAAATGCGTTTTCTATACGCTAACCGAATAGCGTATCATTAACCCCTATCACCATTATTTATAATATTTAAATCATTATGTATAACCTTATGGTAAAACACACTCATGAGTCATGACCATATGTACAATATTTGAAGCATTATATATAACGTAATTATAAAATACTCTCATGACCATATGCACAATCTTTAAAACAAATTGTGCAATATTTTATAAAACATTTCATGAATACATGTACAAACTTTGAAGCATATTCTAAAACCTTCATATAATAATTATATTTTAATTTAAAAATTTTGAGAGTCATTTGTTATTACTACTATCTATATATAACTAAATTTTGACTCCTAATGCCATAAATTAGGTTATTAAATTCATCCTTTTACTTAAGTTTTTAACCCACTATTAAGTATTAACCACATAGTAAATGTTTAATTTTAAATATATAAGTCAACAATTATATAAATGAAAGAATAGCCATAAATTTACTTTAGTACATTTAAAACTTATTAAAGAGCATGAGAAAAATGAAAGTTTATTAGCCGTTATCGTTTGTTTACTCTTCCCACATCTAAACAACTTTAGTTTAACTAATGAACATATGAAAGAACTCTACATATATATTATAAGTAATTTAATATTTCAATTTTATTAAAAAATAAGAGTGCTCCCAATCAAGACAGGACTTCTTCCAGGACTAGCCAACCATTCAGCGCCACATCATCACTTCCATCTCACTCCCTTCCCAGGACTAAACACTCCCAACAATGACACTCCTCCTTCCATATTTTTTTTTTAATTTTTTATAATATCAGATAATTACAATTATTTAAATAAATCTTATATTTATCAATAATATTAAAAGAATTATTAATTATATAATTACATTTAATTAAAACTTAAAAATTAATCAAATTAATCAAATAATAGGGGACACGTACACTAATTTGTGACCACATTTTCATTTAATAATGGGACCAACACTCATCTTCTTCAACTATCCCAACTTTCATTTTTACAGATCTTCTCTACTTTCATTTTAATTTCACAAAACCCATCTCATCTTAATTTCATAGCTAAAATATAAAATAGAAAAAGAAAATATTTGGCCAAAATACACCCATTTCATCCGTCCACGAATCTGATTAAAATAGGCGAAGAGGAGGGCGGAGGAGGCTGGGCGGCCTGTGGGCGGCATCTGGGCGGTGGTCGTGCCATCGGCGCCCAGGCTGGGTGGATCTCCTGGACGGACCATTGGGACAGCTTTAATAACATTGTAGATATAATTAAAGTGATAACTATCAAAATTTATTAAGTAATGTCCGATATAGTTATGTACAACCTTCGATTACTTCTTCAATATAGATTTCTTATACTCTGATATAGATGATATATTGTAATGGTAATATATGGTATGATATTTGTATTGGGATCACAGTAGAATAGGTTTTTATCATTATTTTATTTATCATTTATCAAATATCAAATATAGTCGTAATAAGTGAATGTAAAATTAGGATACATCATGAATACCTATAAACACACTTTAATACATTTAAATTGTAATTAAGAACATGAGGCAAAATGAAAGTTTATTAGCCCGTAACGTTTTTAGTCTACTTACATTCAAGCACCTTTATTTTAATTAATGTGAGTATATGAAAGAACTCTACAAACATATTATAAATAATTCACTTTCTCATCACAAACTATATTGTAAATCTAAAGTGATAACTATCAATATATGATATTTGTATTGATCGGAGAGAATGTAAGTGTTTTATTATTATATTTATCATATAATGTTATTTGATAATCAATTAAAATGTATTACTTTTTATATGCATTCCATCATGTTTGTTATATGGGTGAACTACTTTAACGAGATTCTCTTTTTCTATTAACTAATTTTATTATATATTTATTATGGTGTTATAATTAATCTGCGAATGTTCGTGTTTATATATTGGTTTTTTTATATATATTATTTATGTAGTTAGCTATTGGTACAGGGAAGAGAGAAGAAAGACGCTGACAAAATCCAATAACAAAATATAAAGGTAATAGTTCTTATGAAATCCCATCTTCACATATTATGAAATTCTACTACAAATATTATGTAAGTTTTAAGGTGTTTCCTTTCGTATATTACGAAGTACTTTATGCTTTTGAAGGACGATAATTGTAAATGTAATCATTAGTATGGCGGAATTCATTAGTATTTTTAATCTATTTGTAGTTATTGTATTTGTAATTTTTGTTTCGTATTAAATTATGAATGTTCACAGTAAAAAAAAAAATACTTTGATAATGGTTCTACTAAATTATCCAACACACCACTTTTCGAGTTCTTGATATTTATTATGATTAACCAATGTAATTCATTAAAAGAAATTAGTATTTATAGTAATTAATTCATCTAATAAATGTTGGTAAAAATATATAATAATAAAAATATATTGTACTTGAGTTTCATTCCTACGTTAAACTTCTGAGTTCAAATCATGCATAATGTTAATTATGAGAAATTGATTAATGATGATGCGATTAATGATGGAAAAATTGTATGTAAACAATTATGCAAGAAACTCATGTAGTCGTGCCATTTTTATAAGTTATGAATTGATGTTGATTGTATTTTTATTTATTTATTTAATGATTGATGCTTTAGTGGTAAAATTGTCAACATATTAATCACATGATGGATCCTCGATTTTGTGTGTGATTATTTAGGTTTACCAATAGATTTTACAGGAATATGCAATGACCTAATTGTGGGCTTACAAATATTGCTTATCAATCATATCCAAGGAGAGTGTGTTCAATGCAACTTTAAAATGATGGAAGAAGTTCATCAGCATATTAACAACATATACCTCATCCTGAATCTTAGTCAACTCGATTATGCAACCAATCGAAATATGAATATCAAAAGTACTGAAACGTGGACAATCCGTGCAACGCACGAGCCATGCTCACTAGTTTATTTATAATTATTAACAAACCTATAAATACCACTACAAATAAAATGACATTAAGTGACATACATATCTAATGACACTTCATTTATGTGTCATTATATATAGCTTATAATGGCACTTTAATCTATGCCACTAAATTACTTGTTATTTCTAGGGACATTTTTTACATAGTACCAGTATATAAGTACATATTAGTGGCACAATTTTATACATGCCATTAAAGGACATGTGTATTAGTGGGAAAAATATTATATGCCATCAATGCACACACAATATAGTGGCATAAGTTAATATATGTCATTATTTCACATGTGTACTAGCTTAAGACCGGAAAGAATTGCGGGTTTCGATAATAAAAATTAAAAATGTAACATATTATGTATGGGCACATCAATGTAATCGGCAAAAATTGTGTCATACAACCTATATTTTTTGAATTTCCTTTGTTCGTTCCAACTCAGGTATTTCTACATCTAAACCAAATACATTAATCACACATAAACCAATTTAAAGTGACAATTTCGACCAATTAAAAATCTAATGAGTCTGTTTCTCACAACAAAATTTTGAAAAATTGCTCGAAGGTCTCTAAACTTGTTACCCGCCCCTTGTCCTTATTTCCATAGCCCTCTTACACAAATAGCTGCTAAATGTAAATAAAAAAACTATAGCAGTTCACAAAAACAAGTAACAACAATTTTCTCTCTATATATAGATCTAATGTCAAACAAAGCTTATATTGTAACTCGTGAGTCTGTATTCACTTACCGACCTTAATCTTGAGTTTAATCATCTTAGATTCCACTCTTTTTTTTATTTGGCTAAAAGGGGACAGAACCCCTGGAAAAGATCTAATAGAACAAAATTAAAAAATATGTACGACTACAACGGGAATACTCGAAGGGATCTTTTTGGTGAACATCCCAAACACCTACACGAAATTCCTCTAGAACAATAACCCTAAACTCTTACTTTTTCAAATACAAAGATTATATTTCCAACTATCATGCTACCAAATATTGTTATAACTCAAAACTTTGAAATAAAATAAAACATCTTTAAAATATCTATAAAAGCCATCATCACATGAATCTTGAACCATTTCTCTTTATACCACATGACATTCCAAATTTAATTTTTTTTACTACCAATATTATTCACAAGAATCATCACCAAAATAGCCATATTTATCATTCTGACCATAATAATTAGAATAATTAGTCTGAAAGTCAACATAACTTGGCACTTTACATGAAACAGCGGTAGGTATCTCCAAATTTGAATAGAACAACAGCACCCCCTAATATGCCAAACCATCAAACATTCCCACAAATAACTAACTCTATCTTCAGACTTTGATCACATTTCTTCACATCTTGGCCTTAAAAAAATAACAAATCTCAAAAATCATCAATAAATAGCAGTAAGCGCATGATAACATGTACCAAAAACCAGACTCAAATACAGCAGGATCTATTCCTAGACACAATGAACCCTAGAAAAGATAAGAGGTTAAGTTATTATCCAAAAAAAAAAGGATAACCTTCACAATGGTAGCCTAGGTTGAATATGGATCATAAAGTGCACCCTTACCATTAATAAAAAGGATATCCTACAACTATCTCACCATGGTGCCAATTTTATCAAATACAATCCTACCTCACCTCCAAAATTAAGCACAAAAGTCTTCACAAGGGAAAAAAATGAGACATTTTGACCCCCCTTATATCACCTTTATAAAAATGTGCGGTATCATAGTTGATCCATGTATTAATATAATAGGTAAAACTAGTTGTGGAGCCTCGCTTCATGCCGGGGGCTCCGTTTTGAATGCGAGTTAAAAAAAAAAGTCTTGATCTATTTTGTAAAAAAGAATTTTTTTCGACATCTAACATTGAAGGGTTGTTCCTTTTGTGAAAGTTGATTCTTTTAGCGTTCGTTTTTTTGTTTTTTTAAAAAAGTTAGTTAATCTATTTTGTAAAAAAGAATTTTTTTTTTCGACATCTTTTGATAGCATTGAAGGGCTGTTCCTTTTATGAAAGTTGCCTCCTTTATCGTTGAGGAAAAAAAAGAAAAAAAAAAGGTTAGTTGATTTTTTTGGTAAAAAAGAATTTTTTTCGACATTTTTTGGTAACATTGAAGGGTTGGTTCTTTTATGAGAGTTGCTTATTTTATCGTTGGACACCAAAAAAAAGTGAAATGACAAAATACCCCTGGTTACTATTGATGAATAGTGCTACAGAGTTTTGTCTATTAGATATATAGATAATTCGTAAAAATACTAAATAGGTTTTGCTTTGTAAACAGGTCAAATGGGTCAAAGGATTCAAGAAGTATTGTTTATGATATATAACCTCTCTACTCATCTTATTCACAAAATTTGTACTGCTAGAGAGATAATATAGTCTTGGTAATCATATTTTGTACATGCAAGCTATTTAATGTTATATACTCAAATAGCCATTCAAACCTGAATTTGAATTGACCTATAACATGACCCACCCATTTTCACCCCAACCGGATCTACCACATTAATATAAGTTTCTGACAATGTACATCACAATAATCTCGGAGAAGTATCCACCACCAACACGGCCAAGAAAGTTCCAAATGCTACTCAATGAAATAAAAATATGTGGATTTCATAAGCGAGTGATTGACACATTTGACCAAGGTTATCGATTAGGGAAAATTAATTGAAAATGCATTGAACTTTCACTAAATTCCTATTGTATGCATTCAACTTTCATATCTCCTATTGTATGCACTCAACTATGTTAATTGTTCTATTGTATGTATTAAGTAACTTGTAAAAAAGGTATCAGTTTAATATACAGAAAAATTTCGTGCTTGGTCCCTAGACTTAACGTTCGTTAAAATTTTCCGTCAAGTCTTATCTAATCCTACCGTTTCCTTCGTCATTTTCATAAACATCTTCATATTCAAGAATACATTCATCTTCAAAACACCTTTATCACCAATAATTTTAAAAGCTCATTTTTTAAATATCTCCAAATTCTATTAAAAAATTTAAACTCCTAAATCAGCATGTAAAATTTAACAATATCAAATCATAAACCCTAATAATTTAACAAACACACATATGGCTAAATCATTTTTTAGTTTGTATCTTTTCATTTAATTACTACTGTATTAACTATCAATATCCTCAAAATAAAAGAAAATGAAAAACCATATGTAAATTCAATAAATCATCGTCTTCAATAAATCATCGTCTTCAATAAATCATCCTCTTCAAAAAATCAATCGTCTTCATCATCATCTTAAATCATTGTCGGATGTTCAGATTTGGCATAGTTCGATTTGTTTAGATCTGGCATCAATTCTTCAATCATCGTCTTCATCGTCATCTTACGAACAGAGGATGCAACCAGATCTGGCATCAGATAGTGATTACGAACAGAGGATGAACAGATAGTGATTTTGATTTTGGTTTGTTCAATTTTTTGTTGATTTCATCATTTTTTTGATAGTTAATTACATCTTTGGATCGAACAAATTGATACATAGAAATAGTTGATAGTTTGACTGGATGGTGATGATGCCATGTGCTGAGATTATTTTTTGATGGTTTAGAACTACATATCGAACATACTGATTCAATAAATATTTGATAGTTTGACTAGACGATGATGATGCCATGTAATGAGATAAATAGAGTTTCAATTTAGGACGAATCTGATTGGGATTTGGGGTTCTGCTTTTATTGTAATTGAGGTTCTACAAACATAATATCCAATTTTATAACAAAATTTTTAAAGACTACAATACGTCAAAAATTAACATAAATAACTAGCCTGCAATATCTAACAAACATGAGGGACCAGTTATGTAATTTTGTCTACCTAGTGACCTGAAGTTTACTTGTTATAGTAGGTTATCTACGTACAATAGAACACTTAACATAGTTGAGTGCATACAATAGGAGATCTAAAAAATGGATGCATACAATAGGAATTTAGTGAGAGTTCAATGTATTTTCAATTAATTTTTCCTATCGATTATGGTCAAATCCGATTCAGAAGGCAAGACCAAAGACCAAAACATGAGCAATAAATGGGCTTACTTGGTTGTTAGCAAATGAATTCTAACAACAAAAAACACTCAAGACATGTAAGAAAACAATCAAGACATGTAATAAAACCTTCAATGCTTTTCATGCCAACAACTTTTACAAAAAATAAATTTTCAGGATTTGGCTATAAGTCGGAAACTTGTAATTTAGGATCAAAATATGAGATAGATAATATATGATACTTTAGATAGTAGTGGCAGATATAATATATGATACTTTTTAGGTAATATGTGATATAGCCCTAACGTGTCCAAAGCAAAATCTGAAGTTTTTTATACGGCACAAGGAAGGTTGACCCATACTTTCTCAGTTACTCTGATGAGTACTGAGAAGTATCAGGAAAAAAAAAAAACCTGGAAACTCTTCATTCCAATCTGTCATTAACTCTGAGTTATGTGCCGAATAAACCATAAGCTTGAAATCTATACAACATCGATGGTGCTTTCCGTAAATTGTAAGTGGTGGATTCTCTTGTGTTATCTTCAAGAGTTGCAAGAGTGGCCCCTGAGCTAGACTCAGGACCCACATGGTCAAGTGTGGGTCTTCCAGGTGTCTTCTTTTGTTGTGTGCATGGTGTCTTCTTTTGTTGTTTGCCAGGTGTCAAGTGTGGGTGTGCCTCTTTTCACCACTTTTGACAGTAATTCAACATCACCTTCTGGCCTCAGAGTATCGAAATCCCTTTTTGCCAATTCATATATAGACCTCGCCTGAGAGAATGAACAACAAGAATTATGACTAAAAAAATGAAAAATAAATGCAAATTATAATCCATTAATCACCTGTAAAATAAAAATGCGAAGTTGTGAAAACTACCTGTCGGAAGAATACGGTAATAGGCGAATTATATTGCATTGCATTGGAGTAAATCAAATTATCATCAGACTGCAAATAGAAGATATAGTGGACAATTTCATTAGTAAACAAATATCATATTCCTGCATATTTATCGAATATTCATTGCCATATAATTAACTTATATAAGACATAAGAAATAAGAATTGAATTTAGTAAGACAGTTTGTACCTTATATAAAATGATTACATTGTAAAATTAGTCAATTATAAAGTAGTACGTATAAATCAAATTTAATTTGTACACATATATTAGTTACTAACCAAAAGTAAAAACTGCAGTAGGTGGAAGTCTCCGCTGTGGCACTTCAGCCTAGTTCACTACGCGATATACGTCATTAACAAAATCAAAAGGTGTACACCATCGAACATCTATGAATTACCGATCTTTACCACAGGTGTTACTGAAGGCATGCTGAACATCTATGAATTACCTTCAATGGATCCTTGCATAAGGATAAGTTCATTGTAATAAATTTGTTCCTTATATGTATAAGTTCATTGTTCCTTTAATCCTACTATTTCATTGCTGAAACATAAGCAAAAAATTATAATTAAAACCTAATATATTAAAATAAATACACGAGTCTTACGGCAAGATAATGCCCAAAACCTAACCACAAACAAAGAAACCAAGACAATTTAAAGATAACATAAAAAAGAGATGTCAAGCATAGAAACAAAGAAAAGATGCGGCAGATTTAATTGATTACAAAATACGTAAAAGAGTCTTACAATGACATGTGATATTTAGCCTGGATATCAATTTAACCGAAAAGGCAGATTAAGTTCATTGAACCAAAAAGCAACAATTGGAAACAACCGCATAGGTAGGGTCGTAGGGGTAAACTTACAGACAAGTAGCAGAAGTCAATCCACTTGCTTATAAGTTATAGCCAAGATTCTTCAATTTCTGCGTTGATGACCACTTATAGAGAAAAGAAAATAAACAATGAAGAAAGGTAAACGATAATCAATATTTTATTATATTTCAAACCTACACTATACCAACTGTTTCATCTAAAAATCCACCAAAGGTTTTATAAAAGCTCTTGTATAAACTTTTTCTTGATCCACCATGTTATAAAATCTTTAATACTCAATGACCCATGTAAGTGGTATTTGTGACCTAAATTAACTCTTGAATTCAAAAAAAAAAAAAAAAAAAAATAGACATAAAAAATAATATTGCCACATATTAAATAGACTCACCTTCTATATGTATTAGACCATTCCCAACGGTACGCTATAGAGGGGGTCATCAAACCCGTCATGGGAGGGCGCCGATGGCAATGGTGCCGCCCTCGGCCGCCCTCCACCGCCCTCGGCCACTTCGCCCTGAAATTTTTCATCAATAAGCATAATTGAGGACGGAGAGCTGCAATATTTTGGGGCTTTTTCAAGTTTATATCTAATGTTTAAGTGTATTTCTAATTAATTTTCACTCTTTGGTTGATGGCAACTTATTTTTTTTAATTTAAGAAAAATGGAGGTTTTAAAAAATGGGTTAAAGGAAGAAGATGAAGTAGGTGGTTATATTTATTTTATATTTATATTTATATATTTAATTAATATTTAATATTTAATATATGAGGGACCCATAACATTTACTCTTTGGTTCCAGTTTTTTTTTTTACTAATTACCATTATTTGATTTATTTATTTAATTATTTATTTGATTTGATTTTATTTTAATACTAATATAATTTTAAAAATAATAAAAATATGAGGAAGTATGTCATGGTTGTCAATGGTGTGTCCTAAGAGTGTTATGGGGAGAAAGGAGGAGAGAGAAAGCTGATGTGGCGCTGAGAAAATACTCATGACGGCGTTATGGTTGGGATTGGTTTTAAAGGAACTGTGTATTTGTGTAGTACCTTGCCACACGTTGTAAACAAATATCTAAAAAAGACAAAGAAAACTCTTCTACCTCACCAAGCAAACTATATAAAATTTTAAATGAATATTTTCTAACACACTACACACAATAATAACAATTTAGTTTAAACCGGTAATCTTTAACATTGACAACATTATAATTTTTTTTTTCACTTTATACAGTTAAAATCTGGAAGTACCTTACACAGTTCATACAAACTTGATTCAGTTATCACAAAAACAAAATATTTATCTGAAAATGGATTCTAAATCACAAGTGGTTATTGTTTACATTATGTCTACAGACCATTACTTGTAAATCATCTCCTTTCGGTTTCTTAAAAAAAAATTGAATGACTTTATCCTTGTTATGGAAATTCAGTAGTCCAAAATTAGGTGTTCGACTGTATAATGTAACCACATATAACATCTGATAAAAAGGAACTAAAAAAATGGTAAGAATATAAAGCTTGACATTAACAGACGTTTTGCCAACTGCCACGCAAGCAAATGTGATATCACCATCTGTGTCAATATGATTATGTAGAGTAAGGAACCTTGAGTAGTAGTTTAAATAATGCAATAAAGAAACTTATTTTTCACTTGTAACTTTGCAATATGCTCTTCAGTAACTTTCGTCATTATTTGGCCCTTTTATGCAGTTAAACACCTTAGCGTTTCTATTCCACTGATTTGTAATCTTAAGTGCATACCCCATATGAAGTAGCCACTCAGCATAATCATCATCCTCACGCTTATTTCCATCACGTCCAACCCATCAACTACTGCCATAAATGACCCAGGTTAAAACGTGTACCCGCTATTAATCATTTTTTCATAATATCAGACGCACATTCTATAAATGAAATCTTGATAAACAAAGTTACCTATGTGAAAACATGTAACCAAAGCCGACATGAAAGCGTCCTTTGCTTCCAACAATTCCTCTCCACAAACTTATTCGTTAAACATAAAGTCGTACATGTAAGTAAACTGTTAACAAAGATCAGTTATGTTTGTTTTTGTCCAAATAGATTATCAAATACATTCACAAGCTAAGTAAACAGAAACGGTACCTGATTAAGAAGTTTCTTTTCTTTTAAATCATCTGACCAAACTACTAAAGTAGAGGCATTATGTTGGTAAGTTCTCTTTAGGACTTTACCTAAATCCCCGATATCCGCTTTCTCGGACTCTGCACGTCTTTTGACATATCCTCTCGTAGATCGTTGCGCCCTTGCTCTTGTTTAAATTTCCTCTTTGCTATCCTTTGGAAATCTTCCCATTCCACCTATTGAATTACACAAATTATAAATTATTAATTTCATAGTTGAGTATTTTGCTCATAGCCATCTCATTTCATACATGATAAAGGGTAAATGTTTGAGCTGTTATAACAAAAAAATAAGATAGATCAATAATGACCCATATTGTAAATACCTACCATCTTGCTACAATATACATGTTTCATAATTCAACATCACAAATAATAAACAACAGAAAAATCGTAATAACTTATAGTGGTAACTGTTAAGTCCCCAAAATAATTAAGGATTTAATTATGATAAAACTGTAATTTACTCGCACTAAAATGTTATGTGCAGCCATCACAAGTTTGTTTATGTATAGATAGCAGATATTGCTGTGTCGAGTGTAGTTTGCTGCTCAGTCTACCAGGACAAGGTAGACAGTGTTCTTCAATCAGCACAGGATGTGTACTCAGCAGTTCAATAATATCAAGTGTCTCAGCAATGAAGAACCAGCACAACTGGAATGCAGCTTACTACACAAGACAGCTATGTTCCATTATAAGCATAGTAGTTTCCCGAGTGGTCTACATCAATTGTACTATTCAACAGAAGTCAAAGACAAAGTTGAACAGAAAAGGACACGCGTCGGCAGCTGACAAGTGGCCTTACAAGACCATGTGAGAATACAGAAGTTTAACGCATGTGCAAACATGGGTTATACTTTGTCAACACCTAGGGAATACAACATTCTATTTGTTTAATCAAATAGTGGTGCCAAACCGAATTGGGGTGTTCCTGCAAATAGCTACCAAAGAGGAAAGAGGAGGGCATGCTCTCTGATGCAGTTGTCCCTACAAGTACAGACATCATATGTACCAGTGGACAATAGAACCATTACACGGTTAATAGGACTACTATAAATTGTTGTATCCATTATTGTAACAACTAGTGATGTGGATTTATTTATTTAGAGTCAAAACTTGTAATAGCTTTTAGTTTACCTCTTAGCTATATTCTAGGTAATCTGTATCAACCAACTATCATTCCGCCAAGGATAGTTGTGATTCTTTGTGATTCAATCAATAAAGAATAGCCGTTGAAAATTACATGTGACTCTATTTAATTTACATGTTTGAATACTAATCGTGTTTAACTGTTAAGTTAATTAAAAGAAATTGTATTCACCCCCCTCTACAATACTCCTGTTGTTATCAAGGGACCAACAACTGGTATCAGAGCTTCAGTCTTGATAATTAATATCTTGGCTCTGAATTCTCTCATGGCTGAATATTCAAAGACAGCTTACCTTGAAAATGGCTCATCCAATAGATCACCCAAATTTGATGAAGATGAGTATGAAACATGGAAGGCAAGATTCATGCTTCACCTTGAGTCTATTGACCCACTCATGGCTGGTATTGCCACAGATGGTCCATTTATTCTCACTGAGACTATTGGTAGTGCTCCAGCTACAGCTAACACTCCTGCTGTTCCTGGCAGAGAGGTTATTCTTACTCCTCCTAAATGGGATGCTGAGGATAAACGTCGTGTTAGACTTGACCCTAAAATCAGAACCCTGTTAGTTATAACTTTGCCTAACCCACTGTTCAAACTGATTAGGGGAAAAGCAAATGCCAAGCTTATGTTAGACTATCTAGATGTCACCTATGAGGGTATGGGAGAAGTAAGGCAGAACAGAATGATTACTTTGAAAAGAGAATATGAAATGTTCTTTGCGTACAAGAATGAAACCCTTAAGCAAACCTTTATTAGGTTTAACTCCTTGATTGCAGACCTGATCATTTTGAATGTCACCTATACTGAATTTGAACAAGTAAACAAATTCATTGATTCACTGCCTACTAAATGGAAATCTGTTACTGACCCTTTAAGAACCACTCAGACCTTAAAGAACTTTAACATGTCTTCTCTCTATAGTTCACTATGGAACCATGAGAAAGCAGAGGCTAAATTTGAACTTAACTTGAAAGAAAACTTTAGGTCTGCCCCCACCACTTCAAAATCTTCTAAGACAGATGATACTACTCATATTGCTGCTGCTAAAAAGAAAGCTCAAAAGGCTTTACTGGTTCAAAAGTTGTTGGCAGAAGAAGAGATAGCTGAGAGTGATATGGATAGTGGTACTGGGTTTGAAGAAAGCAGTGATGATGAAAGTGATGTAGAAGGGTTTGCTGAAGGTATGGCTTTACGGGCTAGGCAGTTCAAAAGGTTCAATCGTAATAGAACCGGCAAGTTATACAAAGGGAGTAAGAAACCGAGTGCTAGGTATAGCATCAAGTCAGTCAAGGGTCCTAAATCTGAGTGTTATAATTGTGGGAAGGTTGGACATTTTACTGCTGAATGCATGTCCAGGAAACCTTCAACTTCACATGCTAACTCTTTCTCAAAAGCCGATAAGTACAAGAACAAGTACAAAGCTATGAAAGCTCAGATGAAGGAAAGTGCTAAGACTGATAAGAAGGGTAAAAAGCCAGAAAAGGTTCTAGTTGCTGAGCATCATGATTGGAATGAAACCAGCTCGTCGTCATCCTCTGATAGTGATACTGATGATGATGGTGCTGGTTATGCTTCTGATAAAAAGATGTGTTTAATGGCCAAGGAGGTCAAGGAGTCTGATGAGGATGATAGTGGTAGTAAGTTTTTGGCTGATATGAGGGAAGCTGATCAGAAAAGAGATTCACCTCAATGGAAAATTGAAATGATGTATAAGTTTGATAATTTTTGAACTTATACTGATGATGAAAAAGCCGAAATGTTTGACTACCTAAGAGTTGACTTATGTAGAGGCAGCAAACGTGAAGAAGTTTTGAAAACTGACAACAAATCTTTAAATGAGAAACTTAAAAGCAAAAATGATGAAATTAAAATCTTGAAAGATGATATTTCCAAACTTGAAAAACAAAACTTTGCTTTAAAGTCTCTTCACGTTGAGGCAGAAGAAGTCAAGAACCAGTTGGATAATCTTAAAAAGGTTGTCACTTCGTGGTGTACATCTGCTCAACGTGAAATGTCCCGTTCTTATTGATTAAAAACGTTCCATATTAATTGATTTCGTTGCGAGGTTTTGACCTCTATATGAGACGTTTTTCAAAGACTGCATTCATTTTAAAACAAACCATAACCTTTATTTCATCAATAAAGGTTTAAAAAGCTTTACGTAGATTATCAAATAATGATAATCTAAAATATCCTGTTTACACACGACCATTACATAATGGTTTACAATACAAATATGTTACAACAAAATAAGTTTCTTGAATGCAGTTTTTACACAATATCATACAAGCATGGACTCCAAATCTCGTCCTTATTTAAGTATGCGACAGCGGAAGCTCTTAATAATCACCTGAGAATAAACATGCTTAAAACGTCAACAAAAATGTTGGTGAGTTATAGGTTTAACCTATATATATCAAATCATAATAATAGACCACAAGATTTCATATTTCAATACACATCCCATACATAGAGATAAAAATCATTCATATGGTGAACACCTGGTAACCGACATTAACAAGATGCATATATAAGAATATCCCCATCATTCCGGGACACCCTTCGGATATGATATAAATTTCGAAGTACTAAAGCATCCGGTACTTTGGATGGGGTTTGTTAGGCCCAATAGATCTATCTTTAGGATTCACGTCAATTAGGGTGTCTGTTCCCTAATTCTTAGATTACCAGACTTAATAAAAAGGGGCATATTCGATTTTGATAATTCAACCATAGAATGTAGTTTCACGTACTTGTGTCTATTTTGTAAATCATTTATAAAACCTGCATGTATTCTCATCCCAAAAATATTAGATTTTAAAAGTGGGACTATAACGCACTTTCACAGATTTTTACTTCGTCGGGAAGTAAGACTTGGCCACTGGTTGATTCACGAACCTATAACAATATATACATATATATCAAAGTATGTTCAAAATATATTTACAACACTTTTAATATATTTTGATGTTTTAAGTTTCTTAAGTCAGCTGTCCTCGTTAGTAACCTACAACTAGTTGTCTACAGTTAGATGTACAGAAATAAATCGATAAATATTATCTTGAATCAATCCACGACCCAGTGTATACGTATCTCAGTATTGATCACAACTCAAACTATATATATTTTGGAATCAACCTCAACCCTGTATAGCTAACTCCAACATTCACATATAGAGTGTCTATGGTTGTTCCGAAATATATATAGATGTGTCGACATGATAGGTCGAAACATTGTATACGTGTCTATGGTATCTCAAGATTACATAATATACAATACAAGTTGATTAAGTTATGGTTGGAATAGATTTGTTACAAATTTTCACGTAGCTAAAATGAGAAAAATTATCCAATCTTGTTTTACCCATAACTTCTTCATTTTAAATCCGTTTTGAGTGAATCAAATTGCTATGGTTTCATATTGAACTCTATTTTATGAATCTAAACAGAAAAAGTATAGGTTTATAGTCGGAAAAATAAGTTACAAGTCATTTTTGTAAAGGTAGTCATTTCAGTCGAAAGAACGACGTCTAGATGACCATTTTAGAAAACATACTTCCACTTTGAGTTTAACCATAATTTTTGGATATAGTTTCATGTTCATAATAAAAATCATTTTCTCAGAATAACAACTTTTAAATCAAATTTATCATAGTTTTTAATTAACTAACCCAAAACAGCCCGCGGTGTTACTACGACGGCGTAAATCCGGTTTTACGGTGTTTTTCGTGTCTCCAGGTTTTAAATCATTAAGTTAGCATATCATATAGATATAGAACATGTGTTTAGTTGATTTTAAAAGTCAAGTTAGAAGGATTAACTTTTGTTTGCGAACAAGTTTAGAATTAACTAAACTATGTTCTAGTGATTACAAGTTTAAACCTTCGAATAAGATAGCTTTATATGTATGAATTGAATGATGTTATGAACATCATTACCACCTTAAGTTCCTTGGATAAACCTACTGGAAAAGTGAAAAATGGATCTAGCTTCAACGGATCCTTGGATGGCTCGGAGTTCTTGAAGCAGAATCATGACACGAAAACAAGTTCAAGTAAGATCATCACTTGAAATAAGATTGTTATAGTTATAGAAATTGAACCAAAGTTTGAATATGATTATTACCTTGTATTAGAATGATAACCTACTGTAAGAAACAAAGATTTCTTGAGGTTGGATGATCACCTTACAAGATTGGAAGTGAGCTAGCAAACTTGAAAGTATTCTTGATTTTATGAAACTAGAACTTTTGGAATTTATGAAGAACACTTAGAACTTGAAGATAGAACTTGAGAGAGATCAATTAGATGAAGAAAATTGAAGAATGAAAGTGTTTGTAGGTGTTTTTGGTCGTTGGTGTATGGATTAGATAGAAAGGATATGTAATTTTGTTTTCATGTAAATAAGTCATGAATGATTACTCATATTTTTGTAATTTTATGAGATATTTCATGCTAGTTGCCAAATGATGGTTCCCACATGTGTTAGGTGACTCACATGTTCTGCTAAGAGCTGATCATTGGAGTGTATATACCAATAGTACATACATCTAAAAGCTGTGTATTATACGAGTACGAATACGGGTGCATACGAGTAGAATTGTTGATGAAACTGAACGAGGATGTAATTGTAAGCATTTTTGTTAAGTAGAAGTATTTTGATAAGTGTATTGAAGTCTTTCAAAAGTGTATAAATACATATTAAAACACTACATGTATATACATTTTAACTGAGTCGTTAAGTCATCGTTAGTCGTTACATGTAAGTGTTGTTTTGAAACCTTTAGGTTAACGATCTTGTTAAATGTTGTTAACCCAATGTTTATAATATCAAATGAGATTTTAAATTATTATATTATCATGATATTATCATGTATGAATATCTCTTAATATGATATATATACATTAAATGTCTTTACAACGATAATCGTTACATATATGTCTCGTTTCAAAATCATTAAGTTAGTAGTCTTGTTTTTACATATGTAGTTCATTGTTAATATACTTAATGATATGTTTTCTTATCATAATATCATTTTAACTATATATATAACCATATATATGTCATCATATAGTTTTTACAAGTTTTAACGTTCGTGAATCACCGGTCAACTTGGGTGGTCAATTGTCTATATGAAACATATTTCAATTAATCAAGTCTTAACAAGTTTGATTGCCTAACATGTTAGAAACATTTAATCATGTAAATATCAATCTCAATTAATATATATAAACATGGAAAAGTTCGGGTCACTACAGTACCTACCCGTTAAATAAATTTCGTCCCGAAATTTTAAGCTGTTGAAGGTGTTGACGAATCTTCTGGAAATAGATGCGGGTATTTCTTCTTCATCTGATCTTCATGCTCCCAAGTGAACTCGGGTCCTCTACAAGCATTCCATCGAACCTTAACAATTGGTATCTTGTTTTGCTTAAGTCTTTTAACCTCACGATCCATTATTTCGACTGGTTCTTCGATGAATTGAAGTTTTTCGTTGATTTGGATTTCATCTAACGGAATAGTGAGATCTTCTTTAGCAAAACATTTCTTCAAATTCGAGACGTGAAAAGTGTTATGTACAGCCGCGAGTTGTTGAGGTAACTCAAGTCGGTAAGCTACTGGTCCGACACGATCAATAATCTTGAATGGTCCAATATACCTTGGATTTAATTTCCCTCGTTTACCAAATCGAACAACGCCTTTCCAAGGTGCAACTTTAAGCATGACCATCTCTCCAATTTCAAATTCTATATCTTTTCTTTTAATGTCAGCGTAGCTCTTTTGCCGACTTTGGGCGGTTTTCAACCGTTGTTGAATTTGGATGATCTTCTCGGTAGTTTCTTGTATAATCTCCGGACCCGTAATCTGTCTATCCCCCACTTCACTCCAACAAATCGGAGACCTGCACTTTCTACCATAAAGTGCTTCAAACGGCGCCATCTCAATGCTTGAATGGTAGCTGTTGTTGTAGGAAAATTCTGCTAATGGTAGATGTCGATCCCAACTGTTTCCGAAATCAATAACACATGCTCGTAGCATGTCTTCAAGCGTTTGTATCGTCCTTTCGCTCTGTCCATCAGTTTGTGGATGATAGGCAGTACTCATGTCTAGACGAGTTCCTAATGCTTGCTGTAATGTCTGCCAGAATCTTGAAATAAATCTGCCATCCCTATCAGAGATAATAGAGATTGGTATTCCATGTCTGGAGACGACTTCCTTCAAATACAGTCGTGCTAACTTCTCCATCTTGTCATCTTCTCTATTTGGTAGGAAGTGTGCTGATTTGGTGAGACGATCAACTATTACCCAAATAGTATCAAAACCACTTGCAGTCCTTGGCAATTTAGTGATGAAATCCATGGTAATGTTTTCCCATTTCCATTCCGGGATTTCGGGTTGTTGAAGTAGACTTGATGGTTTCTGATGCTCAGCTTTGATCTTAGAACACGTCAAACATTCTCCTACATATTTAGCAACATCGGCTTTCATACCCGGCCACCAAAAATGTTTCTTGAGATCCTTGTACATCTTCCCCGTTCCAGGATGTATTGAGTATCTGGTTTTATGAGCTTCTCTAAGTACCATTTCTCTCATATCTCTAAATTTTGGTACCCAAATCCTTTCAACCCTATACCGGGTTCCGTCTTCCCGAATATTAAGATGCTTCTCCGATCCCTTGGGTATTTCATCCTTTAAATTTCCCTCTTTTAAAACTCCTTGTTGCGCCTCCTTTATTTGAGTAGTAAGGTTATTATGAATCATTATATTCATAGATTTTACTCGAATGGGTTCTCTGTCCTTCCTGCTCAAGGCATCGGCTACCACATTTGCCTTCCCCGGGTGGTAACGAATCTCAAAGTCGTAATCATTCAACAATTCAATCCACCTACGCTGCCTCATATTCAGTTGTTTCTGATTAAATATGTGTTGAAGACTTTTGTGGTCGGTATATATAATACTTTTGACCCCATATAAGTAGTGCCTCCAAGTCTTTAATGCAAAAACAACCGCGCCTAATTCCAAATCATGCGTCGTATAATTTTGTTCGTGAATCTTCAATTGTCTAGACGCATAAGCAATCACCTTCGTTCGTTGCATTAATACACAACCGAGACCTTGCTTTGATGCGTCACAATAAATCACAAAATCATCATTCCCTTCAGGCAATGACAATATAGGTGCCGTAGTTAGCTTTTTCTTCAATAACTGAAACGCTTTCTCTTGTTCATCATTCCATTCAAATTTCTTCCCTTTATGCGTTAATGCAGTCAAGGGTTTTGCTATTCTGGAAAAGTCTTGGATGAACCTTCTGTAGTAACCAGCTAGTCCTAAAAACTGGCGTATGTGTTTCGGAGTTTTCGGGGTTTCCCACTTTTCAACAGTTTCTATCTTTGCCGGATCCACCTTAATACCTTCTTTGTTCACTATGTGACCGAGGAATTGAACTTCTTCCAACCAAAATGCACACTTTGAAAACTTAGCGTACAATTCTTCCTTCCTCAATACTTCTAACACCTTTCTCAAATGTTCACCGTGTTCTTGGTCATTCTTTGAGTAAATAAGTATGTCATCAATGAAAACAATGACAAACTTGTCAAGGTATGGTCCACACACTCGGTTCATAAGGTCCATGAACACAGCTGGTGCATTAGTTAAACCAAACGGCATGACCATAAACTCGTAATGACCGTAACGTGTTCTGAAAGCAGTGTTTGGAATATCATCTTCTTTCACCCGCATTTGATGATACCCGGAACGTAAGTCAATCTTTGAATAAACAGACGAGCCTTGTAGTTGATCAAATAAGTCGTCGATTCTCGGTAGTGGGTAGCGGTTCTTGATGGTAAGTTTGTTCAACTCTCGGTAGTCGATACACAACCTGAATGTACCATCTTTCTTCTTGACAAACAAAACAGGAGCTCCCCACGGTGATGTGCTTGGTCGAATGAAACCACGCTCTAAAAGTTCTTGTAATTGGCTTTGCAGTTCTTTCATCTCGCTGGGTGCTAGTCTGTAAGGAGCACGAGCTATTGGTGCAGCTCCTGGTACAAGATCTATTTGAAATTCAACGGATCGATGTGGGGGTAATCCCGGTAATTCTTTCGGAAATACATCGGGAAATTCTTTTGCGATGGGAACATCATTGATGCTCTTTTCTTCAGTTTGTACTTTCTCGACGTGTGCTAGAACAGCATAGCAACCTTTTCTTATTAGTTTTTGTGCCTTCAAATTACTAATAAGATGTAGCTTCGTGTTGCCCTTTTCTCCGTACACCATTAAGGGTTTTCCTTTTTCTCGTATAATGCGAATTGCATTTTTGTAACAAACGATCTCTGCTTTCACTTCTTTCAACCAGTCCATACCGATTATCACATCAAAACTCCCTAACTCTACTGGTATCAAATCAATCTTAAATGTTTCGCTAACCAGTTTAATTTCTCGATTCCGACATATATTATCTGCTGAAATTAATTTACCATTTGCTAATTCGAGTAAAAATTTACTATCCAAAGGCGTCAATGGACAACTTAATTTAGCACAAAAATCTCTACTCATATAGCTTCTATCCGCACCCGAATCAAATAAAACGTAAGCAGATTTATTGTCAATAAGAAACGTACCCGTAACAAGCTCCGGGTCTTCCTGTGCCTCTGCCACATTAATATTGAAAACTCTTCCGCGGCCTTGTCCATTCGTGTTCTCCTGGTTCGGGCAATTTCTAATAATGTGGCCCGGTTTTCCACATTTATAACAAACTACATTGGCATAACTTGCTCCGACACTACTTGCTCCGCCATTACTCGTTCCGACACCATTTGTTCCTTTCGTTCTGTTAACCCCTGGTCCGTAGACATCACACTTCGCCGCGCTATGACCATTTCTTTTACACTTGTTGCAAAATTTGGTGCAGAACCCCGAGTGATACTTTTCACACCTTTGGCATAGCTGCTTCTGATTGTTGTTGTTGTTGCGGTTATTATTGTTGTTGGGATGATTGTTGTAGTTGTTGTTGTTGTTGTTGTTGTTGTTGTTGTTGTTGGGCCGTTTGTTGTAGTTGCGATTGATGTTGCGATTGTTAGGATAGTTGTTGCGATTATTGTTATAATTGCTGTTGTTGTTGTATTGGTGATTCTTATCACTGTTTTCCTCCCACTTTCTTTTGACTTGCTTCACATTGGCCTCTTCAGCAGTCTGTTCTTTAATTCTTTCTTCAATCTGGTTCACTAGTTTGTGAGCCATTCTACATGCCTGTTGTATGGAGGCGGGCTCGTGTGAACTTATATCTTCTTGGATTCTTTCCGGTAATCCTTTCACAAATGCGTCGATCTTCTCTTCCTCATCTTCGAATGCTCCCGGACACAATAGGCACAATTCTGTGAATCGTCTTTCGTACGTGGTAATATCAAATCCTTGGGTTCGTAACCCTCTAAGTTCTGTCTTGAGCTTATTGACCTCGGTTCTGGGACGGTACTTCTCGTTCATCAAGTGCTTGAATGCTGACCACGGTAGTGCGTACGCATCGTCTTGTCCCACTTGCTCTAGATAGGTATTCCACCATGTTAACGCAGAACCTGTGAAGGTATGTGTAGCGTACTTCACTTTGTCCTCTTCAGTACACTTACTTATGGCAAACACCGATTCGACCTTCTCGGTCCACCGTTTCAATCCGATCGGTCCTTCGGTTCCATCAAATTCCAAAGGTTTGCAGGCAGTGAATTCTTTGTAGGTGCATCCTACACGATTTCCTGTACTGCTGGATCCAAGGTTATTGTTGGTATGTAGCGCAGCCTGTACTGCGGCTATGTTCGAAGCTAGAAAAGTACGGAATTCCTCTTCATTCATATTCACGGTGTGTCGAGTAGTCGGTGCCATTTCCTTCAAAATAGTTAAATGGAACAAGTTAATCATACAGAATATTAAGAGTAGTTAATAGTATTTCGTAGCATAATATGAACTCATTTATAAAAGCTTTTTCTTCATATTAGCATTTTATAAGTTTAAATTCGGGTAGTACCTACCCGTTAAGTTCATACTTAGTAGCTAATATACAATTCAACTACTACAATTCTATATGAAAAACTGATTATAATAATATTTCGCGTTCAAACTTTTATACAATATTTTACAAACTTACAATACCGCTTATTTTACATAAAGCATGAAATATAGCACACAATAACTTTGATACAAGATAGTTGTGAAGATAATTCTAGCTAGTACACAAGTCGTTCAGCAAAGGCAATAAAGACACGTAATTCATACGTCCAGAAACAAGTCATGTATTCTGGTTTTACTAGGACTACTTCCCATCCTTGGTCTTGTGCAACATAACCGTTATGGCCGTTGATAAGACAGCGTGTTGTAACGTCGTCAAAGGGACGAGGGTTACGTAATGTCCAACAGTCCCGTAACAATCTAAAAACCTCATTTCTTACCCCAATTACCGACTTCGTCACTTGTGGGAACGTTTTGTTTAATAGCTGTAGCCCGATGTTCTTTTTCTCACTTTGGTGAGAAGCGAACATTACTAACCCATAAGCATAGCATGCTTCTTTATGTTGCATGTGTAGTAACCCGTCCTTATCCCCCTGGACGAAATCAACAACATCTGGTTCCATTGCGATGATCGACTCCAAGTAATGTTCTTAACACGAGCAAATGCACAGCAGAAGACTTAATTCGTACCTGAGAATAACATGCTTTAAAATGTCAACATAAAGTTGGTGAGATATATAGGTTTAATGCTAGCAGCGTTATAACTATGGACCACAAGATTTCATATATAAAAATATAATACACTCGCAAGTGTATAAAATCATTCTGCTTATGTTGAGGCCTCAGTAACCAACCTTAACAATAATATAATAAGTCATCTTCGCAAAGATGGATATGTACACTCGCAAGTGTATAAATAATCCTCGAAGTACTAAACATCCGCCCACTAGTTCTTATGTCTAGTGCAGCCTACTGGATGGGGGTGTTAAACCCGATAGATCTATCTTTAGGATTCGCGCTTACATGCTATTATAACATATAATTAAATTACCTAGCACATCAATCCGCAGAATATCATTTTTAATCACTTGTGTCCATAACGTAAATCATTTATAAAAACAGCGCATGTATTCTCAGCCCAAAATATTTAGAGTTTAAAAGGGAACTATATACTCACCTAATGTATTTTGTAGTAAAAATACATATAACATCATTGAACACGTATAAGGTTGGCCTCGGATTCACGAACCTATATCATTCGTGTATATATATATTAATACACATAATCATAATTGAATAACTTTATTTATTATATCTTAATTTATATAACATATATTTAATTTGTGTATATTTTCACAATGATTAATATCTATATAGTTATATTAATATATTCATATTTATATATAGTTATTTAGTGTTTTATTTAAAAATCATTAGTTTGTTATACACAAATATTTATATAATTAATATTAATAAGTTTGATATAAATATATAGTTATGTAGAATATTATATAAATTTAATATATATATATGTAATAAGTATATTTTATGCACAAAATATTCATTTGTTTTAAAAAAAAATAGTTTTGTTAATAATAAAGATTTACTAATAATAACTTATTATTAACAACTCTAATAGTGATGTTGTCAATACTGATACATATGATGATAGTAATAAAAGTCTCATTAGTAATGATGATTATAATACTTAATAATACTAATTCTTATACTTTTCGGTAATTATAATAATATCTTAATCATAATAATTTTTATATCAATATTACTACTACTATTAATAATAATCTTAGTAATATTTAATAATGTTTACTTGGTAATAGAATAATATTTTTAATATTATTTATATTTGTAAATATAGTCTTAATAATAATAACTAACATTTATTTTTAGATTGTTAATAATAATAATAGCTAATAATAACATTACTTATAACAAGAACAATATTAATAATATTAATAATGAAAAAATGATAATAATCATAATAATAATTTAAAGGTAGAGCTACCTTCCAAGAATTTCGCCAAAAGAAAATAATTTCGTTCCCGGGATTTGAACCCCCGACTACCCGTTCCCTCACCAACACGCTGAACCGTCTGGGCTATGCCCATTATCTGTTTTAACTCCATTATATTTGTTTATAACCCGTATTAATTTTATTTTCAGATTCATCTTCTTCACAACAATCCAATCGACCCAGGCATATACCCACTCGATACTACAGGCTTTGAAATGGTTTTAGAATTTATAACATAAACACTAACGATCTTCTAATCGATTTAAACAATAGATTAACAAAAAAAAATATAGCTGAACAGCCTTCGTGATGAATATATGAACTCGAAATTTGATTTCACAATTAGAAGCTGTTTCAGACCTTAACTTCTTTATGAAAACGTTTTAAAATCATTCCTGAAAACTTTCTGAGCTATCGATTGATCTTAAAACATCACAGAAACTTCGAATTTTACTAAGAACAGATTCGTTAACTTTTATTTTCAAAACTTTAACTCCAAAATTATGATTCAATTCGATGAATTGAGAGTTGAAACTTCACAAACAGTTTTAGAATAAGATTCCTAACAACCTACCATTAACACATTTTGAAGTTGAATTAGAATTTGATCCTTTTGAAAATAAAATCGAAAACAGGGTATCGGTCTCCTGGTTCCTTGATTCTTCTGTTTTTTTTTTAAACCGAATAATGCAATGGATAGGGATTTATATATAGAGTGGAAATAAGTTTAAATACAGCTGTAATATTCGAAATCATTTGTTTGATAGCAGAAAAAGTCGGCATAATCCTCACGGGTTAAACAAAACAATTGGGAAAAAAAAAAAAACAGGTTCCATGTTTATCACGTACATATATATCTATTTTTATAAATAAATAATGTTTCTGTTTTTAAAAAGAAAAAAAAATATGTATATACTTATAATTATAACTACAATAAGAATAAATATAATTACAATATTAATATTACTCTTAATATTATAAATAATACTAAAAATCTTAATTGTAATAATAATCAATATTAATGATAATTATATTTATAATAATAACAATAATATTAAGAATAATAATAATAATATTTCTAATGATAAAGATGATAAAAAAATATAATAATAATAATAGTAGTCATATATTTTAAATAAAGTGATAAGTAATAATAATAGAGTTTATAATAACAAAAATTATAATTATGATAAATAATATTTTTAATGATAATGGTAATATGAATAATAATGATATTAGTATTTCAAGTAATAAGGATAATATAGCAACCATTTCCTAACTTGTAATTAAATATAATATACTAACCTTACATTTTATTATCTATATATTATCTATATTATGATAACGTATTTGAATATTTATCAGTTATACATATATATATCTTCCACATACTTTTCACACACACACACATATATATATATATATATATATATATATATATATATATATATATATATATATATATAGGTTTATATTAATATCATATAGTATTTTGTTTACACATCTAAATTAAATCATATAAATTTCTATTTCAATTTAATATATATACATATATTTATTTACAAATAGTGGTTCGTGAATTGTCAGGCTTGGTCAAGGGTAACAGATTATCCGAATATAGATTTCAAATTTTCTAGACTCAACATTAGGGTTTTTGCTTATCGTGTCGGAAACATATAGGGATTAGAGTTTAAATTTGGTCGGAAATTTCCGGGTCGTAACAGTACCCACCCGTTAAATAAATTTCGTCCCCGAAATTTGGTAGAGATAGTCATAAATAACAATAGGAATGTTTTCATGACAATTATGAGGTAATAATAGAGTTTTATCATTATCGGAAGATATGGATAAAACGATTCGATCATGTGAAGCGCACGAGTGAAGCTATCACAAAAGAATGAAATGAGTGAATATGAAATTGTTTTAACCGATGACGTGACTAAAATTGATTTCCAGAATTTTAAGGGAATTAGGGAAAATCTTACGTAATAAGATTTGGTTCTTTGGCGATCAGGATCTTCTTTGATTTAATGCGGCAAATCTGTTTTGATTTCTTTGTCGGATATTTCACCATAAATTTACCCCTTCATTTCCTAATTCTCCATACCATCTATTCTTTCTTCCTCTACTCATTCCTTAATATGCTCCATCCAATCCTGATTCTTATTATACTTCTAACTTTCATATCTTTCATTCTCCTCTTTCATCTGTCGCCAGAAAAATCTATTCACTTTTATGATTTCCTTGGAATTATATTGTTTCTAATTCTCCCGTGTCTTTACGTTGCGATACGTACTGATATACACGGTTTGTAGTTTCTGGGTGGTTGTTGGGTTTTATATCTTCCCTTATACTTCGATGTCCTTGCTTCTGTTTTCTATAATCATTGTCATCCATAGTTAATATCTCCTCCTATTTGCTGCGATTTTTTTTTTCTTCCTAATTTCTATTTCGGGGCCTTGTCCCTTTTGTTTCTTCTTCCCGTCCTCGAGTCAAGTGAACAATGGTCCGGAATTTGTAGGTAGGAAATTTCGGAATGAACATAGCTGATGCTCTTAGAAAGAAATGGAAATGGCACGATTTTGATTTGTCAAATTACCAGAATATCCAGAAAGATAGAACTATCAAGATGATATGTTCTTGATATGTTTGGAGATTGGATAGAATGTAAGAGCCGTGTAACATGGCACATGATGATGGTACTGTGAATCATCACATTCCATTAGAAACTTAACATAACTTACTGTAATATAATGAAGTTGATCAAGTTTCATTATATTTTACTAATTCATGCATCAGTTCCTAACACTACTTCAAAACATTCATATTTTAAATTCGGAGGTTTCAGAATTTAGAAACTAACACAGTTTCTTTTATGATGTGATACAGATAGCGCGATAAGATAGATGATTTTCGATAAGAATAGTTATAAAAATATCTTCATAAACATTGAGGATATTTATAATGAAAGATATGATAATATCTTGGAACTTCTAATGCCGAAGGATGATGATGAAGAATAGTGTCAGCAAAGGTTTTAGAGTAAGGAGTAGGGTAAGTACTAAGGATTTCAGCAGGCACTGAATCTTTTAAATTCTTTGAAGTCAAACTTATTCTTTGTGATTTGTCCACGGCTTACTTCATAATTTCGCATAATCCGCTTTTCGGTACTAAATTTTCTGTTGAGTGTTTCCAATACTCCGTTCTTTATCATCAAATTTTGGCTATTAAGACCATCTACAACATGCTGCTTCGTCAGCATTCTCAAAGTTAACGGATCTGGGTCATCGGTTATCAAACTGAGGTGGTTTCAGGAGAATCGTATCTTTAGATGGTTAAACGCTGATGATGGAATATAAAAGATTCTCCGGTAACGACAGCGAAAAAATAACGTGTATATATATCGAAACTAACCTTTCTGAGAAGTCGAGGTTAACTTGCTGGAGCTGTGACAAAATTGGCTAATTTGAAAAGGGATTGCAAAGTTATTTTGGGTAATAATAACACTAAAGAAATTAACACTGCTGCGTGTTAAACGTTGACTCAGTCTCCGAGAGTCTTACAGGAGCATAAGTCTTTTCTTCCGTAGATGAAACGCGGTTGGTTCATCCTCTCGATTGAGGGGTTTTCAATAATCATGAAAGATTTGAACACGCATTGTAATTGTCGAGATACAAATGAGGTTTAAGATGAAATCAAGTGGCAAGCTTGAAGAATTATTTAGTTTCATATGTTATAATTAATATTTTAATTTAATTCATTTTAATTGTCCAAAGTTAGCAGTCCAATAGTCCGATGGTTCAATGATTCATATATAATTTAATATATAATATTCGAATTAAATAATACGTATCGTGACCCGTGTACCGGTCTCGGTGTCGATCACAACTCAAAGTATATATATATTTTGGAATCAACTCCAACCCTGTATAGCCAACTCCCACCTTCACATATAGAGTGTCTACGGTTGTTCCGAAATATATATATAGATGGGTCGATATGATAAGTCGAAACCTTGCATACGTGTCCCGTTATTTATAGTGCGTAAAAGTAAATAACAGAAATTAAATGACAATAAATAAAATTGCGAGAATGTAAATTGCGATAAATTAAATGTTAATCAGTTAGCTGGGAACAGTTAGCCGGAACAGTTAGCGTGAAATCCTATCACAATTCCAATTAATTAATTCGTTTGTTTCTAACACTTTTTATTTTTGTCCAATGTTTTCTTCGTTATGCCACTTGTTGGATTATGATAAGTCAAAATTCAAATATGAAATTTGAATTGAAATGGTTATTCTGTGGTGAACGAATACGTATATCGGTAGTTGTAAGTAAGATAGTAAATGATCGTTGAATCAGATTCGAAGAATGTACAGTGTAACTTATTAATGTGAATTCTAACTATTCCTCGGGTACTACCCACCCATTAAAATATTTTCATCATTAACAGTTTGTACAAAAGAATTTTTAATTACAATCTTTATGAAAATATACTTGCATATATATTTTCATCGGATGTAACCATGGATTTAATGAATCAAAAACTCATCTGATCTATCGTTAATACTAGATTACATAATTTCTAAAACTTTAGAAATTACATAATCACCATGTCGAACGAGGAAAAATGGGGTAAAATGATACGTAAAGCGAAGATAGTCGATGTAGATCGATGTGTAGAACGAAGTTCATACTCAAAGTACAGATGGTGATATTGAGGCGTGTAATATTGATATTCGAGGTACAAGCTGTGATGTTGAGAGTTACGGCGCGGTTATGGTTTAGGGATAATAAGGGTACTGTCAACGTCGATAATGGTGGCACTGATTATGTTGCTGGTGCTGCTGCTGGTATTCGTAACCTTCGCACCAGGTTCTCCAAAGTCGTCACACGAGTGCGTAGTTCTTTAATTTCTTCTAATACTACGGAATGATTGACGGTTGAGACTAGCGGTTGAGTAAGATTCGAAATATAGGATAATATATAATCGTGACGGGATACTCTAGAAATGAGAGGGTAAATGGTTTCTCGAACAGGTTTGCCGGTAAGTACTTTCAGGTTCATCACCAGAAGGACAATTTGAGAAGAATCTTTAACGTGAAATGATTTTCGAATATAGAATGGTATTCTAACTTCATAGAATATCTATAATAATAGAGATTTTGTAGCCTACAGAGGATCTTACGGCATATGACAAGCAAGTCTACGGATGCGCTAAGATATGAATTATCAGATATGCTAAGATATGAATTTCGTCCATACACTATCGATGCACTAAATGCAGTAGGACGTGTCTAGACTTGAGAATGATAGGCAGGCAATTTCCTAAGGATGATAAGCAGATGATTTCCGACTAGAAATGATAAGCAAAACTTTTGACAGGCAGACACGGTCAAAGTCCAGACTCACTAATGTATCCTAACAACTATCAGTTAGACACATTAATGGGAGACCTGGTTCGCTAAGACCAACGCTCTGATACCATCTGTAGTAACCCGTCCTTATCCCCCTGGATGAAATCAACAACATCTGGTTCCATTGCGATGATCGACTCCAAGTAATGTTCTTAACACGAGCAAATGCACAGCAGAAGACTTAATTCGTACCTGAGAATAACATGCTTTAAAATGTCAACATAAAGTTGGTGAGATATATAGGTTTAATGCTAGCAGCGTTATAACTATGGACCACAAGATTTCATATATAAAAATATAATACACTCGCAAGTGTATAAAATCATTCTGCTTATGTTGAGGCCTCAGTAACCAACCTTAACAATAATATAATAAGTCATCTTCGCAAAGATGGATATGTACACTCGCAAGTGTATAAATAATCCTCGAAGTACTAAACATCCGCCCACTAGTTCTTATGTCTAGTGCAGCCTACTGGATGGGGGTGTTAAACCCGATAGATCTATCTTTAGGATTCGCGCTTACATGCTATTATAACATATAATTAAATTACCTAGCACATCAATCCGCAGAATATCATTTTTAATCACTTGTGTCCATAACGTAAATCATTTATAAAAACAGCGCATGTATTCTCAGCCCAAAATATTTAGAGTTTAAAAGGGAACTATATACTCACCTAATGTATTTTGTAGTAAAAATACATATAACATCATTGAACACGTATAAGGTTGGCCTCGGATTCACGAACCTATATCATTCGTGTATATATATATTAATACACATAATCATAATTGAATAACTTTATTTATTATATCTTAATTTATATAACATATATTTAATTTGTGTATATTTTCACAATGATTAATATCTATATAGTTATATTAATATATTCATATTTATATATAGTTATTTAGTGTTTTATTTAAAAATCATTAGTTTGTTATACACAAATATTTATATAATTAATATTAATAAGTTTGATATAAATATATAGTTATGTAGAATATTATATAAATTTAATATATATATATGTAATAAGTATATTTTATGCACAAAATATTCATTTGTTTTAAAAAAAAATAGTTTTGTTAATAATAAAGATTTACTAATAATAACTTATTATTAACAACTCTAATAGTGATGTTGTCAATACTGATACATATGATGATAGTAATAAAAGTCTCATTAGTAATGATGATTATAATACTTAATAATACTAATTCTTATACTTTTCGGTAATTATAATAATATCTTAATCATAATAATTTTTATATCAATATTACTACTACTATTAATAATAATCTTAGTAATATTTAATAATGTTTACTTGGTAATAGAATAATATTTTTAATATTATTTATATTTGTAAATATAGTCTTAATAATAATAACTAACATTTATTTTTAGATTGTTAATAATAATAATAGCTAATAATAACATTACTTATAACAAGAACAATATTAATAATATTAATAATGAAAAAATGATAATAATCATAATAATAATTTAAAGGTAGAGCTACCTTCCAAGAATTTCGCCAAAAGAAAATAATTTCGTTCCCGGGATTTGAACCCCCGACTACCCGTTCCCTCACCAACACGCTGAACCGTCTGGGCTATGCCCATTATCTGTTTTAACTCCATTATATTTGTTTATAACCCGTATTAATTTTATTTTCAGATTCATCTTCTTCACAACAATCCAATCGACCCAGGCATATACCCACTCGATACTACAGGCTTTGAAATGGTTTTAGAATTTATAACATAAACACTAACGATCTTTTAATCGATTTAAACAATAGATTAACAAAAAAAAAATATAGCTGAACAGCCTTCGTGATGAATATATGAACTCGAAATTTGATTTCACAATTAGAAGCTGTTTCAGACCTTAACTTCTTTATGGAAAAGTTTTAAAATCATTCCTGAAAACTTTCTGAGCTATCGATTGATCTTAAAACATCACAGAAACTTCGAATTTTACTAAGAACAGATTCGTTAACTTTTATTTTCAAAACTTTAACTCCAAAATTATGATTCAATTCGATGAATTGAGAGTTGAAACTTCACAAACAGTTTTAGAATAAGATTCCTAACAACCTACCATTAACACATTTTGAAGTTGAATTAGAATTTGATCCTTTTGAAAATAAAATCGAAAACAGGGTATCGGTCTCCTGGTTCCTTGATTCTTCTGTTTTTTTTTTAAACCGAATAATGCAATGGATAGGGATTTATATATAGAGTGGAAATAAGTTTAAATACAGCTGTAATATTCGAAATCATTTGTTTGATAGAAGAAAAAGTCGTCATAATCCTCACGGGTTAAACAAAACAATCGGGGAAAAAAAAAAAACAGGTTCCATGTTTATCACGTACATATATATCTATTTTTATAAATAAATAATGTTTCTATTTTTAAAAAGAAAAAAAAATATGTATATACTTATAATTATAACTACAATAAGAATAAATATAATTACAATATTAATATTACTCTTAATATTATAAATAATACTAAAAATCTTAATTGTAATAATAATCAATATTAATGATAATTATATTTATAATAATAACAATAATATTAAGAATAATAATAATAATAATATTTCTAATGATAAAGATGATAAAAAAATATAATAATAATAATAGTAGTCATATATTTTAAATAAAGTGATAAGTAATAATAATAGAGTTTATAATAACAAAAATTATAATTATGATAAATAATATTTTTAATGATAATGGTAATATGAATAATAATGATATTAGTATTTCAAGTAATAAGGATAATATAGCAACCATTTCCTAACTTGTAATTAAATATAATATACTAACCTTACATTTTATTATCTATATATTATCTATATTATGATAACGTATTTGAATATTTATCAGTTATACATATATATATCTTCCACATACTTTTCACATATATATATATATATATATATATATATATATATATATATATATATATATATAGGTTTATATTAATATCATATAGTATTTTGTTTACACATCTAAATTAAATCATATAAATTTCTATTTCAATTTAATATATATACATATATTTATTTACAAATAGTGGTTCGTGAATTGTCAGGCTTGGTCAAGGGTAACAGATTATCCGAATATAGATTTCAAATTTTCTAGACTCAACATTAGGGTTTTTGCTTATCGTGTCGGAAACATATAGGGATTAGAGTTTAAATTTGGTCAGAAATTTCCGGGTCGTTACAGCATGTTTGCCGCTTTTTCTAAATCATGAAGTCCTATATTCGGATACATTGAGTCAAAATAATTTCTTAACCCGTTGCGTAAAATAGCATTTGGGTTCCCCGCAATATATGCGTCAAAGTAAACACATCGTAACTTATGGGTTTCCCAATGTGATATCCCCCATCTTTCAAACGAAAGTCTCTTATAAACCAAGACATTCTTGGAACGTTCTTCAAATGTCTTACAAACTGATCTCGCCTTAAATAGTTGTGCCGAGGAATTCTGACCGACTCTAGACAAGATTTCATCAATCATGTCTCCGGGTAGGTCTCTTAAAATATTGGGTTGTCTATCCATTTTGCGTTTTTATACTGTAAAATAGACTAGAGTTAGATTCATAAAAAAATACTTATTAATACAAGCAATTTTTACATATATCATAAAGCATAAGCACACTATATTACATATATTACACCACATGAATACAACTATCTTATTCCGACTCGCTTGTTTCTTCTTCTTCGGTTTTGGTTCGTTTTGCCAAGTTTCTAGGGATATATGATTTTCCCCTAATACGAGCCGTCGTTATCCACATTGGTTTAGAAAAACCTGGTGGTTTAGAGGTTCCTGGGTCATTGTTACAACTTAAGGACTTCGGGGGTTGACGATACATATAAAGTTCATCGGGGTTGGAATTAGATTTCTCTATTTTTATGCCCTTTCCCTTATTATTTTCTTTTGCCTTTTTAAATTCAGTTGGGGTAATTTCTATAACATCATCGGAATTCTTGTCGGAATCCGATTCATCGAAGAATTGGTAATCCTCCCAATATTTTGCTTCCTTGGCGGAAACACCGTTGACCATAATTAACCTTGGTCGGTTGGTTGAGGATTTTCTTTTACTTAACCGTTTTATTATTTCCCCCACCGGTTCTATTTCTTCATCCGGTTCTGATTCTTCTTCCGGTTCCGATTCTTCTTCCGGTTCCGACTCTTCTTCCGGTTCCGACTCTTCTTTCGGTTCCTCTTCGGGAACTTGTGAATCAGTCCACGAATCATTCCAATTTACATTTGCCTCTTCATTATTATTAGGTGAGTCAATGGGACTTGTTCTAGAGGTAGACATCTATCACATAATATCAAACACGTTAAGAGATTAATATATCACATAATATTCACATGTTAAAAAAATATATAGTTTCCAACAAAATTTGTTAAGAAATCATTTTTCAAGTAAACACGGTCGAAGTCCAGACTCACTAATGCATCCTAACAAACTCGATAAGACACACTAATGCAAAATTCTGGTTCTCTAAGACCAACGCTCTGTGATAATGCTAAAAACGAACATATATTTCATAGCATTATTCCTCAAGAAAGACAAGCTTTTAGTTGCAATTGTTCTATTTACAAGTGATATTCGTTTAAATAATAAAAGGTGAAGACAAAAGACAGATTCGACGATTTGAAGACGCAAACGACCAAAAAGCTCAAAAGAACAAAAGACAATCAAAAAGGTTCCAATTATTGATAAGAAACGTCTCGAAATCACAAGAGTACAAGATTCAAAACGCAAAGTACAAGATATTAAATTGTACGCGAGGACGTTCGAAAATCCGGAACCGGGACTAGAGTCAACTCTTAACGCTCGACGCAACGGACTAAAAATTACAAGTTAACTATGTATATAAATATATATTAAAAACTGTCGGCAGCCAGAAACTCCAAGGGTGTGAATTGAAAATACCTCTCCGCGACTCGCGGAGTTTGAAGGGCTTTTTGCCGCGAGTCGCGGAGCCCCAAATTTCACTTCTGGCTATAAAGCCAACCGAATTCTGATCGAATTTATCATCCTTTTTCTCTTCCTCTTCAACGTAATATATTTATATTTATAATTTATATTTTAATTTTAATTATAATTCTAATAATAAGGGTATGTTAGCGAATGTTGTAAGGGTGTAAGTCGAAATTCTGCCCGTGTAACGCTACGCTATTTTTAATCATTGTAAGTTATGTTCAACCTTTTTATATTAATGTCTCGTAGCTAAGTTATTATTATGCTTATTTAAAACGAAGTAATCATGATGTTGGGCTAATTACTAAAATTGGGTAATTGGGCTTTGTACCATAATTGGGGTTTGGACAAAAGAACGACACTTGTGGAAACTAGACTATGGGCTATTAATGGGCTTTATATTTGTTTAACTAAATGAAAGTTTGTTAATGTTAATATAAAGATTTACAATTGGGCGTCCCTATAAATTACCATATACACTCGATCGGACACGATGGGCGGGGTATTTATATGTACGAATAATCGTCCATTTAACCGGACACGGGAATGGATTAATAGCCACTAGAATAATTAAAACAGGGGTGAAATTACATTCAAGGGTAATTGGTGTAATTGTTAACAAAGTAGTAAAACCTTGGTTTACACGCAGTCGATAACCTGGTGTATTCATTAAACAAAGTATTAAAACCTTGTTACAATTCGAATCCCCAATTAGTTGGAATATTTATCTTCGGGTATAATAATAATTTGACAAGGACACTTGCAATTTATATTTATGACTGATGGACTGTTATGGACAAAAACCAGACGGACATATTGAATAATCCAGGACAAAGGACAATTAACCCATGGGCATAAAACTAAAACCAACACGTCAAACATCATGATTACGGAAGTTTAAATAAGCATAATTCTTTTATTTCATATTTAATTTCCTTTATTTTATATTTAATTGCACTTCTAATTATCGCACTTTTATTTATTGTTATTTTATTTAATCGCACTTTTAATTATCGTACTTTTAATTATCGCAATTTAATTTTATCGCATTTTTATTATTCGCAATTTCATTATCGTTATTTACTTTACGCTTTAATTTAAAGTCTTGTATTTATTTTATATTTTACATTAGGTTTTAACTGCGACTAAAGTTTTAAAATCGACAAACCGGTCATTAAACGGTAAAAACCCCCCTTTATAATAATAATATTACCTATATATATATTTGTATTTTTATAAAAGTAAACTAATATAGCGTTGAGCTTTGTTTAAAGATTTCCCTGTGGAACGAACCGGACTTACTAAAAACTACACTACTGTACGATTAGGTACACTGCCTATAAGTGTTGTAGCAAGGTTTAAGTATATCCATTCTATAAATAAATAAATATCTTGTGTAAAATTGTATCGTATTTAATAGTATTTCCTGCTGAAATTTATAAACTATTTTATATACACCTCGTTCGACATCAAGTATTTTTGGCGCCGCTGCCGGGGACCTATCTTAAAAGCCGGAAGCGCAACGCTAATATAAAAAAAAAAAAAAAAAAAATTTTAGTTACTTTTATTAAAAAGTCGTTTTTGTAAAAATACGTTTTAATTATTGAAAAATATAAAAAGAAAAACAAAAAAATAAGCATTTTTAAGATTTTGTTAAATATTTAAGTTTTATAAGTTTCTTTATCTCTATTTTAATTTATAAAAATATAAGTTTTAATTTTAATATCTTTTATTTAATTAGAAAACAGAAAATAATAAAAAAAAAAAAAAAAATAAATAAAGAAAACGCGTAAAAACAAAACCTGTCAACTGTTTTTCTGAACCCCGCGACTCGCGGGGTTTTCCTCTTTATTTGCCGCGACTCGCGGAGGTCTTCTGACACACGGACAAAACCCTAAAGTTGCATTAATTACGGAGTTTTAATTTATTATTATTATTATTTAACTTAATTATTATTATTATTATTATTAATTTTAGTTTTATTTTTTACTTTTTACTTTATATTTATGTATTTTGTTTAATTAGTTTTATTAAAATTGTAAAATTAGTAGTTTTATTAAATAAATAATATAAAAATAATATTTTTATAAAAATTGTACTTTTTATAACTTTTTGTATATTTTTATATTTTGTACCTTTTTAATCATTGTAGCGTAATATTTGAATTTTTTAGCTCATATTTAATTTTAAACTTAGTTTTTGCTATAGTTATTTTTACTCCTAGATTTTTAGGCTTTGCCGTAGAATTCCTTAAGTGCTTTTTCTTTAGACTAAGATTTAGGTGCTTTAGAATTTTGCGACGCCTTTTTAAGTTTTAGTTTCTTTTTAAGTTATTTCCATTTGAAATTTAGTTTTTCCTTGTAAGCTTTAATATTTTTAGACCTTTTACTATGTATCAATTATCATTCCAATTAGTAATTTCAATTTGCGATTATAATTTTAAGTTAGTTGTAGTAATAAGGTTAAATTAGTTAAGTATTTTTAAGTTGTTATAAGTTTCTTTTATTTTTCCGTCACCTTTTATTTTTCAACCATTTTTTTTTTTTTCGACATTTTTCGACGCGCACTCTTTTTCTCTCTTATTTCTTGCTATTCTAGTTTTAGGACTTAGAATTTTTTCTACTTCTTATCTAAATTTCTTAAAATTACGAAAATTTATTTTGAGTGGTTAAATTGATAGACATCAAAATTTTCTGGTTCGTAGTAATAGTTGGATTTGTACGTGGACCGGGTTATTGGAGCCAAACAGTCCTCAATTATATTGAGACCAAACGAATCCTGCCCCTCTGCTGCATCTTTTGGCTATTCGAAACGTGGGCAAAATCAGAAAAGTCTATTGATTGGATAACTTATTATAATTTTTCTTTCCTTTTAAAAACTAATAGGATATTCTGTGAATGCACCGAGCAAGACGTTCACCACCTTTTGTACGTTCACCACCTGTAACTAGATCAAGACATCATTTAACAAATATAACCGCCGTTGATTTTTCTTTAGAATCGTCATCCAGTCGACCAAATACTTCAGTTCAAATTTCCGATAATCCATTTTTTGAACCCGACCTCACAATTGAGAATCCAGAAAATATTCAGGAACGGTTCATAGATCCTGAACCATTAAACTTTCCTCCGGAACCACCAATCATTCAAACAGAGATTGTTGAGGAACGAACTATTAAATCAGAACCATCTAGTGATACCGAGTCAACAAATTCAATTATGGAGAATCTGGAACCTTTAAGTATGGAAGACCGAATGAGAGCTAAACGCACTGGCCAAGGTCACGCAATTACTCATCCAGACATTAATGCGCCAGATTATGAAATCAAAGGACAAATTCTACACATGGTAACTAATCAATGCCAATTTAGTGGTGCGCCGAAGGAAGATCCAAATGAACATCTACGTACCTTTAATAGGATCTGCACACTATTTAAAATACGAGAAGTGGAGGATGAACAGATATATCTCATGTTATTTCCCTGGACTTTAAAGGGAGAAGCCAAAGATTGGTTGGAATCGTTACCTGAAGGGGCGATCGATACATGGGACGTTTTAATTGATAAATTTCTTAAACAATTCTTTCCTGCATCTAAAGCCGTAAGACTTCAAGCAGAAATTGTTACGTTCACACAAAAGCCAAATGAAACTCTATATGAGGCGTGGACAAGATATGGAAAGTTGTTAAGAGGATGTCCGCAACATGGTTTAGACACTTGTCAAATAGTGCAAATATTCTACCAAGGATGCGACATCACTACAAGAAAAGACATAGATATAGCAGCTGGTGGTTCGATTATGAAGAAAACCGAAACTGATGCTTACAAAATTATTGATAATACTGCTTCCCACTCACATGAGTGGCACCAAGAAAAAGATATCATTAGATCATCTAAAGCAGCTAGAGCCGATTCTAGCCATGACTTAGATTCCATTTCCGCAAAGATAGATGCTTTCGAGAGACGAATGGAAAAGATGACTAAAGATATTCATGCTATACGAATTAGTTGTGAGCAGTGTGGAGGACCACATTTGACAAAAGATTGTCTCAGTATTGAATTAACAATGGAACAAAGAGAGAATATTTCATACATAAACCAAAGGCCTGGAAATAATTATCAGAATAATTATCAACCGCCAAGACCGATTTACAATCAAAACCAGAATTATAACCGAAATATTCCATACAACAACCAACAAGGTCCTAGCAATCAACAAGTATCCAATAATACTTACAATCAGCAAAGACCTAATTTTCAAAACAAACCACCACAACAAACCGATGATAAAAAGCCGAATTTAGAAGATATGATGACGAAGCTAGTTGAAACTCAAACGCAGTTTTTCACATCTCAAAAACAAACCAATGAACAAAATGCTCAAGCATTTAGAAATCAACAAGCTTCTATTCAAAATCTGGAACAAGAAGTAAGTAACCTAGCAAGGTTAATAGGTGAAAGAAAACCGGGAAGTCTACCTAGCGATACAAATGCTAACCCCCGGAATGAAACAGCTAAAGCTATTACCACAAGAAGTGGTACAACACTTAAACCACCTGAAATACCTGTAACTTCTGATGAAACTATTCCTACTCCACAAGAACCACAACCTGATCAAGATAAGGAAAAAGAACCGGTAGTTGAAAAGGTTAATGAAGATAACACAGTTAAGGATAAACCTTATGTTAAACCATACCAACCACCACTTCCTTACCCGAGTAAAATGAAGAAGGAAAAACTTGAAGCCGAGCAATCCAAATTCTTGGATATGTTTAAACAGATAAATGTAAATCTTCCTTTCATTGATGTGATTTCAGGAATGCCAAGATATGCTAAATTCTTGAAAGATCTAATCACGAATAGAAAGAAAATGGAAGAACTCTCGGCTGTTATTATGAATGCTAATTGTTCAGCAGTGCTGTTGAATAAGATACCAGAAAAACTATCTGATCCAGGAAGTTTCACAATTCCATGTTTTCTGGGTAGTCTTAGTTCAATAGAAGCATTGGCAGACTTAGGTGCTAGTATAAATCTAATGCCGTATTCACTATACGCTAAACTAGACCTTGGAGAATTGAAACCAACCAGAATAAGCATACAACTAGCCGATAGATCAATAAAATATCCTAGAGGGATAATGGAGAACATGCTAGTTAAAGTTGGTACTTTAGTATTCCCAGTAGATTTTGTTGTTTTGGACATGGAAGAAGATTCTCAAGTTCCTCTCATATTAGGAAGACCATTTTTAAACACGGCTAAAGCAATGATAGACGTGTTCGGTAAGAAACTGACCCTAAGTATAGAGGATGAGAGTGTTACCTTTTCAGTGGATAGAGCAATGCAACAACCACAATCTGCGGATGATACATGTTATTATATTCAAACTATAGATGCACATGCAGAATTATTAGAAGAATTTCCAGAATTACAAGGAACAGGAGAATGTTCTTTAGGAGAAGGTAATGAACCAATTGATGAAGCTGAAATGTTAGCTACACTTATAGCTAATGGATATGAACCAACAACAGAAGAAATTCAAATGCTAAAAGAAGAAGACAGATATCGATATAAATCATCGATAGAAGAACCTCCGAAATTAGAGTTAAAGCCACTTCCAAACCATTTGGAATACGCTTATTTACATGGTGAATCTGAATTACCTGTAATAATATCGTCTTCTCTTACTGAAAATGAGAAATCACAACTCATTTCTGTGTTGAAAGCTCATAAACCAGCCATTGCATGGAAGATTCATGATATTAATGGAATAAGTCCTTCGTATTGCACACATAAAATCCTTATGGAAGAAGGTCATAAAACGTATGTGCAACGTCAACGAAGACTAAATCCTAATATGCAAGATGTAGTTAAGAAAGAGATTATTAAACTGCTAGATGCAGGTTTAATTTATCCAATCTCTGATAGTCCATGGGTAAGCCCAGTTCAATGCGTGCCTAAGAAGGGTGGCATGACTGTCATTACAAATGAGAAAAATGAGCTTATTCCTACTAGGACTGTAACAGGATGGCGTGTATGTATTGATTATAGAAAATTAAATGACGCCACCAGAAAAGATCACTTTCCCTTACCTTTCATAGATCAAATGTTGGAAAGATTAGCCGGAAATAGTTACTATTGTTTTCTAGATGGATTTTCCGGATATTTTCAAATTCCAATAGCACCCGAAGACCAAGAGAAAACCACATTCACGTGCCCTTATGGTACTTTTGCTTACAAACGCATGCCATTTGGACTTTGTAACGCCCCTGCAACCTTTCAAAGGTGTATGATGGCGATTTTTCATGACATGATAGAAGAATGCATGGAAGTATTCATGGATGACTTTTCAGTCTTCGGTGATACATTTAAATCATGTCTAGTTAATCTGGAACGAATGCTAATTAGATGCGAAAAATCAAATCTAGTGCTTAATTGGGAGAAATGCCATTTTATGGTTAAAGAAGGCATCGTTCTTGGACATAAAATTTCAAAAGAAGGAATTGAAGTGGATAGAGCTAAAGTAGATGTAATTGCTAAACTTCCACATCCCACCAATGTTAGAGGAGTTAGGAGTTTTCTAGGGCATGCCGGTTTTTACCGACGTTTCATAAAAGATTTTTCTAAAATTGCCACTCCTATGAATAAACTCCTAGAAAAGGATGCGCCATTCATCTTTTCAGATGAGTGTATCAAATCTTTTAATATTCTTAAAGAAAAACTCACTAATGCACCGATCATGATAACACCAAATTGGAATCTACCATTTGAACTAATGTGCGATGCAAGTGATTTTGCAATGGGAGCCGTTTTAGGACAAAGGATTGAAAAACGATTTCAACCTATATATTATGCTAGTAAGACATTACAAGGAGCACAAACGAACTATACAACTACTGAAAAAGAACTCCTTGCTATTGTCTTTGCTTTTGACAAATTTCGATCATATCTCGTTTTAGCAAAAACGGTGGTCTATACCGACCATTCTGCTCTTAGATACCTATTTTCAAAACAAGATGCTAAACCAAGATTAATCCGTTGGATCTTACTCTTACAAGAGTTTGATATTGAAATCCGAGATAAAAAAGGAGCAGAAAATCTCGCCGCTGATCATCTTTCTCGTCTTGAAAATCCCGAATTAGAAGTTCTGAATGAATCGGCCATACAAGACAACTTTCCTGATGAATATATATTGAAGATAGATTATAAAGAAATCCCATGGTTTGCAGACTATGCAAACTACTTAGTTTGTGGATTCCTTGAAAAAGGATTATCGTACCAAAGACGAAAGAAATTCTTCAGTGATATAAAACACTATTTCTGGGAAGATCCACATCTGTTTAAAAGTTGTCCCGATGGAATAATACGCCGATGTGTATTTGGAGATGAAGCTAGTAAAATTTTAAACCATTGTCACAAAGGACCAACAGGAGGGCATTATGGGCCTCAACTAACAGCAAGAAAAGTTTATGAAGCTGGATTCTATTGGCCTACAATTTACAAAGACTCACACCTTCTTTGCAAATCCTGTGATGCATGTCAAAGGGCCGGAAGAATAAGTCAACGTGATGAAATGCCACAAAATGTCATCCAAGTATGTGAAGTATTTGACATTTGGGGTATTGACTTTATGGGTCCATTTCCAAAATCTCATAATAATCTATATATACTCGTAGCCATTGATTATGTATCTAAATGGGCGGAAGCACAAGCTCTCCCAACTAACGATGCACGAGTTGTAGTCAACTTTTTAAAACGTCTTTTTGCAAGGTTTGGAACACCGAAAGCTTTAATAAGTGATCGGGGTACTCATTTCTGTAATAATCAACTTGAGAAAGTTCTTAAAAGATATGGAGTAACTCATAAAATCTCCACCGCATATCATCCACAAACAAGTGGACAAGTTGAAAATACCAACCGAGCTTTAAAACGTATTCTAGAGAAAACCGTAGGATCAAATCCGAAGGAATGGTCCATTAAATTGGAGGATGCACTCTGGGCTTTTAGAACAGCCTACAAAACTCCAATTGGAACCACACCTTTTAGACTTGTTTATGGAAAAGCATGTCATCTTCCAGTAGAAATTGAACACAAAGCATTTTGGGCTTTAAAGACATGTAATCTTGATTTACATGAAGCCGGACGTCTACGATTAAGTCAACTAAACGAATTAGAAGAATTAAGACACGAAGCATACGAAAATTCGTTAATCTATAAAGAAAGAACGAAGAAATGGCATGATAAAAGAATCAGAAGTTCAAAAGAATTTAAAGAAGGAGATAGAGTTCTTCTTTTCAATTCACGATTCAAGCTATTTCCTGGAAAATTGAAATCAAGATGGTCTGGACCATTTATAGTCAAAAGAGTTTTCCCATACGGAACGATAGAATTAATAAATTCAAATGGGATTGAATTTAAAGTTAATGGTCACAGAGTTAAACATTACATACATGGTCCGATGGAAGTCGACAACGAAGTTAATCACAATTTCGACACCACAGCTAACTAAGTGTGGGGAGAATCAAGTCTGTAAAGGATAATATGTATTTCTGTTAGAGTTAGATTGTCTGTTTTCGTGTAGTTCTCGAAAATGGAACACGTATGGTCTTTCCCTAGCAGACCCTAAAGAACTAGTCTTCTCCCCCCATTCTGAATTTTTATTTTTTTTAGGTTTTTACAAAATGAAGACTGCCTGTGAACTAAACCATGGTCTAATGCTACACGCTTTGATCACTAAACGTAATAATGACATACTCCCGAGTGAATTAGTATCAGTAATCAGAGGAAGAATGGACGGAGTTAGAAAAGGATCCAGATGCGAAGATAATAAGTTACAATTTGGTAAAGGAAAATCAAAATCCGCAGCGAAAAGAAGAGCACGACACCTAGAAAAATGTCACAAATGCGGAAAATGGTCACATGGAGGTAAATGTTCAAATAATCAAACCTATTCAAATACCGAATTTGTTACTTTATGCAGAGACGGACCGTTCATATGTTTAGAAGAAAAGACAATGAATGCTCGAGGTTACGCCTATGCAGCCATGGAAAACCAATTAAACCGACTATCTTATGAATATAATAGATCATATAACTAAGAAATCTATTTCACAGGTATGTCTGTACAGTTTTTATTTTTATTTTTATTTTTAACCTTTTGATAATAAACGCTAATTTGTTCGCTAAAAAGTATTAAATTGGTATTAAATAAAATTAGGTTTGGCGACCGAAATTATTGATATCATTCAAAAAATTTATTACATCACTGCGAAATTTAACGTTTATTCTTAAGGTATAAATATCTTTAATCAATCAAACCAAAATATTTAAAAAATTCGTCATGAGTTAAATTAGGTCTTGGAACCGAAATTACTTTACCGAAAAGAGGGGCGCATATTTTTGATAATATTTGATTGATTAAAGTGGGAAAAAAAGACAAAAAGATTTTTAATTTTATTTTTACTATGTTTTTAAAATTAATATTTAAATCTTAAATTAATATTGTAAACTTTGTAAAAACAATATTTTTAAAATTGTAAATATTTGAAAAATTAATATAAGTTTGGTATGAATTTATGAATTTTTAAATTAAGTTTGGTGTGAATTTTTAAGTTTTAAAATATGAAATTTTAATTTTATGCATTTCAAATTTTAAGTTTGGTGTGAATTTTGAATTTTTAATATTAATTTTGAATTTTATATTTAAGTTGTGTGAATTTAAAAACAAAAATTTACTTTATCTCATTAAGTTAAGAATATGATTTTTAAAATTCGTCGTAAGTTGAAGACTAGGTCTCTGAACCGAAATTGCTTTACCCGAGGGAGGGACGAGAACTTTTATTATCATTATTTTTAATCTTATTGATTTAAAGTATGCCAAAAACATTGAAAAAACCCAAAAATCTTAGCTTTTAAAACAATCGCTACAAAAAAGACAAATTTTAAAATTTTGTCGAAGGACGGACTAGGACATCGATCCGAAACGACCTCGTCCTAAATAACAAGGGAAACAAAATTTTAAAATTAATTTCTTAATTGTTTTATAAGTTAAGGATTAAAAAAAAAAAAAAAAAAAAAAAAAAAAAAAAAAAAAGGGTAACTCCGCGACTCGCGGAGTTTTCAGTGAAAACCTCCGCGACTCGCGGAGGGACCAAAACACAGAAAAAAAATAAAACAGCTGAATCGATCAGTAAACTCCCACCACCAAAAACACAGAAATTTTCTGCGAAAAAGCACCCGAAAACCCACGAAAATCACCCCCAAAAATCTCAATTTTTAACCGTTAATCACCAAATTTTTTGCTAAAATCATGTTGAGAAGGATGATATCTAAGAATTACTCAAGAAAACAGGTACAATTACACCCCAAATCACCTTTAAATCCGAATTTTAGTGTGTTCTTGAGCATATTTTCATAATTTGAATTTTGTTAATTTTTAGTGTAATTAGTGTTAAATTGTTAGTATATTATGCATGTATAACCTAGATTGATGCTTGTTAACATGATTTGAAGCCAAAAACTTCAAAATCTTTAGAATCTAGGGTTTGTGTTCTTGAGCAAAATTGGGGCTTTTTGATATAAACAGGTTATGGCCGATTTTTGTCATGAATTATTGCTAAATTGAGTAGTGTAACATGTCTAGGTAGTTAAAAGATCCAAACTTTGAGCCTAAACATGATTTTGAGAATTAAAGTGGACTTTTTCAAGTCCAAAATTCATGAACTTGATTTTTGAAAGATAATGCCATTTGAGACTTGTTTATTTGCTAGTAATGATTATTTTGACATGTTATTTGAGTTGAATGCTTATGAACTTGGCGAAAATTTTCGTATATGCTTATTTGAAAAAGTGTAGATTTGATAAAAATGTGAAAATAAGCTTAAGTTTGATATAAATTGATAATGTCATTGTAATTATTTTGATTGATGATTTTGCTGACACTAATGCATATTTGGATGCACAAAATTTGTGTTTGATGTGTTTTGCAGAATGAAAGGGGTGAATCTTCATCCCAAGCCCGTCATGCTCCTGCTGAGAACTTGGAACAACAGGAGGTAGATAACTACTACAAGCAGGATGTACCTCATCCAGTCATGACCTTTTCAGATATGCACTTGGAACAGTTGCACCCGAACCTGAGATTTGACAGACTTTGGATAGATTATCCAAAATATCAACGGGGTTTGCATACTCTTCATTCCAAGGTTGTTGAGGTACCAAGGGTCATAGAATGGGGACCCTTGGAAGCTGTAGAATTGGCCGGGCCAATTAGGGAATTACTGGTACAAAGGTATGGTAATTCTTCTTTTAATGACTGGATATGTTTATTCACCATACGCAGACCTGTATATAAAGTATGGTGTGAAGAGTTGTTATGTAGTATAGAGTTGAATGATCGGGTAGCTAGTTTAACCGATCGTTCTTTTATTAGATTTTTGTTAGGCGGTTCGATGCGCCACATGTCTTTACTGGACATGGCTCAGGCTTTACGTATATATACGCCTGAGGAATTAGCGTCTGCCGATTGTAGAGGATTGATACTAAACGGTAGGAAAATAGATGAAAATTTTGATACACACGGTGTGTGGAGTCAAATGACAAGCCATCACCGTTTCAAAGGGGGAAACTACTCTTATTTGGATATAGATAGAGCCGAATTAAGAGTAATACATAGGTTTTTAGCTAATTCGATTACACAAAGGGGTAAAAACAAAGAAAAGGTAAATGAACAAGATTTGTTTTACCATATGTGTATTCGAGACCCACACAGCGCTGTAAGTATACCATATTGTGTGGGTTATTATTTATCAGCTATGGTTCGAGGGATGCGTCCACATAGCATAATAGGAGGTGGTATTTTTATTACTTTGATTGGTGAATATCTCGGTGTGGATATAAGTCGGGGGGGATTATTAGTAGAAGAGCCGGAACCCCGCGACACTATAGGTTTAAATGTATACCATGGTGCGAAAGTTTTGAAGCGGCGAAATAACGCCGCAGTACGATACAATGGTAGACATCCACAGGCAGAGAGAAACCAGGAACAAGGTAATGTAGGAGGGGGGAACCAGATGCAAGAAATGCATAGGTTTATAGCTTCTCAGGAATACGAAAATGCTAGACAGAGAGCATTTGAAGATTGGCAAGTTCATCAGAACCAGATCATAGCGCATTGCCAACATATAGGTAGAAACTATATTCCTACACCGAAACCCGTCTTCCCTCCTTGGTCGATAGAGATGCAGCCACCATATCCTACGTATGACCCTGCCGAAGCATTCTATAGCACTTATGGTTATGCGTGGAACCCCTATTGGTACCAATATCATCCTTAGTTTACTTATTTTGTTTTATTATTTTGTAATTTGTAATTATTGATATATTTAATATTTTTGTTAATATTGTAATCATTTTTATAATTATCTAACTTTTATTCTTAGATTTTAATAATTTTTGAATGTGGGGTAATAAACCAAACTTCAAAAATATGTATATATGTTTGCAGTTTATCTTATGTACATAACAGGGTAAAACAACGCATTTTCAAAGACTGGCATTAAGTTCAGCAAAAGCAACTAATTTTGACGACAATGATGCAAAATATATGTGAAATAACAACAAGACGGAATGAACAAATGATGTGCACCATTTATCATTCAGCAAACAAACGCCAATATATTTGGAAACTTTGGTAAAAATTTAATCATTTTCACACAAATCACCCTCAATAATTTAAATTGTTACTGATTTCTTGCAAATGAGGGCATTGCAAGATCTTAAGTGTGGGAAGGGGTTAAATTCTTTCGGATTTTAAAAATTTTTATATTAAACACTTGGTTACCATTAAAAATACTAGTAAAGCAGTAGTTGTATTAGAATCTAGTGCTCTCTGATAAAAAAGAACAGCCCTAGTCTTATATACTGACTACCCAATTCTAGTAAAATTTTCAATTAAATGAATTAAAATCATGTTTATACATATTTATGAACGATAAAACTAGGTTTCAAACACCGAAATTATTGTTACCTCGGAAAGGACATAAATTGAGAAACAAACTAAAATGTTAAAATTCATTTAAAATGGAATAGAGGACGATAAAAAGAAAAATAAAAAGCCAAGTGTGGGAAAATTTACCAAGATATTTTTAACATATGCCACATATATCTGTAACCAATAACTGAAAATACTTTTGCTTTGAACTAAACTAAACTGTTTTACCCGATGAAAGAAAAGAAGAGATGGATCTACACGATGAATCAATTCCATCACTAAAAGGAAGTAAAGTCTTCCGAAAAAGACACGCGCTTCTTGATTTAGGTCATGAAGTTGTCGTCCAGACCAGCTGTAGGTTGACGAAAAATCTAGAAAAGTCATCACTAAAATCAGCAGGAAATCCACGAACCTCAGCATTAAACAGGGTCGCCAAGTGGTCAGATTTATCCTAACCATGAGAAGGATTTATCTCGTACAATGGGGAGGCACCGTGCAAATTAGCTGGATAAGACTAATGAATCAGATCCCCAGAAAGGATAATCTCCTTAAAGATTAAAAATCAGCTTTTAAGACTGATATTACTCAATCCTAGAGATTGACCTTAAAGATTGAGAATTCAAACTCATGGAATTCAATGATATCTAAACTCGAGCTTGAACGAGAAAATATTTTGATCAAAATTATAAACCGATTTGTTTTCTGAAAACCCTATTTTCAATGCGTTCATTACCATTGAACGTAAAATCCTAGGAATTCACCTGGAATTCATTAGGTCACCTGAATCAAATCGGGTGTCAACCGTAAGAACGGTGGTTGCATAGCATGGTCAAAGACAGGACCTTGTGCCAGACTGACAAATTATAAGGGTGAGCTTTACTATTGCTCCTACCAAGGATAGTAATTGTGTCCGACACGTTATAGACCATAATCAAAAGCATGTCACGGGACATTGCCTTAACAGTTGCTTGTTCAACGCTTTCCTTTACAACCGGACGGTAGTTTGCCGAAAGGTAATATACGGAACAAGTAAACTGGACGTGTTGCTTTCCAAATACAAGGTTAGCAAGTGGGTGACACAAAACCGCAAGTTTTGAGCTAAAATTTTCAAATCTGAAACCCACCAAACCCACAAAAATATTTTGCAAACACCGGTAAAGGGTTATTCCGAAAAACTTATCTAGGGTAAAAACTAGATTTAGATTTCAAAAGATCAAATGTTTTCATAAAGATCCAATTTCCTTAATGGATCTAAATTTTTATAGTCATGTGGGACTGTAAACCATATCGTTACTACCATTGTTTATACCGCCATATAGAAATCACTGATGTACAAAGTGTGAAGAATAAAGAAGTGATTCTAGTATTTCAAGACAATATTGCTTGAGGACAAGCAACGCTCAAGTGTGGGAATATTTGATAATGCTAAAAACGAACATATATTTCATAGCATTATTCCTCAAGAAAGACAAGCTTTTAGTTGCAATTGTTCTATTTACAAGTGATATTCGTTTAAATAATAAAAGGTGAAGACAAAAGACAGATTCGACGATTTGAAGACGCAAACGACCAAAAAGCTCAAAAGAACAAAAGACAATCAAAAAGGTTCCAATTATTGATAAGAAACGTCTCGAAATCACAAGAGTACAAGATTCAAAACGCAAAGTACAAGATATTAAATTGTACGCGAGGACGTTCGAAAATCCGGAACCGGGACTAGAGTCAACTCTTAACGCTCGACGCAACGGACTAAAAATTACAAGTTAACTATGTATATAAATATAATATAATATATAATTAATTACATTAATTATATATATATATTATATATATATATTAAAAACTGTCGGCAGCCAGAAACTCCAAGGGTGTGAATTGAAAATACCTCTCCGCGACTCGCGGAGTTTGAAGGGCTTTTTGCCGCGAGTCGCGGAGCCCCAAATTTCACTTCTGGCTATAAAGCCAACCGAATTCTGATCGAATTTATCATCCTTTTTCTCTTCCTCTTCAACGTAATATATTTATATTTATAATTTATATTTTAATTTTAATTATAATTCTAATAATAAGGGTATGTTAGCGAATGTTGTAAGGGTGTAAGTCGAAATTCTGCCCGTGTAACGCTACGCTATTTTTAATCATTGTAAGTTATGTTCAACCTTTTTATATTAATGTCTCGTAGCTAAGTTATTATTATGCTTATTTAAAACGAAGTAATCATGATGTTGGGCTAATTACTAAAATTGGGTAATTGGGCTTTGTACCATAATTGGGGTTTGGACAAAAGAACGACACTTGTGGAAACTAGACTATGGGCTATTAATGGGCTTTATATTTGTTTAACTAAATGAAAGTTTGTTAATGTTAATATAAAGATTTACAATTGGGCGTCCCTATAAATTACCATATACACTCGATCGGACACGATGGGCGGGGTATTTATATGTACGAATAATCGTCCATTTAACCGGACACGGGAATGGATTAATAGCCACTAGAATAATTAAAACAGGGGTGAAATTACATTCAAGGGTAATTGGTGTAATTGTTAACAAAGTAGTAAAACCTTGGTTTACACGCAGTCGATAACCTGGTGTATTCATTAAACAAAGTATTAAAACCTTGTTACAATTCGAATCCCCAATTAGTTGGAATATTTATCTTCGGGTATAATAATAATTTGACAAGGACACTTGCAATTTATATTTATGACTGATGGACTGTTATGGACAAAAACCAGACGGACATATTGAATAATCCAGGACAAAGGACAATTAACCCATGGGCATAAAACTAAAACCAACACGTCAAACATCATGATTACGGAAGTTTAAATAAGCATAATTCTTTTATTTCATATTTAATTTCCTTTATTTTATATTTAATTGCACTTCTAATTATCGCACTTTTATTTATTGTTATTTTATTTAATCGCACTTTTAATTATCGTACTTTTAATTATCGCAATTTAATTTTATCGCATTTTTATTATTCGCAATTTCATTATCGTTATTTACTTTACGCTTTAATTTAAAGTCTTGTATTTATTTTATATTTTACATTAGGTTTTAACTGCGACTAAAGTTTTAAAATCGACAAACCGGTCATTAAACGGTAAAAACCCCCCTTTATAATAATAATATTACCTATATATATATTTGTATTTTTATAAAAGTAAACTAATATAGCGTTGAGCTTTGTTTAAAGATTTCCCTGTGGAACGAACCGGACTTACTAAAAACTACACTACTGTACGATTAGGTACACTGCCTATAAGTGTTGTAGCAAGGTTTAAGTATATCCATTCTATAAATAAATAAATATCTTGTGTAAAATTGTATCGTATTTAATAGTATTTCCTGCTGAAATTTATAAACTATTTTATATACACCTCGTTCGACATCACTCTGATACCAACTGAAATGTCCCGTTCTTATTGATTAAAAACGTTCCATATTAATTGATTTCGTTGCGAGGTTTTGACCTCTATATGAGACGTTTTTCAAAGACTGCATTCATTTTAAAACAAACCATAACCTTTATTTCATCAATAAAGGTTTAAAAAGCTTTACGTAGATTATCAAATAATGATAATCTAAAATATCCTGTTTACACACGACCATTACATAATGGTTTACAATACAAATATGTTACATCGAAATCAGTTTCTTGAATGCAGTTTTTACACAATATCATACAAACATGGACTCCAAATCTTGTCCTTATTTTAGTATGCAACAGCGGAAGCTCTTAATATTCACCTGAGAATAAACATGCTTTAAACGTCAACAAAAATGTTGGTGAGTTATAGGTTTAACCTATATATATCAAATCGTAACAATAGACCACAAGATTTCATATTTCAATACACATCCCATACATAGAGATAAAAATCATTCATATGGTGAACACCTGGTAACCGACATTAACAAGATGCATATATAAGAATATCCCCATCATTCCGGGACACCCTTCGGATATGATATAAATTTCGAAGTACTAAAGCATCCGGTACTTTGGATGAGGTTTGTTAGGCCCAATAGATCTATCTTTAGGATTCGCGTCAATTAGGGTGTCTGTTCCCTAATTCTTAGATTACCAGACTTAATAAAAAGGGGCATATTCGATTTCAATAATTCAACCATAGAATGTAGTTTCACGTACTTGTGTCTATTTTGTAAATCATTTATAAAACCTGCATGTATTCTCATCCCAAAAATATTAGATTTTAAAAGTGGGACTATAACTCACTTTCACAGATTTTTACTTCGTCGGGAAGTAAGACTTGGCCACTGGTTGATTCACGAACCTATAACAATATATACATATATATCAAAGTATGTTCAAAATATATTTACAACACTTTTAATATATTTTGATGTTTTAAGTTTCTTAAGTCAGCTGTCCTCGTTAGTAACCTACAACTAGTTGTCCACAGTTAGATGTACAGAAATAAATCGATAAATATTATCTTGAATCAATCCACGACCCAGTGTATACGTATCTCAGTATTGATCACAACTCAAACTATATATATTTTGGAATCAACCTCAACCCTGTATAGCTAACTCCAACATTCACATATAGAGTGTCTATGGTTGTTCCGAAATATATATAGATGTGTCGACATGATAGGTCGAAACATTGTATACGTGTCTATGGTATCTCAAGATTACATAATATACAATACAAGTTAATTAAGTTATGGTTGGAATAGATTTGTTACAAATTTTCACGTAGCTAAAATGAGAAAAATTATCCAATCTTGTTTTACCCATAACTTCTTCATTTTAAATCCGTTTTGAGTGAATCAAATTGCTATGGTTTCATATTGAACTCTATTTTATGAATCTAAACAGAAAAAGTATAGGTTTATAGTCGGAAAAATAAGTTACAAGTCATTTTTGTGAAGGTAGTCATTTCAGTCGAAAGAACGACGTCTAGATGACCATTTTAGAAAACATACTTCCACTTTGAGTTTAACCATAATTTTTGGATATAGTTTCATGTTCATAATAAAAATCATTTTCTCAGAATAACAACTTTTAAATCAAATTTATCATAGTTTTTAATTAACTAACCCAAAACAGCCCGCGGTGTTACTACGACGGCGTAAATCCGGTTTTACGGTGTTTTTCGTGTCTCCAGGTTTTAAATCATTAAGTTAGCATATCATATAGATATAGAACATGTGTTTAGTTGATTTTAAAAGTCAAGTTAGAAGGATTAACTTTTGTTTGCGAACAAGTTTAGAATTAACTAAACTATGTTCTAGTGATTACAAGTTTAAACCTTCGAATAAGATAGCTTTATATGTATGAATTGAATGATGTTATGAACATCATTACCACCTTAAGTTCCTTGGATAAACCTACTGGAAAAGTGAAAAATGGATCTAGCTTCAACGGATCCTTGGATGGCTCGAAGTTCTTGAAGCAGAATCATGACACGAAAACAAGTTCAAGTAAGATCATCACTTGAAATAAGATTGTTATAGTTATAGAAATTGAACCAAAGTTTGAATATGATTATTACCTTGTATTAGAATGATAACCTACTGTAAGAAACAAAGATTTCTTAAGGTTGGATGATCACCTTACAAGATTGGAAGTGAGCTAGCAAACTTGAAAGTATTCTTGATTTTATGAAACTAGAACTTTTGGAATTTATGAAGAACACTTAGAACTTGAAGATAGAACTTGAGAGAGATCAATTAGATGAAGAAAATTGAAGAATGAAAGTGTTTGTAGGTGTTTTTGGTCGTTGGTGTATGGATTAGATATAAAGGATATGTAATTTTGTTTTCATGTAAATAAGTCATGAATGATTACTCATATTTTTGTAATTTTATGAGATATTTCATGCTAGTTGCCAAATGATGGTTCCCACATGTGTTAGGTGACTCACATGGGCTGCTAAGAGCTGATCATTGGAGTGTATATACCAATAGTACATACATCTAAAAGCTGTGTATTATACGAGTACGAATACGGGTGCATACGAGTAGAATTGTTGATGAAACTGAACGAGGATGTAATTGTAAGCATTTTTGTTAAGTAGAAGTATTTTGATAAGTGTATTGAAGTCTTTCAAAAGTGTATAAATACATATTAAAACACTACATGTATATACATTTTAACTGAGTCGTTAAGTCATCGTTAGTCGTTACATGTAAGTGTTGTTTTGAAACCTTTAGGTTAACGATCTTGTTAAATGTTGTTAACCCAATGTTTATAATATCAAATGAGATTTTAAATTATTATATTATCATGATATTATCATGTATGAATATCTCTTAATATGATATATATACATTAAATGTCTTTACAACGATAATCGTTACATATATGTCTCGTTTCAAAATCATTAAGTTAGTAGTCTTGTTTTTACATATGTAGTTCATTGTTAATATACTTAATGATATGTTTTCTTATCATAATATCATGTTAACTATATATATAACCATATATATGTCATCATATAGTTTTTACAAGTTTTAACGTTCGTGAATCACCGGTCAACTTGGGTGGTCAATTGTCTATATGAAACATATTTCAATTAATCAAGTCTTAACAAGTTTGATTGCCTAACATGTTGGAAACATTTAATCATGTAAATATCAATCTCAATTAATATATATAAACATGGAAAAATTCGGGTCACTACACAACGCACATCCAAGTGCGTTAACGAGCAGGTGCCTGCCCAAGTTGAAGCTTTCTTTGCTGGTGACTATGCTGCTGCTGCTGCTATTGCAGAAGTTACTTTCATGGATCCAATTCTTGAAACTGATCCTGAAGCTGTCTTGCCAAATACTTTTGCCAAGATAGTTAAGGGTAAAAAGGTCTTGACAAATAAGTTTGTTAGACCTGCTGTATCCCCACCAACTGCCATGAAAAGGATTTTGGAGGATGAAGTTAGAGCAAGAGAAGCCAGTACCTCAATTGATGAGACTACTGACCCCTCAAGCATCTACTACATGACTCCAAAAGAAAGACGTATTAAAAGAGAAATCACTGAAAATAATCTAAAAAAAATTAAACCAACTGATTCCCCTTCGTGTTCCAGTTCCAATTGTGCTGAGCCAGCTGATGACAAACTTACTGTCAACCAGTAGCTGTAGACAAGCCAGACAAACGAAATACTGGCAAGTCCAAGGCAGCAGGTATAACTTCTTCTAGCTCATCAGCTTCAGTAGACAAGCCAGTAACTTCCTACGCTGGCTCGTCAAGTGATAAAGGCAAAGCAATACGCCATGACTATGGTACTGGTTCTAAGAAGAAAGCTGCCCTTAAGGGAAAAGCAAAAGTGGACTCGAATGATGAGCTGTCTATCATTGAGATTATGACAGTCAAGCTTGACCAGCTAATTGAGGCAGTAACCAAAAGTCGACCCGATCTTACTGCACCCATTTACTCAGTGTATGACCAGTCACCGATACCAAATGTGAGAAAATGCTACAAATGTGGCAGCAAGTTTCACTTAGCCAACCGGTGTACTCTAACCCTAACCCCATATGCTGCTGCTTCTTCAAGCAAACCAGCAGACAGGAAGAGATCATCAAAGATGACCCTTCCAGAACCCATCCTTGGATGGGTTCCCAAAAAGAACTAATCTCTTAGCTACTGTGTAGGGCATTCAAAACAAGCAAATCTGGTACCTCGATAGTGGTTGTTCCAGACATATGACCAGATGTAAGTCCCTACTGATGGAGTATCAAGAAAAGAATGGTCCAGTTGTTTCGTATGGAGATAATTCGTTGGGTTACACAAAGGGTTTTGGTACTTTGACAAATGGGAATGTCACTGATAGTGCTCTAAATGAACATATATTTAGTATCAATATCATTCCAATATGTAAAGCTTTTAGTTGCAATTGTTCTATTTTTATGTAATATTCGTTTAAATAAATAAGTGCAAAGACAAAAGAAGAAAACGACGATTTGAAAATGCAAATGACCAAAAAGCTCAAATGTACAAGATATAATTCAAGTGGTTCAATTTATTGATGAGAAACGTCCAAAAATGATAAGAGTACAAGCCACCGAACGCAAAATACAAAATATCTCAGCGTACGAAAGGACGTTCGAAAATCCGGAACCGGGACATAAGCCAACTATCAACGCGCGATGCAACGGAGTAAAAATGACAAGTCAAATATGCACATGAATATAATATAATATATAAATAATTCTTAGAATTATATATATATATATATTATATTATATAATAAAAAGTCGGCAAAACTAGAAAACAAAGTGATGTATGCTGGCCAGCCTGTCCATGCGATCGCATGGAAATAACAAAGGGAATCCATGCGATCGCATGGATCCCAAAATCAGCTCACATCTATAAAAGGCCAGCGAATTGACGAGTAATATACATCTTTTTCTTCTTCTTCCTCTGTAATCATAATTATATTTTTAATTATAATTTTAATTTTAAATTAAGTTTAATAATAATTGGGTTATTGTAAGGAATGTTTTAAGGTTTTGTAAGTCAAAACTCTGTCCGTGTAACGCTACGCGATTAATCACCACTGTAAGCTATGTTCTTCCTTTTTAAATTAATGTCTCGTAACTAAGTTAATATTATGCTTATTTGAGCCGAAGTAATCACGATGTTAGACTAAATATTATGACGGGGTTATTAGATTTTGTACCATAATTAAGGTTTGGACAAAAGACCGACACTTGTGGAAATTGGACTATTGACTATTAATAGATGACGGGGGTATTGTCTAATCGAATGACAACTCATTGGAACCTGTCGAACCTATCTTCAAATTAGTTAATCTAATAATTATTAAAATAATTATGTATGTTCTATTTAGTGACGTTTATACGACATCTTTTACGATCATTTAATTAATTATTCGGGTTGGGTAATTGATTATTCATTTTGATCAAGTGGGTAAATTAATATTCATATCTCATTAAAACAGGGGTGGATTACATACAAGGATATTTGATGTAATTATTAATAAATTATTAAAACCTTGGATTACACGCAGTCGATAATCTGGTGTAATTATTAACAAAGTATTAAAACCTTTTTAAAGTTCAAATTCCTAATTAGTTGGAATATTTGACTTCGGGAATAAGGTTAATTTTACGAGCATTTTATAATTATGACCGATGGACTATTATGGACAAAAACCAGATAGGTATCAAATAAATCCAGAACAAAGGACAATTAACCCAGATAAATAAATTAAAATCAAAACGTCAAACATCATTATTACGGAAGTTTAAATAAGCATAATACTTTTATTTCATATTTCATCGTACCTTTATTTACTGTCATTTTAATTACTGCAATTTACTTTATCGCAATTTAAATTCTGTCATTTATATTATTGTCATTTATATTATCGTCATTTATCTTTACGCTTAAAATATAAAATCGACAAACCGGTCATTAAACGGTAAAAACCCCCTTTTATAATAATATTACTATATATAATTATATATATTTTATATAAATATAGTTGTAAAAAAAAATATAGTGTTAAACTCAGCTAGCTCCCTGTGGAACGAACCGGACTTACTAAAAACTACACTACTCTACGATTAGGTACACTGCCTATAAGTGTTGTAGCAAGGTTTAAGTATATCCCATTTTTATAAATAAATAAAACTTGTGTAAATTGTATCGTATTTCGTTGTAAAAATATAACTATTTCGTATATATCTCGCATAACATCAGTCACATTCTCACATGTTGCATATGTGGTTAGGCTTAAACATAATTTACTGAGCATAAGTCAACTGACAAGTAAGAATAAGATAGTCCAATTCAGAAGGAAAATTGGCACTATTTTTGATAAGACAGGGAAGCCACTGCTGACTGCAAAACGTCATGAAAACATGTATCAAATTGACATGAACACAGCAGTCACAACAACTGATACTTGTTTCTATTCAAAGGCAGCTGACAACCTGAAGTGGTTATGGCACAAGAGACTCTCACATCTCAACTTCAAAGACATTTACAAATTATCCAGTAGAAGTTTGGTGTCAGGGCTACCCACTATGTCTTATGTAAAGGACAGATTGAGTCCTGGTTGTGAAAAGGGAAAACATCACCATGCCTCATTCAAATCAAAGCAAATCTCATCTGTTGAGAAACCATTTCATTTACTTCATATTGATCTATTTGGTCTTATTAATGTGGCCAGCTGTAGTGGGAAGAAGTATACATTGGTTATTGTTGATGAATATTCCAGATACACCTGGGTATTTTTTTTGAAGCAAAAGAGTGAAAATGCTGATGAAATTATCAATTTTATCAAAAGAATGGAGCTTTTAAATGGGCAATTGGTGAAACAGCTAAGAAGTGATCATGGTACAGAATTCAGAAATACTGCATTAGAAGAATTTTATGCTGGCAAAGGTATTTCACAGAACTTTTCTGCTGTGAGAACACCTCAACAGAATGGTGTTGCAGAAAGAAGAAACAGAACTCTCATTGAAGCAGCAAGATCTATGTTTGCTGAGTCTGGGCTGAAAAATTCATATTGGGCAGAAGCTGTGAACACTGCATGTTTTACCCAGAATAGATCTTTAATAGTGAAAAGACATCAGAAAACTGCTTATGAAGTTCTCAAAGGAAGAACACCCTCAATTTCATTTCTTCATGTATTTGGCACTCCCTGTTTCATTCTAAATAATAGGGATCAGCTAGGCAAGTTTGATGCTAAGGCTGATGAAGGTATATTCTTGGGATATTCCAACATGTCAAAGGCATATAGGGTTTTCAATAAAATAAAGGGTTGTTTTGAAGAATCAATTAATGTTACATTTGATGAAACTGCCCCAGCTTCATCTCTCAGTCAAGAAGATGAAGAGTTATTGTTTGAAGAGCCTACTCAGCAAGCTCTTGATGATGATGAAGAACCAGCTGCAAATCCCTCACCAATCCATGTTGCTGGGTTCTCTGATGATGAGATGGAACACTCTGTTCCATCTGTGTCTAAACCAAGTGGACCTACTGGCTCTACTGAAGTCCTACAACTTGAGCATAGGTCTACTGGTTCTGAAGGATCACAAGCTGGTACTGGTTACATTAATAATGAACAGCTGTCTCCAACTGCTGCTCATACCTTTGAACCAGCTGATGATCAAGATGTTGTGTGTTCCACGACAAACTCACCTGTTCATAACACTAGATGGACAAAAGAGCATCCAATTAAGCAAGTTATTGGTAATCTGGCTAGTGGTGTTAAAACAAGAAGACATGCAACCAGCAACTTTTGTATGCATGTAAATTTTGTGTCTACCATTGAACCTACATGTCCTGATGAAGCAATCAAAGATCCAAGCTGGGCAGGAGCTATGCAAGAAGAGATCTCCCAGTTTGATAGGAATAAGGGTTGGACATTGGTACCTAAACCTGATGATGAAACTAAGAAGATCATTGGTACCAAGTGGATTTTCAAGAACAAGATGGATGAAGATGGGATTGTGATCAGAAACAAAGCTAGATTGGTAGCTCAAGGATTCAAACAGGAAGAAGGATTGGATTATGGAGAGACATATGCTCCAGTGGCTAGGATGGAAGCTATCAGATTGTTCTTGGCATATGCTGCTAAGATGAACTTTAGGGTATTCCAGATGGATGTTAAATCTGCATTTCTAAATGGGAAGCTTCAAGAAGAAGTTTATGTCAAACAGCCTCCTGGTTTTGTAAGCAGTAAATATCCAGACCATGTCTACAAGCTAGACAAAGCTCTTTATAGCCTCAAACAGGCACCAAGAGCATGGTATGAGACATTTCATGTGCATCTATTGGCTATTCAAAACGTGGGCAAAATAAGAAAAGTCTATTAATTTGATAACTTATATAATTTTTATTTTTATAACTAATAGGATATTCAGTGAATGCACCGAGCAAAACGTTCACCACCTTTCATACGTTCACCACCTGTAACTCAATCAAGACATCTAGCTAATATTGTCGCCGTTGATTTTTCTTTAGAATCGTCATCTAGTCGATCAAGTACTCCAATTCAAATTTTCGATAATCCATTTTTTGAACCCGATTTCACTATCGAGAACCCGGAGGATATTCAAGGACAATTCCAAGATCCAGAACCACTAATCATTCCTCCTGAACCACAAACCGTTAAATCGGAATCCTCTAGTGATTCGTATTCAACAATTTCAATTATGGAAGTAACTGAACCTCTAAGTATGGAAGACCGAATGAGAGACACACGCACGGGCCAAGGTCACGCCATTATTAAGCCAGATGTTAATGTGCCAGATTATGAAATCAAAGGACAAATCCTACACATGGTAACTAATCAATGCCAATATAGTGGTACGCCAAAAGAAGATCCAAACGAACATCTTCGAACCTTTAATAGGATCTGTACTCTATTCAAAATTAGAGAAGTTGAGGATGAACAGATCTATCTCATGTTATTTCCCTGGACTTTAAAGGGAGAAGCCAAAGATTGGTTAGAATCGTTACCTGAAGGGGCAATTGATACATGGGATGTTTTAGTTGAAAAATTTCTTAAACAATTCTTTCTGGCATCTAAAGCTGTGAGACTTCAAGGAGAAATTGTTACGTTCGCGCAAAAGCCAAATGAAACATTATATGAGGCGTGGACAAGATTTGGAAAGTTGTTGAGAGGATGTCCGCAACATGGTTTAGAAACTTATTAAATAGTACAAATATTCTACCAAGGTGTCGACGTTGCTACATGAAAAGACATCGACATAAAAGCTGGTGGTTCCATTATGAAGAAAACCGCAACTGAAGCTTACACAATTTTTGATAACACTGCCTCCCACTCACATGAGTGGCACCAAGAAAAAGATATCTTTCATTCATCTAAAGTGGCTAGAGCCGATTCTAGCCATGACTTTGATTCCGTTTCTGCAAAAATAGATGCTTTCGAGAGACGAATGGAAAAGATGAATAAAGATATTCACGCAATACGAATCAGTTGTGAGCAATGCGGTGGATCACATTTAACGAAAGATTGTCACATTGAGCAAACGATGGAACAACGTGAGAATGTTTCCTACATGAACCAAAGGCTGGGAAATAATTATCAAAATAATTATCAACCTCCAAGGCCAAACTTCAATCGAAATCAAAACATTCTTTACAATCCAAATGGGCCAAACAATAACTCGTACAACCAACAAGGTCTGAATAACCAACCAACTCAAAACAACACTTTCAGTCAACAAAGACCTAGCTTGTATAAACCACCACAACAAACCGAAGAGAAAAAGTCAAATCTAGAAGAAATGATGGCAAAACTAATGGAATCTCAAACACAATTTATTACATCTCAAACCCAAACAAATGAGAGGTTTGATCAATCACTAAGAACTCAACAAGCTTCCATTTTGAATCTAGAAAAACACGTAGGTACTCTTGCTAGCATGATGAGTGAGAGGGAACAAGGAAAGCTACCGAGTAATACTGAAGTAAATCCTCGGAATGAGAATGTTAATATGGTTTCAACGAATTCTGAAAAACCAGCACAAGAAGATGGGAAGGTTTTAGATGTGAGTAACAATGAAGAAGTTACAACACCACCACCACCACCACCCGAGTATGTAAAACCAGTGGTGGCACCATACAGACCACCCATCCCGTTTCCAAGAAAAGGAGTTGAGTGTGAGCAAGTAATAGGTACTAAAGTTTGTGATACCTCTGGAAAGAAGAAGAAGAATAAGAAAGTACAAGAAACAAAAACCGTAAAAGTAAACCCGGTGAAGACAGTTCCACTAAAACCTCCACCCAGGGTGGGTGATCTGGGTGAATTTATTGTTCCTTGTCTACTTAGTGATTGTGTCATGTATGATGCACTAGCAGATTTAGGTGCGAGTGCGAGTGTGAGTGTTATGCCTCTTTCATTATATAAGAGATTAGGAGTAGGTGAGTTAAGTCCAACGCAAATGAGTGTCCGACTCTTTGATCAAACCATTAGGCACCCAGTTGGAATTGCTGACAACCTACCCATTCAAATGGGTAATTTAACCTTTCTAGTCGAATGTATTGTCATTTACATAGAAGAGGACCCAAACATTCCTCTAATTTTAGGTCGACCATTCTTAGCATCCACCAGGGCGTTATTTGATGTAAGAGAGGGTAGAATGACACTTAGTAATGATGAAAAATCGATCTCCTTTGTGAGTCGAAAGGCTAAATCTCCACCAACCAAAATCGTTGAATCAACAAAAACAATTGGTAAGAACCATGTTATTTTACCAACTCCAACGGTAGTGCTTAGCAATAATAAAATGCCTAAGTGTGGGGAAGATGAAGTAACACCTAATGATGACCTGATAACAAAGAACCCCGTTGTTGATACAAAATTAAATGACTCCGTTATTAACAATTCAATGAAGAAACTTATTAAACAGATTCGCGATGCTATGTAACCGGTTAGTATCCAATCTATCGCCTAAATAAAAGGCGAAACTAGTTGAATTTGTGGATATTACACAGGAATCCGACCAATGGCTTAAAGCAAAAGTCACAGATATGCAAGTTGATTATGGTCCAAAAATTGACGATGAAGTTAATCACAATTTCGACACCACAGCTACCTAAGTGTGGGGAGATTCAAATGTTCTAAAGAGAAAACGTTGTCTAGAGTTAGTTGTTCTGTTCTCGTGTAGTTCTGAGAATGCAATCCGATTGGTCTTTTCCACTAGCAGACACTAAAGAACTAGTTTTCTCCCTCCATTCTGAATTTTTGTTTTATAGGTTTTCTATGAAATTAATATGCTTTTTAAATTTAAGTTTTGTGTGAATTTAAAAACAAAAATTTACTTTATTTCATTAAGTAAAAAAAAATGATTTCTAAAATTCATCGTAAGTTGAAGACTAGGTCATGGAACCGAAATTGCTTTACCCGAGGGCGGGGCGAAAAATTTTGTTATCATTATTTTTAATATTATTGATCTAAAGTATACCAAAAAAATTAAAAAACCCAAAAATCTTTGCTTTTAAAACAATCGCTTTAAAAACAACAAATTTTAAATTTTGTCGAGGGACGGACTAGGTAAACATACCGAAACTACCTAAAGTAAAAGGAAACAAAATTTTAAAAAAATTATTCATTAAAATTGTTTTAATAAATAAAGGTTTTTATATAAAATATATATATATATATATATATATATATATATATATATATATATATATATATATATATATATATATATATATATATATATATATATATATAGTTTATCTTATGTACAAAACAGGGTAAAACAGCGCATTTTCAAAGACTGGCATTAAGTTCAGCAAAAGCTACTAATTTTGACGACAATACGTAAAATACCAAATGTGATATAAAATATTATGTTTGCAAACTCGGTATTTTTAATCACTTTTCTACACTAATCACCCTCATGAATTTATAACTGTAGTCTGATTTCATGCAAATGAGGGCATTGCATGATCTCAAGTGTGGGAAAGGGTTATAAATTCTCTCGGGTTTGCACTTAGTTTAATTGCCAAATTTTGTGAAAATTTGAAAAATTTTCAACTAAATGAATTCAAAATCATGTTTATACATATTTATGAACGATAAAACTAGGTGTTAATGCCGAAATTATTGTTACCTCGGAGAGAACATAAATGGAGAAACAACCCAAGACGTTAGAATTCATTTAAAATGGAATAGCGGAGAATAAAAAGGAAAATAAAAGAATAAATAAAAGCTAAGTGTGGGAAGAATTTACTAATTTCTTTAAAACACATACCACATATTTAGTACATATTATTGCAGGTACTTTTGCTTTGGACTAAACTAATCTGTTTTACCCGATTTATTGTAATATATTTGAATGAAAAGATAGATCTACACAATGAATCAATTCCATCATTAAAAGGAAGTAAAGTCTTCCGAGAAAGATACGCGCTTCTTGATTTAGGTCAGGAAGTTGTCGTCCTGACCAGCTGTAGGTTGACGAAAAATCTAGAAAAGTCATCTCGAAAATCAGCTGGAAATCCACGGACCTCAGCATCAAACAGGGTCGCCAAGTGGTCAGACTTATCCTAACCATGAGAGGATCTGTCTCGTAAAATGGGGAGGGTGCCGTACAAATTAGCTTGATAAGACTAATAAATCAGACCTCCAGAAAGGATAATCTCCTTAAAGATTAAAAATCAGCTTTTAAGACTGATATTACTCAATCCTTGAGATTGACTTTAAAGATTGAGAATTACAAACTCATGGAATTCAATGATATCTAAACTCGAGCTTGAACGAGAAAATATTTTGATCAAATTAAAACCAATTTGTTTTCTAAAAACCTATTTTCAATGCGTTCATTACCATTGAACGTAAAATCCTGAGAATTCATCGGAATTCATTAGGTCACCTGAACCAAATCGGGTGTCAACCGTAAGAACGGTGGTTGCATAGCATGGTCAAAGACAGGACCTTGTGCCAGACCGAAAAATTATAGGGTGATCTTTACTATTGCTCCTACAAAGGATAGTAATTGCATCCGACACATTTTAGACTATGAACATCTGCATGTCATTAGACATTGCCTTAAAGCTCAAATGTACAAGATATAATTCAAGTGGTTCAATTTATTGATGAGAAACATCCAAAAATGATAAGAGTACAAGCCGCGAAATGCAAAATACAAAATATCTCAGCGTACGAAAGGACGTTCGAAAATCCAGAACCGGGACATAAACCAACTATCAACGCACGACGCAACGGAGCAAAAATGACAAGTCAACTATGCACATGAATATAATATAATATATAAATAATTCTTAAAATTATATATATATTATATTATATAATAAAACGTCGGCAAAACTAGAAAACAAAGTGATGTATGCTGGCCAGCCTGTCCATGCGATCGCATGGAAATAACAAAGGGAATCCATGCAATCGTATGGATCCCAAAATCAGCTCACATCTATAAAAGGCCAGCGAATTGATGAGTAATATACACCTTTTTCTTCTTCTTCCTCTGTAATCATAATTATATTTTTAATTATAATTTTAATTTTAAATTAAGTTTAATAATAATTGGGTTATTGTAAGGAATGTTTTAAGGTTTTGTAAGTCGAAACTCTGTCTGTGTAACGCTACGCGATTAATCACCACTGTAAGCAATGTTCTTCATTTTTAAATTAATGTCTCGTAACTAAGTTAATATTATGCTTATTTGAGCCGAAGTAATCACGATGTTAGACTAAATATTATGACGGGGTTATTAGATTTTGTACCATAATTAAGGTTTGGACAAAAGACCGACACTTGTTGAAATTGGACTATTGACTATTAATAGATGACGGGGGTATTGTCTAATCGAATGACAACTCATTGGAACCTGTCGAACCTATCTTCAAATTAGTTAATCTAATAATTATTAAAATGATTATGTATGTTCTATTTAGTGACGTTTATACGACATCTTTTAGGGTCATTTAATTAATTATTCGGGTTGGGTAATTGATTATTCATTCTGATCAAGAGGGTAAATTAATATTCATATCTCATTAAAACAGGGGTGGATTACATACAAGGATAATTGATGTAATTATTAACAAATTATTAAAACCTTGGATTACACGCAGTCGATAACCTGGTGTAATTATTAACAAAGTATTAAAACCTTGTTACAGTTCGAATCCCTAATTAGTTGGAATATTTGACTTCGGGAATAAGGTTAATTTGACGAGCATTTTATAATTATGATCGATGGACTATTATGGACAAAAACCAGATAGGTATCAAATAAATCCAGGACAAAGGACAATTAACCCAGATAAATAAATTAAAATCAAAACGTCAAACATCATGATTACGGAAGTTTAAATAAGTATAATACTTTTATTTCATATTTCATCGTACCTTTATTTACTGTCATTTTAATTAATGCAATTTACTTTATCGCAATTTAAATTCTGTCATTTATATTATCGTCATTTATCTTTACGCTTAAAATATAAAATTGACAAACCGGTCATTAAACGGTAAAAACCCTCTTTTATAATAATATTACTATATATAATTATATATATATTTTATATAAATATAGTTGTAAAAAAAATATAGTGTTAAACTCAGCTAGCTCCCTGTGGAACGAACCGGACTTACTAAAAACTACACTACTCTACGATTAGGTACACTGCCTATAAGTGTTGTAGCAAGGTTTAAGTATATCCCATTTTTATAAATAAATAAAACTTGTGTAAATTGTATCGTATTTCGTAGTAAAAATATAACTATTTCGTATATACCTCGCATAACATCAGTCACATTCTCACATGTTGCATATGTCGTTGGGCTTAAACATAATTTACTCAGCATAAGTCAACTGACAAGTAAGAATAAGATAGTCCAATTCAGAAGGAAAATTGGCACTATTTTTGATAAGACAGGGAAGCCACTGCTGAATGCAAAACGTCATGAAAACATGTATCAAATTGACATGAACACAGTAGTCACAACAACTGATACTTGTTTCTATTCAAAGGCAGCTGACAACCTGAAGTGGTTATGTAACAAGAGACTCTCACATCTCAACTTCAAAGACATTTACAAATTATCCAGTAGAAGTTTGGTGTCAGGGCTACCCACTATGTCTTATGTAAAGGATAGATTGTGAAAAGGAAAAACATCACCATGCCTTATTCAAATCAAAGCAAATCTCATTTGTTGAGAAACCATTTCATTTACTTCATATGGATCTATTTGGTCCTGTTAATGTGGCCAGCTGTAGTGGGAAGAAGTATACACTGGTTATTGTTGATGAATATTCCAGATACACCTGGGTATTCTTTTTGAAGCAAAAGAGTGAAGCTGCTGATGAAATTATCAATTTTATCAAAAGAATAGAGCTTTTAAATGGGCAATTGGTGAAAAAGCTAAGAAGTGATCATGGTACAAAATTCAGAAATGCTGCATTAGAAGAATTTTGTGCTGACAAAGGTATTTCACAGAACTTTTCTGCTGTGAGAACACCTCAACAGAATGGTGTTGCAGAAAGGAGAAACAGAACTCTTATTCAAGCAGCAAGATCTATGTTAGCTGAGTCTGGGCTGAAAAATTCATATTGGGCAGAAGCTGTGAATACTGCATGTTTTACCCAGAATAGATCTTTAATAGTGAAAAGACATCAGAAAACTACTTATGAAGTTCTCAAAGGAAGAAGACCCTCAATTTCATTTCTTCATGTATTTGGCACTCCCTGTTTCATTCTAAACAATAGGGATCAGCTAGGCAAGTTTGATGCTAAGGCTGATGAAGGTATATTCTTGGGATATTCTAACATGTCAAAGGCATATAGGGTTTTCAACAAAAGAAAGGGTTGTTTTGAAGAATCAATTAATGTTACATTTGATGAAACTGCCCCAGCTTCATTTCCCAGTCAAGAAGATGAAGAGTTATTGTTTGAAGAGCCTACTCTGCAAGCTCTTGATGATGAAGAAGAACCAGCTGCAAATCCCTCACCAATCCATGTTGATGGGTTCTCTGATGATGAGATGGAACACTCTGTTCCATCTGTGTCTAAACCAAGTGGACCTACTGGCTCTACTGAAGTCCTACAACTTGAGCATAGGTCTACTGGTTCTGAAGGATCACAAGCTGGTACTGGTTACATTAATAATGAACAGTTGTCTCCAACTGCTGCTCATACCTTTGAACCAGCTAATGATCAAGATGTTGTGTGTTCCACAACAAACTCACATGTTCATAACACTAGATGGAAAAAAGATCATCCAATTGAGCAAGTTATTGGTAATCTGGCTAGTGGTGTTAAAACAAGAAGACATGCAACCAGCAACTTTTGTATGCATGTAAATTTTGTGTCTACCATTGAACCTACATGTCCTGATGAAGCAATCAAAGATCCAAGCTGGGCAGGAGCTATGCAAGAAGAGATCTTCCAGTTTGATAGGAATAAGGTTTGGACATTGGTACCTAAACCTGATGATGAAACTAAGAAGATCATTGGTACCAAGTGGGTTTTCAAGAACAAGATGGATGAAGATGGGATTGTGATCAGAAACAAAGCTAGATTGGTAGCTCAAGGATTCAAACAGGAAGAAGGATTAGATTATGGAGAGACATATGCTCCAGTGGCTAGGATGGAAGCTATCAGATTGTTCTTGGCATATGCTGCTAAGATGAACTTTAGGGTATTCCAGATGGAAGTTAAATCTGCATTTCTAAATGGGAAGCTTCATGAAGAAGTTTATGTCAAACAGCCTCCTGGTTTTGTAAGCAGTAAATATCCAGACCATGTCTACAAGCTAGACAAAGCTCTTTATGGCCTCAAACAAGCACCAAGAGCATGGTATGAGACACTTCATGTGTATCTCACTGGTATAGGTTTTAAAGTTGGAACAATTGATACCACTCTGTTCTTAAAAGAGACAGATGGTGATCTCTTGCTGGTACAGATATATATGGATGATATTATTTATGGATCTAAAAAAGAGAAACATTGTCAAGATTTTTTAAAACTTATGTCAAAGACATATGAAATGAGCTTACAAAGAGATTTGCAATACTTTTTGGGATTGCAAATTAAACAAGTTGATGATGGAATTTTTATAAGTCTGGATAAATATATCAAAGATATGTTAAAGAAATTTGGTCTGACCTATTTAAAGGATATAGGGACCCCAATGGCAGCATCTATTAAAATAGATGCTGATCCCTATGGTGAACCAGTCAATATCACTGAATATAGAGGTATGATTGGATCTCTACTTTATCTTACAGCCAGCAGACCAGATATTATGTTTGCCACATGTCTCTGTGCCTGATCCTAAAGAGTCACACTTGCTAGCAGTAAAAGGGATATTTAGGTATCTGAAAGGTAATGCTAAACGTGGTCTTTGGTATCCCAAAGATCAGGATTTTGAGCTAATTGGGTATTCAGAAGCTGACTTCGCAGGGTGTAAAATAGACAAGAAAAGTACTACTGGTGGTTGCCAGTTACTGGGTAGTAGGCTAGTCAGCTGGACGAGCAAAAAGAAAAATACTGTGTCCACATCTACTGCTGAGGCAGAATACGTTTCTGCTGGTAGTTGTACTACTCAAGTACTATGGATGCAAAGCCAGCTGAAGGACTATGGTGTTCATGTTACAAAGACTCCAATCTACTGTGACAACACAAGTGCAATTACTATCACCAACAATCCTGTGATGCATTCAAGGACGAAACACATTGACGTTCGATATCATTTCATAAAGGATCATGTTCAAAAAGGAGATGTGGAGCTACATTTTATTTCAACAGACCAGTAGTTAGCAGATCTATTCACAAAGCCCTTAAATGAGAAACGTTTTAACTATCTCATCTCTGAGCTGGGTATGCTTGAACTTTAAATAAAAGACAATTTTGTTGGTGTGCTGGCTCTACAACATGTAGGGCAAACCAGTAAGTCACATTTATTAACTTACTGCCTACATGTCAAACACTCAGTACAACAAGGTCTTTTATACTTTGGTTACTCAAAATGTTTTAAATGAAATAATAAATAGCTCACAAAATTAAATGATTCCTTAAAACTGAAACTCATTTACTCCCAATGATTTAAATTAAATTCATGACATATTAAATGTAACAAAGTATTTTGTATTTAATACAAAACTTATTTTGTGGTCTTTAAATCAATTTTGAATTAAAACCTGCTGCATTTAATGCTGAATGGGAGGTATGAGTGTTCAAACCATATATACGTCATGTCAACAGTCTATGTCCCCTCGAAAATGTGCCAGTCTGTCACATCTGCCCACGTGCCTGCAGATGACAGTTGTCATTTTCTCTCTCCTGCACTTTTTCACCCAATCAGAACGGATAAAAGAGTGTTTTATCTTCCATAATAACCTTCGGTTATTCATTATTCAAAATCACACACTCTTTTCTCTCAAAATCTTCCAATCTTCCAACTTTCACAACTTCATATCTTCATCTTTACCTATCATCAATGGCAGACCAACCACAATCACCACATGTTGAAAACCAGCCAGAGGATGATGGTGGTGATGGTACTGGCACTAAGCTCAGCAACTCTCATACTGAAGCTGGTGTACAGGCAGCTGGTGAATCTCAACCCAGTGTGTCTGCCACATCAGCGGATGATATTGGTTCTGGCAGTAAGCCCAGTGACGTTTCTGAATTGGTTGTTGCTGAATCTTTTGTTGTCTCTCAAACTATTGAACGTAAAATGAAAAGAAAAATGGTGAGACATCAGAAGAGAGAGCGAGAATTAAATGCTGCTTTCAACGCTAAGTTTGGGGCCTATGCTGCTCTAAAAAGACTTAAAATTGAGCGTAGACGAACTCTCACTCCTGATAAGCGTGAAATTGATGATGATCTGATCAGCATTGACGAATATAAAAGGGCTACCCTGAAAAGAAATGCTAAGTTCATGATCAAGTATGATAAAAAGAAAGCCAAGCTGTATGCTGAGCGAGCAGATAGAATAAAGAAGATGACTCCTGAAGAGATGAAAGACTATTTAGCTTCTACTGAGTCAGGAGGAGTTAGAGCTGATGTATTTATGAAATGGCTAGATGCAATGTTAAAAAACCAGCTCATCTTCTCGACCAGTATCGTCTACTCAGCCAGCTACACAACAACAGCCAGCAGATGTTGATGTTCAGGGGGAGCATCTTCCTATTGTTCCCTATCTGCCACCACAAGAACCTATATCAACACAAGAACCATCAGCTGAACCCAAGCCAATTGACAAACAAAGGGTGAAATCTGCTCCTAGGGACAACCAGCCCCTAAGGAAAGGACCCCTATTTGAGGCAGCTGATGAAGATACTGTGGCAGTTGTGCCAGCTAATACTAATCAGTCAGCTGGTACTGAAGACACAGCAAGGAGTGCTGTGAATGAAGACCTGGCCAGTAGTGTGCTGCAGGGTGAAACAAGTGTTGAAGATCCAGCAAAGGTGGATGTGCTGGGTGTTAATTAAGATGATGATATGGTTAATCCTGCTGACTTTACAGTCTGGGGTAGAAGAGATCACTTATTTGTTCAATCACCTATCTCTTCCCGGACCCTCACTTATTTTAATAGAACACATGATAATCATGTTAATCAGTTTCCAGTGAGTTCATCTGGCATAGGTGAATCAATCATGTATCCTCCATCTTCCCCAAAACGTCATGGTAAACACAGATCTTGGGAAGATGATTCAGTTGCCCGTGGTGAGCCAGATCTATTTAGAATGAATCCAGATGAAAGAGAGGTTTATAGGCTGGAGATCACTGTACCAGAATTGCTTGAGCAAAGATAAGCAGCTATTAATGAAAGGATACGCCAAGTTAGATTGATGGGTATGGATCAACCATTCTACATCACTGCCTTGACTTATGGCATTGAAATTGGTGTATACTTAAATAACAGTGGTCAAAGGCTCTCTACCAATGAGGAGAAAGCTCAATTTCAAGAGGCTCGCCAGCTGGGTATGGATCTAAGGCAGTATCGTGCTGCCCTTAGAACTGAAGAGGGTAGAAAGATGATTGAAACAGCAAAGTCCCTGAAAATTACTACAGATGATTATCTGTTGGGCTTAGAAGCTGAAAGGCAAAGAAAGGAGGCTGCTGATGCTGAACTCGCTGAGAGGTTAAGGCTTCAGGAAGTAGAAGACAAATTGGCTGCTGATAGAAAGCAAGAGGCTGAGTCCCTCAAATTAGCTAAAGCCATTGTCAAGGAACATGATAAGGCCCTTGATGAAGTAGAAGTTGCTGAGAAAGCACCTGCTATTGCTCCTATAGAAACTGGCCGAACCATAGAACTATCTGATCATTATTATAGGAGCAGGTATGGATATGTGATGAATAAAAGATCAAATCCCAGCAAGATCATCAAAGTGCGCAGAGGCTCAAAAAGAGCTTTCAATGTCAGCAGGGAGAATAATGTTCAAGAAAGGATAAATTATGATGAGTTACGATCCTTAGGATTCAGTGAATGGATGGAGATATTGGAGTACTTCATTGGTAAATCTAAAAGTGGTATTAAAAAGACATTGAAGCCAGAACTCCAAGAGCTCTTCAACAAAGCTACAAAATTTGGGAATGCACCAGTAGTAAACCCAGAAGAAGTACTTTCTCAAAAACCTAAAGGAAAGAAATCTACTGGTGAAGGCCCACAAAGAAGAGATCCCATCATTCTACCTCCTCATATCCCTGTATTTGATCCTGCTGATATACCTATCCTATTTCCTGAAGCCTGGAAAATCAAACAAGAGGAGCTATCTGAAGAGGAATTAGATAAAGATAAAGATAGATAGCCCTCTAGTGCTCAAATTGTATCTTTTGTTTATTTTATTTTTCATTATGATGTTCTTGTAATTACTGTATATACTCTGTTGTAATGAAAGTGAAATGAGTTTATCTTCAAAATCATATCAAATTATAAGATATAGATAACTCAGCAAAAGATCCCAAAAACAAACTTAAAAGGGACAAATTTACTGCCAATTTTTCATTAGGTCCCTATGTGCTAGCTTTAGTGTTTTTGCTATATGTCATAGGTTTTTTCATCATCAAATAAGGGGAGATTGTTGAGTCCCCAAAATAATTAAGGATTTAATTATGACAAAACTGTAATTTACTTGCACTAAAATGTTATGTGCAGCCAGCACAAGTTTGTTTATGTATAGACAGCAGATATTGCTGTGTCGAGTGTAGTTTGCTGCTCAGTCTACCAACACAAGGTAGACAGTGTTCTTCAATCAGCACGGGATGTGTACTAAGCAGTTCAAGAATATCAAGTGTCTCAGCAATGAAGAACCAGCACAACTGGAATGCAGCTTACTACACAAGACAGCTATGCTCCATTATAAGCATATTAGTTTCTTGAGTGGTCTACATCAATTGTACTATTCAACAGAAGTCAAAGACAAAGTTGAACAGAAAAGGACACGCGTCGGTGGCTGACAAGTGACCTTACAAGACCACGTGAGAATGCAGAAGTTTAACACATGTGCAGACATGGGTTATACTTTGTCAACACCTAGGGAACACAACATTCTATTTGCTTAATCAAATAGTGGTGCCAAACTGAATTGGGGTGTTCCTGCAAATAGCTACCAAAGAGGAAAGAGGAGAGCATGATCTCTGATGCAGTTGTCCCCACAAGTACAGAAATCCTATGTACCAGTGGACAATAGAACCATTACACGGTTAATAGGACTACTATAAATTGTTGAATCCACTATTGTAACAACTAGTGGTGTGGGTTTATTTATTTAGAGTCAAAAATGTGTAATAGCTTTTAGTTTACCTCTTAGCTATATTCTAGGTAATCTGTATCAACCAACTATCATTCCACTAAGGATAGTTGTGATTCTTTGTGATTCAATCAATAAAGAATAACCGTTAAAAATTACCTATGACTCTATTTAATTTACATGCTTGAATACTAATCGTGTTTAACTATTAAGTTAATTAAAAGAAATTGTATTCACCCCCCTACAATACTCCTGTTGTTATCAAGGGACCAACAGTAACCCATTACCCTAATACTTGAATTGATTGAAGTGGAATTCGGTGGGTAGGTAGCTTGAGATGAATCGATTAAAGTTTTTTGGGTTGAATCAATCTGTAATTTTTGTCGAAATCTTCAATCGATTCAACTATTACCACTTTTACGTTAAGCTCCAGATGAACCCAAAAAAACATGAAAATCACAGCAAGAGAATATTGAAAAATTCGATTGACTACAGATATATCGAATTGTAAATAGATTCAACTGATTCATACTTAAATTAGGGCTAACATCAAATATCGCAAAAAGAGATTGATCAGCATTGTATATGTATATTTTATTTGCTAAAAGTCAAAAGCAGAAGTAATGCGAGCTATAATCAAAAGGTTTGGAACATTCGCTGAAAATAAGGATAGCGAATCGATTTCCGCGTTAATAAAAGACTGCGGTTTATTACGCTAAGCTTCCGCGGATGGTTTAGCAAATCGCAGATGGCGGATATTTCGAATACTATAAATAGAGAGCATGGCCTCTCATTTATAGGTTGTTGATTCTCTGCCATTTGCTCTAACCTTTGTGATTTTCACTTGTGATCTTGCCCAAGGAATTTCTACATTGCGCTAAGGTGAATCATGCTAATTGACAATCAAGACCGGGTCGGGGTGGTTGATCACTTGATTGATAAAGTGAAAGACGATCATCGGGGCCCAAAATAATCATCAAACATCTCATTCTCCATCTTATTATTGCACTCAATCCTTAATTAAGTAACTCATTAATTAGGGATTGATCAATTGGCGCGATCCGTGGGACACGTTTTATGAATTAAACTTGAAATTTTTTGTTTTGTGCTATCAAACGATTAATTCCTTGGTTTAATTTAAATTGTGTATTGTTACGATGATTTACAGGAAATCGCTTAGGCGTATTAGCTGATTTGATCGTTGAATATGGCAGCTAACACGAAACAAGTAGGAAGTTCCATCAATGCTGATGCGTTAGTTAATGATTCGCAAAATGCCTTGTCAAGTAGTATGCAGGCAAACGTTAATACTATCGCGGGAAGTTCAGGGAAAGAACCGCTAGCTAGAGCGCCTAGTGGCAATCTTGTTAATATTGATTCTCAACTAAAGGTTGCTACTGAAAAAATGGTCGCGCGTAGGAATTTACAATAACATCGTGAAGAAACTATCGCTGATGGCAAGCGATTAAGGATTTTGGCTGGAAAAGCAGACAAAGTCCTTGGCACTGCTATTGAACAAGCTAGAAAAGATGGTCGTGAATCTTGCATACCGCGAACTTACCTATGGCCGTTGAATGATTCTGGATCACAAGTTGATCGCTTAGTTATTGACCATCGCGATAGTGATAGCAATGGCGCGGATGAACCTGTTATTTTAAATTCTGTTTATAGTTCGAAGACTGCGAAAGTGCCAAGAGAAGAAAGTGAATTTTTTGATGATTCGGACAATGCAGAGGAATTTGTAAAAATTCCACATGTTAAGTGAAGGCGACCACCAACACCTTTCCCTCGTCATGAGGATGAAGGTGAAGCATCTGATGTTGTTCGCAGAGAAAGTGCTCAACATTTTTTAGCGGATGCTTTTAGAAGCATCGCGCCTAAGTCAATGCAACATAATTTTGAGCAACCGAATTTTTTGCAAGATATGATCGCCAAATTCTGCGCGGAGAATACTGATACTCGCACAAAAAAGGCGACTGAAATTACCACTGCTGCAGACAAGTTTGTCCTGCATATTTCTGATTATCCAATTGTTACACCGCCTATTGTGCCAGTGACATTAGGAGTTTACTCAGGGTTTACTGACTCCTTGGATTTTTTGCAGCGATTTGAAGGTGTGGTAAACACCTATAATTGGGATGAACCGGTTGCGTGTAGGGTATTTCCTATGGTTTTGCAAGGATCCGCCAGGGAGTGGTTTCATAGCCTGCAAGCTCGCAGTATTATTGGCTTCATTGATCTTCACGATAAATTTTTGCTGCACTTTCAGAATCTCTTACCGCAATAGAAGACACATATAGAATGTCATGATATTAAGTAGGGCAACAAGGAAACTTTGAACACATTACTTACGCGATACAATTATGAATGCCAAAAGATACCAAGTTTGAATGAGGATAAAAAAATCTCTGGGTTTTTGCATGCTATTAATCCGCAGCGACATCCAACGCTTGTGCGAAGACTGCAAAGAGATGTCCCGCCAACTTTTGCTAAGCTCCAACAAGAAACATATTATTATCTCAGAGGTGGAGAAGATAGTACTATAACCCCTACATATGGATGGGGTAAAGACAAAAGTTGGCGGAATGACAATGATTCTTTTCGTGATGGAAATGGTGAAATTTACCGCGGTTCTGGATATCCGTGGCAAAATGGTGGCGGTGGTTACCCGCGAAACGATAGATATCAAGGTCAAAATGATAACCATGGATATGGTCATCGGGATCGCTATTCTACGCGAAAATGGAATAATGAATCTTTCAATATCAATCAGATGCTAACAAAAACGCCCAAGGAAATTTTGTTACAAGAAAGGGTTGCTAAGTCTTTTCTTGATCCACAACCTTTAGGGGAGAATAGCAGGCGAGATAGGTCAAAGTTTTGTGTTTTCCATGATGATTACGGTCATGACACCAATCGTTGTATAGATTTGGCGAAACTGATCGCGGAGGCATATGAGCAAGGCAAGCTGGACCATTTAATTGTGTAGGGTGCTGCCAGTACTGCGAATGTGATTATCATGCCTGCAGAAACCAATGCTCTGCAAGTGCCAAATGTAGCTGAGCGAAAAGCTCCCGCGGTAAAAAAAAATCTTGGGGTAAAAATGGTAAGTAAGAAAGAAAATCAGCGCGGAATTCAGGTCATTAATATGGTAGAAGTGCAAGGCGAAATGTCGGTACTTCAAATAGCTGAACAAATTGTAAGCTGGAAATGTCCTTCTATTACTTTTCCTCCTGCAAGTCTAAAGCGGATGTTGACAAACCAGTAGTGGTTTCATGCCGCATTGCGAACACCGCCATTGTGATTATGAAGGTACATGTTGACACTGGTAGCAGTGTAGATGTTATGTATGAATAATGTTTTAGCAAATTGCCTGAAAATATTCAAGCTTTGGTAAAACCTACTGCGGATTAACTTGCTGGATTTTCAAGAGAGTCAACTTGGCCTATAGGTCAGTTGGAGTTCCAAATTGAGCTGGTTGATGATTGTGATGAGTCGTTAAGGCACCAAACTTCGTTAAATCTTTACATAATGCGAAATCAGTCGCGATTCAATATGATTCGTGGGCGCACTGCTTTGCGCATGTTTGGCACAATTCCTTCTACTATACACGGCATGGTTAAATTTTCTGCTAATAAGGGAATTGGCACGCTAATATCTGCGGAAGAAAAGCCAATTTGTGCTATGATTATTTCAAGAGTAAGTATGGGCGTTGAGGGGCATTCAGTACACTCTGAATAGTGCGAATATTTGTAATAGAAAGCTTGTGATAAAATGCTTAGTCAAGTTTGATCAATGATTGATCTGCTATTTTTATTTTCTGAAATTTGTATTATGGAAAATTACTGAATAAAACAAAGTTAGTTTCAGTGTTAGTGGTTGTTTCTATATAAAGTGAAAACACTGCGTGTGGTCACGCGTAGTGATTATTTTGCAGAATACAATTGCTTAATTTTCATGTCACTGAATTAATGTTTGTGTAAATGTAATTAGGGCTTCGCAGATATTTCAAACAAAATGGCATGATTTTCGCTAAACATGGCCTGCACAATGTTATAATAATATGAATGTGCATTGCGAAATTGTATGTTTAAAACCAAGTGATGAAATTCCCCACTTGTGTTAAGTAGCGAATGTTGCGAAAGGATAAAATTTCCTAAGTGTTTGATCTTGCCAACACTTAGATGCTTCGCAATGCTAAAAATTGCCTAAGGATCAATTTGTCGGACTTAGAAGATTCATAATGAATAGAAGATTGTTTCGCATAAGTACGCGTTTGTCATGTGCACAATAGCGAATGTGGAAATTGCAAAGGGCAAGTCTGAATTATGAATATATGATAAAGTAAAGTGCTATATAAATAAGACAAGTTGCAACTGTGGAACATAACCATTTTATTAATAAACACGCTATGCAAGCGCGCGGAATTACAAAAAACGCAATCTATAAATTGTGGGATTACAATTTACAACCTAATTAAGATGTTTAAAAGCTCGAGCGCTTTAATATCTTCAAACGTAATGCCCTCATATTGGCTAAGCTCTACTAAAGCTGGTATGGTGACTTTCTCAACCCCCTTCTTCACTGCAGCTAGTGCTTCGCGGGCATCATCGGTTGCACATATCTCATTTGCCATCTCTGAGGGAAGTGGTTGGGAAAGATCACCAAGTTTGCAAAGCAAGTCATACCACTCGCAACGAGTAATGAGTTTGGATGCCTGGGCATATGCTCGAAACATCTCAGTTACTGGTTTTGAATCCATGATTTTGTCGCCAAGCTCGGGAAGGTATTTGATGAGTTGAGAGAATTGTTCCTCAACATTTTCCGCTCTCTTTTTGAGTTTGGCATTTTCTTCCGCAGTCTTTTTAAGTTGAGCCTCAAGTTTCTGTGCTTTTCTTTGTTGAGCGTTAGCAACTTTAACCTGCTTTTCATACTCATCAGATATCTCGTTGAAACGCTCAACGTTGTCGATGGCCAGGAAAATTGTGTTATAGAAATTATGGAGTCACTGTCTTTCGGCTTGAGGATAAGTCAGTTTGCGATATTCATCTTGAGTATTTTTGGGGATGAATTTGAAGAGTTTGCGGTATAACCGGTTGGCTTGTTCTGCTTCTGCGGCTTCATTCGCATCCTCTTCTTCTTGATTGGATGTTTCAGCGTCAGAAGGAAGGCTTAAGTCCTCATTACCGGGCTCTTCCAGAATGTCCTCAGGGATATTCCCGGTGATGTTGTATAGCGGTCCAGGCTCACCTGTGGAGTCTGAAAGCACAACTAAAAAGAGATAAGCGAATATAATAAATTAGTGCGGTAAAAATAAAAACGCACTATAAATAATAACGCGGTTTGAAATTTACTTACTCGTTTCTTGTTCAGCAAAAGAACAACTACGTCTTTTGCGAGGAGTCGTAGCTCCCTCTGTTGCTTTTCGCTTTCTGCGGTCTTCACCGGGAATAGTAAGCGTATTGATAATAGGCTCATCAATGGGAATAATCTCCCCGTCACCGACTTTTAAGCAACGTGCTGGTTTAATCCCATTGATGTCCGTTTGCCTCATTACCAGCTCAAGGTTAATCTCTGTAACATAGTACCGCAAAACGTTATGCAATTATAAGGGTAATATATAATGTGTATTAGTATAAAATAAAACGTATAAGCAATATACCGTTGTTGGCGGTGTCGACTAAACGCGCGTTGCAATCGCCCCATAGCCAGTACATGGATACTCCACCAATATAAAGTGGCACATTGGAGTAGGCCCGCATAACCAAGCCCGCGTTCTTGATTGTTTTCAGTAAATCTTGTTCAAGGTCATCCGGGGTGACCTTGTCATTCACCATTGCGTCCATTTCGGAGCACCATGCTTTGGGTATGTTGCTATCAACGTGGGCAGTGTTATTAATAAAAAAGAAGGAACTGCGCCAGTTCCCAATAGAATCCTTGGGGGAAGTCATCACGCCATGATGACTGCGGAAGGAATACCACCCCTTGTCGTAAGGTGTAAGACTATTAAAAAAGCGAAAGGTGTTAAGTAGTGGTTGCTCATTAAGTGCTTTGCAATACATCTCGAATAGCACAATTTTATTAATCGCATTCGGGTGCAGTTGTGCAACTGCAACCTTGTAGTATTCGCATACGCTGTGAAAAAAGGGAGTAAGAGGAAGGCGTAGGTTGCCATGTGAAATGGCAGCCTCGTAAATCGTAATCATTCCCTTGGGTGGAGCATTCGCCCTATCCTCCGCTGAGGGGGCGGTGGGTGAAAACTGTGCAAGCAGTGGATAATACTGTTGCAGGGTTTGGATTTTCGCCTCCGTCATATATGACACGAAGGCGCTGGGAGTGTTGGTCGAAAATGAGGATTCCATTTGTAATAATAGGTAGATATGGTAATGATTTGAAAATTGTTAAGGGTTGAATCACTTAATTGCAATGAACGTGTAAAAAGTTTCGATGTGAGAGTTTGATTAAATAAGCAATTGAGGAAGAAAGCGTAAAGTTGTTAATGTGAATTATCCAGCTATTTATAATTGAAATTAGGGCGAGGAAGTCGAAAGGGTAATGATTACTCTTAAACGGCTAACATTATCTCAACGTGTAAACAGTAATTTTCTAGCCGTTACAGCGTTTCTGATTTGACAGTTTGCAAAGTTACCGTTGTTGTTTTGCGTTGAGATCAATAAAACCAACGGTAATAATTAGATGGTAAAAAATTATTACAACTTGCTGCAAATATATTTTAATGTAACACGATTTATTTTTTAGAGTTTATCATGATGCATCTGCTTCGCGAAATGTATCATAATAAACTGGGGGGACTTGATCATATACATAGCATTGTATATTTATATTTTATTTGGTAAAAGCCAAAAGCAGAAGTAATGCGAACTATAATCAAAAGGTTTGGAACATTCGCTGAAAATAAGGATAGCGAATCGATTTCCGCGTTAATAAAATATTGCGGTTTATTCCGCTAAGCTTCCGCGGATGGTTTAGCAAACCGCAGACCGCGGATATTTCGAATACTATAAATGGAGAGCATGACCTTTCATTTATAGGTTGTTGATTCTCTACCATTTGCTCTACCCTTTGTGATTTTCACTTGTGATCTTGCCCAAGGAATTTCTACATTGCGCTAAGGTGAATCATGCTAATTGACAATCAAGACCGGGTCAGGGTGGTTGATCACTTGATTGATAAAGTGAAAGACGATCATCGGGGCCCAAAATAATCATCAAACATCCCATTCTCCATCTTATTATCGCACTCAATCCTTAATTAAGTAACTCATTAATTAGGGATTGATCAGAGATATTGTAAATCAAGAGTGTAACCTGAATCATAACTATAGTCAATTTCGAGAAATAATAATATGAACCGTAATTTCAGATTAAAACAATTAATCGATAGTTGCCAAACCTGATTATCATGATGAAGTAATCGAATTCATGGTAGCTACAAATCATAATCGGCAAAATCGAAGATCAAAAAGTATAAAATGTAAACCCTAATGCTCTCGATTTGCTGAACGATGATTCAACAGCAGACCTGATCTTTATGATGCTCTCGATTTACACATATATCAGAAACACTCACCCGCGATTAATGCCAGCTGATTTCTGCAATTGAATTGTGTAATTTATCTTGTGAATGCGATGGTAGGGATCTGTATTCTGGATGTTTTTAGTTGCCCATGTTTTTTTTAGTGTAGGGGCAATATCGGAAGGAAAGTTTTGAAAGTATTCTTATTATAATTATATCTAATTTCCTTAATTTAATGGTTGAAATTAGGGGAAAAATTTAAATGTATCTCTTTTTTAACTTTATTGTTATAATGTATAGTAGGGATAGGGATTAGTGACATAAATATTTAATGTTATTAATGTGTACAGATTATAGGTCCATAATTTTATATAACTCACAATACACATGTATATTAGTGACAAAATAGTATAAGTCATTAATGTAAATAAATTTTGATGACACAATTTCATATACAGTGAAACCTCTATAAATTAATAATGTTGGGACCGAGATATTTTATTAATTTAGCGAGATATTATTATATCGATAAATTAATAAATTATCAATTTGAAAAATTGCCTTATATTTGTGAGCAAGTCTCAAATTAATGCATCGGTATTCGAAATTATCATGTACGTTCACTTTACCTATTTGAATAAAACATAAATAATGACCTTTAAAATTCTCATATATGTACATTCACACATTAATGAACTTGTCAAGTTCAATGTATATTGGGATTTCAAAAAAAAATTAGTAATTACTCCGTATTAATTTATAGTTTCGTTGGGACCAATATATTTACATTGCGATTTTAAAAAAAATTATTATCTTATTATTTTATCGATTGGGGGTCCAAATTTGTACTGGTCCCAAGTTGGGACCGGACAAATTATTAATTTTATCGAGGTTATTAATTTATCGAGTATTAAATTACAGAGGCTTTACTGTATGCCAATAATACACTTGTATAGTAGTTGCACAATGAATATCTATAATTAAATGTCACTAAATAGGTATGCAATCTACGTAAAGGTTTTAACTTTATCATCATAATAATCTGAAAAATGATTCATATAGAATATTAACGAACTACGAATGTGGTTTTCATCCTTTCGATGATGTCAGAAGGCGTTTTGATATACGATTTAATCTTGCTTCTATTTTATTTATAATCCTCGACCAGAAGTGTTGATCTGTAAGTCCCAAGACATCTTGCCTACGTTTGTGATTAGTACTTCAGTTTATGGGATACCATGATCGCTCGTTATTATCCTATCTATGTTTGTATGTGGTTACAGGTACTGCAGGAACGCGATATGGATGTTTGACTATGTTAGACTTAGTCAGACATACGAGTGAAGCATCACTCGTACAGCTGACAGGCTCATACACACGGTTGATGCTGAGCTAAGTCATAATTATAACCTGAATGAGAAGACACGAGTGAGTGATCACCCGTACGGCTGATGAAGCCAAATAGTACATGTGATGGATGACTCGTAGGGGTGAGTCAACAGCAGGGGTATATAAAGTCTTATGTTCTTCATTTTAGGTTAAGCCTCTCTCATACACAATCACTCAGATCTGGTTCACCTGATCCGATTCTCTCTCAACCCAAATCACTCCTGGTAGTGAATAATAGCTCTAGGCATTAATTTAATCACAATCCTTATTGTGGTTTGACTAATTTAATCCCAAAAAGCTACCCATATTCACTTTGATTGGTTTGATTCACTAATTCCGCCTTTGTGTGAATTAAACCTGTTGATCTCGAAGTTCCTAGTCATGTTTCATCATTGGTATCAGAGCATTGGTTGTGATTTCAACATCATCAAGTGATTTTTGGTAATTAATATGGTTTATTATTTGGGTTTTTGAGATAAAAGTGATTTTAATTAAGAAGGAATTATTTTTACGTGTCTAATTGTAATTAGAGAGTGTGTTTATGTTTATTTAGGGCTAATCCAGCTTTTGGACGAAGAAATTGAGGTTTAACATCAATTTTTATGGTTTTTGGGTGATTTGAGCTGAACAGAAGTTCACACGAGTGGGTCAAAATTTTTGATCACACGCACGGTTGACCACACGGTTGATCGTCACTCGTGAACTCACACGCACGAGTTAGCATAACCTTTTGAGGTTAAGTGACTACAGTCTGATCACACGAGTGATCAAACGGTTGATTGTGACAAGTACGAGTAATCACGCGGGTGATTGTCACACGCACGGTTGTTACTTGTGTTCTGTTTTGTTGGTTAAGTAGTAACACGTACGCTTGAGTCTGTGACACGTACAATTGATACTTTCATACGTACGGTTGATACTATCACACGTACGGTTGATAACCTGAAACACACGGTTTACCCTTTGGTAAAGTTTTCAAGATGTTTAATTCAAATGATTACGCGTTGGCCGCACCGTTAGTTCAGAGTATTACGAATATGACTCAACGATTACTCCTTGCTGAGAGTGAATCAGGAAGTGGTACGAAATGTTCGAGGTTACTGAATATGGATAATTATTCTACTTGGAAGTCGAGGTTTAAGATTTGGTCTGATGGTCAGGACACGAAGCTTTGGAAGTACATTGAAACCGAATTTCAATGGCCACGTTCACCAGTTACGAATGAGTTGTATACATTACACAACATGCCTTCTGAAGAACGTGAGGAGTATAACTTGGAGAAAAAGATGTACTGTAATTTAACGAGTGCTCTTGATGGTCCAATTTTCCATCAATTTCTGTGTCATGATAATTCATTCAAGATATGGGAAGCACTTCGTACTTTCAATGAAGGAAATTCATCTTACAGAACTAGAAAAGGTTTAGAGTTGAAAGCTGAGTTTGATCACTTTCACTGACAAGTTGGAGAGTCTATTACAGAATTGGTTGAAAGATATCTTCATTTGCTAGCTGAAATACATAAGCATGATGTAACTATTGAAGAGAAAGACAAAGTGACATGTCTAGCTGGAGCATTACCGTTAGAATGGAATGGTTTTGTATTAACTATGAAAACTAGTGGAGAATTAGCTACTGCTACAGTGAACTCGTTTATCGCAAGACTTCAGGAAGAAGAACTAGAGTTGTTAAACAAAGTCAAGAGGTCTAAACAAGTTCAAGACACCAAAATGTACTGTCCAAATGGTTACACACCGCCTAAGTCAGCTCATGCACCATTTCAAACAGCCTTTGCTATGAACAATCAGAATATGTATGGTTTGAATGTTAGCAGTGCACCTATTCAAAAAACTTCGTATCCACCACAAGTTTCACCATGTTCACTCAATAATCAATCACAACCTACTTCGAAAACTACTGAGTCATCTACACCGACTGCATCAGATGTCCTATCTGCACTTAAGATCGAAAACATGAGGAAAGCTGGGAAAGAAAAGATTAGTGAAGATATAGCTTTGCTGTCAAGCCTTGTTAATTCTTATGATAGTTATCTTGATGGTCGCGTAGGTAATATTCATCTAACAACTGAAGATTATCATCAACTTCATAAGAACGAAGCCGAGAAGATGGATATTATGTGGAGTATGGCAAATCTTGTGAGACGTGCTAGAGATTATGAAGAGCGAACTGGGAAATCGATCAGTCTGACCAAAGATACAAAACTGGGTTTTGATATGAATACTGTTACTTGCTTCAACTGTGGAGAATTAGGTCATTTTCAAGGCAGTGTACAAAACAAAAGAAGCAGGGTAATCGTAATCCGTTCAAGAATCAGAATTATACTTCTCAGAGTCATTCAACTAAATGTGAGATCTACATTACTGATAAAGTGAATGAAGCTGTAGCGACCCGACCAAATCATGTTTGACGGCGCCATCTACGTAGGTCCCATTACATGGTCATAAGTCTTTAAGACAAAGTTTGACCGAAAATATGTCGCATTCATTTCATAAGTGTAGATGTTTCAAAGTTTACAAAAAGTAGTTTCCATAACTTAGTACATAACGATGTTTAAAGTATAAATGAAACCCGTGCGACACAGTTTAAAGTAGTCAAAAGACGCTCCACATATGCAAGTATACTCGACATCCAAAGCAAGTATCAAAAAGAATGTGCGGAAGCATGTATCACCTAATGTTCAAGGACCTGAGAAAAATATAGAAATCTGTCAACGAAAACGCTGGTGAAATCATAGGTTTAAGTAAGTAAGTGTGTAAAAGTAAGTCGAACCACAAGATTTGCATCATTGATAAATAGTAATACATTCTAAAAGTTAATATTCACGAGCACCCAATTATCAAGGCTTAACGTTTCCTTCCATAGTACCCCATCACAATAGTGTTAGAACTTAGAACATACACTGTTTCCTGAAAATATATTTCATCTGTGGACGGTAGCGAACCGTCCGAGATGAGGGTTTGTCAAACCCATATGGCCATACAACATAAGTTCACGCCTACACTTACACCATGCAAGTGTAACTAATGATAATCGAATTGAGGCTTTCGTTCTAAACTCGTATGTAGAATGTTTGTTTTCATGTACTTGTGTTCACTTAGTTAAAAAGAAACGTTTATGTTTTCTCATCCCAAATATAAGTTCAAAACGAGTAAAAGTGGGACTATGATCTCACCTTGAGCGCAAGAGTAAATAAGTACTTAGACAAGTAACGTGTGCAAAGAACAATGCTAGTCTTGACCTAAACAAATAGGTTGTATCAATAACGATAGTCACGATTGGTCAAAGATGTTCAATTAGTCCTATGGCTCATTACGACTCGATTATATAGCATGTGAAACAAATTGTCAAGTTTCATGCAAGATACAAGTAAAGAATCATGTTAGAAAGATTGAATAGTCACTTGGTTAAGTTTGACAAAAAGTCAAACTTTGGTCGGGTCAAAGTCAACGAAAAAGTCAACATGTTCGGGTCGGGTCCCGAACTATTTTTCTGAGGTTTTTATTCATATATAAGCTTGTTAGAACAAGTTACATGCGAATCGGAGGTCCATAGGGTGCCAAACATTTTTCATAAAATTGACATGTTGATCAGAACCTGAACACGGCTTATGTCGCGCCGCGACATAAGCTGGCCGCGCCGCGACACATAACGTATGCTGGTGCCTGGTTGGTTTCAATTGATCAAGTCTTTTTCCGAACTCCGATCAAACACAAATCACAACCCGCAACCATTTATGACACTCATTATATATCGTTGGAAAGCTAATTTGACAAAGAACACAACTAAACCCATTTCACCAACCGAAAACATTATTTGCAATAACCGACATTTCAAATCAAATGATCAATCAATGCACACATTTAATGCAAGTGCACATTTATAATTCGGGCATTTAATGCATACATACAACACGCGTTTTGTAGGTAATCGAGCATACAATACAACTAACTACTTACTAACAATAGTTCATGGCATTCAATGCATCAAATATTCATTTGAAGCTTATCAAACCCTAACCCGAATTCACCAAAATCACTAATCAAGTTTATGGAGTTTTCTCAAGCAACCTACACATCAAATTGAAGCTAGTGATACTAGGAACACATTTAATACATGCATTTATAACATTTAACAACATTCAAGCAACCAAATTACCAAATCAAACACACCAAAGTTCATATTCAAGATAGTTACTTCAAATAACGAAATCGAGCATATAAATCATATAATCATGTTAGACTTGAGCCATAGACACTAATTAACAACTTTATAAGTTAAAAACATCAAGAACACAAAATCTAGTGATTTTAGAAAGTTACCCAAACTTGATGAAATCGGTATGGAATTGAAGAGGAAGATGAGAGGATTTCGAATATGCAATTTGTTTAGATGGATGCTTGCTCGATTTGATTTGGATGATGAATCCTTGAAGTGGTGTTTGAGAGATTTGGTGAAAGTATTAGAGAAAAAGGAAAAAAGAAAAAGGAAATAAATGAAAGGATGAGAGTGAAGGGTTGACTAGTTGACCTAGTTACCTCTTTGCTCTCTTGGCAACAATGGTCCCTCTAGTTTCATTCGGTTGCATGAATTACCTAAACGAGATATTTAAAAACGCGTATCAACGGGAGATGTTATAAACATATAACGAACTTTAAATAATTAAACGAAAAAGTAAACGGAAAAAGGCGGGATGTTACAGAAGCTGATGCAGCTGAAAGTCCGAACAAAGCTTTGGTTGTTATTCATGGAGACGATGATGATTAGTCTATGAAGTTAAATGTGGCTGACCAACAACCTAAAGCCAACATGGCAAAGATCACCGAAGTAGAAGAAGACTGTGTCACTAGTCAAAACATAATTGAGAAGCTGACTGCTCGTGATGAAAGAGCTGAAGAATTGTCAAGAACCATTCGAAGAGAGAAGGTTCAGAAGCAAGTTGTGAGCAAATTCGAAAAGGTACGTGATTCGGTTTCTCGTACACCTGAATCTGGAAGTGTTTCACCGACATCATCAGAGGACTACTACTTCAACAGTTGGAAGGATAAGTATGGTGATACCTCAGTATTTGAAGACAGTCTAGAAGCAGATCATAGTGAAGAAACATTGGTTGATGCTGATAAGGAATTAGACGAATGGGGTAGAATGATTGCTGTTGAATTGGAGATGTTAGTTCTTTTGGGTGAAGGTTCAGATATCGAGAGTGTAAGTTCAGATGTTGATGATTCGGACAAGACGTCAGAATCAGAGGTTGATGATAAAACTGATCATACTGGGATAGATCAATCTGATTTTGAAGTATTGAACAAGCAAGCAGTAGACTTATTGAAGATGTGCTTATCAGCTAGTGATCATGAAAAGGTTTCCGGTTTGATAAGAGCTAAGGATATATGGGATAGACTTGAAGAGATTCATTTGGGTAAAGATGCTGATACATCAGAGTTTCTTACAGACTCGTCAGAATCAGAAGATGAGCTCGATGATGGGAAGAAGATAGATTTCTTTGCATTTATGGCTGAGACTTCCTCATCAAATAATGCTCAACAGGTATCTTCTGATCCATCTACTGTTATTGAATGTGTTAAATGTGCTGAATCTAAGGAAACAATAGATAATTTAACTAAGGCATATGCAGAGATGAAAGAAAAATGGCATGCTGATCATGTGACCACTAAGGTTGAAAATGAGTTGACAGAGCAAATTATAGTTTATAAAAAACAACTTCACAATCTTAAATGTTATAACTTTGATATAAATCAAGCTTTAGTTAAACGTGTTGCCACAATAAAGGAATTGAAGAAAGAAAATGAATGTGTTAAAGTTGATTTAGAAGCTATGTCAATTAAGATGAAATGTTGGGCAAGTGCGTCACAATGGAATGCATTGATGGTGAAATTAAATGACACCAAGGGAAAGGGTATTGGATTAAAGGTCGTAGCTCCACCATTTCAGAACAAATTTGTTAATGAAAATATTGTTGATGGACGACCAGAAGACTATATTCCACCTAGTTATGAGGACTATGTTGAGAAGAACAAAAAGTGTAGCTCAACTGAGAATGCACCTTCTGATGATACCAATGAAGGATCTTTAGATCATGAGGAAGATAAGAAAACTGGTCTAGGAGATAAGTCGGAGAAAAGGAAGGTGATAACACCTGATGAGCCAATTCGAATTATGAAAAATCCAAAGTTTGCTAATAGAGTGGTTCCACCGGTTACACCTAAACCTGTATCTAAACCTGTTCCTAGAAAGAGTTCAAACGATTCTCCTGTGTTTGCAAAAACACAAGATCCCTCTTCCTCTAACTCTAATAATCAATATCAATCTAAAGGATATAGAGAATTTCGACAATGTTTTAGTTGTGGTGTGTTTGGACACATTGCTGCTAAATGTCCTACAAGGTATAGAACACTAAGAAGTAAGATTGACCTCACATATGATGATCACCGATCACCTCATGCTCACAGAACAGTTTCACCTATTTGTGATGAAGTTCGTACTAGAAGACATACGACAATTGTTGTCTATGGAGACTATAAGAGAAAGAACTTCAATAGGTCAATTTCCCCTGTGAAGATTAAGGTTCCTAAGAAGGATACCGAGACAAGAGTTGCCGAATCAAGTGATCGAGGTAAAGCCTATGAATTTAAGGCACGATCACCTTCGCAAAAAGCTAGTCGTAGGAAATACTTTTCCCGTACCAGACCACGAGTGAATCGCTCTGAAGATGAGCAAAATGTGAAAAACCAGAAGAGCAATGTTACTTCTTCTAAACTGTCTAAGTTTATGGTTTCAGACGATGAGGTTCCACCTGACTCAAATGGGAAATGGATGGAAGTTCAAGCTATGGGTGTTAATGGACAACCTACTGCCGTCCGGGCGTGGGTTCCCATTATTAATTAATTCTTTTAATGTGATATACAGGGAACCAGGCTACCTGCAAACAACACCTGAATAGTGGATAGCGGCACTTTGAGACATATGACTGGACAGCTATCTCTTCTCTCGGATGTACACCCAATTAAGGGAGGTTATGTTGCATTTGCTGGAGATAAAGGAAGTCACATTTCAGCTCAAGGTTTATTGAAGAATGATAAAGTTAGTTTCGACAAAGTAAACTACTGTCAAGAGCTTGCAACCAATTTGTTGTCGGTTTCACAAATCTGTGAAAAAATCCTTCAAAGTAGCATTTGATGACGAATTCAGCTACATTTTGAAACCAGAGTTTGTGATTCCTCCAGAAATGATTTTGATGAAGGCTCCTAGACAAGCCGATTTATACATGCTAGATATGAATATTGCTACTTCAACTGCTGTACATCATCAAGCTTTTGTTTCTAAAGCAACTGAACAAGATTCTATTACATGGCACAAACGCATGGGTCATTTAAGTTTTCGGAAGATGAACCATCTAGTTCACAACAATCTTGTAGAAGGTGTTAATCTTCGATCTTTTCAGATTCCAAGAACATGTGTTCCGTGTAAGAAGGGTAAGCAGAGCAAGAAAGCTCATAAGTTGGTGAAGTACAATCCTATCTCCGCTCCATTTGAATTGTTACATATGGATCTTTTCGGTCCAATCCGTTTTGAATGCATTGATGGAAGTAAGTATTGTCTGGTAGTAACTGATGATTATTCAAGATTCTCTTGGGTAATGTTCTTGAAAGAGAAGTCCGATACGTTTGAGAACTTGAAAGTGCTAATCAATCGATTAGAGACAGGTTTTAATTTGAAAGTCAAAAAGATTCGTTGCGACAATGGTACAGAATTCAAGAATCAGTTTCTTGCAGGTTTTTGTATTGAAAAAGGTATCAATATGCAGTTCAGTTCTGCATACGCTCCACAGATGAATGGTGTTGTTGAAAGAAAGAATAGGGTTCTGATTGAGACTGCTAGAACTATGCTAGCTGATTCATCTTTACCTGTTCATTTTTGGGGTGAAGCTGTTGCAAATGCTTGTTACACTATGAATCGAGTTTTAACTCTCAAACGACTAGGTAAAACATGCTATGAGTTATTGCATGGGAGAAAACCTTCGTTGAAGTATCTAGAACCATTTGGTGCCCCGTGTACCATTTTGAAGAGAAAACCAGGAAGTACGTTTGATTCAAAAGTGTTTACTGGAGTATTTCTCGGTTACAGTTCTCCTAACAAGCGAGTTTTCAACAATGAGATGAGATATGTTGAAGAATGGTCTGAAGTTGATATCCAGAGGAATCATACGAAAAGTGTTCTGAAAAGTCATCCTTGGATCTACAACTATGATGAGCTGATTGATTCATTTAATCTTGCTCCAGATCAGACGGAGAATGCAGTAGAGTTACAAATGCTGTTTGATTTACAGAACAAGCCAAAAGTGTTTGCACCTACTCCAACTCCCTTACCTACTGTCATTGAACCAGCACAAGATTTAGATCAAGATGTTGATCCAGTATACGATACCTGCAAATATGATATTTCGAGTGAAAATTCTGATAATCCTGAAGATGGAGATACCACGAATCTACATCGAGAAATACCTGTTCCCGCACACCCAGTTCCCAGAACTACAGCTGCTCATCCTAGAGAGAACATTATTAGAGATCCGAATGCATGCGTTAGGACAAGAAGACAAGTTCAGTTTAATGGTCAAGTTGATTCTCATATGACAGCCGCTGCTGCATATTACGAGTACTCATGTCATATTTCTAGAATAGAGCCAAAGACAACAAAAGAAGCTTTGAAGCATGTTGATTGGGTAATGGCTATGCAAGAAGAAATTCAGCAATTCCATCGTCTAGATATTTGGAAGTTAGTTACTAAGCCGCATGGTGCGAAAGTAATCGACCTCAAATGGGTTTGGAAGTGCAAATTCGACGAAGATGGCAATGTTACCCGTAACAAAGCAAGATTAGTTGCTAAAGGTTATCAGCAAGATCCTGAATTTGATTACGATGAAGTTTTCGCTCCTGTTGCCAGATTGGAAGCGATTCGCATTTTCTTGACTTTCGCGTCTTTTATGAAGTTTAAAGTTTATCAAATGGATGTTAAGAGTGCTTTTCTTTATGGCAAGCTAAATGAAAGAGTATATTTCAGTCAACCTCCGGATTTTAAAGATCATCTTCATCCTGACAAAGTTTACCGATTACGTCGGGCCCTTTATGGTTTACATCAAACTCCTAGAGCTTGGTACGGATGGTTATCGAGTTATCTGATTGAAAAAGGATATCAAATGGGCACGGTAGACTATACTCTGTTCACAAAAGTTCAAGATGACGACATTATTTTAGTCCAGATTTATGTTGACGATATTATCTTCGGTGCTACTAAGCAGGAACTCGTTGATGAGTTCGAACAAGTGATGAAGGACGAGTTCGAAATGAGTAAATTGGGTCTCTTACACTACTTTCTTGGTTTACAAGTCGAACAGACTAGTAATGGTATTTTTCTTCATCAAGCAAAGTATGTGAATGATATACTGGAACGTTTCGGTATGACTCAAGAACATCCTGTGTCAACTCCGCTAGCTGTTAATCATGGTATTTCACTTGAGTGCGAAGGAGAACCTGTTGATCCTACATACTATCGAGCAATCATCGAATCGCTCATGTATCTCACTGCGTCTAGGCCAGATGTTATGTTCACAACATGTCTGTGTGCTCGTTATCAAGTTAATCCGAATACAGTTCATCTTATAGCTGCCAAAAGAATTCTACGTTATTTGTTGCATTCACCAAATCTCGGCATCTGGTATTCGAACGATGAGAAGTTTGATCTTATAGCTTATAGCGATTCAGATTATGCTGGTTGCAAAATCAACAATAAGTCTACATCAGGAGGATGTCAATTTCTAGGTGAAAGGCTGGTGACCTGGCAATGCAAGAAACAAACTGCAGTTGCTCTTTCCACGTTTGAAACTGAATATATAGCTGCTGCTAGTTGTTGTTCGCAAGTTGTTTGGATCCAACAACAACTTCGCGATTACAGGCTAAGAATCTCTTTCTCTCCTCTTTATATTGATAATACTGCTGCTATAGCAATCACTAAGAATCCTGTTCAACATTCTAAGACTAAACTAGGTGTTAAATATCATTTTCTTAGGGATTGCCATGAGAAAAAGATTATTGAGGTTAAGAGAATAGGTACTAAGGACCAAAGGGCTGACCTATTCACTAAGGCTTTTGATAAACCTAGGTTCTTACTACTACTAGAGATGAATGGCATTGTTGATCGAGACAAAGTAATTATGGATGTTGTGTGTGAGGGTTAGTCAAGCTTTTAGACTTTGCATGTAGGATACATGACATGTAGATTTTTGGTTGTTAATTATCTGTATTGCATATTTTTGCTTTCTGTCTGTATTCCTTTGCATGATTTATCTCATGATTGCATGCTAGTCTGTAGTTATTTTCTGTTTGGTTAAAATGCTAAAACACAAAAAGATTTTATATTTCAGCATTTTAGGGAGAGTATATGTTATCAGCAGAAAATACCTAAAAAGTGAAATTACTGTACTGAGAATTGATATATTTGATTAGTAAGGACTGATTTGAACGTTTATGTCTAGCTGTTGTGTGATGTACTGATAGATGTGACTTATGAATTCTTGGCATTAGACAATCATAATAAGAATAATGATTATCTAAGATTCAGAAGTCATGGACGATCTGTAGCGTTTGAAGGTAATCACCTAATTATCTCTGAAACTGTATGAAATGATAGTTGTTGAGGAACTCAATAGTTGGTTGAGGGTATCCCCTATCATAATTGATAATCGTTAGAGAAAGTTGGTGTTGGATGTCCCAAAGCAATATTCAACGTTGCTCTACCAATTCAGCTTCACACCTATGAATGGGACATTCAATAGATCATTTAAGGGGTTGAGGATTATCTGTTTGGCTGGTGCATACCACGTTGTCACGGGCCTGAGACTTAATAATCGAAACTAAACCTTGAAAATACAGAGAAAATTAGTTTATGTCGAAAGTAAGTGTCCCTTCTCGCTTAAGGTCGAAAAGTATAATTCCTTATTGCGGACCGATCAAGCATTTAAGGGAGAACACCTTCGAGTGATCTGAGCACACAACAAAGAAACATGAGTTCATGCATAAGAATGGAAAACCCATTCTTGATTGCGGTCAAAATCAATATATCAAAAGACAGTGATATTCTGAAAAATAAAATATCAAAAGAAAATCAATGTCAATAAAATTGGCGTATCAAGATGGCAAAGTCCTGAAAGTATGAAGAATGCTGATTCATGATGTGCTCATAAAGAACTAGGATCATTCTTAGTGTGACGCCCCCGCGCAGCTTGAATTGTTTAATCATGACGTTCACACTGAACTATCAAGATTCTTGTCGTCTGCAATATAGAGTTATATCCATTAAGAATGTAAGTTGGAAAGATATTTACCTAGATATACTCTAATACTTATTTATGAAAGGTTAACTTTCGATTCCGTTTTCCATGACAACTTGAACATAAAGAAGTTAAGGGCCTCGAGATTTATTTCGTGTGACGATTGGTCATCAGGAAAGTCTGCTTTAACTGTAGAACAATCCCCGCAGTAAATAGTGCGCCTATTCGGATAATCCAATATATTCTGAAATCAGCCGAGCTAACTAGATTGAAGATTGTCAAAACATTGGTAGAAGCCAAAGGCTGACAGGGTTATTTAAAATGCCGTGAGAACCATCCTGTTCGATTTGAATGAAGTACATGGAAAGAGATAAAGGAAAGTTACGTGTAATGAATTGACAACCTAATAAAAACACACAATCATAAGTGATGGAAGAATCAAGGATTAATGAACTTAGCATGATCTCAAAAATCATTGCTTTATAGTGTTCAAGTAATTAATGCCAACATGATTATCGAAGTGTCCGGAATGAATATGTTCATGTTTAATGAGGATTGATATCAGTAATTGGATGATAATATACATAGTCTGGATAATTAGGAATGAACAACAGAAATTGATTCAATATGTCAGTTCTGATCCATTTTTAAAATAGTTAATCATCTAGCTCACAAAAAGAATGTGGATTTATATGTCTTATATATCTGTACTGTTAATTTGTTTGCATTGAAAACTATAAAACAACAAAAAGATTTTGGTTTGCATGTTATTGCATTTCATGATAGAATGTCTTTCATTTGCATAATTTTAGTTGCATGACTTTTTTACATCAGAAAATTCATAAAGATTCTATCATTTCCTTGTTTTTCTGATTATCCTCTGAGTGCATAACGACATCTGAAAGAACTTTGTTGAGATCAAGATATTGGGCCACCAAATCCATGAGATAGAGGTTTGTAGAGCTTGTGACTGTTTGAAGGACATTGATGATTTAGATTGCTAATGAACTTAAGTTGACATTACACTGTAGGATTTACTCTTGGAACATAGAATGATTAGAGTAATAACCTTGTTTAGGTTAGGATTTTGTCTACCTAAGTGTTAATGGTCATTTCTTGAAGGTTTAGTGATTTTCGACTCAAGTTGAAAGTGCTTGTTAGATCTAAGATTGACGAATGAGTCGAAATCCGAAGGTTGTAAAATTTTGAAGTTTTGAAATTGCCTAAGTGCTCACACGCACGCTTGATGTGTGAACCGTACGATTGACCACTCGTTTGAGGTTAACCGTACGGATGACCCTGATCAAACTTGTCCTAAGACAATTAGGTCACACGCACGTGTGATTTAGGTGATACGCGCGTATGATGGTGGATCGTGTGATCAACCGCACAGTTGATCACGAGAGTATAAATAGGGGTGATGAGCTCAGCAGCTCACACTTGTGCACCCAACTCGTTTTCTCTCTCTAAATTCGATGATCACCGATCAAGCATTCCTTTGAAACGAACGTTAAGAATACTTAGACGAATCCAGCGCCACCTATTAGGTATGATTTCATCGAGTTTAGTTACCTTAATTTGTTGTTTTAATGAGTCGAAACCCTAAGGGTTCTTAACTCGAATTTTGTGAAATTGAAGGTTGTTTTGATGTGTATCTGTAATTGTTTTGTGTTTAACTGAACCTTATGATACTATCGTGATGTAAATCGGTCCATAAAATGCACAATTATGTGATCTTGATGATTTGAAAAAGGCATTTAATACGGGTTTCATCAGACATGCACGAGTGATGTCACGCGCACGTGTGAGACATGACTCGCACAAGTCAGTGCACGGTTGATGATCAACCGTGTGGACCTTTGAGCTCACTCGTTTGTCTTGAATTTATTGATCACTCGTTTGCAAGAGCTGACACGTGTGATTACATGCACGAGTCACCACACGGTTGATTCACTATCTTATGTTTTAATGCATCAACCGTGTACCCTGTCTGAAACCATATTATTGCTCAAACGTGTCAACAGTGACACGAGTGACTAGTCACTCGCACGGTTGGTCTCTCAGCCGCACGTGTGTAACAACCCAAACCAACACCCGACAAAACCTTGTGAAAATACGAAATAAAAAAAATTTTCTGTTGCAGACCATCGGCGCGCCGCGCCATATCTGGCTGTCCCCGGGACTTTTAACCGCGAAAAGATTGACTAGTTCCCGGCACTTTTAGACAAAACGCTTTTTACCATACAACCAAATACGTAAAACTAACATGTTTCAAACATAAAATTAAAGTTTTAAAAGCGGGGCCCACACGACCCAAATTACAAGTTTAGTACAATTTAGGAGTTTCGACCACCAAAAAGTTTAAGTTCCAAACTACACAATGAGCATGGCGTTTGGGATTAAACAACCCAACTATCGGTCAAACTCCGAGAGCTACTAAAACCAAAAGCGTCCCTTAGCAACAAGCGGGATCCCTAGTCCAAAACGATGCCCTTACCCTTGTCCAACACCGAACCTATAAAAGTGGTAAACAACGAGAGGGTAAGCAAAGCTTAGTGAATGCAATAATTACACATACATATATATCGCCCATCTATTTGCAATCACAACACAAGATACCTCGTACGAAACGTGTAACACAAAAGCATGTCATCAACCTCAAACACTTAACGAGTCATACAATAACATAACCGAGTTAGCATATACTTAACACAACCATAAATAATTTAGCATGCTAAATATCAACAAATCTTAATATGGTTAACCATGACGCTATGGTGCTACCGGCTCGTGGTTCACACCATACGCATTGAGTCTCACTCGTTTATAGTGCTACCGGCACGTGGTTCACACTTTGTTTATAGTGCTACCGGCTCGTGGTTCACACTCGATGCTACCGGCTCGTGGTTCACATCAATTATTTTATAGTGCTACCGGCTCGTGGTTCACACTCGATGCTACCGGCTCGTGGTTCACATCAATTATTTTATAGTGCTACCGGCTCGTGGTTCACACTCGATGCTACCGGCTCGTGGTTCACATCAATTTACACACATGCTATGGTACTACCGGCTCGATGGTTCATACCATAACACCCACAAATAAACACGCCATATACACGAATGCATAATTATTCCACTCACCTCAAAATCTCTTGGTGAAAGATAACCGAGCTTGAACACTTCAATGTAACGCACCTATTACATTTATCACAATATCAAAATCACAACTCGAGTTGGTCAACACTCTAAAGCTCACTCCTAGTGTTAATTTGACCCATGGTGCAAATCCGACCCATTTGCACCCTTAACCCTAAAATCGGGTTAACTCATCCCAAAACCCTATCATTAACCAAAGTAGGTTCATTACACATTTTAACACTAGTTTTAGGCTTCAACCACACATATTAATTAGCTTAGGTTCATTTTGACCCATTTGACACTTTCAAAGTCAACCTACCCATTTTGGGTCAACCACTAACCCATTTACACCCATTTACATAAATCATGGTGTTCTAGCAATTTTACTAGCTAATTAGGGTTCTCTAACAACAATTAACTCTTCCAAACCCTAGTTAACCCAATATTGAGTCTACATGACTCAAATTACCCTAGAACACCCAAAACACTAACAAAATGGGTTTTATGTTCATCTTCACCCCAAACCCTAGCCCTAAATCAAATTAAACAAAGAAATTAAGATTAGAGCATACCACAACTATCACAACGAAGCTAGAGGGAAGGCGAACAACTTTAATGCTTGGACTTAAGCAAGAAACCTTCTTCTTCTTCTTCTCCAAAATGGGGTTTCCCTCACTAAAAGCCACTCTCTCTCTAGAATTGATTTGGATAAGTGTTGGTAGTTGTGGAAGGAGTAAATGAACTCCCCAAAACTGATCTAAGGCATTAAATCCGGCCTCCAAGTGATTTTACCAAAATACCCTCAAAATATCTAATTTAAAAGAAAGAGAGAATCTGTCACAGACAGATGGCGCGGCGCGCCACCAGGCCGCGCGGCGCGCAACTCTCCCAGTCCAGCTCCTTTTGCCTTTTTAAATATATACAACCAAACCCCGATTCGAGTACCGCACAATACACTTATATACACATGTGTACACTTCAATTATTCGGGTCTTACAACTCTCCCCCACTTATTCGGATTGCGCCCTCGCAATCCAAGCCGCATGACAAGAGGGAAGATACACTAACACGAACTCTTCGGGTTCCCAAGTGAACTCGGAACCCTTGCTACGCCGCCATTGGACTTTAAAAGTCCTCACTTCTTTATGTCTCAACCTCTTAACTTTCTCATCGAGTATGGCGACCGGTTCTTCGACATATTCCAACTTGTTGTTTAGCTCGATCTCGTCTAAAGGTATCCATAAGGAATCATCCGCAAGACACTTACGGAGGTGGGAAACATGGAATGTATTATGGATCCTCGCAAGCTCTTCGGGTAATTCCAATCGATATGCAACTTCGCCAACACGAGCTAAAACCTTGAATGGCCCAATAAACCGAGGAGCTAACTTTCCCCGTTTTCGAAATCGAATAATACCCTTCCATGGTGAAACTTTAAGCATCACCATGTCGCCTTCTTGAAATTCGATCGTTCGCCTACGTTTGTCAGCATACGACTTTTGCCTATCTTGAGTCTTCTTCAAATGTTCCCGAATAATATCAATCTTGTTGTTCGTCTCCAAAACCAAATCGGTACTCCCGATCTCTCGTTGACCCACTTCTCCCCAACAAACGGGAGTTCGACATCTACGCCCATAGAGCATCTCATACGGTGGCATCCCGATACTAGTATGATAACTATTATTGTACGAGAATTCCACCAAAGGCAAATGCTCGTCCCAACTACCACCAAAATCAATAATGCACGCCCGTAACATATCTTCTAGAGTTTGGTTCGTACGTTCAGTTTGACCGTCCGTTTGAGGATGATACGCCGTGCTCAACTTCAATTGCGTACCCATATCTTCATGAAACTTTTCCCAAAATCGAGATGTAAAACGGGTATCTCGATCCGAGATAATAGATATAGGAACCCCATGACAAGCGACCACTTCCTTGATAAACAACTTAGCCAAGGTCTCCGACGATATTGCTTCTTTAATTTGAAGAAACAAAGCGCTTTTCGTCAACCGATCAACTATAACCCAAATCGAATCATATTGAGTCCTCGCCGTCTTAGGTAACTTAGTGATGAAATCCATGGTAATGTGCTCCCATTTCCACTTCGGGATCTCTAACGGTTGCAACTTACCATACGGCTTTTGGTGCTCGGCTTTAACTTGCAAGCAAGTAACACATCGTTCAACATATTTCACAACATCGCGTTTCATGCCCGGCCACCAATAGTCTTTCTTCAAGTCGTGATACATTTTTGTCGCGCCCGGATGAATAGAATATTTTGACTTATGTGCCTCGTCAAGTAGCACCCGTCGGTAATCACCCATCTTAGGCACCCACACCCTTCCTTGAAACGGCAATAAACCCCGCGGGCCCATAGTAATGAATTCCGATTGGCCCACAATTCGCTCCGCATGCTTATTGTGAACATAAGCCTCTATTTGATCTTCACCCATCTTTTCAAGAAAGTCGTTAGTGATAACCAAACGTAACGATGCTACACGTATCGCCGGATGTTGAGTCTTTCGACTTAACGCATCCGCGACCACATTCGCCTTACCCGGATGATAAAGTATCTCACAATCATAGTCCTTCACCACATCCATCCACCTACGTTGATGATAATTCAAATCTCTTTGAGTGAAAAGATGTTTCAAATTTTTATGATCCGAATATATCGTACACTTGACACCATACAAGTAATGGCGCCAAATTTTCAACGCATGCACAACCGCCGCCATCTCTAAATCGTGAGTCGGGTACCTCGTCTCGTGCTCCTTTAATTGTCGAGAGGCATAAGCAATGACTTTACCCCTTTGCATAAGAACACACCCGAGCCCATTTAAGGAAGCATCACAATAAACTACCATATCTTCGACACCTTCCGGTAACACTAACACCGGAGCCTGACATAACTTCTCTTTTAACAATTGAAAAGCAATTTCTTGCTCGTTCTCCCAAACAAACTTCGCATTCTTCCTTGTCAATTTCGTCAACGAAGAAGCGATCTTAGAAAAATCTTGGATAAACCGACGATAATAACCGGCCAACCCGAGAAAACTCCGGATTTCCGTAGGCGTAGTCGGTCGTCCCCAACTCTTTACCGTCTCAATCTTCCCCGGATCCACTTGGATACCGCCTTCATTCACACTATGGCCAAGAAATTGGACCTCTCTTAGCCAAAATTCACATTTAGAGAATTTTGCATACAACTTCTCCTTTCTTAATGTCTTCAAAACTTCACGCAAGTGACGTTCATGTTCGTGCATACTTTTCGAGTAGACTAGTATGTCATCAATGAACACAATGACCGACTTGTCCAACATAGGTTGGCACACCCGGTTCATAAGATCCATGAATGCCGCCGGTGCATTCGTAAGACCAAAAGGCATAACCACAAACTCATAATGCCCATAACGCGTTCGGAAAGCCGTTTTCTCAATGTCTTCCTCACGGACCCGCATTTGATGATAGCCGGACCGTAGGTCGATCTTAGAGAAATACGTCGCGCCTTGAAGTTGATCAAACAAATCGTCAATCCTAGGTAACGGATAACGATTCTTGATCGTCACTTTATTTAACTCACGGTAATCAATGCACATACGCATACTACCATCTTTCTTCTTCACGAATAAGACCGGAGCGCCCCACGGCGAAGCACTCGGTCGGATAAAACCTTTCTCAAGCAACTCTTGAATTTGATTCAACAACTCTTGCATTTCTGTTGGTGCTAAACGATAAGGAGTTTTAGCGATGGGGGTAGCCCCCGGAACCAACTCAATGCGAAACTCGACTTGTCTTTCCGCCGGAACACCCGGTAACTCATCCGGAAAAACGTCTTCAAACTCATTAACTACCGGAATTTCACGAATAGGTGGTGGCTCATTACGAGTATCAACAACATGAGCAAGGAAAGCCATGCCACCGTAACAACGGAACGACGCGCCCGTGCAAAAGTGCATATCGGCACCGTTCTTCTTCTCTTATCACCATGAATAATCATTTCTCCCCCACTTGGGGCCTTAACACGAATAAACTTGTCATGGCATGCAATATCGGCTCTGTAATGATCGAGCCAATCCATACCAATGACAATATCAAAATCGCCCAAGGTCATTGGAATGAGATTAATTTTAAAAGTTTCGGCACCAAAAACAACATCACAATTCCTACACACATCAACCACTAGCACCGTCTTGCCGTCCGCTATTTCGACTTCTACCGGACGACTTAACTTAGCTAACGGTCTATCAAGTTTAGGCACAAATTTAGGAGAAACAAACGACAAATTTGCACCGCTATCAAAAAGAATTCTTGCCGGATTAGAATTAACCATAAAAGTACCTGAGACAATTTCGTTCGATTGTTTGGCTTCATCATTAGTCATCAAATAGTTGCGACCCCTAGCCGTACCCGCCGCCCTCTCCAACCTTTTCACATTATCATTTCGCAAGTCGGGACACTCCGGCTTCTTATGCCCCTCTTTGCCGCAATTAAAGCAAGTAATCTTGGTCGACGCCTTAGGACATTCGCGAGCCATGTGCCCTCTTTGATTACAATTAAAGTAAGTGGGTCCAAAACTCCCGGAACCACCCTTCTTCGCACTATTAACGCTCTCGGCGCCTCTTTTGGACTTCTTGTTTGAAAAATTCGAATGGCTCGATCCTTCAAACTTCCTTTTCGAAAAAGTAAAATCACTCTTCCTAGGCACCTCCGGCTCAAAACCCCGAGCCAACTCAAACAATTCATCAAAAGTCTTAGCCATACCCCGGCTAATCTTGCTCTTGTAGTCGGCATTCAAGGTACGATAAAAATCTTTCATAAGCTTATGATCATCACCCACATACTCCGGGCAAAAACGAGTCTTTGCCAAGAATGTAGACTTGAGGGTAACTAAATCCATGGAACCTTGTTGCAAATGATGCAACTCGTCCCGGATTCGATCAAGATCGGATGAAGTTCGGTATTCCTTGAAAAACTCTTTCTTGAACTCCTCCCATGTCAAGTCCATGCATTGCTCTTCGCCATACAAATTGATTTTATCATCCCACCACAACTTGCCCTCTTCACGTAACATGCTAGACCCAAACCTCGTCTTCTTCTCGGGAGGACACTCCGCGGTACGGAAGGCCCCCTCGATGTCCGAAATCCAACAAGTACTTTTCAACGGATCCATCACCCCATTAAACGTCGGAGGTTGAGTATCCTTAAAATTTTTGTAGTGAAAGTCTCTCTTTCCATCACCCCCTTCACCTCGAGGATAAATGTTTCTAGCATCAAGGGCCTCTTCAATAGTGGCCTTCATTCGTTCGTTTATCATTTCGGTCACTTGCCCATCGATCGACTCTTGGAAGACCTTTCGAACGTCCGCAAGAAAATCCGATTTCAACTTCTTAAAGACGGCCTCGACCTTGGTTGAGAACTTGGCGTCTTCACTTGTACTTCCGTTATCGTGATCAGGACCGTTTCTCGTCTTCATTCTATAAAATGAATTAGCTTAAACCACGAAACGAAAGGGCAAATATACACAATTACATACATATACGCCTCACTACCCCATCTCGCTCAACAATCGTCATACATTGCTTGTTTGACCCGATTTGCACCCGTAGTAATGGTAGCTAGTCATTACTACGCGAGCACGTCGCGCTAACTCGCTAGTACAACGTCCATCTCGCTTGATGATTGCTAAACACAACACAAACAAATAGCGCATGATTAGTTCACATAAACCTATGCACTAATCATTCCGATCCGACCCAAAGTCCTACAAGTCCCGCATAATCACGCACACAAAAGTCTAAGTCTAGGCGCCTATCTCAAGTCACCTAAATCCCTTAGACCATGCTCTGATACCACTTGTAACAACCCAAACCAACACCCGACAAAACCTTGTGAAAATACGAAATAAAAATTTTTTTCTGTTGCAGACCATCGGCGCGCCGCGCCATATGGCCCGCGCGCCGCGCCATATCTGGCTGTCCCCGGGACTTTTAACCGCGAAAAGATTGACTAGTTCCCGGCACTTTTAGACAAAACGCTTTTTACCATACAACCAAATATGTAAAACTAACATGTTTCAAACATAAAATTAAAGTTTTACAAGCGGGGCCCACACGACCCAAATTACAAGTTTAGTACAGTTTAGGAGTTTCGACCACCAAAAAGTTTAAGTTCCAAACTACACAATGAGCATGGCGTTTGGGATTAAACTACCCAACTATCGGTCAAACTCCGAGAGCTACTAAAACCAAAAGCGTCCCTTAGCAACAAGCGGGATCCCTAGTCCAAAACGATGCCCTTACCCTTGTCCAACACCGAACCTATAAAAGTGGTAAACAACGAGAGGGTAAGCAAAGCTTAGTGAATACAATAATTACGCATACATATATATCGCCCATCTATTTGCAATCACAACACAAGATACCTCGTACGAAACGTGTAACACAAAAGCATGTCATCAACCTCAAACACTTAACGAGTCATACAATAACATAACCGAGTTAGCATATACTCAACACAACCATAAATAATTTAGCATGCTAAATATCAACAAATCTTAATATGGTTAACCATGACGCTATGGTGCTACCGGCTCGTGGTTCACACCATACGCATTGAGTCTCACTCGTTTATAGTGCTACCGGCACGTGGTTCACACTTTGTTTATAGTGCTACCGGCTCGTGGTTCACACTCGATGCTACCGGCTCGTGGTTCACATCAATTATTTTATAGTGCTATCGGCTCGTGGTTCACACTCGATGCTACCGGCTCGTGGTTCACATCAATTATTTTATAGTGCTACCGGCTCGTGGTTCACACTCGATGCTACCGGCTCGTGGTTCACATCAATTTACACACATGCTATGGTACTACCGGCTCGATGGTTCATACCATAACACCCACAAATAAACACGCCATATACACGAATGCATAATTATTCCACTCACCTCAAAATCTCTTGGTGAAAGATAACCTGTAGTGACCCGAACTTTTCCATGTTTATATATATTAATTGACATTGATATTTACATGATTAAATGTTTCCAACATGTTAAGCAATCAAACTTGTTAAGACTTGATTAATTGAAATATGTTTCATATAGACAATTGACCACCCAAGTTGACCGGTGATTCACGAACGTTAAAACTTGTAAAAACTATATGATGACATATATATGGATATATATATATAGTTAACATGATACTATGATAAGTAAACATATCATTAAGTATATTAACAATGAACTACATATGTAAAAACAAGACTACTAACTTAACGATTTTTAAACGAGACATATATGTAACGATTATCGTTGTAAAGACATTTAATGTATATATATCATATTAAGAGATATTCATACATGATAATATCATGATAATATAATAATTTAAAATCTCATTTGATATTATAAACATTGGGTTAACAACATTTAACAAGATCGTTAACCTAAAGGTTTAAAAACAACACTTACAGGTAACGACTAACGATGACTTAACGACTCAGTTAAAATGTATATACATGTAGTGTTTTAATATGTATTTATACACTTTTGAAAGACTTCAATACACTTATCAAAATACTTCTACTTAACAAAAATGCTTACAATTACATCCTCGTTCAGTTTCATCAACAATTCTACTCGTATGCACCCGTATTCGTACTCGTACAATACACAGCTTTTAGATGTATGTACTATTGGTATATACACTCCAATGATCAGCTCTTAGCAGCCCATGTGAGTCACCTAACACATGTGGGAACCATCATTTGGCAACTAGCATGAAATATCTCATAAGATTACAAAAATATGAGTAATCATTCATGACTTATTTACATGAAAACAAAATTACATATCCTTTATATCTAATCCATACACCAACGACCAAAAACACCTACAAACACTTTCATTCTTCAATTTTCTTCATCTAATTGAACTCTCTCAAGTTCTATCTTCAAGTTCTAAGTGTTCTTCATAAATTCCAAAAGTTCTAGTTTCATAAAATCAAGAATACTTTCAAGTTTGCTAGCTCACTTCCAATCTTGTAAGGTGATCATCCAACCTCAAGAAATCTTTGTTTCTTACAGTAGGTTATCATTCTAATACAAGGTAATAATCATATTCAAACTTTGGTTCAATTTCTATAACTATAACAATCTTATTTCAAGTGATGATCTTACTTGAACTTGTTTTCGTGTCATGATTGTGCTTCAAGAACTTTGAGCCATCCAAGGATCCATTGAAGCTAGGTCCATTTTTCTCTTTTCCAGTAGGTTCATCCAAGGAACTTAAGGTAGTAATGATGTTCATAACATCATTCGATTCATACATATAAAGCTATCTTATTCGAAGGTTTAAACTTGTAATCACTAGAACATAGTTTAGTTAATTCTAAACTTGTTCGCAAACAAAAGTTAATCCTTCTAACTTGACTTTTAAAATCAACTAAACACATGTTCTATATCTATATGATATGCTAACTTAATGATTTAAAACCTGGAAACACGAAAAACACCGTAAAACCGGATTTACGCCGTCGTAGTAACACAGCGGGCTGTTTTGGGTTAGTTAATTAAAAACTATGATAAACTTTGATTTAAAAGTTGTTATTCTGAGAAAATGATTTTTATTATGAACATGAAACTTTATCCAAAAATTATGGTTAAACTCAAAGTGGAAGTATGTTTTCTAAAATGGTCATCTAGACGTCGTTCTTTCGACTGAAATGACTACCTTTACAAAAACGACTTGTAACTTATTTTTCCGACTAGAAACCTATACTTTTTTTGTTTAGATTCATAAAATAGAGTTCAATATGAAACCATAGCAATTTGATTCACTCAAAACGGATTTAAAATGAAGAAGTTATGGGTAAAACAAGATTGGATAATTTTTCTCATTTTAGCTACGTGAAAATTGGTAACAAATCTATTCCAACCATAACTTAATCAACTTGTATTATATATTATGTAATCTTGAGATACCATAGACACGTATACAATGTTTCGACCTATCATGTCGACACATCTATATATATTTCGGAACAACCATAGACACTCTATATGTGAATGTTGGAGTTAGCTATACAGGGTTGAGGTTGATTCCAAAATATATATAGTTTGAGTTGTGATCAATACTGAGATACGTATACACTGGGTCGTTGATTGATTCAAGATAATATTTATCGATTTATTTCTGTACATCTAACTGTGGACAACTAGTTGTAGGTTACTAACGAGGACAGCTGACTTAATAAACTTAAAACATCAAAATATATTAAAAGTGTTGTAAATATATTTTGAACATACTTTGATATATATGTATATATTGTTATAGGTTCGTGAATCAACCAGTGGCCAAGTCTTACTTCCCGACGAAGTAAAAATCTGTGAAAGTGAGTTATAGTCCCACTTTTAAAATCTAATATTTTTGGGATGAGAATACATGCAGGTTTTATAAATGATTTACAAAATAGACACAAGTGCGTGAAATTACATTCTATGGTTGAATTATCAAAATCGAATATGCCCCTTTTTATTAAGTCTGGTAATCTAAGAATTAGGGAACAGACACCCTAATTGACGCGAATCCTAAAGATAGATCTATTGGGCCTAACAGACCCCATCCAAAGTACCGGATGCTTTAGTACTTCGAAATTTATATCATATCCGAAGGGTGTCCCGGAATGATGGGGATATTCTTATATATGCATCTTGTTATTGTCGGTTACCAGGTGTTCACCATATGAATGATTTTTATCTCTATGTATGGGATGTGTATTGAAATATGAAATCTTGTGGTCTATTGTTACGATTTGATATATATAGGTTAAACCTATAACTCACCAACATTTTTGTTGACGTTTAAAGCATGTTTATTCTCAGGTGAATATTAAGAGCTTCCGCTGTTGCATACTAAAATAAGGACAAGATTTGGAGTCCATGTTTGTATGATATTGTGTAAAAACTGCATTCAAGAAACTGATTTCGATGTAACATATTTGTATTGTAAACCATTATGTAATGGTCGTGTGTAAACAGGATATTTTAGATTATCATTATTTGATAATCTACGTAAAGCTTTTTAAACCTTTATTTATGAAATAAAGGTTATGGTTTGTTTTAAAAATGAATGCAGTCTTTGAAAAACGTCTCATATAGAGGTCAAAACCTCGCAACGAAATCAATTAATATGGAACGTTTTTAATCAATAAGAACGGGACATTTCAGTTGGTATCCGAGCGTTGGTCTTAGAGAACCAAAAAATTTGCATTAGTGTGTCTTATCGAGTTTGTTAGGATGCATTAGTGAGTCTGGACTTCGACCGTGTTTTCTTTAAAAATGATTGCTTAACATTTTTGTTGGAAACTATATATTTTTAACATATGAATATTATGTGATATATTAATCTCTTAACGTGTTTGATATTATGTGATAAATGTCTACCTCTAGAACAAGTCCCATTGACTCACCTAATAATAATGAAGAGTCAAATGTAAACTGGAATGATTTGTGGACTGATTCACAAGTTCCCGAAGAGGAACCGGAAGAAGAGTCGGAACCGGAAGAAGAATCAGAACCGGAAGAAGAATTGGAACCGGATGAAGAAATAGAACCGGTGGGGGAAATAATAAAACGGTTAAGTAAAAGAAAATCCTCAACCAACCGACCAAAGTTGATTATGGTCAATGGTGTTTCTGCCAAGGAAGCAAAATATTGGGAGGATTACCAATTCTCCGATGAATCGGATTCCGACGAGAATTCCGATGATGTTATAGAAATTACCCCAACTGAATTTAAAAAGGCAAAAGAAAATAATAAGGGAAAGGGCATAAAAATAGAGAAATCTAATTCCAACCCCGATGAACTTTATATGTATCGTCAACCCCCGAAGTCCTTAAGTTGTAACAATGACCCGGGAACCTCTAAACCACCAGGTTTTTCTAAACCAATGTGGAAAATTACGGCTCGTATTAGGGGAACATCATATATCCCTAGAAACTTGGCAAAACGAACCAAAACCGAAGAAGAAGAAACAAGCGAGTCGGAATAAGATAGTTGTATTCGTGTGGTGTAATATATGTAATATAGTGTGTTTATGCTTTATGATATATGTAAAAATTGCTTGTATTAATAAGTATTTTTTTTATGAATCTAACTCTTGTCTATTTTACAGTTTAAAAACACAAAATGGATAGACAACCCAATATTTTAAGAGACCTACCCGGAGACATGATTGATGAAATCTTGTCTAGAGTCGGCCAGAATTCTTCGGCACAACTATTTAAGGCGAGATCAGTTTGTAAGACATTCGAAGAACGTTCCAAGAATGTCTTGGTTTATAAGAGACTTTCGTTCGAAAGATGGGAGATATCACATTGGGAAACCCATAAGTTACGATGTGTTTACTTTGACGCATATATTGCGGGGAACCCAAATGCTATTTTACGCAACGGGTTAAGAAATTATTTTGACTCAATATATCCGAATATTGGACTTCGTGATTTAGAAAAAGCGGCTAACATGCAACATAAAGAAGCATGTTATGCTTACGGATTAGTAATGTTCGCTTCTCACCAAAGTGAGAACAAGAACATCGGCCTACAACTATTAAACAAAACGTTCCCACAAGTGACGGAGTCGGTAATTGGGGTAAGAAATGAGGTTTTTAGATTGTTACGGGACTGTTGGACATTACGTAACCCTCGTCCCTTTGACGACGTTACAACACGCTGTCTTATCAACGGCCATAAGGGTTATGTTCCACAAGACCAAGGATGGGAAGTAATCCTAGTAAAACCAGAATGCATGACTTGTTTCTGGACGTATGAATTACGTGTCTTTATTGCCTTTGCTGAATGACTTGTGTACTAGCTAGAATTATCTTCACAACCATCTTGTATCAAATTTATTGTGTGCTATATTTCATGCTATATGTAAAATAAGCGGTATTGTAAGTTTGTAAAATATTGTGTAAAAGTTTGAATGCGAAATATTATTATAATCAGTTTTTCATATAGAATTGTAGTAGTTGAATTGTATATTAGCTACTAAGTATGAACTTAACGGGTAGGTACTACCCGAATTTAAACTTATAAAACGCTAATATGAAGAAAAAGCTTTTATAAATGAGTTCATATTATGCTACGAAATACTACTAACTACTCTTAATATTCTGTATGATTAACTTGTTCCATTTAACTATTTTGAAGGAAATGGCACCGACTACTCGACACACCGTGAATATGAATGAAGAGGAATTCCGTACTTTTCTAGCTTCAAACATAGCCGCAGTACAGGCTGCGCTACATACCAACAATAACCTTGGATCTAGCAGTACAGGAAATCGTGTAGGATGCACCTACAAAGAATTCACTGCCTGCAAACCTTTGGAATTTGATGGAACCGAAGGACCGATCGGATTGAAACGGTGGACCGAGAAGGTCGAATCGGTGTTTGCCATAAGTAAGTGTACTGAAGAGGACAAAGTGAAGTACGCTACGCATACCTTCACAGGTTCTGCATTAACATGGTGGAATACCTATCTAGAGCAAGTGGGACAAGACGATGCGTACGCACTACCGTGGTCAGCATTCAAGCACTTGATGAACGAGAAGTACCGTCCCAGAACCGAGGTCAATAAGCTCAAGACAGAACTTAGAGGGTTACGAACCCAAGGATTTGATATTACCACGTACGAAAGACGATTCACAGAATTGTGCCTATTGTGTCCGGGAGCATTCGAAGATGAGGAAGAGAAGATCGACGCGTTTGTGAAAGGATTACCGGAAAGAATCCAAGAAGATATAAGTTCACACGAGCCCGCCTCCATACAACAGGCATGTAGAATGGCTCACAAACTAGTGAACCAGATTGAAGAAAGAATTAAAGAACAGACTGCTGAAGAGGCCAATGTGAAGCAAGTCAAAAGAAAGTGGGAGGAAAACGGTGATAAGAATCACCAATACAACAACAACAGCAATTACAACAATAATCGCAACAATTATCCCAACAATCGCAACATCAATCGCAACTACAACAAACGGCCCAACAACAACAACAACAACAACAACAGCAACTACAACAATCATCCCAACAACAATAATAACCGCAACAACAACAACAATCAGAAGCAACTATGCCAAAGGTGTGAAAAGAATCACTCGGGGTTCTGCACCAAATTTTGCAACAAGTGTAAAAGAAATGGTCATAGCGCGACGAAGTGTGAGGTCTACGGACCAGGGGTTAATAGAACGAAAGGAACAAATGGTGTCGGAACGAGTAATGGCGGAGCAAGTAGTGTCGGAGCAAGTTATGCCAATGTAGTTTGTTATAAATGTGGAAAACCGGGCCACATTATTAGAAATTGCCCGAACCAGGAGAACACGAATGGACAAGGCCGTGGAAGAGTTTTCAATATTAATGCGGTAGAGGCACAGGAAGACCCGGAGCTTGTTACGGGTACATTTCTTATTGACAATAAATCTGCTTACGTTTTATTTGATTCGGGTGCGGATAGAAGCTATATGAGTAGAGATTTTTGTGCTAAATTAAGTTGTCCATTGACGCCTTTGGATAGTAAATTTTTACTCGAATTAGCAAATGGTAAATTAATTTCAGCAGATAATATATGTCGGAATCGAGAAATTAAACTGGTTAGCGAAACATTTAAGATTGATTTGATACCAGTAGAGTTAGGGAGTTTTGATGTGATAATCGGTATGGACTGGTTGAAAGAAGTGAAAGCGGAGATCGTTTGTTACAAAAATGCAATTCGCATTATACGAGAAAAAGGAAAACCCTTAATGGTGTACGGAGAAAAGGGCAACACGAAGCTACATCTTATTAGTAATTTGAAGGCACAAAAACTAATAAGAAAAGGTTGCTATGCTGTTCTAGCACACGTCGAGAAAGTACAAACTGAAGAAAAGAGCATCAATGATGTTCCTATTGCAAAAGAATTTCCCGATGTATTTCCGAAAGAATTACCGGGATTACCCCCACATCGATCCGTTGAATTTCAAATAGATCTTGTACCAGGAGCTGCACCAATAGCTCGTGCTCCTTACAGACTCGCACCCAGCGAGATGAAAGAACTGCAAAGCCAATTACAAGAACTTTTAGAGCGTGGTTTCATTCGACCAAGCACATCACCGTGGGGAGCTCCTGTTTTGTTTGTCAAGAAGAAAGATGGTACATTCAGGTTGTGTATCGACTACCGAGAGTTGAACAAACTTACCATCAAGAACCGCTACCCACTACCGAGAATCGACGACTTATTTGATCAACTACAAGGCTCGTCTGTTTATTCAAAGATTGACTTACGTTCCGGGTATCATCAAATGCGGGTGAAAGAAGATGATATTCCAAAGACTGCTTTCAGAACACGTTACGGTCATTACGAGTTTATGGTCATGCCGTTTGGTTTAACTAATGCACCAGCTGTGTTCATGGACCTTATGAACCGAGTGTGTGGACCATACCTTGACAAGTTTGTCATTGTTTTCATTGATGACATACTTATTTACTCAAAGAATGACCAAGAGCACGGTGAACATTTGAGAAAGGTGTTAGAAGTATTGAGGAAGGAAGAATTGTACGCTAAGTTTTCAAAGTGTGCATTTTGGTTGGAAGAAGTTCAATTCCTCGGTCACATAGTGAACAAAGAAGGTATTAAGGTGGATCCGGCAAAGATAGAAACTGTTGAAAAGTGGGAAACCCCGAAAACTCCGAAACACATACGCCAGTTTTTAGGACTAGCTGGTTACTACAGAAGGTTCATCCAAGACTTTTCCAGAATAGCAAAACCCTTGACTGCATTAACGCATAAAGGGAAGAAATTTGAATGGAATGATGAACAAGAGAAAGCGTTTCAGTTATTGAAGAAAAAGCTAACTACGGCACCTATATTGTCATTGCCTGAAGGGAATGATGATTTTGTGATTTATTGTGACGCATCAAAGCAAGGTCTCGGTTGTGTATTAATGCAACGAACGAAGGTGATTGCTTATGCGTCTAGACAATTGAAGATTCACGAACAAAATTATACGACGCATGATTTGGAATTAGGCGCGGTTGTTTTTGCATTAAAGACTTGGAGGCACTACTTATATGGGGTCAAAAGTATTATATATACCGACCACAAAAGTCTTCAACACATATTTAATCAGAAACAACTGAATATGAGGCAGCGTAGGTGGATTGAATTATTGAATGATTACGATTTTGAGATTCGTTACCACCCGGGGAAGGCAAATGTGGTAGCCGATGCCTTGAGCAGGAAGGATAGAGAACCCATTCGAGTAAAATCTATGAATATAATGATTCATAATAACATTACTACTCAAATAAAGGAGGCGCAACAAGGAGTTTTAAAAGAGGGAAATTTAAAGGATGAAATACCCAAAGGATCGGAGAAGCATCTTAATATTCGGGAAGACGGAACCCGGTATAGGGCTGAAAGGATTTGGGTACCAAAATTTGGAGATATGAGAGAAATGGTACTTAGAGAAGCTCATAAAACCAGATACTCAATACATCCTGGAACGGGGAAGATGTACAAGGATCTCAAGAAACATTTTTGGTGGCCGGGTATGAAAGCCGATGTTGCTAAATACGTAGGAGAATGTTTGACGTGTTCTAAGGTCAAAGCTGAGCATCAGAAACCATCAGGTCTACTTCAACAACCCGAAATCCCGGAATGGAAATGGGAAAACATTACCATGGATTTCATCACTAAATTGCCAAGGACTGCAAGTGGTTTTGATACTATTTGGGTAATAGTTGATCGTCTCACCAAATCAGCACACTTCCTGCCAATAAGAGAAGATGACAAGATGGAGAAGTTAGCACGACTGTATTTGAAGGAAGTCATCTCCAGACATGGAATACCAATCTCTATTATCTCTGATAGGGATGGCAGATTTATTTCAAGATTCTGGCAGACATTACAGCAAGCATTAGGAACTCGTCTAGACATGAGTACTGCCTATCATCCACGAACTGATGGGCAGAGTGAAAGGACGATACAAACGCTTGAAGACATGCTACGAGCATGTGTTATTGATTTCGGAAACAGTTGGGATCGACATCTACCGTTAGCAGAATTTTCCTACAACAACAGCTACCATTCAAGCATTGAGATGGCGCCGTTTGAAGCACTTTATGGTAGAAAGTGCAGGTCTCCGATTTGTTGGAGTGAAGTGGGGGATAGACAGATTACGGGTCCGGAGATTATACAAGAAACTACCGAGAAGATCATCCAAATTCAACAACGGTTGAAAACCGCCCAAAGTCGACAAAAGAGCTACGCTGACATTAAAAGAAAAGATATAGAATTTGAAATTGGAGAGATGGTCATGCTTAAAGTTTCACCTTGGAAAGGCGTTGTTCGATTTGGTAAACGAGGGAAATTAAATCCAAGGTATATTGGACCATTCAAGATTATTGATCGTGTCGGACCAGTAGCTTACCGACTTGAGTTACCTCAACAACTCGCGGCTGTACATAACACTTTCCACGTCTCGAATTTGAAGAAATGTTTTGCTAAAGAAGATCTCACTATTCCATTAGATGAAATCCAAATCAACGAAAAACTTCAATTCATCGAAGAACCCGTCGAAATAATGGATCGTGAGGTTAAAAGACTTAAGCAAAACAAGATACCAATTGTTAAGGTTCGATGGAATGCTCGTAGAGGACCCGAGTTCACCTGGGAGAGTGAAGATCAGATGAAGAAGAAATACCCGCATCTATTTCTAGAAGATTCGTCAACACCTTCAACTGTTTAAAATTTCGGGACGAAATTTATTTAACGGGTAGGTACTGTAGTGACCCGAACTTTTCCATGTTTATATATATTAATTGACATTGATATTTACATGATTAAATGTTTCCAACATGTTAAGCAATCAAACTTGTTAAGACTTGATTAATTGAAATATGTTTCATATAGACAATTGACCACCCAAGTTGACCGGTGATTCACGAACGTTAAAACTTGTAAAAACTATATGATGACATATATATGGATATATATATATAGTTAACATGATACTATGATAAGTAAACATATCATTAAGTATATTAACAATGAACTACATATGTAAAAACAAGACTACTAACTTAACGATTTTTAAACGAGACATATATGTAACGATTATCGTTGTAAAGACATTTAATGTATATATATCATATTAAGAGATATTCATACATGATAATATCATGATAATATAATAATTTAAAATCTCATTTGATATTATAAACATTGGGTTAACAACATTTAACAAGATCGTTAACCTAAAGGTTTAAAAACAACACTTACAGGTAACGACTAACGATGACTTAACGACTCAGTTAAAATGTATATACATGTAGTGTTTTAATATGTATTTATACACTTTTGAAAGACTTCAATACACTTATCAAAATACTTCTACTTAACAAAAATGCTTACAATTACATCCTCGTTCAGTTTCATCAACAATTCTACTCGTATGCACCCGTATTCGTACTCGTACAATACACAGCTTTTAGATGTATGTACTATTGGTATATACACTCCAATGATCAGCTCTTAGCAGCCCATGTGAGTTACCTAACACATGTGGGAACCATCATTTGGCAACTAGCATGAAATATCTCATAAGATTACAAAAATATGAGTAATCATTCATGACTTATTTACATGAAAACAAAATTACATATCCTTTATATCTAATCCATACACCAACGACCAAAAACACCTACAAACACTTTCATTCTTCAATTTTCTTCATCTAATTGAACTCTCTCAAGTTCTATCTTCAAGTTCTAAGTGTTCTTCATAAATTCCAAAAGTTCTAGTTTCATAAAATCAAGAATACTTTCAAGTTTGCTAGCTCACTTCCAATCTTGTAAGGTGATCATCCAACCTCAAGAAATCTTTGTTTCTTACAGTAGGTTATCATTCTAATACAAGGTAATAATCATATTCAAACTTTGGTTCAATTTCTATAACTATAACAATCTTATTTCAAGTGATGATCTTACTTGAACTTGTTTTCGTGTCATGATTGTGCTTCAAGAACTTTGAGCCATCCAAGGATCCATTGAAGCTAGGTCCATTTTTCTCTTTTCCAGTAGGTTCATCCAAGGAACTTAAGGTAGTAATGATGTTCATAACATCATTCGATTCATACATATAAAGCTATCTTATTCGAAGGTTTAAACTTGTAATCACTAGAACATAGTTTAGTTAATTCTAAACTTGTTCGCAAACAAAAGTTAATCCTTCTAACTTGACTTTTAAAATCAACTAAACACATGTTCTATATCTATATGATATGCTAACTTAATGATTTAAAACCTGGAAACACGAAAAACACCGTAAAACCGGATTTACGCCGTCGTAGTAACACAGCGGGCTGTTTTGGGTTAGTTAATTAAAAACTATGATAAACTTTGATTTAAAAGTTGTTATTCTGAGAAAATGATTTTTATTATGAACATGAAACTTTATCCAAAAATTATGGTTAAACTCAAAGTGGAAGTATGTTTTCTAAAATGGTCATCTAGACGTCGTTCTTTCGACTGAAATGACTACCTTTACAAAAACGACTTGTAACTTATTTTTCCGACTAGAAACCTATACTTTTTTTGTTTAGATTCATAAAATAGAGTTCAATATGAAACCATAGCAATTTGATTCACTCAAAACGGATTTAAAATGAAGAAGTTATGGGTAAAACAAGATTGGATAATTTTTCTCATTTTAGCTACGTGAAAATTGGTAACAAATCTATTCCAACCATAACTTAATCAACTTGTATTATATATTATGTAATCTTGAGATACCATAGACACGTATACAATGTTTCGACCTATCATGTCGACACATCTATATATATTTCGGAACAACCATAGACACTCTATATGTGAATGTTGGAGTTAGCTATACAGGGTTGAGGTTGATTCCAAAATATATATAGTTTGAGTTGTGATCAATACTGAGATACGTATACACTGGGTCGTGGATTGATTCAAGATAATATTTATCGATTTATTTCTGTACATCTAACTGTGGACAACTAGTTGTAGGTTACTAACGAGGACAGCTGACTTAATAAACTTAAAACATCAAAATATATTAAAAGTGTTGTAAATATATTTTGAACATACTTTGATATATATGTATATATTGTTATAGGTTCGTGAATCAACCAGTGGCCAAGTCTTACTTCCCGACGAAGTAAAAATCTGTGAAAGTGAGTTATAGTCCCACTTTTAAAATCTAATATTTTTGGGATGAGAATACATGCAGGTTTTATAAATGATTTACAAAATAGACACAAGTACGTGAAATTACATTCTATGGTTGAATTATCAAAATCGAATATGCCCCTTTTTATTAAGTCTGGTAATCTAAGAATTAGGGAACAGACACCCTAATTGACGCGAATCCTAAAGATAGATCTATTGGGCCTAACAGACCCCATCCAAAGTACCGGATGCTTTAGTACTTCGAAATTTATATCATATCCGAAGGGTGTCCCGGAATGATGGGGATATTCTTATATATGCATCTTGTTATTGTCGGTTACCAGGTGTTCACCATATGAATGATTTTTATCTCTATGTATGGGATGTGTATTGAAATATGAAATCTTGTGGTCTATTGTTACGATTTGATATATATAGGTTAAACCTATAACTCACCAACATTTTTGTTGACGTTTAAAGCATGTTTATTCTCAGGTGAATATTAAGAGCTTCCGCTGTTGCATACTAAAATAAGGACAAGATTTGGAGTCCATGTTTGTATGATATTGTGTAAAAACTGCATTCAAGAAACTGATTTCGATGTAACATATTTGTATTGTAAACCATTATGTAATGGTCGTGTGTAAACAGGATATTTTAGATTATCATTATTTGATAATCTACGTAAAGCTTTTTAAACCTTTATTTATGAAATAAAGGTTATGGTTTGTTTTAAAAATGAATGCAGTCTTTGAAAAACGTCTCATATAGAGGTCAAAACCTCGCAACGAAATCAATTAATATGGAACGTTTTTAATCAATAAGAACGGGACATTTCATAACCGAGCTTGAACACTTCAATGTAACGCACCTATTACATTTATCACAATATCAAAATCACAACTCGAGTTGGTCAACACTCTAAAGCTCACTCCTAGTGTTAATTTGACCCATGGTGCAAATCCGACCCATTTGCACCCTTAACCCTAAAATCGGGTTAACTCATCACAAAACCCTATCATTAACCAAAGTAGGTTCATTACACATTTTAACACTAGTTTTAGGCTTCAACCACACATATTAATTAGCTTAGGTTCATTTTGACCCATTTGACACTTTCAAAGTCAACCTACCCATTTTGGGTCAACCACTAACCCATTTACACCCATTTACATAAATCATGGTGTTCTAGCAATTTTACTAGCTAATTAGGGTTCTCTAACAACAATTAACTCTTCCAAACCCTAGTTAACCCAATATTGAGTCTACATGACTCAAATTACCCTAGAACACCCAAAACACTAACAAAATGGGTTTTATGTTCATCTTCACCCCAAACCCTAGCCCTAAATCAAATTAAACAAAGAAATTAAGATTAGAGCATACCACAACTATCACAACGAAGCTAGAGGGAAGGCGAACAACTTTAATGCTTGGACTTAAGCAAGAAACCTTCTTCTTCTTCTCCAAAATGGGGTTTCCCTCACTAAAAGCCACTCTCTCTCTAGAATTGATTTGGATAAGTGTTGGTAGTTGTGGAAGGAGTAAATGAACTCCCCAAAACTGATCTAAGGCATTAAATCCGGCCTCCAAGTGATTTTACCAAAATACCCTCAAAATATCTAATTTAAAAGAAAGAGAGAATCTGTCACAGACAGATGGCGCGGCGCGCCACCAGGCCGCGCGGCGCGCAACTCTCCCAGTCCAGCTCCTTTTGCCTTTTTAAATATATACAACCAAACCCCGATTCGAGTACCGCACAATACACTTATATACACATGTGTACACTTCAATTATTCGGGTCTTACAACGTGTGACACTGTCACTCGCACGTTTCATCTTGTTTAACATGTTTATGACACTTTGATGCAAATGCTTTAATGCTTTATGTTGATTGATTTATATATCTAACATCTCTGTTAACGTTTCAGTTTCTGTTTAGATATCATCAGATGGCAGAACAACAAGTAAACGTTCCGGTTGTTAATGTTGAAGCCAGGGGGAGCAACAATTTAATCCACAAGCTAATCCTTAAGCTAATCTTATCAATCCACCTGCTCAACAAGAGATTCCGTTAGAAATGGGCAAACTGAATAATCAAGTCGCTCTTTATGATACTACTCTTTATGTCATCAAAAGGACGAGGGTTTCGTAATGTCCAACAGCCCCGTAATAATCTAAAAACCTTGTTTCTCACCCCAACTACTGAATCCGTCACTTGTGGGAAGGTTTTATTTAAAAGTTGTAATCCGATGTTCTTTTTCTCACTTTGGTAAGAAGCGAACATCACTAACCCGTAAGCATAACATGCTTCTTTATGTTACATGTTAGAAGCTCTTTCTAACTCACGAAATCCTATGTTGGGATATGTTGAGTCAAAATAGGTTCTTAATCCGTAGCGTAAAATTGCATTTGGGTTCCCCGCATTTAACGCTTTAAAGAAAACAGGGCATAACTTACGGTCTCCCCAATGTGATATACCCCACCTATCAAAGGAAAGCCTTTAATAAACTAAGGCATTTCTGAAAAGTCTTTCAAATGTTTGACAAGTTAATTTCGCCATAACTAATTGTGCTGATGAATTCTGACCAACTCTAGACAAGATTTCCTCAATCATATCCTCTTGTAGGTCTTCTAAAATATTCGGTTGTCTACCCTTAACGTCCATTTGGTTTTTATACTGTAAAATAGACAAAGATTAGATTCGTAAAAGATAATTAACAAACAATACAAGCATTTTTTACATAAAATATAAAAGTACAAGCACACTATAATACATATAATACACAACATGATTACAACCCTCTAATCTGAATCACTAGTTTCTTCTTCTTCGAACATGATTCGTTTTCCTAATTTTCTAGGAATATATGGTGTTCCTCTAATACGAGCCGTCGTTTTCCATAATGGTTTAGAAAAACCTGGTGGTTTAGAGGTTCCCGAGTCATTGTTACATTTTAGGAAATACGGATGTTGCCGATACATATAAAGTTCATCGGGGTTGGAATCGGGTTTCTCTATTTTTATACCTTTTCCCTTATTATTTTCTTTCGCTTTATTAAATTGGGTCGAGGTAATTTCTATAACAATATCGGAATCCTCATCGGGATCCGATTCATCAAAAAATTGGTAATCTTCCCAATATTTTGCTTCCTCGGCGGAAACACCATTGACCATTATTAACTTTGGTCCGTTGATTGAGGATTTTCTTTTATTTAATCGATTTACTATAGGTATCAATATTTCTTCCTCCGGAACCTCTTCTTCTTCTGGTTCCTCCTCTTCTGGTTCCTCCTCTTCCGGTTCCTCCTCTTCCGGTTCCTCCTCTTCCGATTCCTCTTCGGGAATTTGTGAATCGTCCCAAAATATATTCGACTCTTCATTATTATTAGGTGAATCAATGGGATTTGTAGTAGAGGTAGACATCTATCACACAATATCAAACACGTTAAGAGATTAATATATCACATAATATTTACATGTTAATAATATATAGTTTCCAACAAAAAATGTTAAGCAATCGTTTTTGAAGAAAAATACGGTCGAAGTTCAGACTCACTAATGTATCCTAACAAACTCGATAAGACACACTAATGCAAATTTCTGGTTCTCTAATACCAACGCTCGGATACCAACTGAATTCATTTTCAAAGACTGCATTCATTTTTAAAAAAACCATAACCTTTATTTTATCTATAATGGTTTAAAAAGCATTACGATTATCAAATAATGATAATCTAAAATATACCGTTTACACACGACCATTACATAATGGTTTACAATACGAATATATTACATCAAAAATAAATTTCTTGAATGCAGTTTTTACTTAATATCATACAAGCATGGACTCCAAATCTTGTCCTTATTTTAGTATGCAACAGCGGAAGCTCTTAATAATCACCTGAGAATAAACATGCTTAAAATGTCAACAAAAATATTGGTGAGTTATAGGTTTAACCTATATATTATCAAATCATAATAATAGACCACAAGATTTCATATTTCAATATACATCCCATACATAGAGATAAAAATCATTCATATGGTGAACACCTGGTAACCGACATTAACAAGATGCATATAAGAATATCCCCTATCATTCCAGAAAATCCTTCGGACATGATAAAAAACGAATTCGAAGTACTAAAGTATCCGGTACTTTGGATGGGGTTCGTTAGGCCAAATAGATCTATCTTTAGGATTCGCGTCAATTAGTAGATCGGTTTACTAATTCTTAGGTTACCAAGCAAAAGGGGCATATTCGGCTTCGATCATTCACCCATATAATGTAGTTTCAATTACTTGTGTCTATTTCATAAAACATTTATAAAACTGCATGTATTCTCATCCCAAAATATTAGATTTTAAAAGTGGGACTATAACTCACTTTCACAGATTTTTACTTCGTCGGGAAGTAAGACTTGGCCACTGGTCGATTCACGAACCTATAACAAATATGTACATATATATCAAAGTATGTTCAAAATATATTTACAACACTTTTAATACATTTTGATGTTTTAAGTTTATTAAGTCAGCTGTCCTCGTTAGTAACCTGCAACTAGTTGTCCACAGTTAGATGTACAGAAATAAATCGATATATATTATCTTGAATCAATCCACGACCCAGTGTATACACATCTCAGGCTAGATCACAACTCAAAGCATATATATTTTTGGAATCAACCTCAACCCTGTATAGCTAACTCCAACATTACTGCATATAGAGTGTCTATGGTTGTTTCAAATAATATATATACATGGGTCGATATGATATGTCAAAACATTTGCATACGTGTGTATGGTATCCCAAGATTACATAATATATTAGAATACATGTATAATACATTATAAGTTAGCTAGGATATGATTAATATAGATTTGTTACCAATTTTCACGTAGCTACAACAAGCAAAAATATCCAATCTTGTTTTACCCATAACTTATTCGTTTTAAATCCGTTTTGAGTGTTTCAAGTTGCTATGGTTTCATATTGAACTTAAGTTTATGAATCTAAACATAAAAAGTATAAGTTTATAGTCGGAAATACAGGTTACAAGTCGTTTTTGTAAAGGTAGTCATTTCAGTCGAAAGAACGACGTCTAGATGACCATTTTGGAAAACATACTTCCACTTTGAGTTTAACCATGATTTTTGGATATAGTTTCATGTTCATAAGAAAAATCATTTTCCCAGAAGAAAAACTTTTAAATCAAAGTTTATCATAGTTTTTAATTAACTAACCCAAAACAGCCCGCGGTGTTACTACGACGGCGTATATCCGGTTTTACGGTGTTTTTCGTGTTTTCCGGTTTTAAATCATTAAGTTAGCATATCATATAGATATAGAACATGTGTTTAGTTGATTTTAAAAGTCAAGTTAGAAGGATTAACTTTTGTTTGCGAACAAGTTTAGAATTAACTAAACTATGTTCTAGTGATTACATGTTCAAATCATCGAATAAGATAGTTTTATATGTATGAATCGAATGATGTTATGAGCATCATTACTACCTCAATTTTAGTAGGTAAACCTACTGGAAGTGACAAGAAATGATCTAGCTTCAAAGGATCTTGGATGGCTTGAAAGTTCTTGAAGTAGAATCCTGACACGAAAACAAGTTCAAGTAAGATTATCACACGAATTAAGATAGTTATAGTTATAGGAATTGAATCAAAGTTTGTATATGAGTATTACCTTGATTTAGAATGATATATTACTATAAACAACAAGGATTTCTTGAGGTGGGATGATCACTTTACAAGATTGGAAGTGAACTAGTAAACTTGGAAGTATTCTTGATTTTATGAAGGTAGAACTTGTAGAATTTATGAAGAACACTTAGAACTTGAAGATGGAACTTGAGAGAGATCAATTAGATGAAGAAAATTGAAGAATTAAAGTGTTTGTAGGTGTTTTTGGTCGTTGGTATATGGATTAGATATAAAGGATATGTAATTTTGTTTTCATGTAAATAAGTCATGAATGATTACTAATATTTTTGTAATTTTATGAGATATTTCATGCTAGTTGCCAAATGATGGTTCCCACATGTGTTAGGTGACTCACATGGGCTGCTAAGAGCTGATCATTGGAGTGTATATACCAATAGTACATACATCTAAAAGCTGTGTATTGTACGAGTACGAATACGGGTGCATACGAGTAGAATTGTTGATGAAACTGAACGAGGATGTAATTGTAAGCATTTTTGTTAAGTAGAAGTATTTTGATAAGTGTCTTGAAGTCTTTCAAAATTTTATGAATACATATTAAAACACTACATGTATATACATTTTAACTGAGTCGTTAAGTCATCGTTAGTCGTTACATGTAAATGTTGATTTGAAACCTTTAAGTTAACGATCTTGTTAAATGTTGTTAACCCAATGTTTATTATATCTAATGAGATGTTAAATTATTATATTATCATGATATTATGATATATTAATATATCTTAATATGATATATATACATTTAAATGTTGTTACAACGATAATCGTTACATATATGTCTCGTTTCGAAATCATTAAGTTAGTAGTCTTGTTTTTACATATGTAGTTCATTGTTAATACACTTAATGACATGTTTAATTATCATTTATCATGATTAAACATAGTGTATCAATATCTTAATATGATTCATATGTATTTAGTAAGACGTTGTTATAACGATAATCGTTATATATATCGTTTCGAGTTTCTTAATTCAATAAATTCAATTTTATGTATATAACTCATTGTTAAAATACCTAATGAGATACTTACTTATCATAATATCATGTTAACTATATATATAATCATATATATGTCATCATATAGTTTTTACAAGTTTTAACGTTCGTGAATCACCGGTCAACTTGGGTGGTCAATTGTCTATATGAAACCTATTTCAATTAATCAAGTCTTAACAAGTTTGATTGCTTAACATGTTGGAAACACTTAATCATGTAAATAACAATTTCATTTAATTTATATAAACATCGAAAAGTTCGGGTCACTACACACCTGATTTACCTAGGCTTGAAGAGGATATTATCCACCTGAAGCCGATGAATCCGATTACTTTTCGCAGAATGGAAGAGACAAGGATTGCAGATTTAAAACCTAACTTTAATAGATAGCTCATTTGTCATCTTATCAAGGAGAACTATCGATGCTCAGCTGGTAATGCGTGGAGAAATGAGGATTCAGACTCTGACTACGATGTTTCTGATAAAGAAGGTGAGGGTGATAATCAACGAGCTACTGGTGAAGCTCAAGGAGGAGGTAATGTTGATGATGAGATTATTGAGGGTGATGATGAAGCAACTAAGGAGGATACCAGTTTGATTCAAAGGAAGAGGAAAGGAAAGGATCCTATGACCTTAGAGCAACTGAAAAAGAAGGAGAAAAGAACGAAGTATTCTTATGATTCACCTCAGAGATCATCACAAATAGGTTCAAAACAACAGGATCAGAGGAAACCATCCGGGTTTATGAAGGATGCAAGAGCTGTTGTTACCTCACCGAAACCTGCCACAACAACACCTCAGGTCACGTCAGATGAATACAAGACACAGCATAATCTACTGTTGTTGTTGGTCACAAAAATAACCAATCTGGAGAATCAAGCTACTGAGGAGAAGAAGATCAGTAATGCTAAGATCGATTCGTTGGTGGAAGAGAACAAGAGGTTATCTGATAGACTGGACCGTCAGAAGGAAAGAACAGATAAGTTGAGAAAGAAAGTTTGGCGATTAAGAGTGAGAACAAGGAGAAGATGAAGAAGTTGAATGAAAGAATCGAACAGCTTACCTCGGGTAAAACCAAGTTGATAACGGAGAAAGGAGAAGAGTATTCTTCTGATTTAAGAGAAGGTGATGAAAGAGACGATGAAGAAGATGCTGGAACTGGAGGACCCCCTTTTGATATACCGTTAGTGATACCTATTCGAAGTTTTAATGAATATGATGAGGTCTTTACTGCTGAATATTATATGAATTATTCAAATGTTTTTAATGATGCAGAAAAGGGGGACGCTGTAATGACCCGGAAATTTCCGACCAAATTTAAACCTTAATCTTTATATGTTTCTGACACGATAAGCAAAATCTGTAATGTTGAGTCTAGAAAGTTGAAATCTATATTTGGGTAATCAGTTACCCTTTGACCAAGTCTGACGATTCACGAACCATTGTGTGTAAGTAAATATGTAAATAAATATATATAAAAATAAATATAAGTGTATATGTAATGTGTTGAGTAATAAAATAATATTTGTTAAATTGAAATTAAACATATAAAATAATAAACAATTAATTGTTAATATATATAATTATATATACATGAAATATATATAAGAATTACTACCCAATGTAAATTATTACATAATATAGATATTACATAAATAATAACATGTAATGTTAATATATTAAAAATTTAAAAATACAATTAATATATCAATAATACTACTTCCATTACTAATGGTAATATATATATAGCTACGAAGTTTAAAAAAAAAACATAAATTGATATGATGTTACTGTTACTAATGTTTGTACACAATTAAAGAAGTGTATTATTATCATATTAAACTTAACTACAAGCTAAAATATAGATATCACATTATCTTCATTATTAATACTGATATTTGAAATATAAATATTATAAACTAAATATATAATATATAACTATGGGGTTTGATAAGCATAATTTATTATATCCGTATTATAAGTATTACTCTCAACATTAATATTATATTTAGTACCATTATCTGTATTGTTAATAATAGTGTAATATATATAATATAGTTATAAAATTTAAAATATATAACTTGTTATTATTAGTAATAATACTACTACCATTTTTATAATTATTACTATCATTATTATTTAAAAAAAAGATATTAATAAGTATTATTACTAATATATTTCTATTATTATTATTATTATTATTATTATTATTATTATTATTATTATTATTATTATATATCTAATAAAATATATGATCTTATATCCAGGAACTATTCGTAGGGTTAAAAAAAATCAACATCTGATCTGTATTATTATTTTTTATTTCTGTGAGGCTCGTGACTCTTTGTCGACTACACATCCTTATAAATCAATTAGTCGATCTCTTTAACAGAATGAAATCAATCGAATGCTTCACCTTGATTCTCAATTATCTGTTTCAATTAATTCAATCTGGCAAAACAATCAGATATATAAAAAAAGGGGTACGTTCTCTGTTTTTGGTTTGATTTCAACTTAATCGATTTCGAATTAAATTCCAAAAAGTAATAATGCAGATATATTAGGAATTGTTCATTCGATCTTTCTGTAAAAATATCATATTCCAATTTTTCAAAACAAATCCAAATTCAAGAGTCAAAGTTTTTGAATTTAAAAAGTCAAACGAATTACTTTGTCAAAATTCAGAACTGTTTTGAGTTTTTTCAGTTAAATAAAGGATTGAGATAGATTTTAGGAATGATATATAATCTTTTTCAAGAAGGAAATTTATTCTGAAACAATCTCAAATTCGGAATTGATTATCGAGTTCATAGTAGGTTCATACGAACAGGTTTCTTTTTTTTTTATTTATTTTAATTTCCTTCTGTGTTAGACAAGTTGACTAAACTGTTTCAGAGTCGTTTATGAATCTTAAAATAAATTCAAGGTGTCTTTGGGTACTGAGTTTAATCGATTGCTGGATTGGGAAGATGAATCTGGAAATAAAATTAATACGGGTTATAAACAAATAAAATGGAGTTAAAACAGATAATGGGCATAGGCCCAGATGGTTCAGCGTGTTGGCGGGTGTTCAAGAGGTCGGGGGTTCGAATCCGGTCAATGGCAATTCTTTTTACACATAACTTATAAGGGTATACTTAATTTCTTTTATTATTATTATTATTATTATTATTATTATTATTATTATTATTATTATTATTATTATTATTATTATTATTATTATTATTATTATTATTATTATTATTACTACTACTATCATTTTTAGATTAGATATTTTATTAAAAACTATTGTTAAGTATTATTTTTACTAATATGAGTATTATCATTATTATTAATTTTATCACTACAAATATTATCTTAGTATTATTAAATATTAGAATTTTCATTATTAATATACTTATCTTTTTATTAAATTTAAAATTTAAAAGTATCATTATTATTATTAATTATTATTATTATCATTAACATTATTATTATTATTAGAATTAAAATTAGAATTTAAATTTGAATTATTATTATTATTATTATTATTATTAAAAATTATTATTATTATTAAAATTTTCATTATTATTAAATTATCATTTTTATTATTATTATTATTAACAATCTTTCTAAATACATATAAAAATATTTGATACATAATTATATTAATATTACATAAAATATTAAATAGACATTAACATTTATTATATAAGTATTATATAATTAATAGGTGAAATTATTTGACTTCAATTATGTGTTAATACGTGATATAGGTTCGTGAATCGAAGGCCAACCTTTTACGTGTTCAATGATGTTATATGTATTTTTACTACAAAATACAGTATGGTGAGTATATAGTCCCTTTTAAACTCTAAATATTTTTGGGCTGAGAATACATGCGCTGTTTTTTATAAATGATTTACGTTATGGACACAAGTGATCGAAAATAAATTCTACGTTGAGTTGTACCATGGCATATATCTTTATACTTGGTAGCTAATATTTACGTGAGGAGCGTAGACGCGAATCCTGTTGATAGATCTATCGGGCCTGACAACCCCAACCGGGCTGGACGACCAGTTTTAAACGGTTGCACAGTACTTCGTTTCGTTACTACACTTGGTACGGTGTAGGGTTTATTTAAGAATATGCTGCTGTGATTTAAATGTTAAGTATGGTTACCAAGTGCTCAACGACTTTTCCATACACTTGTGAGTGTATTATGTATAAACATGAAATCTTGTGGTCCATAGTTATTACGCTGCTAGCATCAAACCTATATCTCACCAACTTTATGTTGACGTTTTAAAGCATGTTATTCTCAGGTACGAATTAAGTCTTCCGCTGTGCATTTGCTCATGTTAAGGACATTACTTGGAGTCGATCATCGCAATGGGACCAAATGTTGATGACTTTGTCCAGGAGGATTAGGACGGGTTGTTAAAGTTGGTATCAGAGCGGTGGTCTTACCGAACCAGGTCTGCATTAGTGTGTCTAACTGATAAGTCGTTAGGATACATTAGTGAGTCTGGACTTCGACCGTGTTTGCATGTCAAAAGTTTTGCTTATTATTTCTGGTCAGAAATCATCTGTTTATCATCCTTAGGAAATTGCCTGTTTATCATTCATAAGTCTAGACACGTCTTACTGCATTTACTGCATTGATAGTGTATAGACAAAATTCATATTTTAGCGTATCTGATAATTCATATCTTAGCGCATCTGTAGACTTACCTGACATATGCCGTAAATTCCTCTGTAGTCTACGAAATCTTTAGTATTATACATATAGATATTCTATATAGTTAGAATATCATCCGATATCCGAAAATCATTTCACGACGAAGATCCCTTCCATCCACCAAAATTTCCCTCTTGGCGATGAACCTGAAGCACTTACCGGCGAACCTGTTCGAGAAACCATTTTCTCTCTCATTTTTAGAGTATCTCGTCACGATTATATACTTTCCCATATTTCGAATCTTGTTCATCCGCTCGCTCCAACTGCCAATCATCTCGGTGTATTAGCAGAAGTTAAACGAACTTCGCGTTTGGGTAGTGGCTTTGGAAAACATGGTACGAAAGTTACAAACACCAGCAGCAGCACCAGCAGCATAATCCGTACCACCATCATCAACGCTGACAGTACCCTTATCACCCTCAACCACAACCGCGTCGTAAACCTCATCATCGTAATCTGTATCTCGGATATCAATATCACACGCCTCAATATCACCATCTGTACTTTGAGTATGATCTTCGTTCTACATATCGTTCTACATCGATTATCTTCACTTTATGTATCATTCTACCTCATTCATCTTCGCTCGTTATGGTGATTATGTAATTTCTAAAGTTTTAGAGATTATGTAATCTAGTATTAGCGATAAATTAAATGAGTTTAATATCTTATCGACTCATTAAATCCATGATTACATCCGAAGAAAATATATATGCAAGTATATTTTCATAAAGATTGTAATTAAAAATTCTTTTGTACAAACTGTTAATGATGAAAATATTTTAACTGGTAGGTAGTACCCGAGGAATATTTAGATTTCACATTAATAAGTTACACTGTACATTCTTCGAATATGATTCAACGGACATTTACTATCCTACTTACAACCACCGATATACGTATCCGTTCACCACAGAACAACCATTTTCATTCAATTTCATAATTGGATTTTGACCTATCAGAATCCAACAAGTGGCATAATGAAGAAAATATTGGACAAATAAAATTTGTTAGAAACAAACGAACTAATTAATTGAAATATTGTTAAGAATCCACGCTAACTGTTCCTAGCTAACTGTTCCTAGCTAACTGGTTACATTTTATTTATCGCAATTTACATTCTCGCAATTTTATTTATCGTCATTTAATTTCTGTTATTTACTTTTACGCACTTTAGATCGGGACACATGTACACAATACGTCGGATTAATTCTGAGACAATACGTTGTACACGGGTCATGATATATATTTATTTATTTTACGCACTATAAATAACGGGACACGTATACAAGGTTTCGATCTATCATATCGACCCATCTATATATATATTTCGGAACAACCATAGACACTCTATATGTGAATATTGGAGTTGGCTATACAGGGTTGGAGTTGATTCCAAAATATATATATGGATTGAGTTGTGATCAATACTGAGACCGGTACACAGGTCACGATACGTATTAATTAATTCGAATATTATATATTAAATTATATATGAATATATTGGACTATTGGACAATTGGACTATTGGACTGCTAACTTTGGACAATTAAAATGAATTAAAATATTGATTATAACATATGAAACTAAACAATTCTTCAAGTTTGCCACTTGATTTCATCTTAAACCTCATTTGTACCTCGACAGTTACAATTCGTGTTCAAATCTTTTCATGATTCTTGAAAACACCTCAACCGAGAAGTTGAACCAACCGCACTTCATCTACGGAAGAAAAGATTTATGCACCTGAAAAACTCTCGAACCCAAATTTATAGTTTAACACGTACCCGTGTTGAATCCTTTGCCATTTAATAGCAAAAATAACCTTACGATTCTTCTTCAAAGTAGTCAATTTTGTCACAGCTCCAGCAAGTTAACTTCGACTTCTCAGTAAAACTAGTCTTATTATAATCTCAATACATATATGTTGTCCTTTCGCCATCGTTACTGGAGAACCTTTTATATTCCACCATATTACCATCAGCGTTTAATCATCTAAAAACACAATTCTCCCGAAACCACCTTGGTTTGATAACCGATGACCCAGATCCGTTAACTTTGAGAATGCTGACGAAGCAGCATGTTGTAGATGGTCTTAATGGCCAAAAGTTTGATGATAAAGAAGGGAGTGTTAGGAACGCTCGATAGAAAATTTGGTACTAAAAAATGGATTGAGCTAACCGTGAAGGAAACAAAGAACAAATACAAGGACTGAACCTGCCTTCAAATAATCCAAATGATTCAGTGTCTGTTGAAACCGTCAGTACGAACCCTACTCCTTATTCTAAACTTTTTCAGATGATATTATTCATCATCATCTTATCTTGGATATTATAAGATATCTTCATATCCTCCGTTATACATATTCTCCATATTTCTGGAGATACTTTCACAACTATCCTTATCTAAAATCATTTATCACTCCGTAACATCTGCGTTACAACATAAAAGAAACTGTGTTAGTTTCTAAATTCTGAAATCTTCAAGTTTAAAATAGGAATGATTTGAAGTAGTGTTGGGAACTGATGCATGAATTAGTATAATATAATGACACTTGATCAACGTCATTATATTACAGTAAGTCATGTTGAGTTTCTAATGGAATGTGATGATTCACAGTACCATCATCATGTGCCATGTTACACGGCTCTTACATTCTATATAAATTCTAAAAATATTAAGAAAATATTTCTTGATGATTCGGTCATTTCCAGGATATTCTGGTAATTTGACAAATCAAAATCGTGCCATTACCATTTTTTTTCTAAGAACATTAGCTATGTTCATTCCAAATTTCATACCTATGAATTCCGGACCATTACTCGCTTGACTCGAAATCGGGAAGAGAAAACAAAAGCATGAGGCTCTGAAAAGTAATGAAGAATACAAAGGCCGATAACAATCCAGAAATTTCAAACCGTGTATATCGATGCATATGGCAATATAGAGACACGGGAGAACTAGAAACACTATGAACACAAGAGTATAGTAGAAGTAAATAAATTCTTCTGGCGGTAGATGAAAAAGAAGAATTATAGATACGAAAGTTAGGAGTATATCGAGAATCAGGACTGGATGGAGCATATTGATGAATGCTTTAAAATATGAATCAAAGGAAAAAGAATAGAAGGTGTGAGTTGTGAAAAATAAGGAAATGAAGGAGGTGGATTTATAGTGAAATGTTCGACAAAGAAATCGAAACAGATTGCCGCATTAAATCAAAGAAGATCCTGATCGCCAAGAACCAAATCTTATTACGTAAGATTTTCTTTAAATCCCTTAAATCCCTTAAATCCTGAAAATCAACAGTAACTACGTCATCGGTTGAAACTAATATATCTTTTTACTCATTTCGCTCTTTTGTGATAGCTTCACTTGTGCGCTTCACATGATCGAATCGTTTTATCTATATCTCTCAATAATAATAAAACTCCATTATTACCTCATATTCGTCATGAAAACATTCCTATTGTTATCCATGACGACCTCTACCAAATTTCGGGGACGAAATTTCTTTAACGGGTAGGTACTGTAATGACCCGGAAATTTCCGACCAAATTTAAACCTTAATCTTTATATGTTTCTGACACGATAAGCAAAATCTGTAATGTTGAGTCTAGAAAGTTGAAATCTATATTCGGGTAATCAGTTACCCTTTGACCAAGTCTGACGATTCACTAACCATTGTGTGTAAGTAAATATGTAAATAAATATATATAAAAATAAATATAAGTGTATATGTAATGTGTTGAGTAATAAAATAATATTTGTTAAATTGAAATTAAACATATAAAATAATAAACAATTAATTGTTAATATATATAATTATATATACATGAAATATATATATAAGAATTACTACCCAATGTAAATTATTACATAATATAGATATTACATAAATAATAACATGTAATGTTAATATATTAAAAATTTAAAAATATAATTAATATATCAATAATACTACTTCCATTACTAATGGTAATATATGTATAGCTACGAAGTTTTAAAAAAAACATAAATTGATATGATGTTACTGTTACTAATGTTTGTACACAATTAAAGTGTATTATTATCATATTAAACTTAACTACAAGCTAAAATATAGATATCACATTATCTTCATTATTAATACTGATATTTGAAATATAAATATTATAAACTAAATATATAATATATAACTATGAGGTTTGATAAGCATAATTTATTATATCCGTATTATAAGTATTACTCTCAACATTAATATTATATTTAGTACCATTATCTGTATTGTTAATAATAGTGTAATATATATAATATAGTTATAAAATTTAAAATATATAACTTGTTATTATTAGTAATAATACTACTACCATTTTTATAATTATTACTATCATTATTATTTAAAAAAAAGATATTAATAAGTATTATTACTAATATATTTCTATTATTATTATTATTATTATTATTATTATTATATATCTAATAAAATATATGATCTTATATCCAGGAACTATTCGTAGGGTTAAAAAAAATCAACATCTGATCTGTATTATTTTTTTTATTTCTGTGAGGCTCGTGACTCTTTGTCGACTACACATCCTTATAAATCAATTAGTCGATCTCTTTAACAGAATGAAATCAATCGAATGCTTCACCTTGATTCTCAATTATCTGTTTCAATTAATTCAATCTGGCAAAACAATCAGATATATAAAAAAAAGGGGTACGTTCTCTGTTTTTGGTTTGATTTCAAATTAATCGATTTCGAATTAAATTCCAAAAAGTAATAATGCAGATATATTAGGAATTGTTCATTCGATCTTTCTGTAAAAATATCATATTCCAATTTTTCAAAACAAATCCAAATTCAAGAGTCAAAGTTTTTGAATTTAAAAAGTCAAACGAATTACTTTGTCAAAATTCGGAACTGTTTTGAGTTTTTTCAGTTAAATAAAGGATTGAGATAGATTTTAGGAATGATATATAATCTTTTTCAAGAAGGAAATTTATTCTGAAACAATCTCAAATTCGGAATTGATTATCGAGTTCATAGTAGGTTCATACGAACAGGTTTCTTTTTTTTATTTATTTTAATTTCCTTCTGTGTTAGACAAGTTGACTAAACTGTTTCAGATTCGTTTATGAATCTTAAAATAAATTTGGGTACTGAGTTGAATCGATTGCTGGATTGGGAAGATGAATCTGGAAATAAAATTAATACGGGTTATAAACAAATAAAATGGAGTTAAAACAGATAATGGGCATAGGCCCAGACGGTTCAGCGTGTTGGCGGGTGTTCAAGAGGTCGGGGGTTCGAATCCGGTCAATGGCAATTCTTTTTACACATAACTTATAAGGGTATACTTAATTTCTTTTATTATTATTATTATTATTATTATTATTATTATTATTATTATTATTATTATTATTATTATTATTATTAATATTACTACTATCATTTTTAGATTAGATATTTTATTAAAAACTATTGTTAAGTATTATTTTTACTAACATGAGTATTATCATTATTATTAATTTTATCACTACAAATATTATCTTAGTATTATTAAATATTAGAATTTTCATTATTAATATACTTATCTTTTTATTAAATTTAAAATTTAAAAGTGTCATTATTATTATTAATTATTATTATTATCATTAACATTATTATTATTATTAGAATTAAAATTAGAATTTGAATTTGAATTATTATTATTATTATTATTAGTATTAAAAATTATTATTATTATTAAAATTTTCATTATTATTAAATTATCATTTTTATTATTATTATTATTAACAATATTTCTAAATACATATAAAAATATTTAATACATAATTATATTAATATTACATAAAATATTAAATAGACATTAACATTTATTATATAAGTATTATATAATTAATAGGTGAAATTATTTGACTTCAATTATGTGTTAATACGTGATATAGGTTCGTGAATCGAAGGCCAACCTTTTACGTGTTCAATGATGTTATATGTATTTTTACTACAAAATACAGTATGGTGAGTATATAGTCCCTTTTAAACTCTAAATATTTTTGGGCTGAGAATACATGCGCTGTTTTTTATAAATGATTTACGTTATGGACACAAGTGATCGAAAATAAATTCTACGTTGAGTTGTACCATGGCATATCTCTTTATACTTGGTAGCTAATATTTACGTGAGGAGCGTAAACGCGAATCCTGTTGATAGATCTATCGGGCCTGACAACCCCAACCGGGCTGGACGACCAGTTTTAAACGGTTGCACAGTACATAGTTTCGTTACTACACTTGGTACGGTGTAGGGTTTATTTAAGAATATGCTGTTGTGATTTAAATGTTAAGTATGGTTACCAAGTGCTCAACGACTTTTCCATACACTTGCGAGTGTATTATGTATAAACATGAAATCTTGTGGTCCATAGTTATTACGCTGCTAGCATCAAACCTATATCTCACCAACTTTATGTTGACGTTTTAAAGCATGTTATTCTCAGGTACGAATTAGGTCTTTCGCTGTGCATTTGCTCATGTTAAGGACATTACTTGGAGTCGATCATCGCAATGGGACCAAATGTTGATGACTTTGTCCAGGAGGATTAGGACGGGTTGTTAAAGACGCTCCACCAAGTGATTTTCCATTGGAACAGCTTGCTGCTCTAGCATATGACAGCGAAAATGATACGGAGAATGCAGAGACAGCTGAAGCTGAAAACAAGACTCCACAAGAAGAGTCATTGTCAAGTATCCCTCCCGAATCAATCCAAAATATCAACTTAAGTGATTTTGATAATTTGTTTGCTGATGAAAAGAGTGAAGATTCTGTTGGTAAAGATAGATTGAAAGAGGATGTGATTATCGAGTCCGAGGATGAATTTGTGACAGAATCTGATGATGAAGAAGACCAAGAAGAAGAAGTTGAGATTGTTATGCCTTCGATTGAGCCATACTCGCATCCGTCACTCAACACCTTAAGTGTCTTCTTCAATCTGAGTTGTGAGGAGAAAAGAAAGAACTTAATTGAATTAGAAAAGGCGAGGAAGGTATACAAAGAACAAGTGAAAGAAGTGGATGTTATGTTAGAAAGGAACAAGAAGATCCGACATGAGAAACTGCTTGTTGAGAAAGAAAGAAAAGAAACTGAATTGAAAGATAAGAAACTCCGAGCCGAACAAGCTAAAGCCGAGACATGGAATGAGATTAATGAATGGTTCAAACGTGATAGGGTTAAAGTGAATAGAAACGTTAAGGAAGACGAAGATCGTCAAAGTTGGTGGAGACAGAACGTTGTTAACCCTGATCAAGTAGATAAGCCAATGCTCGAGCCGTAGTTTGTCAGTTTCTATGAGAAAGGTAAAAGAACCAAGAAGTACTCCAAGGGTAAAATTTTGAGTTAGGTCTATTTCAAGGAGATCAATTGTTTTGCGATCAAGAGGGAAGGAGGAGTTGATTATGTGGCACGTCCCAGTCACTTCAAAACTCTACCGTACTTCGAGATCATGCAACTTGCTAAGCTGAAGATGTTGAACGCTGAAGATTGTGACCTTTCCAGGTTATTTCAGAGAAAACTCAGATATGAGTATAAGACAGGGAAATGGGACATCTTAAAGTCAACGGCCGCTAGGCTTTCCATACACCCGAAAAAGAAAAATTCTAAGGGAGGACCTATCCGTGTTGTTAAGTTCCGTCCAGCTAAGTATATAAAACAATCTCCCTTGATGCCATTACCCAAGGATATATGCAAAAACTTCAGATGGTGGTTCTATGATGAGTTGTCGGAGGAAGCAGTGATCTTGACTGCGATTGAGAAGGAAGATGGAAGCATACAGTTTGACAATGTGAGGATTTTAGATCCTATGTGGCTGAGAAACTTATTGAGATTTGATGTGGAGACTCTTCACCGCCATCACATTACATTCAGAGACGATCGAAAGGAGGAAGCTATGAGATATCAACGTGTGATCGATGTCCTCTATGCATACCTCAACAGAGAAAGTGATGCTCAAAGCTCAAACCAAGTTCAAGCCAGCTGATGTGTGTCGAATACTGTGATGCTAGTTAGTAATTTTGTTTGTTTTTGTTTTTGATGATGATGTATTTTGGAGAGAGAGAGAATCTGGATATGTAATTGATATTATACTGATGCTACTTTTGGACTTATGTGTATTTCATGAACGTTTACTTTATTGTAATTGATGTTCTAGGTCCTAGGGGGAGTTGTTGATGCATGCTCTGTAAGTCCCTAGACATCTTGCCTACGTTTGTGATTAGTACTTCAGTTTATGGGATACCATGATCGCTCGTTATTATCCTATCTGTGTTTGTATGTGGTTACAGGTACTGCAGGAACGCGATACGGATATTTGACTATGTTAGACTTAGTCAGACGTACTAGTGAAGCATCACTCGTACAGCTGACAGGCTCATACTCACGGTTGATGCTGAGCTAAGTCATAATTATAACCTGAATGAGAAGACACGAGTGAGTGATCACCCGTACGGCTGATGAAGCCAAATAGTACATGTGATGGATGACTCGTATGGGTGAGTCAACAGCAGGGGTATATAAAGTCTTATGTTCTTCATTTTAGGTTAAGCCTCTCTCACACACAATCACTCAGATCTGGTTCACCTGATCCGATTCTCTCTCAACCCAAATCACTCCTGGTAGTGAATAATAGCTCTAGGCATTAATTTAATCACAATCCTTGTTGTGGTTTGACTAATTTAATCCCAAAAAGCTACCCATATTCACTTTGATTGGTTTGATTCACTAACTCCGCCTTTGTGTGAATTAAACCTGTTGATCTCGAAGTTCCTAGTCATGTTTCATCAAGAAGTCATTTTTTCTTTTCCTTGTACAATACCTCTTAACATGATTGATCCATTTGGATCTTGGTCATTGATGGTCTTTCTGTTAAATGGAAAAGGGGTGCATTGGATCAGGAGTAACACCAACGCTAACGAAGATAAGTAGGTAAAGTAGGCATACAAACAACTTTAGCTTTTCCTTATGCTTTATTTGAACAATGCAAAGAAGGAGGCGGAATGGAGAAAGGAAAGAGACAAAGGCAGTTTTTCTTGGCGCAAATGCTGCTCGTAAAGGTCCTCGTACTTTCATGCAGGTTTTTTTTCCCAGATGTTCACCGTTAAGTCATGCCAATACAACCCCTAAAGTTTGCGTTCTATCATAAATGTATTGCTTATCATTTTCAAAATAATTTAATAACTTAATTGTGTAGTCTATATTTATGATGGACAAAATTTTGCCGTTGGTCCTTCAACTTTGTATCAAACGGTGTGGATGACCTTAAACTATTTTTTTAACTTCGTTGACCTCGATCTTTCATGATATCTCACGGATGACCTTGATGTTAATGAAAGTTAAATTTTGACCGTTAAGTTTAATCACGTGCACAACACGTGAGGGTATTTTAGTCCATGTAAAAAGGTTTAATAGATCAACTTATTTTAACGTATAATTTTATCCCTATAATTACATATCATCTATATACACAACTAGATAATTGAATCTGATTGGTCCACCTAGACAGCCCCACTCACATAAATTTAATGTTCACGCTTTTTAGCCTTCTTTTTTCGGATTTAAATTTAAGACCAAAAATAAGACCAAAAGGTTGTGTCGAATAAACTCCATCAGATGTATGACACCTCCAACACCCATACCCTCCACTCCCTTTTGTCAGATGCATTCCTTCAACCCTTTCCATATCACTTCCTCTCTTCATTACAAACAAAATCAAAAAACCTAAACAAAAAAACTGCCGATGTAGCCATGAAACCCATATCGGCCCTCCTTCCAGATTAATCACCATCCGCCACCATCACCGATGAGATATGAAAAGTTAGGGTTTCATCAGTTTGCAGCGGTTTGTGAAGGTTTGAAAAATTAGGGGTTTTATCAGTTTGCAAACGTTTGTGAAGGTTTGAAAAGTTAGGGCTTCATCACTTTGTGAAGGTATTTTTTAACATCTTTTTTCCTTTGTTTTTTTATTTTTTTGACTTCCGAACGATTTTTTTTTTATTTGGTGGATATGATATTGTTGTCGTTTGAAGCTATTGACAAGGGTAAATTTCGTTTGAAAGAATAGAGTTTCGTCAGTTTTTAAAGGTAGTGTTTCACTTCCTAAATATAGATACATAGAAGCTGATTATAGGTACTGTATCTATATTTAGGAAGTCAAACCTGCATCATTTAGGGCCGCTTTATAGTGATAGGTCATGTAGATTGGTTGATGATATTGATTTTGAATTTTTTTAGTAGTAAAGGCCATTAGTAGTTGTATTGTATTAATGACAGTGCTATTGCATCCTGCTTTGCCCACTTTATTAAATCTAATGATATATAGTACTACTCAATTATTGTTTGCTTCTCAGTTGCTGCTACTTTTGGGTCTGCTGGTCAAGAAAGTAGTTCGTCAACAAACACGTCACTTCTATGAACATATTAAGCTCCCTCATTCGTGAGCCCGGATGAAGTCAGTAGAGTTTGTCCTAAATAAAACTACGAGAGTAGGTTCATTTTACATCATTATCATAAATTGTGGATAAAGATTAGTTTGATAATCATCATTTGTTCGTCGTCTTTATCGCAGGTACTATATGCAACCGTTGCCAACCAACTAGAGATTACAAACTTGATGAAGAATTTGCAGAGTCACAAATTCAATGTAAGCTACTTCATTTTTTTTATATATATATTTCAATTCGTAAGTAGGTATTTGGTTTGCAAAAGCAGTTGTATTTTATTTGTTTATGTTAATTTTTGGCATAGGAAATTTGGTTAACATGTGGTTGTACTAATCTTGATCAATGCCTGTATGTAAATAAAAGCGGTGGCTTCACAATTCTCTTTTTCACATAAATAGGACATGATTTATATGTTTATAGTTTTTATCATCTGTTTCAGATAGGACATATGTAAAGAAAAGTTTTTGATGTACTACTGTTGGTGTTGTATGTAGCATCACAAATGCTCATTATTTGTTTGCTTCATCAGTTATTGTGTGTGTGTTTTTGTACATATATTTCTGTTTTATGTAGAGAGTACACTGAAATGCAGGAACTTGAGGGTAGGAAACTTAGGGTTAATTCAGGACCAGCTCTAAGCAAAGGAGAGTCTTCATTCAGAGGGCAAAAAGAAGGCAGTAGAGGCAGCTTAGGCAGTGATGGAAGTCGTGGCAGTGGGTACGGTGGTGGGTCAAAGAGTTTTGGTTTCGTTACATACGTTTCTGCTGATGATGTTAAAAAAGCTATCGAGTCGTTAGATGGTTTTGTAAGTATTTTCATTATATTTATCTAAAAAATTATTTTAAAGTTTTGTTCTCGAATTTTGTTAGTATTTCCTGTTGTGCAATACGTTGATGGTAGAAATATTCGAGTCAAAAGAAAGAAACTTTCATTCGAAGATGAAAATATGAAACAAAACATGAGACAAGTGGAAAATCACAGCGGTACTGTCATTGGAATCAAATGCAGAGACGACATTATTATCGTATGTATTATGTTTATTTAGCTTTAAAGCTTTGAAATCATATAATTACGTTTTATAGTTTAGTAATTTGTGAATGAATTTGTTGGTTATAGGGAGTAGAGAAGTTGATTGCATCAAAAATGATGTTACCTGGATCTAATTGTAGAATTCATTCCGTACATCATCATTCTGGAATGGTAAATAGAATTTTCTGATATTTGTAGTTTTGTAGTAGAAATTTGTTATTTTCTCAAGGTGTTTTAATTGATATTATACGATACAGGGCGTAGCTGGGTTAGCTGTTGATGACAGATAGATTGTTGCAAGAGCTAAATCTGAAGCAAACAACTATGAAAAGTTAATTATTTATTTATTTATTTATTTTTTATTTATTTTTTTATTTTTTGCAATTTGAATGATTGTATGAGTGTGGTTAAGGGTGATAGCTGATAAAGTCCTTACTTGGTTAAGAACAATGCCTTAACTTGTGCTGGGTTGCCATTTCATTACCCATATTATGTCTGGGATGTACTAAATACACATATTTAGGTTTCATTAATGTTTCAAGGTTTGCATACCGAGCAAAGCCTGTCGAAAATCGACGAAGAACAACTGTCCCGTATTTTGATTTTCGTTTAGCTAATCTTTCTCCTGTTCTTCCTCACGGTCATATCAGTGGTAAAATTTGTCTTCGCCTTCGATGTTGTTACTTCCAATTAGATATTAGATGGTTATTTTCTCCTTCCCTTAGATTCTTTAAAATTTGGAAGTTATAAATTATGCAAGTGTGATGATTACATATTTTGTGCTATTTAATCTGTTTACTAGCGGTGGCAGATGACGGTTATCTACGGTGCTGTTTTAACCCATCTGCTTTTTGCGAGATATTCATCTGTGACGGTATGTATATGTTTTTGTTGTAGGGTTTATATTTAATGGTTCTGTTATTTGTCGTCATCTTTGGTCTAAGCCTTTCATTTATGACGCTCCTATGTGTCAGTCAACGGGCGTTTATTCAAGGCAGGTTGCTACCAGATCTCGGTTACGCAGTCGTAATGAAGCTGATCCACGTCTATAATGGATAATCTTTCGAGGTTTCCTTCTGTTGGTATCCCTAGTTTTGTATGTTATCAAAGTGGTATGCTATTTCCTGTCAATTTTTTTTCCTTTTTGTATCTGTTTGGTCTCTTTTTGTGTCCTTATAGTTACTTCTTTTGCAGTTGTTGGTGGGTCTATGTCTGCTGTTGGACTCCATATTCAACCGTCAACTTGAGTAATTGCTACTGATTACAGTTGTTTTTTATTATGTTTTATGTGTTGCATTCCAGTTGTGTTATTTTTTAGTTATAGGTTTTTATAATTGTTGGATAATGTTTGTTTATTTATATAAGTATGTTGAGTTGTAGCCTTTATTATGTAGTCCAAGTGTTCGATTATTTGTCTCAAAGAACGGCTTTGATCTTCCTTTTAAGAGTGTTGTTTCCGATAGCATAATTATGACTTTTAAGAGTGTTGTTTCCGATAGTATAATGCCTAGGTATTATTATCTCAAACTTTTTCTATTTCTTCTAACACAAACATAAGGCTACTTTATTTGATTAAATTGATGTAATATCATTGTTTTACATATTTATGCATTTTCTTTATGTCCTTGATGCTGCTAGGTTACTGTTGAGTGCTACTACGGATGTTGCTAAATGCTTTTGGGGAGTCAAGCAAGTGTTTGCTCTAACGACCTGTCCTAATCCATCAGAACGAATACATTACATTTGGTTACATCGCGAGGTAATTGACCTCTATATGATACATATTACAAACATTGCATTCGTTTTTAAAAGACAAACTTTCCTTACATCGAAAGTTGACGACAATGCATACCATTTCATAATATATCCAACTATAATTGACTTAACAATAATCTTGATGAACTCGATGACTCGAATGCAACGTCTTTTGAAATATATCATGAATGACTCCAAGTAATATCTTTAAAATGAGCAAATGCACAGCGGAAGATTTCTTTCATACCTGAGAATAAACATGCATTAAAGTGTCAACCAAAAGGTTGGTGAGTTCATTAGTTTAACATAAATAATCATTTCCATCATTTTAATAGACCACAAGATTTTCATTTCTCATAAATATACGTCCCATGCATAGAGACAAAAAAATCATTCATATGGATTGAACACCTGGTAACCGACGTTAACTTTAATGCATAGAATATCCCCAAATAGAACCTCTCGTCTGTTTAATAATAATCTCGAAGTACTAAAGCATTCGTACCCCGAATGGGAATTGTCAAGGTCCATAGATCTATCTTTAGGATTCGCGTCAATCAGGGGTCATTTCCCTAAATTCTTAGGTTACCAGACTTGAAGGGCGATATTCGGTTAATAATCCAACCATATAATGTAGTTTTGATTACTTGTGTCTATTTCGTAAAACATTTATAAAAGTAGCGCATGTATTCTGAGTCCCAAAAATATATTGCAAAAGCATTTAAAAAGGGAGCAAATGAAACTCACAATACTGTATTTTGTAGTAAAAATACATATGACGACTTTGAACAACTGAACAATGCAGGGATGGCCTCGGATTCACGAACATATATCATTTGTATATATATATATATATATATTAAAGCATATAATCGTAATCGAATAAGTTTATATATTTTATTTGTAATAATATACTTGTTATTTTAGTAAACCATTATATGTTATATTAATTAAATATATTTATTATATATTTTAATTAAATTAAAAAAAAGAATTATATCAATTTGTTAGATACTTATTAATACATTATATAATTCTAGTAAATCTATACAAAATGTTATATTATAATTACTTGATGATTATAATTGCATAGGTTTTATCCAAAAATTATGTATTTTATATAATATCCTTATTCATATATATATATATATATATATATATATATATATATATATATATATATATATATATATATATATATATATATATATATATATATATATATATATACATTTCTCATTTATAATCGTAATATATTTTGTACTTTAATATATGCCTAATTTATATGTAACATTTACACCTTAAGATTATAATAGTCGTTATATATTAAAAGTAAGTTCCTATTAATACTTATATTAAAGTTTAACCTTATAGGTTTTCTATACATATATATATTTTTTAATCATTGCAATCCTAATCTTCAAGTTATCTTATCATAATATTTTATATTATATTATAAACTTTATTTTCTAATCATATTACTTATTATATGTACATATATATTCATACCCAATTCTATATACTTATCTTTTATTTACCATCATATTCAAAGTATAAGTTCATTTTCATATTTCAAGTTAACATTACTTATCATACAAATTTTATATATCATAATATGTTATCATTCACATTTACAATAATAATAATAATGTAACAATAATAATAACAATAATAATAATAATAATAATAATAATAATAATAATAATAATAATAATAATAATAATAATAATAATAATAATAATAATAATAATAATAATAATAATAATAATAATAATAGAAGTAATAATAATAAAATGACTACCTTTAAAATGAGTTTCCTAAAAAAAAAACAGCCATCGCCTAGGCTCGAACCCCCGACCTCTCGCATACCCGAATACTCCTCAACCATTCAGGCAGTGGCCTATCTTCTGTTTTATAACCCCATTGAGTATATATAACCCGTATAAATGTTCCCTATCTTCTTCTTCCTCAATTTGTAAATTTTAACCGATACATATTCTAAATTCTTGATATCACTGAGATTTTTGATGTAATACAAAAATATAAACGCGATATCATTTATTAGTAAGAGAAGGAAAGAAGAGAAAAAAAATAAAAAAATAAATAAAAACAAACACAGCAGTTCTTCGTCGCTGTTAAAGAGGAAAAAAATTTGATTTTGCAATTTAGAAAGTTTTAGGCTATGAGGTTAACATGAAAGAGTTTGTAAATTGTTCATGGAAACTATTGTAATCATCAATTTAAATGGAGATATCAAAACGATCACGAATTTTGCGATGAACGATTTGTTTGACTTTTGTAAAATAAACTTTGACTCTAAAATTCGTAATCAAAATAAGGAATTAAAAGTTGAGATTTTACAGATAGTTTAAATAAGAGATTTCCAATCTTTCTGCACTTTTAGATTTTTAAGAATGAAACGAATTCGAAACCTTGCAAAATCAATTACGCGTACAGAAAAAAAATGAAAAGGAAAAATATAATTTGTTTAATCAAAAGCATAGAGGAGTTGAGTAGTTGCTAAACATATTGGAAATCTACTGATTTAAGGCATATAGAAGAAGAGATAGATTTTCTACTGAACAACATATGTGTCGACTAGTATCACAAGCCTAACAGAAACACAGACAATGAAAAAGAAGAGATAGTGACTTGTACTGCAATTTGGTATTCATTTTATATATATATAAATAATACTACGAGTAATAATTTATAAATATAATTTAATAATAAAAATTCTTTTAATATTAATAGTAATAAATAATAATAATGATAATAATAATGATAATGATTTTTAACAAGTTTCATAATAATTGATGATAATATTAATAAAAATGATAATATTAATATTATTAGTGATCATAATAATAACTTGTGTTATTTTCTATCTATAATAAAATAATGGTTTTAAAATAATAATAATAATAACATTATGAATAATAGTGATAATAATATCAATAATATTACTAATACTTGTACATATCAACTTTTATATATTCATATATACATATTATTAAATCAATTAATATCAGTAACACAAATATTAATATTAGTATTAACAACAATAGAAGTGATGAATTTAATGGTAATAATATTCGTATATTAATTATTTTCAAACTTGTACTTTAGTATAATACAATTGATTAATTATATTATATATCTTATGACAACATTTACTAGACATTGAATATTTATATAGTTTATATATATTATAATATAGTACTAATTATTAATAGGAATCATATACATATTGTTTCATATTAATATCATAGACATGATTATATATATAATCATTTTAATTGTACTTAATTATTCTGTTTATTAATTTTACATTATTAATCCTAATTAATTGAAGTGTATTTTTATTTATGTACTGTATTATATATTCTCTTATATTTATAATTATGAATATATATGTATATATATATATATATTTACAGGCAACAGCTCGTGAATCGTCGAGAGTAGTCAATGGTTAAATGAATCCATGTAACAGTTTATAAATTTTTGAGATTCGGTTTAATAGATTTTGCTTATCATGTCGAAATCATATAAAGATTAAGTTTAAATTTAGTCGGAAATTCTCGGGTCGTCACAGTACCTACCCGTTAAAGAAATTTCGTCCCGAAATTTGAGTGAGGTGGTCATGGCTAACAATAAAAATATTTTCATGACCAAAATGAGTTGATAATTAGAGGTTTATCATCATTGAATAATAATGATAAAATAATTCGATTATTCTAAGAATACGAATGAAGCTATCACAAAAGTGTGAATTGAAGAAAATAAGATTTTCCTTAGCTTTTGACATAAACAGGATTGAATTCCGGAATTCAAGGGATTTAAAAGAAAATCTTGGAAATCTATAAGATCTGATTCTTCGGGATTTAGGGAAAATAAGATCTCTATAATTAAATACGGTGATCTGCCTCGATTACTCTGTCTGATATTTCAGTTATAAATTAAACTTTTTCGATATTTCCATTATTCTTACCATTCTTATACCTTCTTTCTTAATTCTTACATCCAAATGATTGTGAAAATGCTTAATCCAGTTCTGATCCTTGTCCTTATCCTGACTATCGCCACAATCATTCTCCTTTTCCAACTTCCACCAGAGGAATATGTTTTCTTCTACTTCGCCCTTGGGGTTATAGTGTTTTTAATTTTTCTCGTGTCTTTATGTTGCGATAAACATTGACATACACGGTTTGTAATTTACGTGTTGTTATCGAGCTTTATATCCTCCCTTATATTTCGAAGCTCTATGTTTTTATTTTCTCTTCCTGACTTCAAGCCAAGCGAATAACGGTCCAGAATTCGTAGGTATGGATTTTCGAATGAACATGGCTAATGTTCTAAACGAGAAAGAACGTAATAGCACGATTTGATTTGTCAACTTACCAGAATTACTGAGAATAGAATTATTAAGAATATATTTTCTTGATATGTTCAGAAGTTAATCAGATTGAAAGAGTTATGTAACATGACACATAATGACGTTATAATCTGTGAATCATCATGTTCCATTTAGAAACTCAGCATGACTTACTGTAATATAATCACGTTGATCAAGTGTCATTATATTATACTAACTCATGCATCAGTTCCCAATATTACTTCAATAACATTCATATTTTAAGCTCGAAAGTTTACAGAATATAGAAACTAACAGTTTCTATATGATGTAACACTGATAGCACGGAGAGATTAATGATTTCAGATAAGAATGTTTATGAAAATATCTTCAGAAATATGGAGGATATTTATAATGAAAGATACGATGATATCTTAGAATTTCTAATATCGAAGGATGGTGAAGAAAATTTGTCCACAAGAGTTTGGAATCAGAAGCAAGGTATTCGCTAAAGATTTCATCAGAAACAATATCATCAGAATTCTTAATGTACAAGTTTAGTCCTTGTGATTTGTTCAGAGACTCCTTCGTAGTTTGCTCAATCAGTTTTTCAGTTTCAAAATTTTTCTGAGCTTCGCCAACATACAATTCTTTATCATCAAACTTCCGACGATTAAGGTCGTTTACAGTTACCCGCAGTTTCTGCTGCTTCATTCAACTTTTTCAAAGTTCAATGTATTGAATCGTAGGCTGAGTGTTTTTCAAAATTTCAGAATTGAAGGTCGTAATTCTAGGAGATAATTGTTATATGTATACTTATAACTATTGATGTAGAAATACTACGAGATTCGAAATACTGATTGCTGATTCTCAGTAATTGGTATGGCAGTTATTGTTACAGGGTATAGATGTATACATGATGGGGTTTCAATGAATATAATGATTTTTCGGAAAGTCCAAATTCATTGAAGTTGCTGGTAAGTTTACAGCTAATGTGGTGGAATATAAACGGATCCCTGGTAACGATGACGACAGGCAAACTTATATATCGAGGTTATAATAAGGCTAATTCGAATGGAAATCGAAGTTGAGTTGTTGAAGCTATGACAAAATTGGCTAATTGGAAAAAGAGTTGAAATGTTATTTTCGGTAATAACAATGCCAAAGGAGCTAAAACAGACACGTGTTAAACGTTTACACAGGTTCCGAGTGTTTTCAGGTGCATAACTATATGTATTAAGCTTTTCTTCCGTTGATGAAGTGCGGTTGGTTCATCCTCTCGATTGAGGTGTTTTCAAGGATCATGAAAGGTTTGAACGCAGATTGTAATCATCAAGATACAAATGAGGTTTAAGATGAAATCAAGTGGCAAACTTGAAGAATTATATAGTTTCATATATTATAATCAATATTTTAATTCATTTTAATTGTCCAATGTTATTAGTCCACAGTCGATAGTCCACATTAACAGTCCAATAATTCATATATAGTTTAATATATAATATTCGAATTAATTAATACGTGTCGTGACCCGTATACGTCTCAGACTCGATCACAACTCAAACTATGTATATTATTGTAGAATCAACCTCAACCCTGTATAGCTAACTCCAGCATTACTGCATATAGAGTGTCTATGATTATTCCAAATAATATATATAGATGCGTCGATATGATATATCAAAACCTTGTATACGTGTCCCGATATTTAAAGTGCGTAAAATAAATAACATGAATTAAATGACGATAAATAAAGTGCGTAAAGTAAATAACAGAAATTAAATAATAATAATAATAATAATAATAATAATAATAATAATAATAATAATAATAATAATAATAATAATAATAATAATAATAATAATAATAATAATAATAATAATAATAATAATAATAATAATAATAGAAGTAATAATAATAAAATGACTACCTTTAAAATGAGTTTCCTAAAAAAAACAGCCATCGCCTAGGCTCGAACCCCCGACCTCTCGCATACCCGAATACTCCTCAACCATTCAGGCAGTGGCCTATCTTCTGTTTTATAACCCCATTGAGTATATATAACCCGTATAAATGTTCCCTATCTTCTTCTTCCTCAATTTGTAAATTTTAACCGATACATATTCTAAATTCTTGATATCACTGAGATTTTTGATGTAATACAAAAATATAAACGCGATATCATTTATTAGTAAGAGAAGGAAAGAAGAGAAAGAAAAAAAAAAAAAAACACAGCAGTTCTTCATCGCTGTTAAAGAAGAAAAAAAAATTGATTTTGCAATTTAGAAAGTTTTAGGCTATGAGGTTAACATGAAAGAGTTTGTAAATTGTTCATGGAAACTATTGTAATCATCAATTTAAATGGAGATATCAAAACGATCACGAATTTTGCAATGAACGATTTGTTTGACTTTTGTAAAATAAACTTTGACTCTAAAATTCGTAATCAAAATAAGGAATTAAAAGTTGAGATTTTACAGATAGTTTAAATAAGAGATTTCCAATCTTTCTCCACTTTTAGATTTTTAAGAATGAAACGAATTCGAAACCTTGCAACATCAATTACGCGTACAGAAAAAAAAATGAAAAGGAAAAATATAATTTGTTTAATCAAAAGCATAGAGGAGTTGAGTAGTTGCTAAACATATTGGAAATCTACTGATTTAAGGCATATAGAAGAAGAGATAGATTTTCTACTGAACGACATATGTGTCGACTAGTATCACAAGCCTAACAGAAACACAGACAATGAAAAAGAAGAGATAGTGACTTGTACTGCAATTTGGTATTCATTTTATATATATATATATAAATAATACTACGAGTAATAATTTATAAATATAATTTAATAATAAAAATTCTTTTAATATTAATAGTAATAAATAATAATAATGATAATAATAATGATAATGATTTTTAACAAGTTTCATAATAATTGATGATAATATTAATAAAAATGATAATATTAATATTATTAGTGATCATAATAATAACTTGTGTTATTTTCTATCTATAATAAAATAATGGTTTTAAAATAATAATAATAATAACATTATGAATAATAGTGATAATAATATCAATAATATTACTAATACTTGTACATATCAACTTTTATATATTCATATATACATATTATTAAATCAATTAATATCAGTAACACAAATATTAATATTAGTATTAACAACAATAGAAGTGATGAATTTAATGGTAATAATATTCGTATATTAATTATTTTCAAACTTGTACTTAGTATAATACAATTGATTAATTATATTATATATCTTATGACAACATTTACTAGACATTGAATATTTATATAGTTTATATATATTATAATATAGTACTAATTATTAATAGGAATCATATACATATTGTTTCATATTAATATCATATACATGATTATATATATACTCATTTTAATTGTACTTAATTATTCTGTTTATTAATTTTACATTATTAATCCTAATTAATTGAAGTGTATTTTTATTTATGTACTGTATTATATATTCTCTTATATTTATAATTATGAATATATATATGTATATATATATATATATATATATATATTTACAGACAACAGCTCGTGAATCGTCGAGAGTAGTCAATGGTTAAATGAATCCATGTAACAGTTTATAAATTTTTGAGATTCGGTTTAATAGACTTTGCTTATCATGTCGAAATCATATAAAGATTAAGTTTAAATTTAGTCGGAAATTCTCAGGTCGTCACATTTGCCATGTAAACTGTCAATACTAAACAATCTCTTGGAGTCTAGATGATTAGGTGTTGTAACAGTTTTGAATTTTGCAATACATGCTTAATTTAATTTAGTCAGAGTATTGCTTTTAGACATTTTACGAATTTGTAATTGCTGATTTGGTGTACGCATATTGAATTTTTTTTTGAGAATATGATAAGGATCTATCCTGAGCCATTCCTTATAAGGATCGAACTGTATAATACTTTCACAATCGTTATCTTTAAACAATAACAATCAATAATTCATAGCCGCGTAGCGCGTACCCCACAATCTTGTTCGGAATATAAAAAGAAAATTCAGAATCAGATCGTGACTATCATCCTCATTTTTAATACTTGGGTACATCGATCTTATTCATTTCATCTTCGAATTGTTCTTCATCTTCTAGATATGTCGAATATCATTATCAGAATTAGAAACAAGAAACATAAACAGATCCAGATCCATAAGATTCACAATTCGTCTTCATCTACGTTCATATTCATCTTCAAACCGCAACAAATAACCGATTTGTGCGTTTATCAATTAGAGGCTATAAACACAAGTTAGATACAGATTCATGATCCAGAGATAAAACCAAACACCCTTCGATCACTACTTTTAATCAACAGTTTCAGATTAGGTGATTTTCAGATCGTGTTCTTCTCTAACCGAAAAACCCAAAACGTTTTGGTCCTCGGAACAATCCAAAACGAACTAGACAAAACTAAAATTGTAGATTTGTTCATGATCATTAGGTGAACGTTTATGCAAATTTTGAGGTCCAAATACATCCATTTGATTGATCAAATGAAAGTCAAAGTTCGTTATCAAAAAGTCAACTGTATGATCAACAATCAATTAGAGAGTTGTAAGCTGTTACATATGAGGAGGATGAACGAAGAAGCTTAGGATTTAGGATTTACAACAAGTTTCATGAAGAATTCATTACCAAAAACGCACTAGTTTTCGATTTTTGATTTCATGTTCATAAGTGTCAAAATGTTCTTAATTTTCATGTAAATTTTTTGTTGTTGTTTTGTTTCTGATTCTTAATTTGTTAGGATCCCCCTATTACAATCATCTTCATCTAGTTCAACTACTCAACTAGTCTTTCAGTAATTTTTTTCACGTTGACAACCTCCTGAATTATCAGTTTTGTAGCCTTCCCTTTCCAACTCCATTTTTAGCTTGATTCTCAATTGGAGGTGTAGTCTTATATTGAATCCCATTTATATAAAATGCCTTTTGTTGATGTTTATGCATACTTGGAGGACTCTAGTAATTCTTTTGCACGACTTTCTCATGGATTCCATGTTTGTTACATGTTTTCTTTCAATAGCCATGTATACCCTCAGACTACCCTCTTGGAATCATATGTTATTTAGTCAGTTCTAGTTCTTGTCCCTGTGTATCGATCTCAAGATTCCCAGTTATCCCTCAGTTTGTACTTTTTTTTTTTTTGTATCGAGCTTCAACCATTCACCGGAATTGTTTTGTTTTTCCGACCCTCTCTCGCCATTTTCTCTTTTTTCTGCTAAACCTACGCACGTGGACTAAAATACCCCCGTGTGATTAATTTAAACGGCCATAATTTAACTTTCGTTAGCACCAAGGTCATCTGTGAGATATCGTGAAAGTTCGAGGTCAACGAAGTTAAATAAATAGTTTGAGGTCATCCACGTCGTTTCGTACCAAGTTGAAGGACCAACGGCGCAATTTTGTCTTTATGATGCCAATAATCTTTTTTCATGAAATTCTATATTAGTATTAGTATTAGTATATAGGTTATATACCCCTCGCTTATTATCTACGCATTATTTAATATGTTAGAAATTGTTAGTTACTTCCCCACTTAAAAAAGGATTTCGCATTACCATTTGAGATTTGAGATTTGAGATACATAATTAGAATAAGAGTTTTAGAGTAGGTTACGTGGGTATATCTTTTACTCCGTATAACATTGGTTAATATGTATTATCTTTTCTTTTCTTTTTAGGTAGCGACATAAATTGATGAGAGTTGGTGTTTTCTCAATTTCTCATTAAAAGGTATTCATCTTATTCTAAATATCACAATTGATTGATCAATTGAAGTTCATCCTAATATGGAATACAATATGCTTAAAAGGTATTATTAATTCATACTTAACTCATGTAATGATTGAATTTTTTTTACTCAAATCCATGATTAGTTTAAGTGACTCACTCTCGGTGAATGAACAATCGTCTTCTTGAAGTCATTGTGACCATGGTATTCGTTTACAACTCTTATTTTCGAATTTGTACTTCTAATATATTCTCGTTTTTTTCTCTTTTCCTTATTTAACCAATTATATTTGGTTTATTCTACAGAGGTGAGGTTGTTATGTTTGTTTTTACAAAAGATATAAGACGAGGTAGATTGAACACTGATTATAGGGGGAAGAATCGTTTTTATTTCAAATTTAACTAACGTTCTAGTTAAAGTTTATTTATAACTTTAGAGTTATTTTATCTTGTTATACATTAACACGAATGTAATTTAATTGGAATGCATATTTTGATAGTTTAACGACAATGTTACGGTAAACTCGAGATAGTTTTTGCGGTCCCCTAATCGCGTTTTTCTATTTTCTTTTATTATATATATGAGGAATATTCAAATGACCAATCAGAGAGTGACATGTGGCGCGACAATCACATATGATTGAATTTTTTTTTCAAAAAAATAATTTTTTTCCGAAATTTTTTTTCGACAAATTTTTTTTTTGAATTTTTTTTTTCAATTACAAGTGATTGGATTTGACATGCAGTAAATCACATGTGATTATAAAACTCAATCACATGTGATTCTGCATGTCAAATCCAATCAAATGTGATTGAAAAAAAAATTTGAAAAAAAAAAATTTTATACAAAAAAAGTTTGAAACTTTTTTTCCAATCACATGTGATTGAATTTGACATGCAGAATCACATGTGATTGGGTTTACAATCACATGTGATTGGATTTGACATGCTAAATTTAAAAATTAAAAAAAATTTGTTTTAAAAAGAAAATTTTTTTTGGAGAAATTTTTTTTTTCAATCACATGTGATTTTCGCACCACATGTCGCACTCTGATTCGCCCGTTGGATTTCAAGCAAAATTTTAAGATTCAAGGGATTACAACTCATATATATATATATATATATATATATATATATATATATATATATATATATATATATACATCAAAGGCAGATAATTATTAAATTCATTAGAACAAAGCAAGCCACTATAAGTAACATATATTTACATTTCACCCAAAATAAAAGTGTCACTAACGAATTAGTGTTCTTCGTCAACAATACTAAAAGTGACACTAAATAAACAAAACTTAAGTGACATAAGAAAATTGTCAGTAAAGGCATTAATGTTTACAGCGGCACAACCTAAGAGTGCCACTAATGTCTCAAGTGTAATGTGTGGCACAATAAAAAAGTGCCACTAATGTCGTAAGTGTAGTGTGTGGCACAACCAAAAACTACCATTAAAGGTCTTTAGTGGTGGCGATTCTAGTGGCACATTTTTTTGTGTGCCACACATTCCCGAAACTTGTTTTAGTGGAACTTTTCAGACTTTTTGTGTCACATTTTGTATGCCACTAAATGTAATTTAATTTGTAGTGTACTAAATTCTCTTAAGCAAACTTTATTATTATTATCTATTATAATAATAATTAATGATAATAATAATAATAATAATAATAATAATAATAATAATAATAATAATAATTATTATTATTATTATTATTATTATTATTATTATTATTATTATTATTATTATTATCATTATCATTATTATTATTATTATTATTATTATTATTATTATTATTATTATTATTATTATTATTCAGATATAGCTTCTCTTTATGTGATTAACAACGTTACATATGTATGTTGTACATGTCTCAATAAAATTTGTAATGTATGCTTTTATGATATGAAAAATAGTAATTGTGATAAAAATTGGAAGAGAGTGGTGGAAAAATGAAGATAGTTCATTTTAACTGTCTAAGTTAAGTACATCAATTGTCTGTAACTTATCTTTGATTTTATTTCGGATGCATATGTTCCAGGCAAAATATTTGTGGTACGCTTTCGCTGTAATTATTTGCTATATGCATTTTATAAACTTCAATAACTTTGTTATATTTTCCAATGGTTTGGTCAGTATTTTCCATAATAGTATGTTCAAACTTGGATTATTTAATAACCCGTGATTTCACGGGTCATTTAACTAGTATAAAAAAAATTATTGTGAAATTAGTCGGGAAATTGTACACCATGTTGTTTGAAGATCTGTTGAGAATAAACATCGTTTTCCTTGGATCTTTAATACTTCTTTTCTAGTCACTTCATGAATGATCACTATAAGAATAAGTAAGACGGACGATGAAGGTTTTTTGCTGCGATGGAAGTCGCTTATGTAAGTAATTATCATTACTAGCTCGTTAATTTGTATAAAAAACACATATCAATTTCAATTTAATGACTTGGTTATTCTTGGATTTTAACTATGCAGAATGAGATGCACGAATTTGTGATGCGCAAGTCGGTGCATAAAATCCATTGACTAAACGGGAGATCATGAAACAGGTCTTAGGCTCGCGATATGGTTGGAAGCGTGGTGTCGGGCCAAGGATATCGGGGTCACGAAGGTCTGTTGATTTGTGTACATCCACTCAGACAAGTCAACGCTTCTTCTCGGAAGAGGAATATAATCATAGGTGGATTTGAATCCGGGAGGTTAGGGTTTGAATTCGGTTTTGATTGTATCTATGTGACAAAATCGTACAGATGGAGTTCTTAAGGTTGTTAGGTTTCAGGTGACCGGAAAACTAACAGCGCGGTGGTTTATGGTGGTAGAATTCAAAAGACGTTTAAAACTTATGAAAATCGTTCAAACTAATTGTAAAATGATGCTAGACCTCCGAATAACATGAACATGTAAGTATTCGATCCAAAATCTTTGTGAATTTGCAGTTTTAAAAGTTGCTCAAAACAGAAAATTTGATATAAAAAAAAAACTAATCAAATGATGAAATTAGGACTTGAAACTTTGTAGGATCAACCACGAGATGATCCTAAATCTGCCCGCAAACTCAAAATTGATTGAAAAACGTTGAATAAAAACGCGCCTAAATCAGTTTGACTTTTTGAAACTTTGACTTGATGATTCTGAAAAGATTGATGAATGTAAATCTGTTTTTATGATCAACGAAGATTGGACTACAGTACTAGAACATAATTCTATAATCAGATCCTATTGTGAAGCTCTAAATTATTGAATTGAACTCAATATTTGACAAAAGTGAACCGAAATCCTAGAAAACTCGAAGAACATTTGAATCTGTGAATTTAGAGATGAATTAGACGCTAAGATCGATCAACACGTTGTTTTGCTCTAATATCACATGATAATCACAAATTTAAGAACAAATTCGTGTTTCGATTGAACTTTGATCGATTTACAATATTTGGGGAAAATCTAATTTGAGAGAAAAACCTAGAAACACCTTAATTAGAATGAATGTGAGTTACGACCAAAAGGCTTTACATTCTAATGATAAAATGGTATTTATATTCCATACCATTTTCCCTTACATCTCATATTCGGGTCAGGCATCTAGTTGATAACTCCTAAATATACAGTTTTTTGATAACATTTTGAGGAGTTATCTTAGTATTTTAGAGTCATTTTAATCTCAAAACACACTAAAATGGGTAAAATGGGAAAAAAGGTATTTCTAATAATTTTATCAAAGTTATGTATCAAACAGGATCAAAAACAGAGAAAATTGCAGAAAGGCTAAGGAAGCCATACAAGGAAGCCGCCGGCCTGGGGCTGAATATGCCATAATGTTCCAGAATCTTTGTAAAATTGAAAGAACTTGTTGATCAAGTAAAAAAGCATGGGAAGCCGCCGGCTTCCCACTGAAGCCGCCGGCCTAATAAACACAGTTTCTCAACTTGTCGACCAAGTTCAAGTAAAAATGGAAACAAAATCAGAAAGATTTGGTGAATCATTGAAGCCGCCGGCCTTCCCTGAAGCCGTCAGCTTACTTATGACGGTTAAAAGATTTGTGCTTGTGGATTAAGTTAAACTTGCAGAAGGAATCACCGACCTAAGGCAAGCCGCCGGCTTCCCAATGAAGCCGCCGGCTTGGCCACCGTTTCTGAACATTATAAATAAAGGCCTCTGGTCTCAGTTTTCATATGCAGTTTTTAGAATTCAATAATTCTGCTTAGTTCGTTTTTCTTTTTAGGGTTTTCTCTAAACCCTTAGGTTAGATTTATTCATTGTAATCAAGAATCATTCAAGTTTTTAATTCAAGTTTCTTACATCTACCTTTTTAAGGTATGATTCTATCTTTATTTTATTGTTCAATCTATTTTATTTACTGTAATTGTTTCTGTTCATCTTCTGCTATGAACTAAACGTTCATAGTGGTTACGTGGACGAAAACTGAACTTCATCTGGGAATCAGATGAAGCCGCCGACCTCACCAATCCAAGCCGCCGGCTTGGTTGGAAGGAAGCCGCCGGCTCCGTGTGCTTTATCCGTACAGTTCCTGGTTCTTTTACAGATCTGTATGGTCGAGTTTTTGTAATGATGTTTGAATTGTTTCGAATCTGTTTTGCTTAAATACACTTGTTTGTCATGCTTAATGATTAAATAACATGATTTTAGGATTGATTAGTACTTGATCCAATGATCTATTATTCGATTCATGCTACTTGTTTAGATATAGTCCATCAAACTTGTTAAATTGGATTGCATGCAACTAAGTTAAAAAGGTTAATAGTGATAAACTTGTTTAAATGGAATTACGCTTATATAATAGAATTTAATATTGTTAGGCCTAATCGAAGAACCTTTGATTGGATTTGTTTAATTAATGATTGCATGAGAACTTAGTATTAATTGACTTTCATCTAGTAACTTGAGTTGATCTACTTGGTGTTTAATAGCTTATATGATTTGTCAGTCTATTTGCATATTTATCCTCAACATAAGATTAATGTGTATCATGTAATTGAATTGAACATGAAGAATTAAGATGTTAGTTATGCACATCACATATCTAGCATATGCTTTACTTCCTACTTATTGAATGATATGCAACACTCAGCTAAACCTATTAAGGGATAATAGTTGGTCTATGATTGTTATTCTGCTTTGTGTTAATATAAGTTATGAAACTTGCCTAATATGATTCCCGTATGAGTTGGTTGTTCATGTAACTGCTTTTACTTTTATTTGTTTATTTTGAATCTTCAATTCCTTACTTTACTTTATTACTTTGTTTAGCTTTAAAACATCTCTTTTCTAAGAGATAAGAATATATCCCATAAAAGACATAAAAATATATCTTTAATTCTTTAATAAGAATTAAATAATAAAACAACTCTTATCCGCATCTACGCTTTCTTGGGACGATAACCTAAAATACTACATCTGATCGGGTTTTGTTGCTCGTTAGGGTGTTAAAGTGTATTAATAAAAGGTTTTATAAATTTAAAAGTTGAAAGATAAATTACGCACTACCGCACACACTTTTGACACATCACTAGTCAAACGTACATCATTTTATCGACTTAACAATAATGGACTACTTTATATTATTACTTTAGAAGTTTACCTCTTTCTATTAATCAATTATTTTCATTTGTATTAAATGCATAGACTTAAACATATAGAAATTTTACTTTATTATTATTATTATTATTAATTATTTATTATTATTATTATTATTATTATTATTATTATTATTATTATTATTATTATTATTATTATTATTATTATTATTATTATTATTATTATTATTATTATTATTATTATAGGATTTCATAATATAAGAGTTAGATAAGATTAACCAAGCTGCTAGACAAATTTATATGATAACTGGATAAAACTAATATATATTCTCTTTTTTTTTTTTCTCTCATCCAATTTGTGACAGAACCTGCATTGCGCTGTGGAGACAATGTCTATCTAATGGGATTAAGTAGCAATTTACAAAAATCAAGGAAATCGGTTGTTACCAACCCCTATTCGGCAGTAAACAGCAGCAGCTCAGCTGATTCTCCAAGTTATTATGCAATCAACATGGAAGTAGTAAAGCTTGACAATGGTACCTTATCTTAATCCACTTTTTAAATGGGTCACATTTATATATAGGCATAAGGATCCATTGAGTATGCAATGTTAAAAATGGAGCGGTGACAACATTTGAGATTTTAGTTCACAGTTATTTTTTATCTTTGAACCTGGCTTTGCAGAAACTTTATCATTTGTAAACCTTTGTAATTTTTTTTGGCTATATACAAAAGAAATGAAGCTTTATATCTTATTTTGCTTTAGTGAAACTTTTATTTTATTTTTATTTACAATTTCTTTTGGTTGTGAATCTTTGTAATGTTTTTCTACCCGTGGGTGGATAAACCTTTTTTCTACATTCCATGTTAGTGAAAAGTGACAGTTTCCTTTTATCTAAGGTATGAGATAATATTATCACATTCGTGAGATTATGTATTATTGTTATTGTTGTATTTAAATATTTGTTTAGTTAGTATTGAAAGTTAGTGAAGACTGTGAATGAAGAGTAATTTTTGAAAATGAATTATGCTTATGTGACGTTGATGTGGAGTAGAGAGTTTCTGAAAACACTGAAAGATCTAAAGTGATCTTAGTGGATCTTTAGTTGTTTATAATTTTAATAAGGTGTAAGTTATAATTTTTATTAGATATAGAAAATAGAGCTTATGAAAATAAAAACTCTTAACAGATAAATAAGCGTCTCATAATAATTAAATAGCTTATTAAAAAAGTAAAGTCTGTGAAATATAAAATTACCAAAAAGTCTTCATTATACAATTATTTTAAATTATTATCGTTGTATTATTTAAGTCAATTTATAAATATAAGCTTTAACTTAAGCCTTTTAATCAAACACATGCACAAATATATGAACATTTAAAAAAGACACTTCCTGATGAATGTTATTATTTAGGCGGGAAAACGGTCGACAAAAATAACATTCAAGATAATATTGATAATGAAGAATGTTAACGTTTTTTTTTCTTCATGTTTTGTGAAGTAAAATTTAGCCCGATTTAGAGTTTAGGGTTTAGTGTTTTGGGTTTAGTCCCTAAACCGAAAACCCCAAACCCTAAACCCTAAACCCTAAACCTTAAACTCTAAACCGTTCGTGTTAAAAACTCAATTTAAATCCTAAATCTAAAGCCTAAACCCCAAATTTCTAAACCCTATAAACCCTAATATCTAAATCCTCAACATACGTTCGAAAAACACGATAATTGTTATATATTACTTCTTCGAGCGTTTTTCCGCCAAAATAAAAATATTTATCACAAAGTGTCTTTATTAAATGTTCATATTTTCATCCAATCAATAATGTTCGTGAACAAAGTTTTTTCAAAAAACGAAAAAAAAAAGTTTTTGCATCCCCCCGCTTCCCCCAGATTGGTTACTTCCCCGTTGATCCCACCACTATATATATATATATATATATATATATATATATATATATATATATATATATATATATATATATATATATATATATATATATATATATATAAGCTCCAAAACTAACTATAACTATAAGCTACATGTATAAACTTAAACATTAGCTCTAACTATTCACTCAAACACACCCTATATGTAAACCATTGTGGTGTTAAACGCAGTGGGCGTTTCTTGTTTGTAGAAAACGGACAACATAATAAACGGAAATAAAGAACATTAAGTAAACAATTAGATTATTGTTATGATAAAGACAAATCAAGTGGATGATCAAATTCATGAATAATGATAAAGCAAGTGGATGATCACGGATATTATTATTTCACCTATTTGCACAGTAAAATTTGTAGTATAAATATGTAATCAAATGTAATCACTCAGTACACCATTTTTACATATATATTTCATATACTCTCTCTCTCTCTCTCTCTCTCTCTCTCTCTCTTTATATCTTCTAATAATGATCAATAGTCCACAGTCACAAACCACGTCACTAAAGGTAGTTATAAGCCTACTGAATTATAACACGTCACTAAAGGTAGTTATAAGTCTACTGAATTATAACACGTCACTAAAGGTAGTTATAAGCCTACAGAATTATAACACGTTATCAGCACGAAGTGCTCCGTATAATCAAGTTCATGATGTACACTACTGGAGTGCAAAATCAGTCAAATGGTGGGGATCTTTGTATTGCAGACAGTGGTACCACACACACTATACTCAAATCTAAAAAATATTTCACTGATTTTAAAGCAACAGAATGAACGGTACATACTATATCAGGTCCTGCGGATTTAATAAAAGGAATGAGAAAGGCAAAATTCATGTTACCAAATGGTACAAATTTTCTGATAAAAAATGCCGTATTTTCTCCCATGTCAAAGAAAAATTTGTTAAGCTTCTCTGACATATACCAAAATGGATATGATTATCAGTCAGTGACTACAGAAAATGATAAATACTTAAGTATCACTGACAAGAAGCATGTGATTGAAAAACTACCAAGACTTAGTTCTGGTTTACATTATACATATATAAATGTACCAGAAGCACACATGGTAGTTAATGAAAAGGCATGTGATCCTGTAATGATCAATCTGTGGCATGAAAGATTAGGCCACCCAGGATCAACAATGATGGAAAGAATAATTCAAAATACACATGGACATCCATTGACGGATCAAAAGATCCCTCATGATGCACTTATCCCATGTACATCATGCTCACTTGGAAAATTGATAATAAGACCATCACATCTTAAGGTTGAAAAAGAATCACCAATGTTTCTTGAAAGAATTCAAGGTGATATATGTGGACCAATTCATCCACCATGTGGACCATTTAGATATTTCATGGTCCTAATAGACACATCTAGTAGATGGTCTCATGTTTGTCTATTATCAAGTCAAAATGTGGCATTTGCAAAATTTCTTACTCAAATTATTAAATTGAGAGCACATCTCCCTGATTATACTATTAAAAGGATGAGATTGGATAATGCTGGTGAGTTTACATCTCATGCATTTAATAATTTTTGCATGTCTATTGGGATTGTTGTTGAACATCATGTTGCCCATGTGCATACACAAAATGGTTTAGCCAAATCACTAATCAAATGATTGCAATTAATAGCTAGACCATTGATAATGAGAACAAAACTCCCAGTATCTGTATGGGGTTATGCAATTTTACATGCTGCATCATTAATTCGCATTAGACCAAGTGCAAGTCATACATATTCTCCCTTGCAACTTGTTTTTGGCCATCAGCCAAATATTTCCTACCTTAGAACATTTAGTTGTGCGGTTTATGTTCCTATCGTGCCACCACAACGCACTAAAATGGGTCCTCAAAGAAGGATGAGAATATATGTTGGATATGAAACATCTTCAATCATAAGATATATTGAACCCATGACGGGTGATGTTTTTACAGCACGTTTTGCTGATTGTCACTTTAATGAAACATTGTTCCCTAGATTAGGGGGAGAAATAAAAAATAAAGAAAATGATGTTTCATGGTGTGAACCTCAATTAATGTATCTTGATCCTCGCACAAAAGAATGTGAGATCGAAGTTCAAAAAATAATGCATATGCAAGAACTTGCGAATAAATTGCCTGATGCATTTACAGATACAAAAAGAGTGACTAAATCATATATACCAGCAGCAAATGTTCCAGCTCGAATTGAAATTCCAAAAGCTGGCAATGATGTCACTCTTGAGTCTTTGCCACGCCAGAAACGTGGGAGACCAATTGGTTCCAAAGATAAAAATCCTCGAAAAAGAAAATCAGCTGATAATGAGGTAAAAGAAAGTGTTCAACAAGAACCACAAATCAATACTCCCTCTGTAGAGGAGATTGACGATGTCAATACGGAATTTCAATTAATTATGCATATTCAAAAATATTATGGAACCGAAATGAAATGAAAAATCTTGATGAGATATTTTCATATAATGTTGCATATGACATCATGAATGATGATGATGATCAAGAACCAAAATCTGTCATGGAATGTCAAAATAGACATGATTGGGATCATTGGAAAGGAGCAATACGAGCTGAATTTGAATCGCTCAATAAAAGAAAAGTTTTCGGATCTATCGTTCTCACACCTAAAGATGTGAAACCAGTGGGATATAGATGGGTTTTTGTGCGAAAAAGAAATGAGAAAAATGAAGTTACAAGGTATAAAGCTAGACTTGTAGCTCAAGGTTTTTCTCAAAGACCGAGAATTGATTATGATGAAACTTATTCCCCAGTTATGGATGCAATTACTTTTAGATACTTAATCAGTCTGGCAGTTTCTAAAAATTTAGAAATGCATCTCATGGATGTCGTGACTGCTTATCTATATGGATCACTTGATAGTGATATATATATGAAGATACCTGAAGGATTTAAGGTATCAGAAGCAACCAATGCAAAATCCAAAGAAATGTACTCAATCAAGTTACAAAGGTCTTTATATGGGTTGAAACAATCGGGTCGCATGTGGTATAAACGATTAAGTGATTACTTGATATGCAAAGGTTATACCAATAATCTTATTTGCCCATGTGTATTCATTAAGAAAACAACATCCGGATATGTGATCATAGCCGTTTATGTCGATGATCTTAACATCATAGGTACAAATAAAGAGATCCATGAAGCCATTCAACTTCTAAAGAAAGAATTTGAAATGAAAGATCTCGGAAAAACCAAGTATTGCCTTAGTTTGCAGATTGAGCATATGCCTAATGGTTTACTTGTACATCAAACAACTTATACGGAAAAGATTTTAAAATGTTTTAATATGGACAAGTCAAAACCATTAAGTACTCCTATGGTTGTTAGATCACTTAATGTTGACACTGATCCATTTCGTCCCTGTGAAGATCATGAAGATATCCTGGGACCAGAAGTACCATATCTTAGTGCAATTGGAGCTCTTATGTATCTTACAAATTGTACAAGACCTGACATTTCTTTTGCAGTTAATTTGTTGGCAAGGTTCAGCTCAGCTCCTACCAAAAGACACTGAAATGGGATCAAACACATATTTAGATACCTTCGAGGAACTACTGATTTAGGATTATTTTATTCTAACGAATCAAAACAAGATTTGGTTGGTTATGCAGATGCAATTTATTTATCTGATCCACATAAAGCTAAATCTCAAAATGGATATGTATTCCTAAATGGAGGTACTGCAATATCATGGCGTTCTCAAAAACAAACACTTGTTGCAATATCATCAAATCATGCCGAAGTGATTGCATTACATGAAGCTACTCGAGAATGTTTTTGGTTGAGATCAATGACACAACTCATTACTGATTCTTGTGGACTAGAACGCGATAAAAGTCCAACAACTATCTATGAAGATAATGCAGCTTGCATAGCACAAATGAAAGAAGTGTATATTAAAAGTGACCGAACAAAACACATACCTCCTAGATTTTTCTCATATACTCAAAATCTCATCAAAGACAACCAGATTGAAATGAGATATGTTCAATTCAGCAAAAACTCTGCCGATCTTTTCACCAAAGCACTTCCAACTGCTATTTTTAGAACGCATGTTCACAATATTGGCATGAGGCATGTTCAAAAGATGTAAAAGATCAACGATGTCTACTTGAGGGGGAGTCAACTTTATGCTGCACTCTTTTTCCCTTGGCTAAAGTTTTTATCCCACTGGGTTTTTCTTTAGCAAGGTTTTTAATGAGGCAGTACTAGTTGCTCTTTAATAAAATTTGTCATCCAAGGGAGAGTGTTATGATAAAGACAACTCAAATGGATGATCAAATTCATGAATAATGATAATGCAAGTGGATGATCACGGATATTACTATTTCACCTATTTGCACAGTAAAATTTGTAGTATAAATATGTAATCAAATGTAATCACTCAGTGCACCATTCTTACATATATATATTTCATATACTCTCTCTCTCTCTCTCTCTCTCTCTCTCTCTCTATATCTTCTAATAATTATCAATAGTCCACAGTCACAAACCACGTCACTAAAGGTAGTTATAAGCCTACTGAATTATAACACGTCACTAAAGGTAGTTATAAGCCTACTGAATTATAACACGTCACTAAATGTAGTTATAAGCCTACTGAATTATAACAATTATAGTATTAATTAACATTTACAACAATGTGTTTCAGTTTTAAAACGGAATTTGAATATATATAAATCACCATTATATATTGCCCAAAATGTCTCTATAGATACAACTAATACAACGTACATACTTAAGACAACATAATTCAATTCCGTATTTAGAGGACACGATCATGTTTTTCTTATTTTTCGTATTTTTCTTAGTACACATTAAAGAACTTACGTTGAGAGAAAATGAGAAGAACAGTAAATGACGAAGCTCTTCTGTGCTTGGCTGGATGTAACCGATTTGGTGCCATGGTGAACGTCTTTCCATAGGTAAAAATCAGTGGCGAAGTCAGAATTTCACATGAGTGGTGTCATAACACAAATGTCCACCATGATTTTCCGTCGAAAAGTTTCATTATCGAAAAGTTTCTGCTTATAGAATATACATGGTATGTCCCATATTTTTAAGCTAATTTCTTTTTTATTTTATGAATAAATAAAATAGACATAAATTAAAATTCTTAGACATAAATACATAAAAATTACACAAATTAAAATTCTTAAACATAAAAATTACATATATTAGATAAACTAAAATCCATTCATGGTTCAAAAGTTTAGAGGAAGGAGTCAGATATGCTCGACAAGATCATCTCTTGGTTGATTGTGCACTCTTTTGTTTCGTATTTCGCGTGTAATTGTTTCCCGATCTTTTCATCTATCTATAATACGTCTGATCATGTTCAAAGGTTCAACATTTTCTCAATAGAAATAATAGCGAACTCATTGTCTTCTTTTATCATATTGTGTAGTATAATACAAGTGTTCATTATTCATTTCATCATCATGGGCGAAAATATTTGAGGGCAAGGGGGCACCGGCCCCCAGTCGATTTTCAATTTTTAGTGTAAAAATTTTGCATTTTTTGATTTTGCGCCCAATGAATATTTTTTTTTGCCCTGAGTCTCCATATTTTGCCCCAAAACCTCCATAATTTGCCCTAAACCTCCATATTTTGCCGGAAAAACATCCACATTTAGTTCAAAATCCAACATATTTTTGCCTCAGAACATCCATATTTTGCTCAAAAATAGTTGCTACGTTTTTAAAAATTATTTCTCCCTCAGTGGAAACAAAATTACTGCTTCCGCCACTGCTCATCATGTTCACACTCATTGCTTAAGAACGTATCTGCAAAATAACAAACTGACCTTGAAGTACCACAATGGTTCGCTCAACATCTTTTTGGGCACTGACTTAAAATCTCGTAACTTTGACACATAAATCATCGGTAAGAGACGGCCACCCTTTGACAAGTGTGGCCAATCCAAATATATACCATAGGCTAATGAGAAACTTTTATATAATTTGAACCGTACATCGCCGGTTTACACGACCACCGAAAAATATTACTCCCTCTGTCTCAAACTTATTGTCCCCAGACAAAAAACACACAGTTTAAGAAAAGTGACTGTCACGTGTAACTTTCTAGTCTTATCATTTACTTTTTACATATTTTTTTGTCTTACATGTATAAAGCGTGAGCACAAAAGAACTTTTAATCTCATTATTTTTTATTTATTTATAAAATAGACGATTAATTTGAACATCTCAAAAAGTAATAGTGGACAATAAAACTCGAACGGATGGAGTAAATCTTATGACTCTAGTTATATAATATTTATAATGAATTTCTAAAAGATTGGAAGAGAAAAATAATGTGAATTGTGGATAAAAGAGTGAAAGATTTTCTTTCTTTTTTTTTTTTTTTTTTTAAAAGCAAACAAAATTTTATTATGAAATAAAATGTGTACAACGAAGATTATAAGGTTGCTCAGTCAACCATGTACTATTCGTGATTGTTTAATATAAGTCCTTCTTGCTTTTCAAAAAAAAAAACAATCTCAATTACAACTTGAACTATTATGAACAGAGGACTAATAATACTAGTATACTAGCAACACAAGAAAGTTTGTTTTCGCCATGAGTCGATTGGTTTGATGGATGTTAGCCAATTCCTTTTTCTTTTTTTTCCCTTTTTTTTTTTGTTTTTTAAGATTTACATCAAAGCTTTTCGGATTAGAGTGTGAAAGATTATGGTTTAATTATATTTTATCATATAAGGAAGAAATCTATTGTTGATTATATGAAGATTATTTAGTTTGTGAGCGAGGTGAAATATTGTTTTAGGAGTTTAATTTGTAGATGTGGATTGACTAACTAATACCCTAAGGACATGAGGTAATCCTCATTTATTTCACTCAAAATTTCGAAATATATCATAAAATTAATTCACTAAACTCCTAAATTTTCAAATTTATTAATTACACTTGTATAATATTCATGAAAACATTAACATCAAATGATCACCACCGAACTATTGGTTGAATGGTAAAAAGCCTCAGTTAGCTGTGGGCACGTATCCTTGAAAAAATAGGTGCATGTTCAAATACTGAGGGAAAGTTTTCTCCAAGTTTGTGTCTCTGGTATCATTCACTCTATGTGGGCCAATCAGTTAACCTAAAACATTCTGGGTACGCTTTGCGCGATGGATGCGAGGAGTTTCTTCCTAACGGGTGCGTGAGTGACAAATGAGATAATTCGATCCCAAAATTGTCGTTATAAAAAAACATCAAATGATCATACTTTATATTAAAGTTTTAGTTTACAAAGTAAAGTAGGCTAATTATTTGAAGATTTCGATTATAAACTTTTATGTAAATGCTAGACTCACATCGTCATGTCAATGTCAATGTCAATATTTAATAAATTATTATCTTATAGCATGAAAGATTAGGTTTTATTTTCTTTATCGTATAGGAAGCAATTTATATGTTATTAATTTTATGAAAAATATTTATATGAAATTTTTTTAGATAGTATGTAGACTTAAGTTAATTTATTTTGAATATATTTTACTTAATGTAAATACTATGCAATATATGATATAATCTATATCTATATTCAATACTTGATGAATGACATAAATATTTTTTATATATTACAATATAAACCACTTTATATTTTAGAAATACTAGTATTATTTTTTAACTTTTATTGTACGTGTTTGACCTATATCACATCGCCATTTCTATAGTCAACGTACTATTGTGCCGTGAAAGATTAACATTTTAATTTTTCTATTTTATCGTATAAGGAAGAAACTTATATATTGTTAATTTTGACGACAAATTATTTTGTGAGTATGGTGGAAATTTATTTGAGGAATTTAACATATAATTTAAGTTAAATTTATTTTGAATGTATTTCACTAAACATAATAAACATAAATATCATACTATGTATGAAATTACTTATTTTCTAATGATATCTGTTGTATTTAATACTATCTTATATTATATATTACATTCCATTACATTACATTACATTCTACATATATTAAAAGAGATGCACTTTTTGGTCATTCATTCAGGGGGAAACGACATCCCCTCCCTCACCCCATTTTTCACTTTAACCCCTCTCCCCCAAACTATAACCAACTTGCAAAAAATACACCTCCAATAGGTAAAACATAAATTCTCTTACTTAAAATAAAAGTGCACTTTATACTAAAAGAGGTGCACTTTGTGGTCATTCAGGGGGAAACGACATCCCCTCCCTCACCCCATTTTTCCCTTTAACCCCCCTCCCCCAAACTATAACCAACTTGCAAAAAAATAACCAAACTTCAGAGGATAAAACATAAATTATCTTACTTAAAATAAAAGTGCACTTTTTGGTCGTTCAGGGGGAAACGACATCCCCTCCCCACCCCATTTTTCACTTTAACCCCCCAAACTATAATCAACTTGCAAAAAATACACCAAACTCCAGGGGGTAAAACATAAATTCTCTTACTTAAAATAAAAATTTCACCCAATCACTTCGACAGCCCGTATCTTCCTGTTCGTCGCGAGTTAAATTTTTTCGACAGCACCATTAGACTCGAAATAATTTTTTGAACAAAACGAAACTAACTACGTTCGAAATGGACACTTTTTAAAAAACGCTAAACACAACGACTTCTACAACGGCGCTTAACACATTACGTTAAATATGAACACGCATGCCGAAAACTCCCGCCGCATCACGCGGCCGGATCCGGACTAGTTTTATATTAAAGTGCAAACTAAAATAGAATATATATATATATATATATATATATATATATATATATATATATATATATATATATATATATATATATATATATATATATATATATATAATAGTAATAATAATAATAATAATAATAATAATAATAATAATAATAATAATAATAATAATAATAATAATAATAATAATAATAATAATAATAATGAAAAGATTGATTTTAATCTTTTTAATTAAAAGTTTGACATATATGTTCACGTCATCTTGATAATGAATTATAAACTGCTATGAAGTAATTGATACTCCGTAACTTTTAATTTTATATTTACCATATAAGGGAGTATTTTATACTCCATCCGTCCCACAATAAGTGTCATGTTTGATTTTTGAAGGTGTTACTTTTAAAATTTTGGCTTCAAATATAATTGTTTATGAATACACATTTTAAAACCGAATCTATTCAGAAAAGTTTAATTAAATATTATATAACACAAACAAAAATATTTGAAGTCAAAATTTTAAAAGCATGACCTTGAAAAGTCAGACATAACACTTATTATGAAACGGATGGAGTATTCAGTTCATTTTAAGAACATAATTTTTGTAAGTAACAACTACTTATTGCGACTATTTAATCATAAAGAATGTTGCCTCACATTCCACATTTTGTTACTTCATCTACTGTGACTCTTTAATCGTCTACCGAGAAGCAACAACTGCTTACTAGCTTAACGCACCTCTCCATCTGAATACTTGTCGCCTGCCTCACATTACATTGTTTCATCAAATTCATTTTTAGATTTCATCATAATTAGCGTGTCAAAAACAAAAATGGATAAATCTGGAAGTTAAACATTGTCATCAGTGATCGATGATAAACCCTACCACTCAACCACCAAAATCATCCACCAAACCGGCAACACCTCTGACCCCAACAACTCTTTAATCTGAACCTATAGTATTGGATACAACAACAATAACTAGTTTGGCAATAAACAACTCATGACAGTTAAAAAATGCAATCTTCTATTTGTCTAGTTTGTAATGAGGACATGCATCATGGAAAAGCATTGAATGAACACCTTAGGTAGCATGTATATCAAGAAAGAAAATGGCCAGTCAAGCTGTTAAGGCGCTAGAATTAAGCGTTGAATTTAGAGGATGGTGCTTCTTCTAAGAGAATGAAAGTTCTTGATCTTAACAAACTGCCTTAACAAGACTAAAATACATATGATCATGTGTTCCTTTTCTTTTTTCTTTTTTTGATAAACCAACTTTATGTGTTGAGATATTATGGCATGGGTTGAATTTAAGATTAAATAATTATTGTAGCAAAGCAGTTACACAATCAAATTTAACGATTGTAATATTTTCCTAGAAAAACAAATAAAAGGTTTTGACCAGATAAAAAGTAATTAATGAACTTCATATTTCTTTATTATTAACCCTTAACCCTTATATACTAAAAGAGTGAGAAAGTGTGTAGTTTTAATTATATCTGATTGTAGTTTTGAGTTTACTTTCACATTACAATTAGTCCCTCAACTTCGGTTATATTTACATGACGACCCCTCAAGTTTACACTTTTTCAGGGGTTAAAATTGTAAATGTATTATTTAATTAAAATAAAAGAAACTAATTTCACCCGAATTAATAACGGGCCCTATCTTCTCGCTGGGTGCGAGTTAAATTTTTCCGAGAACACTATTCAATTCGGAAAAATCTTACGAACCCAACGAGACTAACTATACGCGAAACGGACAATTTTTAAAAAAACACTAAACACAACGACAACCCGTATCTTTCCGCTCGCCACGAGTTAAATTTTTTCGACGGCAGCGTCAGACTCGAAATAATTTTATGAACAAAGCGACACTAACCACTTTCGAAATAGACACTTTTTAAAAAACGCTAAACACAACGACAGTCCGTATCCTTCTGCTCGCCGCGAGTTAAATTTTTCCGACAACACCGTTACACTTGAAAAAATTTATTGAACAAATCAAAACTAACTACTTTCGAAACGGATACTTTTTAAAAAACGCTTAACACAACGACATCTAAAACGGCGCTTAACACATGGGCCGTATTCCCCTCTGTAAATACACAACGCTACGTTAAATATGAATACGCAGCCCGAGAGCCCCCGCCGCAACGCGCGGGCCTGTCCGAACTAGTTTATTTACAAAAGGCAAATAATATACATTAATGATTTAAAAATTACATATTTAACTAACTCGATTCCAAATGACAGAGTTTTAAAATTATTAGTCATTATTGTAATATCTTCTTAAGTTAAAAGATAGCCGAACCATAGTAACAATTATTATATTTTCCGAACAAAATCAAATAAGTTATATATATATATATGTATATATATATATATATATATATATATATATATATATATATATATATATATATATATATAGTTTCTATTAAAATCCTACAATTATGATGTCATTATTAGGCTAACTCCTTTGCTAAGAAAAAATCAAAAATAAAAAGAAAAAAATCTAAGTCACTTAGATGATATCATTAATCCTAAGTATTTTATAATTAAAAAAATTGTATTTATAGTAACTAATTATTTAATAACTTAAATAAATTATTACTCCGTAATTTTCTATTACCCTTTAATTTTCATAATGTTGATGTCACTATTTTATATTAATATTAATATGAATTCTAATTAAAAAAAGATACAAAATAAAAATAGATATAAAGCTCTAATGATTATGTTATCCTTTCACTAATTACACTTTAATTTTCATAATGATGTTGTTTTTATTTTATATTAATATTAATTCTAATTAAAAAAGATACAAAATAATAACAAATAAATGCCGATAATATATGAATGACGATTTGGAAGGCAAAAATAATTAATAAAATATCATTTAATATTTAATATGGTATTATTGTTTTATAAATATATATCTCGGAGAATCTCCACCATATATTATCACAACTATTTTTCTCAATATGTACAAACATTTACAACTATTTTTCTCGATCTTCACCATATTATCCAATGACCTTTTGTTTCCAAAAAGCAGGTACAAACCTCCATGTCATTGTAAATGGTTTTTTCAAAGAATTATTCTCTTTTATGCGTTGTTTGATGATGAAATTTATCACACCTGGAATGTTTTATTATTGTATGTTTGTTAAAGAACAAGAATATGAAAATCGAACATACGTCATATCATATTGTGACTATTTAAAATGCAGGTATATACTATGTTAGAAGAATTCAAAAATAATCATGATTTTTGCAAGGTTAACCAGATATTTTCAATCCCTCTTTTAATGTTAAATAAGTACCATTTATGACAAAGAAAAAAGTAGTAGTTGTAATGAAAATTACAGGAATGTGGTGGGAGAATGAATGTAGTTTAATTATTTTGGCCAGGTTAACATTGGCAAGTTTCTTAGTCAAAATTTGTGGTCACACGGGTCATTAAACTAAATGACTTTAATATTTACATTCACTTAATATCTACAATATATCATTATACTGTTTCGTTTAAACAAACCCGTAATTCTACGGGTCATTTCACTGGTATATATATATATATATATATATATATATATATATATATATATATATATATATATATATATATATATTAACCATTAATTAATCAAGTATTTAAAACCTATTAAGCACCTTTCAATGACTCAATATATTCAACTTAAACATATATGATTAATTCCAATTTCATTCCAATATATTCTCTTTATTAATATTTTTATATTATATATATTAATTATATATTAAAGATTTTTTCCACACACACACACACACACATATATATATATATATATATATATATATATATATATATATATATATATATATATATATATATATATATATATATATATATATATATATAAAACTAAAAATTAAATTGAGATAAGGATAGAGTTACCAAATTAAATAGAGACGTTTAATATATTTCTCATTGTCACAATTGAAAATGATGTTTTTAAATACAAACATATCAAGCCATTTCATATATATATATATATATATATATATATATATATATATATATATATATATATATATATATATATATATATATATATATATATATATAACGTTATTTGAAAAAATTTATAAATGAGTTTTAAAAATATGCGAAAAATCTTATTCCGATAAGATTTTGGTCATACGCAAATTGCAATGCCGCAAAAGTTACTTGCGATTTGTTACCTTCAATTAATCTTGGGTGGAAAATCGAGTTTAAAACATGATAGAGAAGAACTTTGCGGTCCAAGAATTTATCGGGGCGACTTGAAATTTTTTGTATGACCGTGAAGTTCTTCTCTATCATGTCATAAAATCGATTTTCACCCAAAATTTATCGACAGTCACGAATCGCAAGTAACTTTTGTAGCTTTGCAATTTGCGTATTGCGTATGACCAAAAATCTTACCGGAATAAGATTTTTCGCATATAGCTTTTTTAATTTTTATACATTTTTTTCAAAAAATCTGTATATAGAATAAAATGGTTTGAGAAGTCTTATTTCACACCCATAATCGTCCTGTCTATTTAAAAACATTGTTTTCATTTGTTAGTTTTCAATTTTTTTTTTGTCAATTTTAGAAAGATAGATTAAACGTCGCTATTTAATTTAATAACTCTATTCTTATTTAAATTTAATTTTGGTTTTAAAAAGATATATAACTTATTTGATTTTATTCTAGAAAATATAATGATTGTTACTTTTGTTTGACTATTTTCTAACTTAAGAACACAATATTAAAACGGACAATAATGACTAATAATTTTAAAACTTTTTCATTTGGAATCTAGTTAAATATGTAGATTTTAATTAACTTCGTGTAAGTTGTTTTTTGTAAATAAATAAAGAAATCTGAAATTCATTAATCATTTTTTATCTGCCTAAATCTTTTTTTTTTTTTTTTTTTTTTGTTTTTTTGTTTTTTAAAAAATATTACAATTGTTGAATTTGATTGTATAACCACTTTGTCACAATAATTATTTAATTATAAAATTTAATACATGCGATAATATTCCAACACATAAATTTATTTTCTGTAAAAAGGAACACATGATCCTATTCATTCAGTCTTCTAGTTGAGGCCGTTTGTTAAGATCAAAAAACTTTCATTCTCTTAGAAGAATTGAAGCAGCCTCCTCTGAATTCACATTAACGCTTAACTGTAGCGCTCTTGCAACTTGACGGGCCATTTTTCTTTCTTGATATGTATGCCATCTAAGGTGCCCATTCAAAGCTTTTTCATGGTGCATGTTCTTATTACAAACTGGACAAATAGAAGATTTTGTTTTTTTAATTGTCATGGGTTGTTTAGTGTCAAAAGGAATACTAGTTGTTGTTGTTGTAGCCAACACTGTAGGTTCAGATTGAGGAGTTGTTGGTGTTGGAGGCGTTGCCAGTGTGGTGGATGATTTTGGTGGTTGGACGGTAAGTTTATCATTGATCACCGATGACAGGGTTTTACTTCCGGATTTATCCACGTTAATTATGATGAAATCTGAAAATGAATTTGATAAAATAATGTAATGTGAGGCTGGCGAAGAGTATTAGGATGGAGGGAGGTGTTAAACTAGTAGGCACCACGTGCTTTTTGTGTTCCTGGTAGATGATTAAATAGCCACAACGATTGAAGTAACGAATTGTGAGACAACATTCTTTGTAATTTAATAGCCACAATAGATATTTATTACTCACAAAATATATTATCTCCTTAAAAAGAGCCAAATATAAAATCATCATATATATGGTAAATATAAATATCAAAAGTTAATCAATTACTTCATAATCGTTAATAATTGATTGACTAGATGACGTAGACATATAGGTCAAACACTTAAATAAATAAAAAGATTCAAATCAATAACATATACGGAGTATCATATTTTAGTTTGTACTTTAATATAAAATATAAATATAAATATAAATATTATATAATTTAATATTAAATACAACACATATCGTTCGAATATAAGTAATATCATACATAGTTTGATATTTATGTTTAGGGAAATACATTCAAAATAAATTTAACTTAAATTACATGTTAAATGTTAAATTCCTCATATAAATTTTCACCATACTCGGATAATAGATTTGTCTTTAAAATTAACAAATTATAAATTTCTTCCTTATATGATAAAATAGAAAAACTAAAAAACTAATCTTTCACGCCATAATAGTTAATTACAGAAATGGTGAGGTGATATAGGTAAGTACGTACAATAAAAGTTAAAAGGTAATATTTCCATATAAATAAACCAATATTTTGTAACATGAAATATATTTATATTATTATTCACTAAGTATTTAATATAGATAGCAACTAGCTTAAAGACCCGTGAAATCACGGGTTTGTTGAATAGAAATTTTTAAATAATATATTTAATTTAACAATTGTTATATAAGTTGAAAAAGTAAATGGTCATGTAGATATAAATCTTTTTTTTTTTTTTTTTTTTTTGTTATATATCATTTGAATACAACTATAGTAAGCATATTTGAAAGGAAGGTGATTAATATTGGGAACAACAACATGGGACTTCTTGGCAAACAACACAATGTTTACATCTCATAAAGAAAATACCACATAATTTTTAAAGACTCAGTGACGAATAAGACCATAGTTCAAAATCAGTTTCAATCATATTCACAGGATAACATGAACTTCTTGGTAAACAATACAGTGTTTACATTTACATTCAGTTGTTACATTACATTTACCAACTCATAGATGCAAACATGTCCATTTAAAAATATTAAGCAAGTGTAACATGAAATCTTGTTATAGTGTCTTCGTTCATGGCGCACCAATTTGACCCAAAACTACGGGTCAAAATGGGTCGAGTGAAAACTACGGGTTTTCCCCCGCCCATTTCCATCCCTTATTATCGAGTTACCGAACTCAAACGAATTTAAATAGGCAACTCAAAGGCAATTGGCTATTTGGTGAGAAGCACCATCATAAGTTTGGTATAGGTCAAAATGGGTCGAGTCAATATGGAACACCTTATGTCCTGAATTAAATTTATACTAATATAAAGGAACCGTACCTGACAATATACATCAAAATTAAATGTTATTTACATTCACAAAGCCTTGACATGGGTCAAAATGGGTAGGGTCAATCTAGAAAACCTCTTGTACAAAATTAGCTTTATACATAAATGATATTTAAAGGACTGATTTTTTCAATTGCTTAAACATTAAACAAATCTGAGCAAATCCACTCTATGATTAACATGCAAGAACTACTTGCTTTGCTTATAGACACTCACCAAAATGTTATGTGATCAAATCTTCTAAGTTAACTTAATATAAACTACGGAGTACATTACTAACAAAATGTATCTACAAATGGGTCAAATAAACTGAAAACTAAAACTACAAATTGTTAAAAAGTTCATCGTTTGATGAAAGGCTGTAGATCCACATAAAATGCAGCAAACCATAAAAAATCAAGTATTAAAATAATTAGATATATAACATTAAAATTTACTAGAGAAAAAAAAAGGAAATTTTACTAATCCTCAAACACAAATACATCATGAATATGAGCAAAAAGAGAGGCTAAAACCTTAACAAATGATCACCGCCATGCTCATTTTCCTCTCTTTTCAAGATACCATCTTAAGAACTAATTACAAAATCAACAAATAGATAAATAGATATAAATAAAAGGTCCTTTACCGAATTATGACAATCATTTCTTAACACAGGTTGTGAGTCCAGGCAGTCCATCTATAACAATCAACATCAGCACCCTTTGTTCACACATGTTATAACTGTCATGCATCAACAACATACATTTTGCACAAAAGAGGGCACCACAATGTATAATATTTGACCTTGATTGATAAGGTTCAGTCTACATCATAAGCATCAACAAAAAGCATACTTGACTCCTGCCTTTTATATAGCATATAGATAGATATTGTTAGCTTTCTGGTAGTATGAAATACTCGTAGTGACTTAATCATTAACATTATAAGAACAACATAAATAAATAGATTAATAAGTCAACTTCATTATTAATATATACCTGGCCTGCGAGGGGCTGCAAAGGTTCACAATGCCCTTTGCAGCGGTTAAAACACTGACATGCCAACCTATCACCATAACACTCAGTTAATTTACTAACAAAGAAAAGTATATAACCAATAACAAATGATCCACATCAATCAACAATAATGGTTATACAACGAATGTTTCTGTTACAGGTTTTAGTCATTGTATGACAATTAATATAAGAAATCCTTTATTCCTTCACAATATCGAAACAATCACAAGAAACTTAAGCATAAGAATATGATTTGCAACAAATCTAACCACCCCAGGCTAACTATGAAGTTGCCTTCTTCAATTAAAAAACTTTTGCATTGTATCACATAAGAACAAAACCTGCAGTGTAAGTTTCAGCCGTCAAACTAAACATCAAAATATATATCAAAACTTTAACAAAAGATACTTCTTTTGTAAGTTGAAAGGTAGGAGAATATGCAAAATGGGTCAGGTTTCACAACTTTTTTTAAATGCATACCCATGCCTAATAAATTAATAAAAACACTTGGATTATTATTGCAATAGAACTTCATTGGTAAGCAGAACAAAAACACTTTGTCTATTCATAACATTTTATTAGGTGTTACTGTATGCCATGATAACGGGCAAAAACAACATGAGAACCATTTCACCTACTCCACGCCAAGTTTTGTCCTCTATGGAATCATCTAAATGTCATGCAAAACTTTACTTTAACATCGGTCAAAACTAAAGATAGTGTACAGATTACTCTGCCATGTTCAAAACTATAAGATATATAAAGAAGACTGAAAAAACCATTTGAATGTCAAACATTTTTCACACATAAATCATATGTGCAGCTTTGTGTGTTCCAAAATAGCATAATTTCACTCCAAGTATCTACACACAAAATATACTTGGTGTAAGCAAATATTTAAAAAGAAGCACTTATCTTGTGATATCAATCAACAGAATTCAATCATTGAAGAAGTTTGAAAATAATATAGCAAATCTCATAAAAAAACTCCATAAGCCTAACATTGTCGAATCTAAACAAAATATAACCAATATCAAAATTTGAAGAAAGATTGAAACACAAAATTCAAAAGAGGCTGAAAACAATATAGCAATACCTCAATTCAATGAATGAAACCCTAAAATAAATAAATGGAATCATAGACTTACAAAGTCGTATTTGAAACTCACGATCCCCAAATTCAGAAAATCGCAGAAAGCGGAAATTAGAAGTAATAATCGAGTAACAACACATAAACCCTAAATTATTTGGAGAAAATAAATCCTAACCTGAAAGGAAGAAGCTGCTGATGATTCGTTAGAAAATGTGTAAAGCTCAAAAAGAACCTAACCTGAAAGGAAGAAGAAGAAGCTGCTAATAACTGTTGTGTTGCAATCAAAGGAAAAAGGATAAATAAAAGGGAAAAAAACATAAAAATTATACGAACCTAGTTTTAGATGCAGATTTAATTTTGGAGTAGATTGAAACAATAAGCCTAGAATATTCAAATATGTTAGCTTTCATCATCAAATAATCAAATATCAAATAACATTCATCATATCACAGGTAAAAAAACAAAATAAAATAAAATAACGTGGTTGTAGAAGCAAATTTTATGACACGTGTTTTGATTAAGTAAAAATTAAGGAGGATTAGCTAAATAATAAAATGACAAAATTGCTGAAATATTTCTTGTGGTTTGTACCAAAATGCTAGTTTCGTCCCTGTGCTTTTTTTTTGATGGATTTGATCCCAGCGGTTTGTAAAAGTTACTGATTTAGTCCCTCTGACCGACGGCCGTAAAAAAGGCCGTTAACTCCAGTCATGTGCCAGACATGTGAGGGTATTTTTGTCAGCTTCTTTCATTTATTTGCAAAATTGCTGAAATGGTCCCTGTGGTTTGTACCAAAATTGCAGAATTGGTCCTTGTGGTTTGTTTAAAAATGCTGGGTACACACTGTCAATTATTCAAACTCAGATCCAATACACTTATTCATATTTCACAAAACACAAACTCAATTCCTATCATTATCATTTATCATTCAGAATAAATATCACAAATACAACAACAAATCAACTTCAACAGATTCATATACATGCTATTTGCTACAGTACTCGATTATGAATTTCATCATCATGCTTAAATCTCAGATTTCTCAAGTGATGTTCATTTACATGAATTAGATACATAATCATAATCATTATCAAAACCTGCATCTCGTTGATCACTATAAGCAACAAACATATTCAAAATTCAGTTAATTCATCTCGAGTTTATCATGAACCAAAAACTCATGGATTTTTTTTATCTCCTGAATTATTTAGGAGTTTTCAGAATAAATTGAGCACCGATCTGGATTTCTCATCATTTACTCAAGGTAATAGAAGCTTTATTTTAGATTGAGATTCATCACAGAGCTTGAAAACACAAAGTCAAAGTTCGAACCATTCCGGTCAACATTTTGATTGAGTCGAATCAGTAACATTTAGATGAAAAGGATGATTCTCGAGCATTCAGGAGGTGATTATGAGAAGATTTCATGTTGATGATAACACCTTAAACGCATCTGAAGATGATTTTGATTTTGGTGTTCATATGATGAAAAATGACTCGATTCATGGTGATTTCTAAGATTTGATGATGTTTTAGTTATAGACTCTTCACAAATCTTGTTAGACACTGCTATTGGAATTAAGTTCCAGTGATTTTCAGTTTTAATTTGATCAATCAATAAAAGAGGATGAATCAGAAGCAGGTTGAAGATGAAGAACACTCGATCAAACAACATGGACCAATTCTGCAATTTTGGTACAAACTACAGGGACCATTTCAGCAATTTTGCTAATAAATGAATGAAACTGACGAAAATACCCTCACATGTCTGGCACATGACTGGAGTTAACGGCCTTTTTTGACGGCCGTCGGTCAGAGGGACTAAATCAGCAACTTTTACAAACCGCCGGACCAAATCCATCAAAAAAAAGCACAGGGACGAAACTAGCGTTTTGGTACAAACCACATGGACTATTTCAACAATTTTGTCTAATAAAATTAAGGAGGATTAGCTAAATAATGACATCATCATTTTAGCAATATAATAGAATCTATAGATAGATAGATATCATATATAATATAGTATTTAAATTAAGTGAAATATATTCTAAATATATTAACTTAAGTCTACATGTTAAACGTCTCAAACTTTTCCATATAAATATTTTTCATAAAATCAATAACATATAAATTTTTCCATATATGATAAAAAGATTAAACCTAATCTTTCTTGCCATAAACTAATAATTTATTAAATATTGACGTGACGATATGGATCTATCATTTACATTAAAATTTTAAGGATTATTAGTGAGGATAAATATCATAAAAAGGTGTTGGCTAGACAGTTAAATGACATACGCGTGAAGAAGTGGAAAAGCTATTCGAGTGAACAAATAGAAAAGATTAATCGAGTTGCCAGACTCCTTGCAATGAGTGTTAATGTGAATGGACGGGGTTCTAATGGAAGACTCAGATGAGTAGGATCATCATGGAGTTTTTGGGTGAACCCATATTAGCAAAAGGTATTTCATTCTAATGTTTCTAAAGATATATATTTTAAGAAAATTGGTCAAAATGCTCCAATATTTGGAACTCTTTAATAGTATGCCCTAAAAAAATTGAAATTGCAAGATATACCCCATGTCAACGCATCACGCACCACACATGATGTGTATGACATGGTGCTGATGCGTGTCACCGAGCAATTAAGGTTTACAAGCACGTGCCTACCCAGCACGCACTAACCATCCATAAACACGCACCATGTGTGTTGCCTTTCTAATATGGCTGCTCATTCCAGTTTTAAACTTCCAAACACACCAATAACCGTATAAGCACGCACCCACGACTTTTTTTAAAAATCGATCATTTCATCAATTTTTTTCTTGTCGCTCACTCGGTTCTCGATATACTTCAACCTACGATCGTGATTATACCTCAGTTACCAATATCATACACAAAATCAAGCATCAAAAAACCATAATGGTCTTTAGAGTTGTTGAACGAGGGAAAATTCGTCAGATCCGACTTATTAAAGTGTCTGATCAAGAAATTGGACATTGACACATCACCCACAATGTCAAACAAATAGGTAAAATCGATATTACATTCGTTTGATTCGTTATTGTTGCATACATTTCGTCGAACACTTGGTGTGCGTTTAAGTTACCAATCAATTGGGTGCTTATAAGTAATATAGATTAGTTGGGGTTGCTGTTATATTGTCTTTGACGTTGTTTATACTTAGTTTAGTTCTTATGTCTTGTAAAGCAAACGAAAAACTCATTTTTGAGTCGTTAATGTATCAACCGACAAAAAAGCAAGCTGCACGCACCACACACAGAACATTCTGCAACGTGCGTGGTGTGGGCATGTGGGGTGCCTGATGCATGCTAGTGGGTATTTCTTTTCTTTTTAACATTTTTTGATGGTCGTTGTTTGTTTTCGGGAACCTCACTTTTGGCTTTTAGCGTCTTAATAATCGACAATAAATCAAAAAAGGTGATATACGGGATTCCAGTTTTGCCTTTTAGATCTTGATAATCGAAAAATTGTCAGGAAATTTTATCTAGAATATCCTTATCTTTTCCCGTGAATCACGCACCACCCACGATACCAAACGCAAAGTGTGTGTTGCGCTATGCGCAATGCGTACTATTCAGTATAATAGCTCAGATGCTACTATGATCGGTGACACGCATCACGCACCATGTCATACGCATCGTGGACAGGGGCTATATCTTGCAATTTCGATTTTTAAGAGCATATTGTTAAAGAGTTCCGGAAGTGGGGGCATTTTGACCGATTTTCTCTATATTTTATAGTTTTGAATTTTGCTACGATAGCCCTAAGGGCTTTCATTATTGCGCTTAAAAGTGTTGTAAATTTTAGTAACAGCGTTATAAAAAATCAATGTTTAACTTTCAGGTACAACCATTTCATGCACACTAATAATAACTCTAAAGGCTGTCGTTAGCAAAATCATATTTATAACGTTACTTATTATTATTGTTGACCGAGTTAAAAAGAAAAATTTCTACAAAACTCCCAAAACTTCACTTCTCTAGTTGTTTACTCCATTCCTATCTCCCAAATAAAATAAATAAATAAACGAGCCCATTTGTTTACAATCTTAACCAACCAAAATAAAGCCCAATTACTAAAACTGGCCCGGTTTAGGCCCACGTACACAGAACCTCAGACTCTTACATGAGCAAATGGGATAAACCCCAAGGAGAAAAATCTCTTCCTCAATCTTACCCAACTTCACAAATATATACACACACGACACTTCAATTTATAATATTTTTTTATTACAAATTTCATTCATTTCTTGTGAAATTGAACTTCATCTGCAGGTATTTGTGGTTTACATTTGTTGTAACTTTTTCATGTAACCAATTGTAATTATAATTTTGTTATTGAACCTATGTGTGATAATTTGGCCTGCACACCAGGTGTTTGATGAAATGTTTATATAACAAAAAAAAAAAAAAAAAAAGAGATAGTATTTTGTAAGTAGAACAAAAAAGCAAGAAGACTTGTGAACCTTCGTTTTGTTCCATTAATTATTAATTAAAGTGTTTATAACAAAGAAATATCATGTGTATGCTTAACCAAAAATTAGTAATAAGTACTGAATTAATTTTGATTTATTTTAGGTTTCTACTATTAGGAACATTATTTAGTTGAAATTTGACTACAAATTGTGCCTGTCATAGATAATTTGCATAGTTAACAAATAAACATGTGGCTGCATCAGAAAAAAAGTATTTAAATGAAGCTATCTTTATGGAATAAAAACTTTTTATACTTATTTTTATGACTATTGTACCTTGTTAATGAACTAAAAGGATCATTTTTTAATCTTCTATTTTTTTTTTTTTTTTTGAAATTTATTAATCAGCTATTACTTGCTGCCAAAGTATGATAACTGTATGAAAACAATTGTATAGCTGATCTGAATATATTTATTAAACTATTATTTTGATATTATCTTGTTGTAGACATTTCACATTTGACAGTTTGGACTATTTATCAGAATCCTGGATTTACCAATTTGCCACTGAGTCTCAGTGAAGCTCAAAATGGCAATGCCCACTTTCAATGCCATATCGCATTGTCATCACAGGCTATGGTGGCAACCCAACACTTCGAAGCTTCCCGTTTCTTGCTTTATGCCTCCTCCTACTTATTCAGGTCGATAAAGTTCTGTATTTTTTATTATTCTTTTAGTTTATTATTTATTTTTAAAGCTACTAATGATTTTGTACTAAATTATACTGTCTTTATTTATCGTACTTTAGGTACTCATGGATCTAGAGCAGGCCAAAAGCGATCTGGAAGACTTGAAGGGGCTGGAAAGAGCATGGAAGATTCTGTGCAGCGTAAAATGGAGAAGTTTTATGAAGGGTCTAATGGCCCGCCATTACGCATACTTCCAATTGGCGGTTTGGGAGAAATTGGAATGAACTGTATGCTTGTTGGGAATTATGATCGTTATATTCTGATTGATGCTGGTGTCATGTTCCCCGAGTAAGTTTTTGAATGGCGGTGGTAGGTAAATGTGAAATGCGTATCCTATAGCTGGAAATGGGTGGTTTGGGTAATGGTTTTGAGTTGATGCGTATCCTATAAACATGAAGAAACCTTCAACCCATTTGACCCGTTCTTTTAATAATTACGCTTATTTGTAAGACCCATTTGATATTTAAAGTAGCTAAGACCATTAGACCACCCATTCTATAAGTAACGGGTCGAAATTCCCACCTCTTCAGTCTCCTAAGCTCATTCAGTCACTAATAATTTACGCATGTGCTTTATAGTATTAAACTAATCATATTGATTAAGTCATAAACTTCATGTGTAAAATTGTTGAGACACCACTTGTGGTAGTAATTTTATGTTCTCTTGTCTAGGATTAATTGATCATGATAAATTCGAATTTGTTTTCAGCTACGATGAACTCGGTGTTCAGAAAATTATACCAGATACAACATTTATAAAGAAATGGAGTCATAAGATCGAAGCTGTTGTTATTACACATGGGCATGAAGATCACATTGGTGCCTTGCCTTGGGTACACTTTCTTACTCTGCATATGAAACAATTTTTGGTGGCAGAATTTTTGTTGCAGTGATTAATTAGCATATTTCACTAATCTCTAATATTATTTGCGTGTCATTTAATCGTCTCTTATATTTTATCACTAATTCATCACTGTGTTACCAGGTTATACCAGCTTTGGATATACGTACACCTATATTTGCTTCATCCTTTACAATGGAGGTCCGAATATCTTCTTAACTTTTTTATTTCTTTTCTATATGCACATTTTACTCGTGTGTAGTAATCTGAGGTGGCAGTTTTGACTTTCAACTTATGACCTATTCATTTATACATATGGGTGGACTCGGTGTAAGTTCTATTTATTGTGATCGAATTGGCTAAATCAGTCAGACAAGTCAAAATTTTCTCAAAGTGCGTTTTTAGTGTGAAAAGCCTCCTAATTTGTTTAATACCAATTCTATTAACTTTTGACGTAATGTGATTATTATAATCTTTTCTGCAACTAGTTCGTCATACAATAACTAAAACCTTTTCAACAAGGGTCATAAAAAATTGACATGTGCAAAAATCTTTGCTTTTTGAGCTGTACCTGACCCTTATAAACGCTGCCGACCCACCCATTTTACCACCTGTACTAGAAATAGTCGGGCATCAGATAGCTAAGACTCATTATTTTGAGCAGCTCATTAAGAAGCGTTTGAAGGAATCTGGGATATTCGTGCCATCCAGGCTCAAAACATTCAAAACAAAAAAGAAATTTGTAGCTGGGCCATTCGAGATCGAGCCTATTAGGGTTACTCATTCTATTCCTGATTGTTCTGGATTGGTTCTTCGGTGTTCCGATGGTATTATACTTCATACTGGGGACTGGAAGGTATGTCTAACGTTTCTACGTTAATGATTGTTCTTGAGTGCAATATAATGTATCTAAAACTTCACATTTAATAACAGATAGACGAATCACCCCTTGACGGGCAAGTTTTCGACCGTGAAGGCTTAGAAGAACTCTCAAAAGAAGGTGTGACACTGGTAAGTCCATATATATTTTGGTGATAGATATTGACAAATAGGTAAACTCAAGGTTGCAAAAATTGGGGAGTACTCAGGGACTACTCGGATGTTGACCAAGTTTGACTTTAACCGATTTTGAGCGAATAATCCCGAGTTTTGGCCGAGTTTTGACCAATTTTCCGAGTAATCCCGAGTTTTGGCCGAGTTTTGACCAGTTTTCTGAGTAATCACGATTTTTGGTCGAGTTTGACCAAGTCTGACCGAGTTTGACTAAGTTCTCACCGAGGAATCCCCGATTTTCAAAAACCGAGTACTCGCCGAGTGATTCCGAGTTCTGCAACACTGCTGGCGTAATCTTAAACTTGACTTTTCATGGAATGTAGGAATCATTTAATTCTTTATTTTATCAAAGAAAGATGAAGATATAATAGATGACACTATATTTCATTCTTATGTTTCTCAGATGATGAGTGACTCAACAAACGTACTCTCACCTGGAAGGACAACAAGCGAAACCGTGGTAGCAGATTCACTATTACGGCATATTACATCTGCAAAAGGGAGGGTTATCACTACTCAGTTTTCGTCAAATATTCATAGACTTGGAAGTGTTAAAGCTGCAGCTGATTTGGCTGGCCGGAAGTTGGTATGCCGTTTTTCTTATTTATCGTGTGCATTTTGTCCGTCTTTTCAATTTTTTTTGTGCGTTTTTACAAGATAAATTGTTTGTTTCCGATTGAAGTACCATGGTTGGAAAAACCATAACTAGATACAGGAGGTGGCAATTTTTGCCAACTTATTTTTTAAATGGGTCGAATGAGTTATTTACAACATAAGACTGGTCATACAAAACGAATTAGCTAGTAAGGGAACAGGTAAAATGGGAAGAAAACTGCTCAAAGGGTATTTCTAGTCCATGTATTCCTAAGTCATTCTATTTGAAGTTTCAGAAAAAAAAAAAAAAAAAGTAATTTTGGCATAATCCAACCCAATACAACCTGGTTCTACCAACTGTTTTAAAAACAAACCCTGATTAAGCCCGATAAATCCCCAATCACTCCTTTTCATGAACAAGCCAATCCGATTTTCAAAATTCCGTTAATCTGTCAACGTCGGTTAATGGGTCAAAATTGGATTTGTTGGTCTAAGTCAAAATTGCTCAACATTTTAACATGAATTTAAACAAGAGTTTTAAACATATAATTAGTTTGACAATTATGTTTATGTTTATGGTTTTCTTCTATATTTACACACATAATTTTGAAATTCATTATTTGAATTTATAAAAAGTCCAATCCGATTAATTTCAGTTAATACCTAAATTGCCGATTACTCCCTCCAAAGTCCTAACCGATAACTCCCGAGTAGTGTGTTTTGCAACCTCGATTCCACCCACACAAAATTTGACCCGCTAGTCCGTTACCCAACCCAGCAAACCGCTATAAACCTTTTGTTGGATGGGAGATGATGCCATTTAATTTCAGGTATTTGTTGGGATGTCTTTAAGGACGTACCTCGATGCAGCATGGAAAGATGGAAAGGCACCAATTGATCCTTCAACTCTCGTAACGATCTTGGACTGAACTTATCTTCTTTGATTCGTATCATTTAATTTTCTTTTCACTATTATTATTTCTCTTTATTTGATAGGTAAAAGTAGAAGATATTGATGCTTATGCTCCTAAAGATCTAGTAATTGTCACTACCGGCTCTCAAGTAAGTTTCGATAATCGGCACACTCGGAAAGTCAAAATGTTTTTTGTATTCATAACTCCGTTACTTGTGTCAGGCAGAACCTCGTGCTGCACTTAATCTTGCATCATACGGAAGTAGTCATTTTTTCAAGTTGAACAAAGAAGACACAATTTTGTATTCTGCTAAGGTAATTACTTATCTCGATCAATTTATTCTATCTATCATTGTAGAGGTGAGATGCAAATTTTCACCAGGGCCGATTTTCAGTTATGTTCTATCTCAAGTGATTTATTATAAATTATAATGGATTAAATATCCTAAATCATGTCATTTACTACAGATATGTAGTTGTTTGACATATTTGATGCATTAGTTATTTATCAAATTGTATTTATAGTTTGTAATGTATACAGTATATTAAAATCGACTACATCGTAGCAACTCACTCTGTAAATCACTGTATTTGACTCAGATCTTTTTTGAACCATTACCCACATTGACAGTTTTCATCTATTTTATTGATTCAAATAGCTTGCTATACGATTGTGACATTATCTTGTTTTCGTGTCATTCATAGGTGATCCCTGGTAACGAGTCTCGTGTGATGAAAATGTTAAATCGTTTATCAGAGATTGGACCAACAATAGTAATGGGTAAAAACGAGCAGTTACACACATCGGGTCACGCGTATCGTGAGGAATTGGTAAGTTTTCGGTGTCTCAATGTATATCTCCCACGACTGATTGAAATAAGAAGCAAAATATAAAGCAGTCAAATTTAGGCTCTATTCGTTAATATCTTATTTAACTTGTAGGAGTATTAGGCTTGGTACATATAGTAAGATCCTTTTTCTACTAAACCCTATAAGTACAACTAACACACAAAAAATAAAATGTTAAATGAAAAAAACGAATAGCTGAATGTATTGTATTTGATGGAATCGAACAATTAAATTATGAAGTTCGTTTTGTAGCAAGAAGTGTTGCGGATTGTAAAACCACAACATTTTCTACCGATCCATGGGGAACTTTTATTTCTCAAGGAACATGAAGTGCTCGGTAGATCAACTGGAATTCATCACACTGCTGTAAGTCACTGCTACTTGCAACTTGCTGATTAGCACAAGTTCACATACGTGTGTGTGTGCCCGCGCGCGTGTATACTGAAACTTATGAAAACAGGTCATAAAGAACGGAGAAATGCTCGGGGTTTCTCATCTGAGGAACAGAAGAGTGTTGTCTAATGGTTTCGCAACCTTGGGGAAAGAGAATTTGCAGGTTTCTGTGTTTTTTCTTTTTGTTTGTCTATGTATGTATATAATGTATGTATACACAGTTTCAAATGTTGAGAAGGCTCACTGTGTAAAATTTACACAACTGCAGTTGATGTATAGTGATGGTGACAAGGCATTCGGTACATCTGCTGATCTATGTGTTGATGAAAGGATGAAGATAGCATCAGATGGAATAATTGTTGTCAGGTTAATCTCTCTACTCTCAAGCTTAGAGGTGTCAAAATGGGTTTCACGGCGGGTATTTAATTGGTAAAAAGGGTTAAATTGTGGGTATGGACTAAAACAGGCCGGGATGACCCTACATTTTTTCAGAAACATTTCAAATGCTTTTAAGTAATTCGTGTGTCAACTATGTTTACACAAATCATCTTAACTTAGTAGTTCTCTATTTTTATTTTTCAATAAATGATGTAAGAGCTTTTATGCGCTCAAATTACGGGCAACTTTCAACCCGTTTAGGTTTTTTATCCTTATCCATTTGACACGTAGTAGATGAAGAGTATCTCGAAATCACCCATTATAAATAAATCGGTAAAATATGCCACCTCTAGTCAAGATACTCGATCGCTCATTATTACTAACGTATAAATCAACTCTTTTATCTGTCTCTTGTTCAGCATTGAAATCATGCGTCCTCAATCTACAGAAAGTTTGTTTAAAGAAAATCTAAAAGGAAAGATAAGGATAACCACCCGCTGCTTATGGCTTGACAAAGGCAAACTTCTAGATGCTCTTCATAGTGCTGCACACGCTTCGTTATCAAGTATTTCTATCAAAAGTCCCTTACCTCATATAGAAAGAACAGTTTCGGAAGTTTTAAGAAAAATGGTAAGAAAGTATAGTGGCAAACGACCTGAAGTCATCACACATGCTATTGAAAACCCTGCTGCTGTGCTTGCCGATGAAATAGATGGAAAGTTGTCGGGAATTTCACAAGGTTTTGAAATGTCGTTGGGGAAAAAAGAAACGGTGGATGGCACCCCGAAAAAGAAACGCTCAAGTAAAATGCAAGAAGAAAGCAAAAATCTTGATCTTTCGTTCGGCGCACTTGAAAATGAAGGTCCCAACTTACTCTCCTTAAATCATATTCCATTTTGGGCTATGTGGTTGGGTATTTTGGAACGGGGAGTGATATGTACACAACCATTTATGTTATGTACACAACCAATCATGCTTTACAGTATTGTACACTACAACACCTACAACACTGTAAAGCATGCTTGATTGTGTACATAACAAAAATGATTGTGTACATATCATCACCCTTTTGGAGTTGAGTAGCTGTGTAACTAGTTTCAACTAACTAATGGTAACAGTTTGGCCATTTGATTAGGAAATATTCGAGCTATGAGGTCAGATAGGTAAAGTAAAAAAGAGTTGGCTTTTTATTAAATGGGTGAAAAACCAGTTCAAAAGTGTATTTTTGTTACAAAATTACAAAATACTATTTAAAGAATGTAACTTACGTAATTCTATTTGAAACAATGATTTGTTTACAAAATATATGAAGTATTCTGGACATTTGTATCTTGTTGACCAACCTGTACCCGACTTGTTCTAACCAGGACCTTCATTTTTGAATTGTTACTCAACAGGGTTGACTCACCCATTTTGCCACCTCTAGTTTCGTGGGTACCCTACCCAAATTATTAATGTAGTCTTTCAGTTTGGATATCATCTGACAAGCTATTGATTAGCGTTTGTTAGAATGAGTATGTTTTTCCACACCTCAATTTATGTCTCTCTGAGTTTTAATTGTTTGTACAGGTGATGTGATGAGTGATGACACATTGTTATCCGAGGAAGAAACTGAAAGTATTTCCGACGCAACGGAAAGCTCGATTTCTGATTCTGATGCGACAGATGATTTCTGGAAAGCACACACGAAACCCGAATCCATCGACCAATCAGAAAATGGTAGCTCAGATTCTTCAACAAAGAAGCCTGTGAAAAGAAACAGATGGAAACCAGAAGAAGTTAAGAAGCTTATCACGTTTCGTGGGGAGTTGAATAGTAGATTCCAAGTTGTGAAGGGACGAATGGCACTTTGGGAAGAGATATCGGTTAACCTTTCGAACGAAGGGTTTAATCGAAGCCCAGGTCAATGTAAATCTTTATGGGCTTCGTTAGTTCAAAAATATGAGGTTTGTTCTCCATATCGATATTAAAATTTCATGAACTTGATCTATTAATTAAACGAAAAAGAGTTATACTAAGGTGTGGTAATGTAGTACTAATTTGAGTTTTTCAATTCACTTGTTTTGTTTTTTTACTTTACCCGTTTGATTGCTCGTAGCCTGAATACCTCGTTATGAGTTGGTAATTTACAAATCTATCTTCTAAAATTTATACAAGCGAATTACAATTTTCAAGTTCTTGACATATAGAGTCAATGTTGCAAAAATTACTACTCAGGAGTGCTTGTTCGGGACTTTTTAGGGAGGACCCGATAACTCGAGGAGTACTCTGATGTTGACCATTGACCAAGTTTGACTTTGACCGCTTTTGACTGATTTTGACCTATTTTTCGATTAATCCGAGTTTTGACCGATTTTCCGAGTGATCCCGAGTTTTGGTCGAGTTTGACCGATTTAAACCAAGTTTGACCGAGTACTCGCCCAGTAATTCTTGTTCTGCAACGATCATAAGACTTACTCTTGTTTTTGCAGGAAAGTAAGAATGAACCTGAAAGCAAGAGAAGCTGGCAATATTATGCCGACATGGATAACGTTTTATCGACTCCTGATGCCATGGCAGAGAAATGATTGAAGAACTTAGCAGCATCCATTTCTTGCACTCGGGTGACTTAAAATTTTGGAAGGGACTCGCAGATGTCACAACATGGTATTCTTTAATGTTTGCTTATTCTGATATTCAGAAGAATAGGATGGCAAAGTTAATGGTAGTCTTGAGTAGCATAAATTTTGTATTCAGTGTAGAAAAACTGCATCTAGAACATAATTGTAATCTTCCACAGTAAATTAGTTGATGATGACCATCTTTTTGTCACTTCTATAAATGCCCCATAACCCATCCTTGTATTGCATGCATATATAATAGACGGTAAAATGATCAAGGTAGATCCATAGTTTTGTTTTGCTTCATGTTTGTTATGTGGTATGCTAGGTTTTGCGGTTTTGGTAAGTTTTAAGTTTGTTTGTAGAGTTCGTTGGTGCTTCATTGGTTAGTCGACCCAATTTCGTTTCGTTTCGTTTTATGTACGGTTTTGTATAGATGAGGCTCGGTGTAGATAATTTGTTTGTTAGCCCCTCTCTAGGTAGAGCTCATCGGTTTCTCTTTTGTATCTTTTGTTTGAAGACGTTTTATCTTCGAAAACGTTTCTGTATTTTATACTCCGTATAAGTTTTCGTTATTTTTGCCAAAAAGAAAATAAAAAATTACATGTATAAATGGAACCTTCCTCTACTAAATCCCGTACTGTTTTTCTAGCCCTTTCATTTTTCCAACCTTCAAGGACATCTCTTGTTCTCAAAGATCGTCCTCTTTCGTTATATTTATCGAGTTCTTATAGCCTTGTATGTCCATATTGAGAAACATATTCTTGGGCCTGGGAGCACCCTTGACAGATGCTGCTTGCAGTGGCGGATCTAGGAATGGTAGTCAGTGGTGTCACTAGTAGAAACTCATCCGTGCCTTGCTGCTTGGAACGTTAACCATACATTAGACACTGAAAACTCATCTGAGAATTCGTTGTACCAAATCCATGAGTCTGAAATATCATTGCAACTTATAGCCGAGAGCATGTTTGAAAGTTCCATAAATTGATCATTTTGACACCCTGTCTAATGTTTCTACGCCAATCCCACTTCCAACTCCCATCATTAATACGAATGCCAACTTACCAAAGAGCCTTTGGCTTAGCGGTTTCAAGGAGCTCCTCTGCCTTGAGGTCATGGGTTCGGGTTCAAGTCCTGCTTAGGACTTTGTTCGTGTAAAATTACCGCTTGTGCGCTTTGCTCAGTGGTATCCCGGATATTCGGGTTTCAGAGGTTGACACCTCCTGCGTTCACACGTCATGGGTGGTTTTCGAGTTGGCCGCGTTACCTTATGGGTGCGGATCTCGTGGTTATCTCCCAACACGTGGCATCGATATGATTGGGTGAGTGACTTTAGTTCTAGTGGGCCCCGTCAGGGACTCCCAACCTCTATTAAAAAATATACGAATATAACCGTGCATTGCTTGTCTTTATCAAGGGCGAAGAGACGAAGAAATTTGTCTTTTAAGATGAGCACGTGAAGCAATAGATCCTACTAGGGATTACTCGGCTCAAAAAACGAGTTGGATATTCAAATATACCTAAAAAAAGTGTGTATGTCGTCTTTTCTTTATTTTTCATTATGAAAGACCCAAAAACTATTATGGAAATTCTCGGTCAAAGAATATCGGAATGAAGCTCATCATTTTGTGGAGCAATTAAATCATTCAGATTATCAACCATCCAATACTAATCATGTTATTTTTATCTATAACAACTTTGGTTTCCATCTCCAGAAAATTGTGATGAGATATCGTAAAGCTTCTGTTCTTTTATGAAACCCGATCACTTCTAACATTTTATAAATTCAAACAAGTATTTAACAAACTCAAAACACAAACATAAAACCTAGAAACTGAAATACTTCAAAGTTCAACCCCATACGAGCGTAGGGTAGCATTACATTAAGAGTTTAACATAGCATAATGAAAAGTTTGTGTTGTAATCAAGTTCAGCAGATCAAGAAAATAGAGTTTGTAATAGCATCATGAACTTGATCAATTACCTGAAACTCCCCTGCACCAAAATAAAAATGAACCATGACAGTAGTATAAAAATGAACCATGAGAATAGTATCCAATAAAATGAATATGAAGAAAAATGGACAATCCAAAGGAAACATATTCTATACAATTTGGATCTGTAAATAGATTCAAATTCTTGATTGTAGCAGCGTACACTATTATATAATGCAACAGAAACTTAATAAAATTAGTTGTACCGGATAATATGTTCTTATCTGTTCACACATGCAGCTGATATTAACATTTCAGCGTGCAAGGCAAGTGCGAAGTTGCAGATGTTATAACAGAATCGTAACAAAAAGCAACAGAGACAGTTAGCATAGCTCAGTTAGTTTAGTAGCTCAGTGTATAAATAGTTAACTCAGTTGTGAAAGGAATTAGCTTTGTGAAAACACATTTCCTCTCCCTATTCTCTGTAAACTGTGAACTATCAATTGAATAACATCAATAAAAAGTTCATTTAGATTCATCACACAAAATAAGATCAATATTGGAATCTATTAATGATACATTGCGATTACACATTGACTTTATAGTTACAGTTACTAAATTATACAATTTTTTATGCATGTTAACGACATCCTTAAAGATTGTTGTTAGTAAAATTCTTAAATAATATAGTAAAACTACCGTAAAATATGAAACTTGCGTGTCTTAAGTTGATATAAAATTAGAAAAAAGAAGGGTCGCGATTTATGATCTTATTATGAGGTGATCACCCATCAACGATCACTTGATTATTGAAAAAAATTACTATTTACTTTTTAAAGTTATTTTCTATACATCTTATCAACAGTTTATGCATAGCAAACAATTTACAATAATTTCATCAAAATTGGTAATTAGATTTTTAGATATATGGTTTCATATACTGGCGTAACGGTATCTAATGTTTATAACTTTATATACATGGTTATAGATATTTATCAAGCTGAGTGGGTAATGAAGACCAGAACTGCAAGTAATCATAAGGCCACTCGCAATGCAGCCGTGAAAGGGATCGTTAACAGCCGCCACCGCTTCACTTCGATCAGCAGAAATCCGCCATTGAAGTCGCCAGTGGAGCCTGCAACGAGGCTGTTACGAGCTGATTGTGGGGTCCACTGTCCTTTCTTTTGTTTTTTTTTCTAATCAAGATGTTTGACGAGGGCTTCGATTGATGAGTTTGTGAATTATCCATGGCCATAAACATCATCAATTAGCAAAATCAAAATCGCAATGTTCAGGAAATTGATGATGAACTCAAACATTGATTGTTCGAATCAAACACTTTCAGGCCTCGAACTCTTCATAAAAGATGTTCCAAATTCGATTGCGAAAACTTGTCGATCATAATCTCCAACAGAAACATCACATAAATTGCGAATTTGATGAAGAACAAATCGGTTGACTTTTACTCCGAAACTTTGACCGTCAAATTCGGATTCAATATTTGAAGTTAGCATCTGAGATTTGGCATAGAGATTCAGGAACGAATTTAGAACATAACTGCATTTATACTATTTGTTAATTGTTCCTAAATCATCTCGAAAGGCTAAATCGGTCACGGTTTCGGTTATATGAAGAACACGATCCAAAACTCCACTGATTTGTTGATGTTTCTCTGAATAAATCATGCACGAAGGTTATGAATAGAGTTATGAACGAATTTCTGTTAGAAATTTGGATGAAGAAACATGTATTATTGAATTTAGAATTTAAGAGTATTATGATTATGAAGATATAGATACATGAAACTATGAAACTGTATGTATTTTATTTATTGTAGTTATTTTGAGGAATATTAAAATGAATTCAATTTTTAAGTTGAGATCCAAGGAATCAATTGAATCCAATTTTTAAGTCGAGATTTAAGGGATCAATCAGCGTGCGACATGTGGCGTGACAATTACATGTGATTGAAGCATATATTTTTTTTTTCAAAATGAAGATTTTTTTTCGAAAAAATATTTTTTTTGAATTTTTTTTTCCAATCACGTGTTATTAAATTTGAAATCCAGTAAATTATATGTGATTCTGCATGTCAATCACATGTGATTGTAAAAACCCAATCACATGTGATTTTGCATGTCAAATCCAATCACATGTGATTGGATATGACACGCAGAATCATATGTGATTGAGTTTATAATCATATGTGATTGAATTTTGACATGCTAAATTTAAAAAAAAAAATTCAAAAAAAAAATTTCAAAAAAAATTTTTAAAACAATTTTGAATTTTTTTTTTTAAATTTTTGAATTTTTTTTCCAATCACATGTGATTGTCGCGCCACATGTCGCGCTCTGATTGGTCTGTTGGATTTTTAATAAATTATTGGATTCAAGTGATTACAACTCTTTATTTAATAAATTAAATGGGTTAAAGTTTGAAATAGAGTGTAACATAGTGAGCGTTTAGTGAAAGGAATGTTAAAGTGTCAGTACTGATGTGGCGCTAATGTGGGGGAGAGAAGTTCAGTGAAAATCAAGAATGATAGTAAGTGGCCTAACAAGCTAATAAAAAGCAGCCAAGTGTACAAGTAACTCCAGATCATGGGCAACAAATATAATATAGGATGTTTGCTGAATACATACACTTACAATAGAATTAACCAGTTGGGCGACCTGACTTTGCGCCGGTTCTTCACCGTTGATTACCGTTAATTACATAGCTAATTATTGAGAAAGTAACTATTTATCATTTTTTTGTTTTATTTTTCGTTTTGTCGAGGAAGGACCCAAAATAGTTATGTGATTGATTTGTAATAAGCCTGAAAATAATTATTCATCATTTTTTGTTTTAGTTTTCGTCTTTTCGAGAGAAAAGACCCAAATGTTCAATCAATAAAGTGAGACGTACATCAACGAGTGGTACAAACTATTTAATAATATAGGAAAAACTATTTATAATATATATATATATATATATATATATATATATATATATATATATATATATATATATATATATATATATATATATATATATATATATATATGTATGTGTGTGTGTGTGTGTGTGTGTGTGTGTATAAGAATAAAACGGTTTTTAAAAAATAAGTTACGTGATTAATTTGCAATAAGAAAAATCGTTAAACAATAATAAAGTAAAAAATTATATGATTGATTTAATAATAATAATAATAATAATAATAATAATAATAATAATAATAATAATAATAATAATAATAATAATAATAATAATAATTATTATTATTATTATAATAATAATAATAATAATAATAATAATAATAATAATAATAATAATAATAATAATAATAATAATGATGATGATGATGATGATGATGATGATGAAGATGATGATGATGATGATGATGATGAATAGTTATTAGGTAGTAAAAATTATGTGATTGGTTTATAAAGAATGAGAAGTTTTATGCTTAAAATATTAAATGTGAGAAGTTTGTGGTAAGTTTGTAAAAGTTATAAAGTTAACTATTGTAAAGGATGTGGTTGAATTGTAAGAAAATAAAAAGTTTGTTGTAAATTTGTGAAGGATATGAAGTTCAATAATAATAATAATAATAATAATAATAATAATAATAATAATAATAATAATTATAATGATGATGATGATGATGATAATGATGATGATGATGATGATGATGATGATAATAATGATGATGATGATGATAATAATAATAATAATAATAATAATAATAATAATAATAATAATGATGATGATGAATAGTTATTAGGTAGTAAAAATTATGTGGTTGGTTTATAAAGAATGAGAAGTTTTATGGTTAAAATATTAAATGTTAGAAGTTTGTAAAAGTTATAAAGTTAACAATTGTAAAGGGTGTGGTTGAATTGTAAGAAAATAAAAAGTTTGTTGTAATTTTAAAAGGATATGAAGTTCACTATTCATTTGGGCTTTGGCTTTTAGATGTATAGATTAATATCACCAATTTATATCTAGATATATAAATCATGCTCATCAGAAAGTGTATAAATTTGAATCCAGTTTGCTAACAAGCAATATTAACAACTTGTTGAATGTGAATCAGACAACTTAAATGTAGTGACCCGAACTTTTCCATGTTTATATATATATATTAAATGAAATTGTTATTTTACATGATTAAGTGTTTCCAACATGTTAAGCAATCAAACTTGTTAAGACTTGATTAATTGAAATAGGTTTCATATAGACAATTGACCACCCAGGTTGACCGGTGATTCACGAACGTTAAAACTTGTAAAAACTATACGATGACATATATATGGTTATATATATAGTTAACATGATTTTATTATAAGTATGTATCTCATTAGGTATTTTAACAATGAGTTATATACATAAAAATGAGACTATTAATTTAAGAAACTCGAAAACGATATATATAACGATTATCGTTATAACAACGTCTTACTAGGTACATATGAATCATATTAAGATATTGATACACTTGGTTAATTATGTTAAATGATAAGTAAATATATTATTAAGTGTATTAACAATGAAATACATATGTAAAAATAAGACTACTAACTTAATGATTTCGAAACGAGACATATATGTAACGATTATCGTTGTAACGACATTTAACTGTATATATATCATACTAAGATATATTATATATCATAATATCATGATAATATAACAATTTAACATCTCATTTATTATAATAAACAATGGGTTAACAACATTCAACAAGATCGTTAACCTAAAGGTTTCAAAACAACATTTACATGTAACGACTAACGATGACTTAACGACTCAGTTAAAATGTATATACATGTAGTGTTTTAATATGTATTCATACACTTTTGAAAGACTTCAAGACACTTATCAAAATACTTCTACTTAACAAAAATGCTTACAATTACATCCTCGTTCAGTTTCATCAACAATTCTACTCGTATGCACCCGTATTCGTACTCGTACAATACACAACTTTTAGATGTATGTACTATTGGTATATACACTCCAATGATCAGCTCTTAGCAGCCCATGTGAGTCACCTAACACATGTGGGAACCATCATTTGGCAACTAGCATGAAATATCTCATAAAATTACAAAAATATGAGTAATCATTCATGACTTATTTACATGAAAACAAAATTACATATCCTTTATATCTAATCCATACACCAACGACCAAAAACACCTACAAACACTTTCATTCTTCAATTTTCTTCATCTAATTGATCTCTCTCAAGTTCTATCTTCAAGTTCTAAGTGTTCTTCATAAATTCCAAAAGTTCTAGTTTCATAAAATCAAGAATACTTTCAAGATTGCAAGTTTACTTCCAAGTTTTCTAAATCCATTCCAAGTAATCATCCAAGATCAAGAAACCTTTGTTACTTACAGTAGGTTATCTTTCTAATACAAGTTAATAATCATATTCAAACTTTAATTCAATTTCTATAACTATAACAATCTTATTTCGAGTGGAAATCTTACTTGAAATTGTTTTCGTGTCATGATTCTGCTTCAAGAACTTTCAAGCCATCCAAGGATCCTTTGAAGCTAGATCTATTTTTCTCATTTCCAGTAGGTTTATCCAAGGAACTTGAGGTAGTAATGATGTTCATAACATCATTCGATTCATACATATAAAGCTATCTTATTCGAAGGTTTAAACTTGTAATCACTAGAACATAGTTTAGTTAATTCTAAACTTGTTCGCAAATAAAAGTTAATCCTTCTAACTTGACTTTTAAAATCAACTAAACACATGTTCTATATCTATATGATATGCTCACTTAATGATTTAAAACCTGGAAACACGAAAAACACCGTAAAACCGGATTTACGCCGTCGTAGTAACATCGCGGGCTGTTTTGGGTTAGTTAATTAAAAACTATGATAAACTTTGATTTAAAAGTTGTTATTCTGGGAAAATGATTTTTATTATGAACATGAAACTATATCCAAAAATTATGGTTAAACTCAAAGTGGAAGTATGTTTTCTAAAATGGTCATCTAGACGTCGTTCTTTCGACTGAAATGACTACCTTTACAAAAATGACTTGTAACTTATTTTTCCGACTATAAACCTATACTTTTTCTATTTAGATTCATAAAATAGAGTTCAATATGAAACCATAGCAATTTGATTCACTCAAAACGGATTTAAAATGAAGAAGTTATGGGTAAAACAAGATTGAATAATTTTTCTCATTTTAGCTACGTGAAAATTGGTAACAAATCTATTCTAACCATAACTTAATCAACTTGTATTGTATATTATGTAATCTTGAGATACCATAGACACGTATACAATGTTTCGACCTATCATGTCGACACATCTATATATATTTCGGAACAACCATAGACACTCTATATGTCAATATTGGAGTTAGCTATACAGGGTTGAGGTTGATTCCAAAATATATATAGTTTGAGTTGTGATCAATACTGAGATACGTATACACTGGGTCGTGGATTGATTCAAGATAATATTTATCGATTTATTTCTGTACATCTAACTGTGGACAACTAGTTGTAGGTTACTAACGAGGACAGCTGACTTAATAAACTTAAAACATCAAAATATACTAAAAGTGTTGTAAATATATTTTGAACATACTTTGATATATATGTATATATTGTTATAGGTTCGTGAATCAACCAGTGGCCAAGTCTTACTTCCCGACGAAGTAAAAATCTGTGAAAGTGAGTTATAGTCCCACTTTTAAAATCTAATATTTTTGGGATGAGAATACATGCAGGTTTTATAAATGATTTACAAAATAGACACAAGTACGTGAAACTACATTCTATGGTTGAATTATCGAAATCGAATATGCCCCTTTTTATTAAGTCTGGTAATCTAAGAATTAGGGAACAGACACCCTAATTGACGCGAATCCTAAAGATAGATCTATTGGGCCTAACAAACCCCATCCAAAGTACCGGATGCTTTAGTACTTCGAAATTTATATCATATCCGAAGGGTGTCCCGGAATGATGGGGATATTCTTATATATGCATCTTGTTAATGTCGGTTACCAGGTGTTCACCATATGAATGATTTTTATCTCTATGTATGGGATGTGTATTGAAATATGAAATCTTGTGGTCTATTGTTACGATTTGATATATATAGGTTAAATCTATAACTCACCAACATTTTTGTTGACGTTTAAAGCATGTTTATTCTCAGGTGAATACTAAGAGCTTCCGCTGTTGCATACTAAAATAAGGACAAGATTTGGAGTCCATGTTTGTATGATATTGTGTAAAAACTGCATTCAAGAAACTGATTTTGATGTAATATATTTGTATTGTAAACCATTATGTAATAGTCGTGTGTAAACAGGATATTTTAGATTATCATTATTTGATAATCTACGTAAAGCTTTTTAAACCTTTATTTATGAAATAAAGGTTATGGTTTGTTTTAAAAATGAATGCAGTCTTTGAAAAACGTCTCATATAGAGGTCAAAACCTCGCAACGAAATCAATTAATATGGAACGTTTTTAATCAATAAGAACGGGACATTTCAGTTGGTATCCGAGCGTTGGTCTTAGAGAACCAGAAAATTTGCATTAATGTGTCTTATCGAGTTTATTAGGATGCATTAGTGAGTCTGGACTTCGACCGTGTTTTCTTTAAAAATGATTGCTTAACATTTTTGTTGGAAACTATATATTATTAACATGTATATATTATGTGATATATTAATCTCTTAACATGTTTGATATTGTGTGATAGATGTCTACCTCTAGCACAAATCCCATTGACTCACCTAATAATAACGAAGATTCGAATATATATTGGACTGATTCACAAGTTCCCGAAGAAGAACCGGAAGAAGAATCAGAACCGGAAGAGGAGGAACCGGAGGAGGAAATAGAACCGGTGGGGGAAATAATAAAACGGTTAAGTAAAAGAAAATCCTCAACCAACCGACCAAAGTTAATTATGGTCAATGGTGTTTCCGCCAAGGAAGCAAAATATTGGGAGGATTACCAATTCTCCGATGAATCGGATTCCGACGAGAATTCCGATGATGTTATAGAAATTACCCCAACTGAATTTAAAAAGGCAAAAGAAAATAATAAGGGAAAGGGCATAAAAATAGAGAAATCTAATTCCAACCCCGATGAACTTTATATGTATCGTCAACCCCCGAAGCCCTTAAGTTGTAACAATGACCCGGGAACCTCTAAACCACCAGGTTTTTCTAAACCGTTGTGGAAAACGACAGCTCATATTAGGGGAACATCATATATCCCTAGAAACTTAGCAAAAAGAACCAAAACCAAAGAAGAAGAAATGAGCGAGTCGGAATAAGATAGTTGTATTCATGTGGTGTAATATATGTAATATAGTGTGCTTATGCTTTATGATATATGTAAAAATTGCTTGTATTAATAAGTATTTTTTTTATGAATCTAACTCTTGTCTATTTTACAGTATAAAAACACAAAATGGATAGACAACCCAATATTTTAAGAGACCTACCCGGAGACATGATTGATGAAATCTTGTCTAGAGTCGGTCAGAATTCCTCGGTACAACTATTTAAGGCGAGATCAGTTTGTAAGACATTCGAAGAACGTTCCAAGAATGTCTTGGTTTATAAGAGACTTTCGTTTGAAAGATGGGGGATATCACATTGGGAAACCCATAAGTTACGATGTGTTTACTTTGACGCATATATTGCGGGGAACCCAAATGCTATTTTACGCAACGGGTTAAGAAATTATTTTGACTCAATGTATCCGAATATAGGACTTCATGATTTAGAAAAAGCGACTAACATGCAACATAAAGAAGCATGCTATGCTTACGGGTTAGTAATGTTCGCTTCTCACCAAAGTGAGAAAAAGAACATCGGGCTACAGCTATTAAACAAAACGTTCCCACAAGTGACGGAGTCGGTAATTGGGGTAAGAAATGAGGTTTTTAGGTTATTACGAGACTGTTGGTCATTACGTAACCCTCGTCCCTTTGACGACGTTACAACACGCTGTCTTATCAACGGCCATAACGGTTATGTTCCACAAGACCAAGGATGGGAAGTAGTCCTAGTAAAACCAGAATGCATGACTTGTTTCTGGACGTATGAATTACGTGTCTTTATTGCCTTTGCTGAACGACTTGTGTACTAGCTAGAAGTATCTTCACAACTATCTTGTATCAAAGTTATTGTGTGCTATATTTCATGCTTTATGTAAAATAAGCGGTATTGTAAGTTTGTAAAATACTGTATAAAAGTTTGAACGCGAAATATTATTATAATCAGTTTTTCATATAGAATTGTAGTAGTTGAATTGTATATTAGCTACTAAGTATGAACTTAACGGGTAGGTACTACCCGAATTTAAACTTATAAAACGCTAATATGAAGAAAAAGCTTTTATAAATGAGTTCATATTATGCTACGAAATACTATTAACTACTCTTAATATTCTGTATGATTAACTTGTTCCATTTGACTATTTTAAAGGAAATGGCACCGACTACTCGACACACCGTGAATATGAATGAAGAGGAATTCCGTACTTTTCTAGCTTCAAATATAGCTGCAGTACAGGCTACGCTACATACCAACAATAACCTTGGATCTAGCAGTACAGGAAATCGTGTAGGATGCACCTACAAAGAATTCACTGCCTGCAAACCTTTGGAATTTGATGGAACCGAAGGACCGATCGGATTGAAACGGTGGACCGAGAAGGTCAAATCGGTGTTTGCCATAAGTAAGTGTACTGAAGAGGACAAAGTGAAGTACGCTACGCATACCTTCACAAGTTCTGCGTTAACATGGTGGAATACCTATCTAGAGCAAGTGGGACAAGATGATGCTTACGCACTACCGTGGTCAGCATTCAAGCACTTGATGAACGAGAAGTACCGTCCCAGAATCGAGGTCAATAAGCTCAAGACAGAACTTAGAGGGTTATGAACCCAAGGATTTGATATTACCACGTACGAAAGACGATTCACAGAATTGTGCCTATTGTGTCCGGGAGCGTTCGAAGTTGAGGAAGAGAAGATCGACAAGTTTGTGAAAGGATTACCGGAAAGAATCCAAGAAGATATAAGTTCACACGAGCCCGCCTCCATATAACAGGCATGTAGAATGGGTCACAAACTAGTGAACCAGATTGAAGAAAGAATTAAAGAACAGACTGCTGAAGAGGCCAATGTGAAGCAAGTCAAAAGAAAGTGGGAGGAAAACGGTGATAAGAATCACCAATACAACAATAACAGCAATTTCAACAATAATCGCAACAATTATCCCAACAATCGCAACATCAATCGCAACTACAACAAACGACCCAACAACAATAACAACAACAACAACAACAGCAACTACAACAATCATCCCAACAACAATAACAACCGCAACAACAACAACAATCAGAAGCAGCTATGCCAAAGGTGTGAAAAGTATCACTCGGGGTTCTGCACCAAATTTTGCAACAAGTGTAAAAGAAATGGTCATAGTGCGGCGAAGTGTGAGGTCTACGGACCAGGGGTTAACAGAACGAAAGGAACAAATGGTGTCGAAACGAGTAATGGCGGAGCAAGTAGTGTCGGAGAAGTTATGCCAATGTAGTTTGTTATAAATGTGGAAAACCGGGCCACATTATTAGAAATTGCCCGAACCAGGAGAACATGTAACGACCCTGGAATTTCCATCGTTTATTTATTAATAATTATTATTATTAATACGTGTGATTAAACGAATTCATGTTATTACATTTACATGTTACCATGATTGCCCGTACTTGACTTTTAAGTGCCCGAAACGTCTTTGTGACACCCGGAACTTTCACGAATAATATTTTTAGATATTATTTACATTCATGATTAAATTTATTAATCATTTTAATTAACTAAGGCTATTAGTTAGTTACTTGGACTTTAATTGGTTTAACTTGTGATTTATTGAACTTGGGCTTGTTTTAAACTAGTGGACTCTTGAACTTGGGCTTATAAGCCCACCCTACATTTTGTAATAGACCATTTAGCCCACTATTGCAACTTGTAAGTACCATTTAACATGTAACTAGTTAGTTACTTCCTTTAGAATCTTGTTATCATATAATCCCCATGTAAGCACCCTTATTACCCCACTTTTGTAAGACTTTACACACTAGTGACCAACAAACAAAGCCATCCTCCCTCCCCCACACCATGACCGTCGGCTAGGAGCCCTCTAAGGGGTGTTTTGACTTTATTTTTTCTTCATTACTCTCACTTGTATGCTCTCTCAAAAACACACACACTTTACTTGCAAATTCCCTCAAACTTTCTTCTCTTTTTCTCTCATACTTGTAAGTGTTTGAAACAACTTCTTTCTTTCTCTTTTTCTTTCAAAAACCGTGGGCCTTGTGCTCTTCAATCATCATCATACTTTGTTTCTTTTAATCTTTTGTTACTTGTGTTTGATTACTTGTTGTTGTTAGTTTGTTTCATGAAATTGTTAGTTAATCTTACTTAGTTCCAAGAATCTAACTTCCTAGTCTTGATTCTTCATAATATCTTGTATTCATCAAGAACACAAGAACCAAACTTACTAGTTTATGTTCTACATATATTGTTTCAAAAGATATAAGTTCATTGTTGTTGAAATCATACTTGTAAGTCATGGAAGTAAACTTAAAGTTTACTTTACTTAAAGATCAACTTTGGTTGAATCTTTAAAGTATGAGCAACCCTTGAACTAATTACTTGTTTAATTAACTTGTTTCTTTATTTTATGCACTTAAATACTATGTTTGTTGATTAAATGGTCAAGTACTACTAGTTAGTCTTGATCTCATGATTTTCTTGAACTTAAAGTTAACTTTATAAGTTTCAAGAACATAGAAGTGTAACTTACTAGTTATAACTTCATATACTTGTAAAAGATCTAAGTTATCTAGCTTATGGTCTTCTTAAATTGTCATAAACAAAAGCTATAGAGCTTACATACACTTTACTAGTTGATAATCTAAGTTTGTAACTTGTTTTTACTCTTAAAGTTCATGTAAGTGTTAGAACTAAGATTTGATGTAACTTTGGTTCATCAAACATCATACAACTCTTAAGTGAGTTGATCTACATGTCTTAGACTCACACTTGTGTTATAATTGTTAAAACTTAGTTGTATTACTTTTACATTTCATGTATGTGCTAAATCTAAGACTTGATGTAACTTTGGTTCATCAAAACACTTACAACACTTTAATGAGTTGTGCTTCATGTCTTAGACTTGCACTTGGGTTATTATGGACAAACCTTGGTCAAGATGATGCTAACACATCAACGAGTTGTACACTTGAAGCTATATGCATCAAGGATGAGAACCGTGATAAGCATCGAGCACCAAAACCCACCAGAACCCTTTTAAACTTACTGTTTCTGTCCAAAACTTTCTGACCTGATGCTTCTGGAACAGACCAGTTGACCTGGGCTATTCTAACCTTTATTTTTAGATAGAACTTTTCGAGTAGATAACTTTTCATATAGGACTCGTCTTAATCCGAGTTACGGTTTAGGATTTATGGCCCTCCGATCGTTACTATGTCCTTTAACGTTGTGCAGAAATTTCTGATCTACTCGCACTTAGACCGTCGCCACGGTCAAACCAAGAAGAGTATGCTTCTGTAAATTTTACCACACTTAAGGGACTCATAGATGGAGCCATGGCCACTGGTCTCACCTTAATTCAGTAAGGGTAGAGGCCGTGGTGACTGACTGAAGTCAGACTTTGTTTTAAAGTACTTTCATAAATGAAACCTACCTTACGCCTTTTGTTTAATGATGAATGATGATGACCCTTAAGACCTTAAATACATACTTTTAAACCTATTAAGATGATTTACTGACTTAGTATTATTTGCCTTAGGTTGAGGACCTTCGGACCGATTACTTGCACACCTTTCCCGACTACTACTTTACCGCTACATATCATTGTGAGTTATAGCATTCCCTTTTTACTTTAACTTATTTTAAGAACTGAGAATACATGCGGATTTTATGTTTTACATACTAGGCACGAGTACTTAAACTTATATATGTGTGGGTTATACAACGGCAGAAACATTCCCTTTAGCTCGGTAACGTTTAGTCATTGGTTTTTGAACCGGTGAATGCGAATCTTAGATATGGATCCATAGGGTTTGACATCCCCACTCGGGCTAGTAGCGCTAGCATTTAACGAGTGTTTAATACTTCGTAAACATACGCACTTGCCAAGTGTACTTTCAGGGGGTATAAACGTTAAGTTAGTTACCAAGTGCCCACGGTTAACATATACTTTATCATACTGTTTTGAAACGCTATTTGTAGCACTGAAATCTCGTGGCCTACCTTACTTACTGTTATACTTAAACTATAGCTCACCAACCTTTGTGTTGACATTTTTAAGCATGTTTTTCTCAGGTGCTTGAGGTTAGCTTCCGCTGTCTTACTTGTTGTGCTGTAGACACCCGCTGCTTAGAGTTGTCCACGCATGAACTACTTTACTTTGCATTCAAACATTCGTACTTTTGAACTATGACTTGTAACGACCATTGTGGTCACATACACTTATTATTTGCTTCTACTTAGTGAAGCATGCTTTTGAGATGTAAAACATTTGATGTCGGTTATGACATCACCTTTTTATCATGAATGCAACTTCTTTAATTACAGCATATAGTACTTAACCTTGTAATGATCCTGTTGTTGATGATTCGTACACGATGGTTTTGTACGGGGCATCACATTTGGTATCAGAGCATTGGTTGTAGGGAATTAGGTTGCATTAGTGAGTCTAAGACCGACCCGAGTAGGATTCACTAATAGGACTAATCTACAACTTGCTAGTTTACGTGTTTCCGCTGAACTTACTGCATGCTGCTGCTTACTTTTTCCGCTATATGCCGTATGCTACTACATGATTTGACTACTGCATGATGCTACTTGCTTTTGACTGCATGCTACTTTCATACGAATTGCTGTTATTTCCATGCTAGTTACCGTTATACATGATTTAAACTGTTGGCCTATTATTTGCTTGCTTTATGACATACTGACATGGAAAATTTATTTTTCCTTGTTCAGATGTCGAATGTTCCACCTGCTGGCATTTCGGGCAGTACAGACTCAGACCCCGTCGCCCTACCTACTGCTACACCTGCTGCTGCTACTGCCGATACACCGGCCCCGACACCCACTAGTGATCGCGGCGCTTCCACTTCCGGAGATGGTACTAGTGCACCTGCCCCAGTGTCTGCTCCCGGACCCTCGAGGTCACAGCCCCGCATTGGTGGTATTGAGATCCCCGCGGAGTTCGGGGAAGGGCCGTTTCATAACCACATGCGCACGCCTTGCCGACGCACTCCCGACGGACGTTTAGTCGTGATTCCGCCAGGCAGACACAGACAGATGTTGGCCGCCTTCGGACGCTTCGGATTACCAGCTCAGCCACCAGTGTCACCACCACACGATTCGGATGACTCATCATCCACTGATTCTTCATCATCAGACGACTCCAGCGATGATGAGGATCCTGCTGATAGACCTATTCAGGCACCCTCCACCCCGCCGAAAAAGCGGTACCGTTTCGACGGCACCGTCATTCCAGGGGTGAATGGAGGTCGTGCTTTTACTGACACATTTGGCCATCGTCGTAGGGTTACTGCTCGTAAATGAGTTGTGCCATACCCTGCCGACCCACAGATACGTAAGGTTCCCCGTTACGTATTGACTATTCCTATAACCGTACCACCTAGATTTAGATACGGACCACTTACATCTAGGGACGTACCGTCTACATCTGGAGCCGGACCATCTACATCAGCACCACCGGCACCACCCACACCACCCGCCCCACCTGCATTGCCTGCCCCACCAGCTCCCTCTAACGAGGAACTGATGAGGGAGATTGAGACTCTCTGAGCTCGAGTCACTGAGCTCGAGGAGCAGTTGGCTCGAGGAGCAGTTCACCCGCCTTCACCGTAGGACTTTGTATTTAGATTTCATGATGTAATCTAGATATAGTTTCATGTATTTCATATGTATTGTACGAGCTTATTCAGATGTATGAAACTTATTATTATTAATGAATGGAACTTTGCGTTATTTAATTCTTGCACGATGTTCTATTTACATTGCTGTACGATGATTCTGTGGTATTTGTACCTAGATGCATTATTTAATAACATGTGATGTTTTGATTCCATGTTGATCACTATATACTGTATTATTACTACTTGCATACTGGATTTTGACTTGGGTCAAAAATTTTGTTTAGAATACCATGGCTAACGGAAGATCCACACCTACCGCCGCCCAGATTGAGGACATGATCAACGAACGGGTCGCTGCAGCCCTAGCAGAAAGAAATCTTGAAGCTCCACCGCCACCACCACCGGTTATTCCACCCGTTCGAAATGGGTGTACATACAAGGAATTCCAGAGCTGCAAACCTCATAACTTCAGCGGCACCGAGGGACCAGTTGGTCTCACCAGATGGTTCGAGAAACTTGAATCAGTATTCCGAGTTAGCAACTATTCGGAGGATAATAAGACCAAGTTTGCATCTTGCACGCTATCTGACAGCGCGCTAACATGGTGGAACACGTTAGCTCAAGCGAAAGGTATCGATGAGGCGTATGCTACGCCATGGGAGGAATTCAAGGCAGCTATGATTGATGAGTATTGTCCGAGAACTGAAATCCAGAAGATGGAAATCGAATTTATGCAGTTAAAGGCCGTAGGGAACGATCTTAACAGTTACAATCGTAGGTTTTTGGAGTTAGCATTAATGTGTCCGACCATGGTCACCCCCGAATTCAAGCGCATGGAGAAATACTTCTCGGGACTCCCTAAGTCCATCAAAGGAAATCTCACCTCATCCAAACCACCGAATGTTCCCGAAGCAATGCGCATGGCACATACTCTCATGAATCAGATTCTTATTGATGAGCCGGAGAAGGCTAAGTTTGAAGCTGGTAGTAGCGAAAAGAGGAAATGGGATAACAACCAAAACAACCACAACAACAACAACAACAACAACAACAACAGGGGGAGAAACTACGATCAAACCCCCGCCAAGAGGCACAACAATGGTGGAAACCCTAATCCCAACAACAATACCAACACCAACCCGAACTATAAAGGAACCTTACCACAATGCAAACGGTGCTACAAACACCACATTGGGTATTGCAATGTTGTCTGTGAGAAGTGCCAACGGGCTGGGCACATCGGGAAGGACTGCAAGGTCACTACTTTGAATGGGAAGCCGAACACCAATGGACCTAAGAAGTGCTACGAATGTGGACAGACGGGCCATTTCAGAAACGCGTGCCCAAACAAGCGAAAAGACGGAGGACCACCCCGAGGTAGAGCCTTCAATGTTAATGCAAGGGATGCACGTGATAACCCCGACTTGGTGATAGGTATATTCACAATCAACAATCTTTTAGCTTCTGTCTTGTTTGATACTGGTGCGGATAGAAGTTATGTATGTAGACATTTTTGCGATAAGATTAATTGGTCATTAGTCCCGTTAAAAGAAAGTATGCTTGTCGAGGTCGCCAATGGAAAACTTGAAAAGGTTGACCATATTAGTCGTGGAGCTATTATCAACATAGCGGGTGCAGATTTCGAAATTGATTTGATACCTATCAAACTGGGAAGTTTTGACGTGATCGTCGGTATGGATTGGTTGAGCAAGATAAAGGCCGATATTATCTGTGGAGATAAAGCACTTCGCATACCACAAGGAGATGGCGAACCACTGGTTATCTATGGAGAGAGATGTACCTCGAAGTTGAACCTCATTAGTTGCGTGAAAGTGCAAAAGATTATGAAGAAGGGACGTTTTGCTGTCCTAGCACATGTGAAAGCGGTAGAAACTGAGGTGAAGAGCGTGAACGACGTTCGAATTGTGAACGAATTTTCCGATGTCTTCCCAGAGGAATTGCCTGGATTACCGCCGCAGAGAGCAGTAGAGTTTCAGATTGACTTAGTGCCAGGAGTTGCACCTGTAGCTCGCGCACCTTATGGACTCGCACCTTCCGAGATGCAAGAATTACAGAGTCAACTACAAGAGCTGTTAGACCGAGGATTTATTCAACCAAGTTTCTCGCCTTGGGGCGCACCTGTGTTGTTTGTGAAGAAGAAGGATGGATCCTTCCGTATGTGTATCGACTACCGTGAACTCAACAAATTGACTATCAAGAATCGGTATCCTCTTCCACGAATTGACGATCTTTTTGACCAACTATAAGGATCGAGTGTCTACTCAAAGATCGATTTGCGATCCGGTTATCACCAGTTGAGGGTGAAGGAAAGTGACGTGATGAAAACTGCATTCAGAACCCGCTATGGTCATTATGAGTTTCTTGTGATGCCATTCGGTTTGACAAATGCACCTGCCATGTTCATGGACCTCATGAATCATGTCTGCAAGCCTTACTTGGACAAGTTTGTTATCGTCTTCATAGATGATATCCTCATCTACTCTAAGAGCGAAGAAGAACATGAGCAACACCTCTGATTAGTGCTTGAACTCTTAAGACAAGAGCAGCTTTACGCCAAATTCTCCAAGTGTGAATTTTGGTTGAAGGAAGTACAATTTTTGGGTCATGTTGTGAGCGACCAGGGTATCAAAGTTGATCCCGCCAAGATTGAAGCCATCAGCAAGTGGGAGACCCCCACTACTCCAACGCATATTCGCCAATTCCTAGGTCTCGCCGGTTATTACCGAAGGTTTATCGAAGGTTTCTCTCTGATTGCGCGTCCTTTGACCGCGCTGACTCACAAGGGCAAGAAGTTCATTTGGGAACCCGCACATGAATCAGCATTTCGAACTTTGAAGAAGAAGTTAACCACCGCACCTATCCTATCGCTTCCCGAAGGCAGTGACGATTTCGTTGTTTATTGTGATGCATCGAAGAGTGGTTTTGGTTGTGTACTGATGCAACGATCAAAGGTTATTGCCTATGCCCCCCCGCCAATTGAAGATTCACGAGCAGAACTACACTACGCATGATCTTGAACTTGGAGCCGTTGTCTTTGCGCTCAAATTGTGGAGACATTATTTGTATGGAACTAAGAGCACTATTTTCACCGATCACAAGAGTCTCCAGCACATATTTGATCAGAAGCAACTGAATATGAGACAGTGTCGATGGATCGAGACGCTCAACGACTACGATTGTGAACTCCGTTATCACCCTGGCAAGGCCAATGTTGTAGCTGACGCTTTAAGCCGAAAGGAGAGGACGGCACCTCTCCGTGTTAGGGCTCTGAACATCACCATCCATTCGAACCTCAACAGCCAGATCAGAGTAGCCCAAGTTGAGGCTCTCAAGGAGGAGAACATATCTCACGAACATTTGAACATACTTGTCTCTCGATTCTAGGTTAGGGAGTCTGGACTCTGATGTTATGCCGGAAGAATTTGGGTACCTCTTTATGGAAATCTACGGAACCTGATACTTGATGAAGCACATAAATCGAGATATTTGATTCATCCTAGAGCGGGCAAAATGTACCATGACCTTAAAGAACAGTATTGGTGGCCGAATCTTAAGAAGGACGTTGCGACTTATGTTGGTAAGTGTTTGACTTGCTCGAAGGTTAAAGCCGAGCATCAGAGACCTTCTGGGTTACTTCAACAGCCGGAAATCTCACAATGGAAGTGGGAAAGGATCACAATGGATTTCATTACTAAGCTGCCGAAGACGGTGGGCGGATGCGATACTATTTGGGTTACTGTTGACCGCCTTACCAAATATGCACACTTTCTAGCGATGAAGGAAACTGATACAATGGAGAGACTTGCTCAGTTATACATCAAAGAGGTTGTATCTCATCATGGTGTACCTTTATCGATCATCTCAGATCGCGATCCCCGTTTTGCTTCTAGATTTTGGCGTTTTTTGCAAGAATCCATGGGAACTCGTCTCGACATGAGCACTGCTTATCATCCCCAGACTGATGGGTAAAGTGAACGAATGATCCAGACATTGGAGGAAATGTTGTGTGCATGTGTCATTGATTTCGAAAAGGCCTGGGAAAGGCATTTGCCACTCGCCAAATTCTCGTACAACAACAGTTATCACTCTAGCATTAATGCCGCACCTTTTGAAGCATTGTATAGCCGTAAGTGCCGATCTCCTATTTGTTGGGCTGAAGTAGGCGAAAAGCAAATCACCGGACCCGAGGTAGTCCACGAAACCACGGAGAAGATTGCTCAGATTCAAGCTAGACTTAAGACTGCCCGTGACCGCCAAAAGAGTTATGCTGATCTTTAACGTAAAGACTTTGAATTTAATGTTGGTGATCGTGTAATGTTGAAGGTTGCACCTTGGAAAGGTGTGATCCATTTTGGAAAACGTGGAAAGTTGAACCCACGATACATTGGTCCTTTTGAAATCTTGAACGTGTTGGACCCGTTGCTTACCGTTTGGATCTACCAGCGCAATTGAGCTCAGTTCATCCTACCTTCCATGTGTCAAACTTGAAGAAGTGTCTTGCTGCACCGGAACTTATCATACCACTCGAGGAACTTACAATTGACGACAAACTCCACTTTGTGGAAGAACCAGTTGAGATTATGGATCGTGAGATCAAAACCTTGAAACGCAACAAGATTCCAATCGTCCGAGTATGATGGAATGCCAAACGAGGACCTGAGTTTACTTGGGAGCGAGAGGATCAAATGATGCAGAAGTATCCTCACCTTTTCCCAACTCCTCCATCTACCTCAGCTTAAATTTCGGGACGAAATTTTCTTTAACAGGTGGGTAATGTAACGACCCTGGAATTTCCAACGTTTATTTATTAATAATTATTATTATTATTAATACGTGTGATTAAATGAATGTATGTTATTACATTTACATGTTACCATGATTGCCCGTACTTGACTTTTAAGTGCCCGAAACGTCTTTGTGACACCCGGAACTTTCACGAATAATATTTTTAGATATTATTTACATTCATGATTAAATTTATTAATCATTTTAATTAACTAAGGCTATTAGTTAGTTACTTGGGCTTTAATTGGTTTAACTTGTGATTTATTGAACTTGGGCTTGTTTTAAACTAGTGGACTCTTGAACTTGGGCTTATAAGCCCACCCTACATTTTGTAATGGACCATTTAGCCCACTCTTGCAACTTGTAAGTACCATTTAACATGTAACTAGTTAGTTACTTCCTTTAGAATCTTGTTATCATATAATCCCCATGTAAGCACCCTTATTACCCCACTTTTGTAAGACTTTACACACTAGTGACCAACAAACAAAGCCATCCTCCCTCCCCCACACCATGACCATCGGCTAGGAGCCCTCTAAGGGGTGTTTTGACTTCATTTTTTCTTCATTACTCTCACTTATATGCTCTCTCAAAAACACACACACTTTACTTGCAAATTCCCTCAAACTTTCTTCTCTTTTTCTCTCATACTTGTAAGTGTTTGAAACAACTTATTTCTTTCTCTTTTTCTTTCAAAAACAGTGGGCCTTGTGCTCTTCAATCATCATCATACTTTGTTTCTTTTAATCTTTTGTTACTTGTGTTTGATTACTTGTTGTTGTTAGTTTATTTCATGAAATTGTTAGTTAATCTTACTTAGTTCCAAGAATCTAACTTCCTAGTCTTGATTCTTCATAATATCTTGTATTCATCAAGAACACAAGAACTAAACTTACTAGTTTATGTTCTACATATATTGTTTCAAAAGATATAAGTTCATTGTTGTTGAAATCATACTTGTAAGTCATGGAAGTAAACTTAAAGTTTACTTTACTTAAAGATCAACTTTGGTTGAATCTTTAAAGTATGAGCAACCCTTGAACTAATTACTTGTTTAATTAACTTGTTTCTTTATTTTATGCACTTAAATACCATGTTTGTTGATTAAATGGTCAAGTACTACTAGTTAGTCTTGATCTCATGATTTTCTTGAACTTAAAGTTAACTTTATAAGTTTCAAGAACATAGAAGTGTAACTTACTAGTTATAACTTCATATACTTGTAAAAGATCTAAGTTATCTAGCTTATGGTCTTCTTAAATTGTCATAAACAAAAGCTATAGAGCTTACATACACTTTACTAGTTGATAATCTAAGTTTGTAACTTGTTTTTACTCTTAAAGTTCATGTAAGTGTTAGAACTAAGATTTGATGTAACTTTGGTTCATCAAACATCATACAACTCTTAAGTGAGTTGATCTACATGTCTTAGACTCACACTTGTGTTATAATTGTTAAAACTTAGTTGTATTACTTTTACATTTCATGTATGTGCCAAATCTAAGACTTGATGTAACTTTGGTTCATCAAAACACTTACAGCACTTTAATGAGTTGTGCTTCATGTCTTAGACTTGCACTTGGGTTATTATGGACAAACCTTGGTCAAGATAATGCTAACACATCAACGAGTTGTACACTTGAAGCTATATTCATCAAGGATGAGAACCGTGATAAGCATCGAGCACCAAAACCCACCGGAACCCTTTTAAACTTACTGTTTCTGTCCAAAACTTTCTGAACTGATTCTTCTGGAACAGACCAGTAGACCTGGGCTGTTCTAACCATTATTTTTAGATAGAACTTTTTGAGTAGATAACTTTTCATATAGGACTCGTCTTAATCCGAGTTACGGTTTAGGATTTATGGCCCTCCGATCGTTACTATGTCCTTTAACGTTGTGCAGAAATTTCTGACCTACTCGCACTTAGACCGTCGCCACGGTCAAACCAAGACGAGTTTTCTTCTGTAAATTTTACCACACTTAAGGGACTCATAGATGGAGCCATGGCCACTGGTCTCACCTTAATTCAGTAAGGGTAGAGGCCATGGTGACTGACTGAAGTCAGACTTTGTTTTAAACTACTTTCATAAATGAAACCTACCTTACGCCTTTTGTTTAATGATGAATTATGATGACCCTTAAGACCTTAAATACATACTTTTAAACCTATTAAGACGATTTACTGACTTAGTATTATTTGCCTTAGGTTGAGGACCTTCGGACCGATTACTTGCACACCTTTCCCGACTACTACTTTACCGCTACATATCATTGTGAGTTATAGCATTCCCTTTTTACTTTAACTTATTTTGAGAACTGAGAATACATGCGGATTTTATGTTTTACATACTAGGCACGAGTACTTAAACTTATATATGTGTGGGTTATACAACGGCAGAAACATTCCCTTTAGCTCGGTAACGTTTAGTCATTGGTTTTTGAACCGGTGAACGCGAATCTTAGATATGGATCCATAGGGTTTGACATCCCCACTCGGGCTAGTAGCACTAGCATTTAACGAGTGTTTAATACTTCGTAAACATACGCACTTGCCAAGTGTACTTTCAGGGGGTATAAACGTTAAGTTAGTTACCAAGTGCCCACGGTTAACATATACTTTATCATACTGTTTTGAAACGCTCTTTGTAGCACTGAAATCTCGTGGCCTACCTTACTTACTGTTATACTTAAACTATAGCTCACCAACCTTTATGTTGACATTTTTAAGCATGTTTTTCTCAGGTGCTTGAGGTTAGCTTCCGCTGTCTTACTTGTTGTGCTGTAGACACCCGCTACTTAGAGTTGTCCACGCATGAACTACTTTACTTTGCATTCAAACATTCGTACTTTTGAACTATGACTTGTAACGACCATTGTGGTCACATACACTTATTATTTGCTTCTACTTAGTGAAGCATGCTTTTGAGATGTAAAACATTTGATGTCGGTTATGACATCACCTTTTTATCATGAATGCAACTTCTTTAATTACAGCATATAGTACTTAACCTTGTAATGATCCTGTTGTTGATGATTCGTACACGATGGTTTTGTACGGGGCATCACATTTGGTATCAGAGCATTGGTTGTAGGGAATTAGGTTGTACCAGGAGCTGCACCAATAGCTCGTGCTCCTTACAGACTCGCACCCAGCGAGATGAAAGAACTTCAAAGCCAATTACAAGAACTTTTAGAGCGTGGTTTCATTCGACCAAGCACATCACCGTGGGGAGCTCCTGTTTTGTTTGTCAAGAAGAAAGATGGTACTTTCAGGTTGTGTATCGACTACCGAGAGTTGAACAAACTTACCATCAAGAACCGCTACCCACTACCAAGAATCGACGACTTATTTGATCAACTACAAGGCTCGTCTGTTTATTCAAAGATTGACTTACGTTCCGGGTATCATCAAATGCGGGTGAAAGAAGATGATATTCCAAAGACTGCTTTCAGAACACGTTACGGTCATTACGAGTTTATGGTCATGCCGTTTGGTTTAACTAATGCACCAGCTGTGTTCATGGACCTTATGAACCGAGTGTGTGGACCATACCTTGACAAGTTTGTCATTGTTTTCATTGATGACATACTTATTTACTCAAAGAATGACCAAGAACACGGTGAACATTTGAGAAATGTGTTAGAAGTATTGAGGAAGGAAGAATTGTACGCTAAGTTTTCAAAGTGTGCATTTTGGTTGGAAGAATTTCAATTCCTCGGTCACATAGTGAACAAAGAAGGTATTAAGGTGGATCCGGCAAAGATAGAAACTGTTGAAAAGTGGGAAACCCCGAAAACTCCGAAACACATACGCCAGTTTTTAGGACTAGCTGGTTACTACAGAAGGTTCATCCAAGACTTTTCCAGAATAGCAAAACCCTTGACTGCATTAACGCATAAAGGGAAGAAATTTGAATGGAAGGATGAACAAGAGAAAGCATTTTAGTTATTGAAGAAAAAGCTAACTACGGCACCTATATTGTCATTTCCTGAAGGGAAAGATGATTTTGTGATTTATTGTGACGCATCAAAGCAAGGTCTCGGTTGTGTATTAATGCAACGGACGAAGGTGATTGCTTATGCGTCTAGACAATTGAAGATTCACGAGCAAAATTATACGACGCATGATTTGGAATTAGGCGCGGTTGTTTTTGCATTAAAGACTTGGAGGCACTACTTATATGGGGTCAACAGTATTATATATACCGACCACAAAAGTCTTCAACACATATTTAATCAGAAACAATTGAATATGAGGCAGCGTAGGTGGATTGAATTGTTGAATGATTACGACTTTGAGATTCGTTACCACCCGGGGAAGGCAAATGTGGTAGCCGACGCCTTGAGCAGGAAGGAAAAAGAACACATTCGAGTAAAATCTATGAATATAATGATTCACAATAACCTTACTACTCAAATAAAGGAGGCGCAACAAGAAGTTTTAAAAGAGGGAAATTTAAAGGATGAAATACCCAAAGGATCGGAGAAGCATCTTAATATTCAGGAAGACGGAACCCGTTATAGGGCTGAAAGGATTTGGGTACCAAAATTTGGAGATATGAGAGAAATGGTACTTAGTGAAGCTCATAAAACCAGATACTCAATACATCTTGGAACGGGGAAGATGTACAAGGATCTCAAGAAACATTTTTGGTGGCCGGGTATGAAAGCCGATGTTGCTAAATACGTAGGAGAATGTTTGACGTGTTCTAAGGTCAAAGCTGAGCATCAGAAACCATCAGGTCTACTTCAACAACCCGAAATCCCGGAATGGAAATGGGAAAACATTACCATGGATTTCATCACTAAATTGCCAAGGACTGCAAGTGGTTTTGATACTATTTGGGTAATAGTTGATCGTCTCACCAAATCAGCACACTTCCTGCCAATAAGAGAAGATGACAAGATGGAGAAGTTAGCACGACTGTATTTGAAGGAAGTCATCTCCAGACATGGAATACCAATCTCTATTATCTCTGATAGGGATGGCAGATTTATTTCAAGATTCTGGCAGATATTACAGCAAGCATTAGGAACTCGTCTAGACATGAGTACTGCCTATCATCCACAAACTGATGGGCAGAGCGAAAGGATGATACAAACGCTTGAAGACATGCTACGAGCATGTGTTATTGATTTCGGAAACAGTTGGGATCGACATCTACTGTTAGCAGAATTTTCCTACAACAACAGCTATCATTCAAGTATTGAGATGACGCCATTTGAAGCACTTTATGGTAGAAAGTGCAGGTCTCCAATTTGTTGGAGTGAAGTGGGGGATAGATAGATTACGGGTCCGGAAATAATACAAGAAACTACCGAGAAGATCATCCAATTTCAACAACGGTTGAAAACCACCCAAAGTCGACAAAAGAGCTACGCTGACATTAAAAGAAAAGATATAGAATTTGAAATTGGAGAGATGGTCATGCTTAAAGTTGCACCTTGGAAAGGCGTTGTTCGATTTGGTAAACGGGGGAAACTAAATCCAAGGTACATTGGACCATTCAAGATTATAGATCGTGTCGGACCAGTAGCTTACCAACTGGAGCTACCTCAACAACTCGCGGCTGTACATAACACTTTCCACGTCTCAAATTTGAAGAAATGTTTTGCTAAAGAAGATCTCACTATTCCGTTAGACGAAATCCAAATCAACGAAAAACTTCAATTCATCGAAGAACCCGTCGAAATAATGGATCGTGAGGTTAAAAGACTTAAACAAAATAAGATACCAATTGTTAAGGTTCGATGGAATGCTCGTAGAGGACCCGAGTTCACCTGGGAACGAGAAGATCAGATGAAGAAGAAATACCCGCATTTATTTCCAGAAGATACGTCAACACCTCCAACTGCTTAAAATTTCGGGACGTAATTTATTTAACGGGTAGGTACTGTAGTGACCCGAACTTTTCCATGTTTATATATATATTAAATGAAATTGTTATTTTACATGATTAAGTGTTTCCAACATGTTAAGCAATCAAACTTGTTAAGACTTGATTAATTGAAATAGGTTTCATATAGACAATTGACCACCCAGGTTGACCGGTGATTCACGAACGTTAAAACTTGTAAAAACTATACGATGACATATATATGGTTATATATATAGTTAACATGATTTTATTATAAGTATGCATCTCATTAGGTATATTAACAATGAGTTATATACATAAAAATGAGACTATTAATTTAAGAAACTCGAAAACGATATATATAACGATTATCGTTATAACAACGTCTTACTAGGTACATATGAATCATATTAAGATATTGATACACTTGGTTAATTATGTTAAATGATAAGTAAATATATTATTAAGTGTATTAACAATGAAATACATATGTAAAAATAAGACTACTAACTTAATGATTTCGAAACTAGACATATATGTAACGATTATCATTGTAACGACATTTAACTGTATATATATCATACTAAGATATATTATATATCATAATATCATGATAATATAACAATTTAACATCTCATTTGTTATAATAAACAATGGGTTAACAACATTCAACAAGATCGTTAACCTAAAGGTTTCAAAACAACATTTACATGTAACGACTAACGATGACTTAATGACTCAGTTAAAATGTATATACATGTAGTGTTTTAATATGTATTCATACACTTTTGAAAGACTTCAAGACACTTATCAAAATACTTCTACTTAACAAAAATTCTTACAATTACATCATCGTCCAGTTTCATCAACAATTCTACTCGTATGCACCCGTATTCGTACTCGTACAATACACAGCTTTTAGATGTATGTACTATTGGTATATACACTCCAATGATCAGCTCTTAGCAGCTCATGTGAGTCACCTAACACATGTGGGAACCATCATTTGGCAACTAGCATGAAATATCTCATAAAATTACAAAAATATGAGTAATCATTCATGACTTATTTACATGAAAACAAAATTACATATCCTTTATATCTAATCCATACACCAACGACCAAAAACACCTACAAACACTTTCATTCTTCAATTTTCTTCATCTAATTGATCTCTCTCAAGTTCTATCTTCAAGTTCTAAGTGTTCTTCATAAATTCCAAAAGTTCTAGTTTCATAAAATCAAGAATACTTTCAAGATTGCAAGTTTACTTCCAAGTTTTCTAAATCCATTCCAAGTAATCATCCAAGATCAAGAAACCTTTGTTACTTACAGTAGGTTATCTTTCTAATACAAGGTAATAATCATATTCAAACTTTAATTCAATTTCTATAACTATAACAATCTTATTTCGAGTGGAAATCTTACTTGAAATTGTTTTCGTGTCATGATTCTGCTTCAAGAACTTTCAAGCCATCCAAGGATCCTTTGAAGCTAGATCTATTTTTCTCATTTCCAGTAGGTTTATCCAAGGAACTTGAGGTAGTAATGATGTTCATAACATCATTCGATTCATACATATAAAGCTATCTTATTCGAAGGTTTAAACTTGTAATCACTAGAACATAGTTTAGTTAATTCTAAACTTGTTCGCAAATAAAAGTTAATCCTTCTAACTTGACTTTTAAAATCAACTAAACACATGTTCTATATCTATATGATATGCTCACTTAATGATTTAAAACCTGGAAACATGAAAAACACCGTAAAACCGGATTTACGCCGTCGTAGTAACATCGCGGGCTGTTTTGGGTTAGTTAATTAAAAACTATGATAAACTTTGATTTAAAAGTTGTTATTCTGGGAAAATGATTTTTATTATGAACATGAAACTATATCCAAAAATTATGGTTAAACTCAAAGTGGAAGTATGTTTTCTAAAATGGTCATCTAGACGTCGTTCTTTCGACTGAAATGACTACCTTTACAAAAATAACTTGTAACTTATTTTTCCGACTATAAACCTATACTTTTTCTATTTAGATTCATAAAATAAAGTTCAATATGAAACCATTGCAATTTGATTCACTCAAAACGGATTTAAAATGAAGAAGTTATGGGTAAAACAAGATTGGATAATTTTTCTCATTTTAGCTACGTGAAAATTGGTAACAAATCTATTCCAACCATAACATAATCAACTTGTATTGTATATTATGTAATCTTGAGATACCATAGATACGTATACAATGTTTCGACCTATCATGTCGACACATCTATATATATTTCGGAACAACCATAGACACTCTATATGTGAATGTTGGAGTCAGCTATACAGGGTTGAGGTTGATTCCAAAATATATATAGTTTGAGTTGTGATCAATACTGAGATACGTATACACTGGGTCGTGGATTGATTCAAGATAATATTTATCGATTTATTTCTGTACATCTAACTGTGGACAACTAGTTGTAGGTTACTAACGAGGACAGCTGACTTAATAAACTTAAAACATCAAAATATATTAAAAGTGTTGTAAATATATTTTGAACATACTTTGATATATATGTATATATTGTTATAGGTTCGTGAATCAACCAGTGGCCAAGTCTTACTTCCCGACGAAGTAAAAATCTGTGAAAGTGAGTTATAGTCCCACTTTTAAAATCTAATATTTTTGAGATGAGAATACATGCAGGTTTTATAAATGATTTACAAAATAGACACAAGTACTTGAAACTACATTCTATGGTTGAATTATCGAAATCGAATATGCCCCTTTTTATTAAGTCTGGTAATCTAAGAATTAGGGAACAGACACCCTAATTGACGCGAATCCTAAAGATAGATCTATTGGGCCTAACAAACCCCATCCAATGTACCGGATGCTTTAGTACTTCAAAATTTATATCATATCCGAAGGGTGTCCCGGAATGATGAGGATATTCTTATATATGCATCTTGTTAATGTCGGTTACCAGGTGTTCACCATATGAATGATTTTTATCTCTATGTATGGGATGTGTATTGAAATATGAAATCTTGTGGTCTATTGTTACGATTTGATATATATAGGTTAAACCTATAACTCACCAACATTTTTGTTGACGTTTAAAGCATGTTTATTCTCAGGTGAATACTAAGAGCTTCCGCTGTTGCATACTAAAATAAGGACAAGATTTGGAGTCCATGTTTGTATGATATTGTGTAAAAACTGCATTCAAGAAACTGATTTCGATGTAACATATTTGTATTGTAAACCATTATGTAATAGTCGTGTGTAAACAGGATATTTTAGATTATCATTATTTGATAATCTACGTAAAGCTTTTTAAACCTTTATTTATGAAATAAAGGTTATGGTTTGTTTTAAAAATGAATGCAGTCTTTGAAAAACGTCTCATATAGAGGTCAAAACCTCGCAACGAAATCAATTAATATGGAACGTTTTTAATTAATAAGAACGGGACATTTCATTAAATTTGTCAATCTAAAATAGAGCTGTCGAAACTGATACTCTCTCACATATTTTATAAAGATTATTTTACTGAAAATTTAAATAAGCTTTTTTTTTTCAAAAGTTTAAATAAAATAAGCTGAACATGTAAAATTATATTATATACATATACTAATAGACATAGTTGGGTACTATTGATGAATAGTACCCCCTCTCAAGCTTTATCAACTTGTATGTTGTGAAAAAACAGTTATACACACAAGGTCCAATACTGAGCTATAGTGATTTTATTTTTATTTTTTAAATTTTTCCCTACAATTTTTACTAAAGGTCTGCATAAACACGTTTTACCTTTTTTTAACTTATTTTTCTCAAAAAAACGTTACGGTTCCTTCTTATTTTGCTATTTTTACCTTTCTTTTTCCCTACAATTTTCGCTTAACTTTCGCCAACGTTTCACATATACTAAAAGCGATAGTTGGGACTCGCGACAACGCACGATCAATCCTCTGCTAGTTATGACTATAAATTGGAGGGGCGCGCCAGCCAAGGTAATAGTGCAACACCAACACTCAAAGAAATACTGTAATACATATGATTTGCGATGATTTATTTCTCGGGAGCGAACTTGATCTTCACTTTAAGATCGCTTCTATCATAATTTCGCGGCCACCGTTGAAATCTTCCCGACCCCCGTAACAACCTCGCGACATCAAAGAAATATTTCGGAGTCCTGAAAATGAATAAAAAATACCAGCTCAATTTATTTAAACGTTGCACAGTTGGACTATAACTTTAACGCACCTTTTGAGCTGAAATCTTCGTAAAAACCAATTACACCACTCCAAATCGTAACATGTTTTCACAGAACTTCTCTTATCCACATCAGCGCCATATCAGCATAAACACCTTTAACATTCATTTAACAAATCACTCCTTTCATAAACTTCACCATCCAACTTTACCCAATTTAATTATTATTTAAATATAAAATATTAATTAAACATTACATTTTATTAAATAAAATAACATTACATTAATATAAATTAAACATCACATTGATTAAAAACATTAAATTAAATAATTAAAAATAAAGAATACAATGATTACTAAACTAAAGACAATAAATAATACAGAGTACTAACTAGTTTTTTAGGTCCGCGCTTCGCTGCGGATCGCAAATTTTTTTGTTAACCAATGATAAATGAATAAAAAACTATTATACATAATTGTGTACATTTTCGTCTTTTGCTTTTTGCAATTTGAATCGTTAACAACATTTTAATAATAATACTAATAAAAATAATAATTGTAATTAAAGTTTGCAAAGTTGGGCCCTGTCGTTTTTAATTTTTTTATATTAGATGATGAGATTTGACATGCAAATTTATGTGATTTAGTTGTATAGATAGAGTGGTATGTTTATTGAAAAATTCATATTTTTTTTAGTTTTAGTGAGTGGCAAGAAATAAAATTCAAAAATAATTGAGGTGTATTTATTGAAAAATAACTAAGTGATGGCGTTAAAAAAACTCATATATGGCTCTCTAAGTACACTTTTATCCTTAAAATTAATCCGCCAAAAATCATTCGTTTTCGATATAATTTGTTTGTAAGAATATTTCGTGTTTGAATGTGTTTTTTGTGACATCTAGTCTGCGGTGAAGGGGTGTGAAATACGTTCCAATTTTTTTTTTGTGGTCTTTTGGTGAGTTTAAGAGGTGAGAATCGAGATTGAACACTATTAGTCCCTAATTTTTTGTTGTTAATTATTTTTAGCTTTTTTCAAAGTTTGTGACGTAACCCTTGAGGGGAGCTTCTTAATAAATTCAACAAACAAGGGATGAAAAATGAATAAAAAAATTGGCGATAAGTATTTTCTTCTATTACATTTATTTAATTGTTATGGGCTAAGATGGATATTTAAAAGAATGTACTAGACTACTAGACCACAACTGAAATATATATGAGTTCATCTTATTAATGCATTTAGATTAATGAGTGCATATTTAGATTAATCTCATAACCCATATTTAAATTTATATATATATATATATATATATATATATATATATATATATATATATATATATATATATATATATATATATATACACACACACACACACAAATTGGTCTAATGCACACTGAATCACATATCGCCACATCACCCTTTTTCCACTATCCAATCTATTTACGAAATGCATCGGTCCGTCAAGTTAACTCGACCCGCTACTGTAGCAAAGTTAATGTAGGTTTTTTTGTTTTTTTTTTTTTTTGTTAATAATGAGTTCATATTAAAAAATTTCTAGGAGTCCATATTTACTAAAAACTAGGTTGGTGGTCCGCGCTTTGCTGCGGGTCATTGTCCTTTAGATCCTCAACGTAATTGCTTTATAGTGGTAACTTGTATCTACTTTGAAGTAGCTTTAATACATTTATGCATGTATACAATTACATTCACACATTGGGATGTCAAGAGACGACTCATATTTACATACTCTACTTCACACTTTACCAATTTTAATATATATTATCTAATGCACACCCAATCACATATCGCCACATCACCCTTTTTCCACTATCCAATCTATTTACGAAATGCATCGGTCCGTCAAGTTAACTCGACCCGCTACTGTAGCAAAGTTAATGTAGTTTTTTTTATTTTATTAATTTTTTTTTTTAATAATGAGTTCATATTAAAAAATTTCTAGGAGTCCATATTTACTAAAAACTAGGTTGGTGGTCCGCGCTTTGCTGCGGGGCATTGTCCTTTACATCCTCAACGTAATTGCTTTATAGTGGTAACTTGTATCTACTTTGAAGTAGCTTTAATACATTTGTGCATGTATACAATTACATTCACACATTGGGATGTCAAGAGACGACTCATATTTACATACTCTACTTCACACTTTACCAATTTTAATATATATTTTCTAAACAGATACGTCCTACTTATCACTGTGGATTATACATATTACCTGGAAAAAGATCATTATCAAAGGTTACAACTTAAAACATCCAAGTTGATATAATATGGGCAACATTAATACTACGGAGACCAAAAATCAAATATATCATCCGGGTCACTTTTAACAAACAAATAAGCACTAGTAGTGTCTTCCATTAAAGAAGGAAGCACTCAAAGTATGTATAGAAAAAATTACAAAGAGCAACAAAACAAAAACTTAGTTAAAATGACCATAAAACAAATATAGTTAAAATGAGTAATTGTAGATTATGAATGATAACTATAATAGACCTTTCAACAGAGGACATTCAATACCAAATACCAGAAACTGAAAATATAATCGTCTGACCTCCTTTTGTTCATATATTCCATTTTAAAATTTTGTTGACCAATAATAGGATCTAAAAGTCAATTTGAAATATTTTTTTAACTCCGTTCAACGGAAGCTCATGAACCTGAAAAATCATCAGCATAAACTATTAACCAAATGGATAAAAAATAATAAAACTTTCAGAGCTAGATGGATCGATTCAGACGATGGGAATACCACGTGTCCAGTACAAATTTGTTTCCGTCATTATTAGAGGTTGTTTTATTTATTCCATTGAATAAACATCAACAACCAATCAACAATAACAGTGTGATGACCCGTCCTAATCCTCCTGGACGAAAGTCTTCAATATTTGGTCCCATTGCGAGGTACTAACCTAAATATGCCATGAATGACTCTAAGTAATATCTTTCAATTGAGCAAATGCACAGCGGAAGACTTAATTCGTACCTGAGAATAAACACGCTTAAAAGTGTCAACCAAAAGGTTGGTGAGTTCATAGGTTTATTATATACAATCATCAAATTCAGTAATTTTGATAGACCACAAGATTTCATTTTCATAAATATATGTACACTCGCAAGTGTATAAAATTATTCTATAAGTTGTTGAATGCTTCGGTAACCATACTTAACAATTAATGTGACATATTCCCTTTATTATGAAATCTCCCTACACTGTACCAAGTGTAGTATAAACGAAGTACTATGCAACCGTTTACGATACTAGAGCGACTAGCCCGGTTGGGGTGGTCAAACCCAATAGATCTATCAATAGGATTCGCGCTTACATGTTCTTACAACATGTAAATATTAGTTACCAAGCTATTAGGGAAGATATGCAAGGTGGTACAACTCAACGTAGAATATATTTTAAGTACTTATGTCTATTTTGTCAAATATAAAAGCAGCGCATGTATTCTCAGTCCAAAAATATATATTGCAAAAGCAATTAAAAAGGGAGCAAATGAAACTCACGATACTGTATTTTGTAGTGATTTACGCATATGACGGCACTGAACAAGTGCAGGGTTGGCCTCGGATTCACGAACCTATATCATTTATATATATAGTAATATATATAATTGTAATTGAACAAATTTATATATAATTATTAGTGTTATAAATTATATGTCTCATATTTATCTTTTATTATAATATATTAGTTATATTATTAATATTTATATTTATATATGTGTTTATAGTATTATCTATAACATGTTGAAATATGTTTTTATACTATATGTAACTTAGTTAATATTATAGATAATAATATTTTATATAAAAATATAGTATGTAATATTATTATAGTTATGTAATAAATATATATATATTTTTTATAAATATCTTTTGTTTGTAAAATTAATAATCATAATAAAAATAATGTAAATTTTAATAATAATAATAATAATAATAATAATAATAATAATAATAATAATAATAATAATAATAATAATAATAATAATAATAATTTTAAGGTTACTTTTGATAATACTAATAATTTTAATAAAAATGATACATTTAATAAAAATGATAATTTTAAAATTAATGGTTCTTTTAATAATAATAATAATAATAATAATAATAATAATAATAATGATAATAATAATAATGATAATATTAAAAATGATAATAATAATAATAATAACAATAATAATAATAATAATAATAATAATAATAATAATAATAATAATAATAATAATAATAATAATAATAATAATAATAATAATAATACCTTAAAAGATATTATAAGCTTCCATAAAAAAATGCCATTGACCAGGCTCGACCCCGCGACCTCTCGCTTAACCATTACTCTACTAACCATTGATCTGCACGTTCGTTTTTGAATTAAATCCCTAGCTTAATTGTTTTAACATGATTTTACCGAAGCCCAAAGCAAAAAAAACCCAATTACTTTAAGCCTAGTCCATTAACCTTTCTAATCTGCAACCGTTCGCTATTAAAGATCGATCATAGCAACCCTACCAATTAACAAGTTGGTGTTGATTAATAGAATATTAATATAGTTAATTCAATTTTGATGGCTCATCATCATCGTAATTGTTCAGTCATCATCATCATTATTTTATCATCCTTCTATCCTAATCACTTCATCATCGTCATTCATAATCATTATCAAATTGTTAAATAGTAAACAAGAGTATAGCAGCAGCCTACGATGAGTAATATTGCAACAGTAATAACCATGATCGACTGGTGGGCTGTTGGTGATGGTTACTAGTCTGCCCGCAGCAGCAGAAATAAAAATAGCAGCTGCAGGAGGTGTAGCAGGTGGCTTCGAATGATAGTGATCGATGAAGGTTGTGGTAATCCGAAGGTGATGGTTGTGTAGATCGATGAGTCATGGTGATCTTGTTTCTTTTTCTTTTCAAACCGACAAGAAGCTGCAACTGCAATTGTTCGCATAGCAGCTAATCACGATGGGTATTTGGTTGGTTTTTGTTGGGTTTGTCGATGATAGTGGTGACGGGTTTTGTGGAGGTGGTTTTTCGGTTCAAAACAGGAAACAACACAGAATAATTAGAGAGAGGAGAGAGAGTAGGGAGGTGGTGTTGGAGGTTTTTTCGAAGGTTGAAGATGGTGGTCTCGGTGGTGGATGGTGGACGGTGAAAACAGTGGTGGTGGTTGGTTTCACTTTAAGCCAAAAAATAGCAAAGAAGTAAACGAGTAGCAAGTTCATGGTGTTCTTGGTTATATTTCGAGCAGTACATGAAAGGACCCGTTCATATACATTATAAACGATTCACAATAGTTGATTACATTGCAAGGTATTTGACCTCTATATGATACATTTTACAAACATTGCATTCGTTTTTAAAAGACAAACTTTCTTTACATCGAAAATTGACAGGCATGCATACCATTTCATAATATCCACTATCCAACTATAAATTGATTTAATAATAATCTTTGATAAACTCAATGACTCGAATGCAACGTTCTTCGAAATATGCTATGAAAGACTCCAAGTAATATCTTTAAAATGAGCAAATGCACAGCGGAAGATTTCTTTAACACCTGAGAATAAACATGCTTTAAAGTATCAACCAAAAGGTTGGTGAGTTCATTAGTTTATCATAATCATTTATTTCCATCATTTTAATAGACCACAAGAATTTCATTTCCAGTTCTCATAAATATACGTCCCATGCATAGAGACAAAAATAATCATTCATATGGTGAACACCTGGTAACCGACATTAACTAGATACATATAAGAATATCCCCATCATTCCGGGATCCTCCTTCGGACATGATATAAATTTGGAAGTACTAAAGCATTCGGTACTTTGGATGGGGCTTGTTGGGCCCGATAGATCTATCTTTAGAGTTCGCGTCAATTAGGGTGTCTGTTCCCTAATTCTTAGATTACCAGACTTAATAAAAAGGGGCATATTCGATTTCGATAATTCAACCATATAATGTAGTTTTGATTTACTCGTGTCTATTTCGTAAAACAGTTATAAAAGCAGCGCATGTATTCTCAGTCCCAAAAATGTAAAGAGTAAAAGGGAATCAAATAAACTCACAATACTGTATTTCGTAGTGAAAATACATATGACGTCATTGAACAAGTGCAAGGTTTGCCTCGGATTCACGAACCTATATTAAGTATATATATTTATATGATGGTCAATATCTGTCTAGCAATTTAGGTCAAACTGTAGTGTATCACAATCCTAATGCTCGAGACTAACATGCAAAAGTCAACTTGATCCAAAATGATTTCCAAAATCTATACATGATTATTATATAACTTAAATATAGTCATTTTATATATTTAAATATTTAGTAAATTTTATTAAAGTAAATAATATAAATCATTTGTTAATAAATAAAAATTATATTAAAGTTTATATATTATAAAAATATGCTTTTATGTCTTAAGTAATAAAATTTATAAAATTCACTTAATATCATAAAAATATAGTGGTATGTATTATTAATGTAATTATATTACGTGTGGTCAAAATATCTTTGTATCACATATCTATTTCATAAAATAATATTGTTAATAATGATAATAAGTAAAAGTAGTATTATTTTGTAATAATAATAATTATTATTATAATAATAACAATGTTTGTATTTACTAATTATTATAATAAAATTGATAATTCTAATCATGATAATATTAGTAATAACAATACTTTTTAATATTAACTATATTAATAATAAGATAATAACTCTATTTTATCATAATAATACTAAAATGATAATAGTAATGATATTTCATGATATTTTAGTAAAAATGATAGTTTTAATATAAATGATATTTTTAGAAATAATAATAATGATAAAAATAATGAAATCGATATTTTTTCTCTTAAATCAATATCTTACAATATTTTAATTTCATCATGATACCCACACTCATTATTTCCTGATCGATTTGTTCAATAGCTTTTAGTTCTCTTTTATATCGCATTCATAATAATGATAATAATAGTAATCATAATAATTAGGTGTTACTAATATTAGTTTTAATTATAATAATATTAGTGATAATAAATATTATGATGATAATACTAATAACTATTTTAATGATGATAATAATAATAATACTAATTATAACTTTAACGATAATAACGATAGTAATAATAATAAAATAATAATTTTTAATGATAATCCTTTTAATGATAATGATAATAATAATAATAATAATAGTAATAATAATAATTAGATAAAAACTAGAACGACGATAATAACGACGATAATAATAATCATTTTTTTTAATAAAATACAAACTTCAATTGACTATAACTTCTAATCCGTTCATCAAAACCGTTCGATATCTAAATGAAAAGTTCTTAATTTTTCGCTAGCTTTCCAACGACATGCATATCTCATACCTTATCTCAACCGCATATGTAACTAATTCAGGATTTAACATAACCTATCTAATGGCAATATCAAAAGTACAAGCATGCATAATCCTATATACTCGAGCACTAGTCAGGGATACACTATTAATATATAAAAGTTAATTTATGAGTACTCACGTATCAATATTGAGATTCAATATTGCAGGAAAGGTACGTAAACGGGACGGAGATACTAAACACTAGGTTGACCTTTGACTCATGATCATAACCCCCAAGCAATACCCATAACCTCCATAGCTATAACCCATAATTTCCTTAGCTCTATCCCGCTCGAAAAACCCGTTTTGAAATAACTCGCTCATGACATCGTCGTAATATTTTATGTATAATAATACTAATAATAATAATAATAATACTAATAATAATAATAAATATAATTATAGAGAGAGTGTGAGAGATAGGTAGTTAGAAAACAATTATGATCGATCATATATATATAGGTATATAAATAATATAATAATATAATATAATATTAAAATAAATAAAAAACATGTTAAATAGTGAGCCGCCACAAAAATATGTCGACACAACATTACGCGTTTCGCGTAGATAGGTACGCGATCTGCGTATGGTGTCCATGAAAGTTGTAGATTTTTGAGTTACGGACGCCTGGACACCGGAATCACCCTTTTTTGAGTCAGTATGATTTAGTTATGATTTTTCTCGTGAAAGTGCTCATGCTTAGTGATTTCCATCATTTTAACTTGCGATCTTGAGATGAAACGTTATAGTCTTTTGGTGCCCATTAGAAATCTTTATTTTATCTTTATTTTTATTTTCATATCATTGAAAATCCATAAAAACATTTTATAATCAAATTCTGTTATATCGAAAGAATAAAAATGTTTTCGTACGTTTGAAACTAAATCAAATAATACTATAAGGTTTAGTTTTTCCAAAACTACTTATATTCAATATCATTTTATTAAAAGGTTTAAATAATAGAAATTGTTATATCATAAAACATTTTCATTTCATAAAGTAAAATCATATATAAGTCATAATGGATTTCTAGTTTTTACTTACAGTTTATTCGTAAATCGCAGGGTTAAGTCCAATGGACAATTAAACGTATAAAATCGTTTTAAATCAACATATCCATTTGCTTACCTTGTCGACATCCATTTACATTTCATGTTCTTACTATTAATTTTATGAAAGTTAAATAATTAACTTATCAAGAGTCACAAGAAAGTTATTGTAAAGCATGCATTGAAAATTAAACAGGAATCTCTACTAACTTTTGTCTAGTTACCGTTAATTGACAATTTTGTTCTTACTTGTAAATCACTTTACCAATCATTTCGAATACCGTTAAAAAGGAAAGGTTTTCTAAATCAAAGTGGACCTTTCAACAGAGACTCATAATCATACAATGTATCTGATAAATAAATCATTTGATATTATCTTTTAATTCCGTTGAAAAATATCTTGAAATAATTACGTTCATGTAAAGTATTATTCATCTAATACCTAGTTAACGTTCTCAATTCATATAATAGATTTCGTAACTTATTTTCATATTAATCAAACCGTTTAATGTTTCATTAATATTTCTTAATTTAATAATCACACATATGTATATATTCATACATATCTATTTACACATAATTGTTTGTGAATCGTCGAGAGCAGTCGAAAGGTAAATGAATACATGAACATAGTTCAAAGTTTTTGAGATTTCAACATTACAGCCTTTGCTTATCGTGTCGGAAATATTAAATCATATGAAGATAAAGTTTAAATTTGGTTGGAAATTTTTGGGTTGTCACAGTACATGTTCTGGGTTTCGAATAGGAGAAGGGTTCGAATATAATAGCACATAAATGAGATTGTTAATTGTTTTAGTCATGAGAACAAATGGGTTTTGCTTTGAAGTTAAGATCAAAGAAAGAAGGGAGAATTATTGTTGCAATTCGTGGGACTCTTTGATGTGTAATTGTTCAATCACATAACAAGTTGGTGTTGGTTTTTTTTAGTGAGGGTGGTGAGTTCTTGATTATAGACAGAAGTTGATAGTTGTTCCGAATGGTGTTATGGTGGTTTGATGATTTCATTTGGGTTGCAAAATAGGATATAAAAACATTAGGGTAAAGGTGATGGAAGTTATGAAATAAGAAACAGAAATGGATTGGTGGCTTCTATCATTTTACATATTACGTATGTATATATAATTTTAGCTAGTGGGAATCAAAAGCAAAACAATAATATGACTTCAATAATACTAATAGTAAAGCAGCCATATCCCCTGGATTTTTATTACCGACATCTAATAGTCTAATATTAGTGGTATTATTTCGTGCTCCTTTGCTAAACAGTTACGGATAAAAGTCTTTAGAAAAATTTCATATTTTTAAATTAAGTTCATTTATCTATTCTGGTCATTAGTTGATTGAAACCTAGTCAAAAAGGTTCGTCCATTATTTGTTTTTAATTCCAGGTAATATATACGTAGTATTAGAATTTAAACTAAAAAGATAAAAAAATATTTCTGTCAAACTTAAATTCTTCGTAATCGATTTATAGTTCAACTTTTATTTTTAATCTTCATAAAATCGTATTAGATCTCATATGAACGTTAGCGAGATGCCAACCGAGTGTTACTGACGTTTACTAATTAAGCTCGAAATCAATTATTTTTCATATACTATATGTATATATATAATTACATTTTAATATCAGGTTTTATTATATAACTATATATATATATATATATATATATATATATATATATATATATATATATATATATATATATATATATATATATCTATTTACAAATAGTTGTTCATGAATCGTCGAGAACAGTTGAAGGTCAATTGAATATATGAAACTGTTTAAAATTTTGAGACTCAACCTTACAGACTTTGTTTATCATGTCGGAAACATATAAAGATTATGTTTAAATTTGGTCGGAAATTTCCGGGTTGTCACAGTACCTACCCGTTAAAGAAATTTCGTCCCGAAATTTAATCGAGGTGGTCATGGTTAACAATAAGAATGTTTTCCTGACGTATATGAGTTGATAAATAAATTTTTATCACCATTGAGTAATAAGGATAAAACAATTTGATTTCTCGAAGCGTACGAATGAAGCTATAACTTAAAGAGTGAATCTAGAAAATAAAACTCGTCTTAACTTTTGACGTTGTCACGTTTGAATTTAGAAAATTAGGTGTATTTAATCTTTTGACGTTGTCTTGGTTGAATTTACGGAATTCAAGGGATTAAGGAAATCTAAATAAGATCTGAGTCTTCGGAATTTAAGGAAATTAGGATCTTTTTAATTAAATGTGGTCATCTGTCTTGATTGCTATGTCTGATATTTTCATTATAAATTAAACCCTTCCGTTCCATTATTTTCATCACTCCTATACTTTCTTTCTTAATTCTTACTTCTAAAAGATTGTGAAAATGCTTCATCCAGTTCTAATCCTTGATATTTTCTTAATTATCATTTCTGTCATCCTTCTTTTTAATCTTCCACCAGAAGAATCTGTTTACTTCTACTATTACCTTGGGGTGATACTATTCTTAATTCTACCGTATCTTTATATTGCTATTCGTATTAATATCCACGGTTTGTAACCTCCGTGTTGTTATTGGGCTTTACATTTTCTCTTATATTTTGGAGCTCTTTGCATTTTTATTTTCTTCTCGACTTCTAGTAAAACGAGTAATGGTCCAGAATTCGTAAGTATGGAGTTTCGAATGAACTTAATGTTCTAAACAAGAAAGAACGTAATAGCACGATTTGATTTGTCAAAATACCAGAATCACTGAGGATAGAACTATCAAGAATATTTTTTTCTTGATATGTTCAGAAGTTAAGCAGAATGAAAGTGTTATGTAACATGGCACATGATGACGGTATAGTCTGTGAATCATCATGTTTCATTAGAAATTCCAGCATGACTTACTTTAATATAATCATGTTGGCCAAGTGTCATTATATTATACTAACTCATGCTCAAATTCTTAACACTTCTCTAGAATTCATTCGTAATTATACTTAGATTTTACAGAAGTTTCCAATGAAATATAGAAAACACGAAGAGGTATATAATTTCGGACGAGAATACTTATGAAAATATCCTCAGAAATATCGAGAATATTTATGATGATATTTTGGAATTTCTAAGTTCGAAAGTTGATGAAGAAAAATTTTTCGCAAGATTTTATCATGAGTTCGAAGCAAGATATTCTCTAAAGATTTCATCGGATTCAGAATTATCTGGGTTCTTTGAATACAGAGTTTGATCGTAAGGATATGTCCTTGATCTCCTTCATGGTTTGCTCAATCCATTTTTCAGTACCAATTTTTTTTTTCTATCGAGCGTTCCATTCTTTATTATTAACTTTTGGCCATTATGAACATCTACAACATGCTGCTTCGTCAGCATTTTCAAAGTTAATGGATCTGGATCATCGGTTATCAAATCGAGGGTTTTCAAGAATATTGAAGGTTTTTAGATGATTAAACGCTGATTGTGATCGTCAAGATACAAATGATGTTTAAGATGAAATCAAGTGGCAAACTTAAAGAATTGTTTGGTTTCATATGTTATAATCAATATTTTAATTTATTTTAATTGTCCAAAGTTAGTAGTCCACAATTAGTAGTCCATAGTTAGTAGTTCAATAATTCATATATAGTTTAACATATAATAATCGAATTAATTAATACGTATCGTGACCTATTGTATACATGTCTCAGACTCGATCACAACTCAAAGTATATATATTATTTTAGAATTAACCTCAACTATGTATAGCTAACTCGAACATTACCGCATATAGAGTGTCTATGGTTATTCCAAATAATATATATAGATGACGTTGATATGATATGTCAAAACATTGTATATGTGTCCCGATTTATCTGACGATATTTAAAGTGCGTAAAGTAAATATCAGAAATTAAATGACGATAAATAAAATTGCGAGAATTAAAATTGCAATAATTAAATTGCGATAAATAAAATGTAATAAGGAATTGACAGTTAGCTAGGAACAGTTAGCTAGGATTTTGTTAGCGTGGATTCTTAACAGAATTTCTCATAGTTAATTTGTTTGTTTCTAACAAATTTTATTTTGTCCAATGTTTTCTTCATTATGCCACTTGTTGGATTCTGATAGGTCAAAATCCAAATATGAAATTGAATGGAAATGGTTATTCTGCGGTGAACGGATACGTATATCTGTGGATGTAAGTAGGATAGTAAATGACTGTTGAATCAGATTCGAAGAATGTACAGTGTAACTTATTAATGTGAAATCTAAATATTCCTCGGGTATTACCTACCCGTTAAAATATTTTCACCATTAACAGTTTGTACGAAATAATTTTTAATTACAATCTTTATGAATATATACTTACATATATATTTTCTTCAGATGTAATCATGGATTTAATGAGTCAATATGATATTAATCTCATTTGATTTACCATTAGAACTAGAATATATAATCTCTAAAACATTAGAAATTACATAATCGTCATGTAGAACGAAGATGAATGATGTAGAACGATTCGTAAAACGATGATTAAGTTCGAGGTATGGATTGTTGATGGTACTGGTGCTGTTACTGATGGTACTGTTGGTGCCGGTGATGTTGCTGAAGCTGGTAAATTTTGCACCATATTCTCCAAAATCCTTACTCGGGCGCGAAGCTCTTTGACTTTTTCTATCACTTCAGGATGATTTTCGGTTGGGATGAGGGGATGAATAAGGTTTAACATTTGGTTCGCTAAGACACACTAATGCAAAACCTGGTTCGCTAAGACCACTGTACTGATACCACATGTGATGACCCGTCCTAATCCTCCTGGACGAAAGTCTTCAACATTTGGTCCCATTGCGAGGTACTGACCTAAATATGCCATGAATGATTCCAAGTAATATCTTTCAATTGAGCAAATGCATAGCAGAAGATTTAATTAGTACTTGAGAATAAACATGCTTAAAAGTGTCAACCAAAAGGTTGGTGAGTTCATAGGTTTATCATATACAATCATAAAATTCAGAAATTTTGATAGACCACAAGATTTCATTTTCATAAATATATGTACACTCGCAAGTGTATAAAAGTATTCTATAAGTTGTTGAGCGCTTCGGTAACCATACTTAACAATTAATGTGGCATATTCCCTTTATTATGAAATCTCCCTGCACTGTACCAAGTGTAGTATAAATGAAGTACTATGCAACCGTTTACGATACTAGAGCGACTAGCCCGGTTGGGGTGGTCAAACCCGATAGATCTATCAATAGAATTCGCGCTTACATGTTTTTACAACATGTAAATATTAGTTACCAAGCTATTAGAGAAGATATGCAAGGTGGTACAACTCAACGTAGAATATATTTTAAGTACTTATGTCTATTTCGTCAAACATAAAAGCAGCGCATGTATTCTCAGCCCAAAAATATATATTGCAAAAGCAATTAAAAAGGGAGCAAATGAAACTTACGATACTGTATTTCATAGTGATTTACGCATATGACGGCACTGAACAAGTGCAGGGTTGGCCTCAGATTCACGAACCTATATCATTTATATATATATATATATATATATATATATATATATATATATATATATATATATATATATATATATATATATATATATATATATATTAATATATATAATTGTAATCGAACAAATTTATATATAATTATTAGCGTTATAAATTATATGTCTCATATATATCTTTTATTATAATATATTAGTTATATTATTAATATTTATATTTATATATGTGTTTATAGTATTATCTATAACATGTTGAAATATGTTTTTATACTATATGTAACTTAGTTAATATTATTGATAATAATATTTTATATAAAAATATAGTATGTAATATTATTATAGTTATGTAATAAATATATATATATATATATATATATATATATATATATATATATATATATATATATATATATTTTATAAATATCTTTTGTTTGTAAAATTAATAATCATAATAAAAATAATGTAAATTTTAATAATAATAATAATAATAATAATAATAATAATAATAATAATAATAATAATAATAATAATAATAATAATAATAATTATAATAATAATATTCTTAATGTTACTTTTGATAATACTAATAATTTTAATAAAAATGATACTTTTAATAAAAATGATAATTTTAAAATTAATGGTTCTTTTAATAATAATAATAATAATAATAATAATAATAATAATAATAATAATAATAATTATGATAATAATAATAATAATAATAATAATAATAATAATAATAATAATAATAATAATAATAATACTAATAATAATAATAATACCTTAAAAGATATTATAAGTTTCCATAAAAAAATGCCATTGACCAGGCTCGAACCCGCGACCTCTCGCTTAACCATTACTCTACTAACCATTGATATGCACGTTCATTTTTGAATTAAATCCCTAACTTAATTATTTTAACATGATTTTACCGAAGCCCAAAGCAAAAAAAAACCCAATTACTTTAAGCCTAGTCCATTAACCTTTCTAATCTGCAACCGTTCGTTATTAAAGATCGATCATAGCAACCCTACCAATTAACAAGTGGGTGTTGATTAATAGAATATTAATATAGTTAATTCAATTTCGATGGCTCATCATCATCGTAATTGTTCAGTCATCATCATCGTTATTTTATCATCCTTCTATCCTAATCACTTCATCATCGTCATTCATAATCATTATCAAATTGTTAAATAGTAAACAAGAGTATAGCAGCATCCTACGATGAATAATATTGCAGCAGTAATAACCATGATCGACTGGTGGACTGTTGGAGATGGTTACTAGTCTGCCCGCAGCAGCAGAAATAAAAATAGTAGCTACAGGAGGTGTAGCAGGTGGCTTCGAATGATAGTGATCGATGAAGGTTGTGGTAATCCGAAGGTGATGGTTGTGTAGATCGATGAGTCGTGGTGATCTTGTTTCTTTTTCTTTTCAAACCGACAAGAAGCTGCAACTGCAATTATTCGCATAGCAGCTAATCACGATGGGTATTTGGTTGGTTTTTATTGGGTTTGTCGATGATAGTGGTGACGGGTTTTGTGGAGGTGGTTTTTCGGTTCAAAACAGGAAACAACACAGAATAATTAGAGAGAGGAGAGAGAGTAGGGAGGTGGTGTTGGAGGTTTTTTCGAAGGTTGAATATGGTGGTCTCGGTGGTGGATGGTGGACGGTGAAAACAGTGGTGGTGGTTGGTTTCACTTTAAGCCGAAAAATAGCAAAGAAGTAAACGAGTAGCAAGTTCATGGTGTTCTTGGTTATATTTCGAGCAGTACATTTTCTGGGTTTCGAATAGGAGAAGGGTTCGAATATAATAGCACATAAATGAGATTGTTAATTGTTTTGGTCATGAGAACAAATGGGTTTTGCTTTGAAGTTAAGATCAAAGAAAGAAGGGAGAATTATTGTTGCAATTCGTGGGACTCTTTGATGTGTAATTGTTCGATCACATAACAAGTTGGTGTTGGTTTTTTTAGTGAGGGTGGTGAGTTCTTGATTATAGACAGAAGTTGATAGTTGTTCCGAATGGTGTTATGGTGGTTTGATGATTTCATTTGGGTTGCAAAATAGGATATAAAAACATTAGGGTGAAGGTGATGGAAGTTATGAAATAAGAAACAGAAATGGATTGGTGGCTTCTAATCATTTTACATATTACGTATGTATATATAATTTTAGCTAGTGGGAATCAAAAGCAAAACAATAATATGACTTCAATAATACTAATAGTAAAGCAACCATATCCCTTGGATTTTTATTACCGACATCTAATAGTCTAATATTAGTGGTATTATTTCGTGCTCCTTTGCTAAACAGTTACGGATAAAAGTCTTTAGAAAAATTTCATATTTTTAAATTAAGTTCATTTATCTATTCTGGTCATTAGTTGATTGAAACCTAGTAAAAAAGGTTCGTCCATTATTTGTTTTTAATTCCAGGTAATATATACGTAGTATTAGAATTTAAACTAAAAAGATAAAAAAATATTTCTGTCAAACCTAAATTCTTCGTAATCGATTTATAGTTCAACTTTTATTTTTAATCTTCATAAACTCGTATTAGATCTTATATGAACGTTAGCGAGATGTCAACCTAGTGTTACTGACGTTTACTAATTAAGCTCGAAATCAATTATTTTCCATATACTATATGTATATATATAATTACATTTTAATATCAGGTTTTATTATATAATTAAATATATATATATTTTCAAATAAATATATATATAATTAACATTCATGTATATATACATACATACATATATATATATATATATATATATATATATATATATAGATATATATATACATACATACATATATATATACACACACATATATATATATATATGTATATATATATATATGTATATGTATATATATATATATATATATATATATATATGTATCTATTTACAAATAGTTGTTCATGAATCGTCGAGAACAGTCGAAGGTCAATTGAATATATGAAACAGTTCAAAATTTTGAGACTCAACCTTACAGACTTTGTTTATCATGTCGGAAACATATAAAGATTAAGTTTAAATTTGGTCAGAAATTTTCGGATAGTCACAAACAGTAAATTGTACCTACTTCATTTGTTGAAACATTATCACATGAAAACAGTCAACAAAACTCAATATAGTTTGAAATCGTAAAGTCCAGTTGGAACAATAATTTATTAAACCTACCAGAACAAAATCTCCTCTTTTTCCTCTGACATCTATCCCCATCTTTCTTGTTCACCTTCACCTTTTCCAAACCAAACAAATCAATTGCTTCTTTGCTTTTCCCCCATTTATTTTTCATCTATTTGAGATTAAAAAGATGAGATCTGTAGCTCGAAAGTCTATCAGTCTTTTTTGTTACTTTTCCAGCCAGATCTGGTGTCTCCGTCGTTAAAAAACCCCAGGTGATTGTGGTGGTTTGTTGCTATACATCTGTAAATAATAATACTCCATTCGGTGGCATGATCTGAAAACATTTTTTATATCCAGCAACTAACATTAGTTAGTGGTGGCTGATGGCTATCGACTGTGCTCGCTGACGGTGTTTGTTGCCGGAAGTGGCTACCGGTGGTGGTTGATCATGGTGTTTTGATAGGTGAAAATTTTTTGTTTACTAATGCTTATTACCTATTAGTTTTAGGCTGTCAATTTTGTTGTATGATCTTGTTTATCAGATTTGTTTCAAGATCTTTATTAATTTTTGTTTTTGTTTTATATAAAAATGAAGATAAGGAAACCCTGCTAAGACCTGAGAATTGCCAGAAGGTTCTGGTTATTTTTAGTGGGTATAGGAAAAAGAAAAAGAAAAAAAAACACTGCTACAGTATAGCAGTAAAATGGGGTACATGGCGGGTCCGTATTGGGTTCCATTTACGACAATTAGTATATATAGTAATAACATTTACGTTGGAATTTTGTGTTTTTAATATATTTCATATTTAAATATTTATAAGCTGCGTAACTCGTATATTTTTAGTATTATGAATTAGTAATTTACTAATACTCATTATTAATTATTACTCAACATTATATATTATTAAAAAAAGTTACTGGTTTTTTAATTTGCTTGCTGCATTGCTTGGTCATGCAAAACGTTTATATTCTATGAAGGATTATTTAGTATGTTCTTTGGGCTCACTCCTTAAGTCCATGACAAATATAGTATATGATGATCCTTCTCTATCAATTGACAACCGAACCCACCCATTCCTTTTTCACAATCTAAGTAACCGACACTTTTATCACTACCTACTCAGGCGTCGTATCCCTCATTTATCACTACCTGTTTATCTCTCTTTAATCCCTCTGACGCACACTTTTATCCTTCCTTATCATCACCTTTTTCTGCCCTCGTCACCCTCTCCGGCGCCGTTGTCGATCCAACTCCGTTTTGATCGCTGTGGTCACCCACTTTTCCGGTTGAACCGCAACATTTTTAGGTCAAAAGATTTTTTTTACATATAGATCCGTGTTTTTTATGCTAAAACTGATGACTGCCTCAAACCTCTAGTAGATCTCTTTGTTTTTGTAATTTTTTATCGCATTTTACTAATTTACTAACGAAAAGTACATAATTTCTGTAAAAAGTTTGACTTTCTCCTAACAAGTGCTAAAATATATTTGCTATAGTGTGACACCGCTAATATTTTTTTTATATGTGTATGGCGGAAGCGTTATATTAAATAATTTTGATACGATTGATGATTAACCTTAATACAGTTCAATCGATGTCACGTGTCATTAAAACAAAATATATATTTAACCAGAAAATACGTAATTACAATATGTTTACAAAAGAACACCGTTTAAACAAAGTAAGACTACATCAGGGTTAAATCCTATCAAACATTAGATAATTACGCTCGTCTTCTCTCAAAAGCAAAAGCTACAAAGCTAACGACCTCTAGGGAGGAGATGGAGGGGAATTAGCACGCAAGCTAATTGAGTATGACTAATTACAGGAAATAGTATACCGTCATACTAATTATGTCACATAGTCTAACACATAAACATCACCCAAGTGTCGTCTATAGAGACTCTGGCTGCTCGGCTAAATCATTAACCACCAGTTGATCGGACTGGGACTTACCAGAAGTTCCTCCACCACCGTATTGTATATACATAATCCACACACGAAGGACGCGTCATTCACACATATATACACCACGATTGTCTTGGCTACCACATGAGGAACCCAGCCGCAGGCTGATCTCTCCTACCGAGGCTACCACACAATAGGGACGCACTGGGTGTGACGACCCGGAAATTTTCGACCAAATTTAAACTTTATCTTTACATTATTCCGACACGATAAGCAAAGTTTGTTAAGTTTAAATCTCAAGAATTTTAAACTTTATTTATACATTCATTTAACCTTGACCAGACCTTGATGATTCACGAACCATTATAATTGGATAGGAATATATACGTGTATATATGTGTTTATATATTATAACTTGAAAACATAAACAAGGTATTAGGTATAATACTTTACATCATCGTATTTACCGACGGAATTAAAAGATGATATCAAATAATTGAGTTATCAGATTCATTATGATATGATTTACGTGTCTCTGTTGAGAGGTCCACTTTGATTTGAGAAATCTTTTCATTTTAACAATATTCGGAAAAATGATAAAGTAATTTACGAGTAAGAACAAATGTGTCTATTATCGACAATTAGACAAAGGTTAGTGGAAGACTAAATTACATAATAATCATTTGATTTAGTTTCGAATGTACGAAACGTTTTACGATATAATGGAACTCGATTATTTAAGATGTCTTTGATTAAATAACATGAGATGGAATATTGGTTAATATGTAGATAACTTGCAACGTGTATTTAAAACTTATTCACGAATATTGAAGATATATATATATATATATATATATATATATATATATATATATATATATATATATATATATATATATATATATATATATATATATAGTTTCAAATTAAGTAATACTTGATTCGATTGATATTTAGATATGTCATCTAGGACGTTTGATAAACGTTGACGCATAAACGAATTATGCCAAATTAAGTTTTAAAGTATAAACGATACGTGTTATAATATTTTCTAAACGAAATTTAAAACGAACTTTGAAATATAATTAGTTTTGAAAAACTAAATATTATATCATTACATAGATATTTCCATTACTTACTATATGTACAAGTTTATATTTTTAAAATGAGAATATTGAAAGGACCCGTCCTAATCCATCTGGACAAAGTCCATATCGATTACAAACTATTCACAATAGTTGGTTACATCGCGAGGTACTTGACCTCTATATGATACATTTTACAAATATTGCATTCGTTTTTAAAAGATAAACTTGCATTATATCGAAAATTGATGACATGCAAATCATTTCATAATATATTCAACTATAATTGTCTAAATAATAATCTTGATTAACCCGACGACTCGAATGCAACATCTTTTGAAATATGTCATGAATGACTCCAAGTAATATGTTTTAAGTGAGCAATTGCACAGCGGAAGACTTCTTTTATACCTGAGAATAAACATGCTTTCAAGTGTCAACCAAAAGGTTGGTGAGTTCATTAGTTTCGCATAAAGAAACATTTCCATCATTTTAATAGACCACAAGATTTTTATTTCCAGTTCTCATAAATATACGTCCCACACATGGAGACAAAAATCATTCATATGGATTGAACACCTAGTAACCGACATTCACAATATACATATAAGAATATCCCCTATCATTCTGGGATCCTCCTTCGGACATGATATAAATTTCGAAGTACTAAAGCATCTGGTACTTTGGATGGGGCTTGTTGGGCCCGATAGATCTATCTTTAGGATTCGCGTCAATTAGGGTGTATGTTCCCTAATTCTTAGATTACCAGACTTAATAAAAAGGGGCATATTCGATTTCGATAATTCAACCATAGAATGTAGTTTCACGTACTTGTGTCTATTTTGTAAATCATTTATAAAAGCAGTGCATGTATTCTCAGTCCCAAAAATATATATAAAAAGGGAGTAATGAAACTCACGCATATAAATATTGTAAAACAGTTAATAAAGCATTTGCATGTATTCTCAGCCCAAAAATATAAAGAGAAAAAGGGCAAATGAACTCACCTAATGTATTTTGTAGTAAAAATGCATATGACTATATTGAACAACGGAATAATGCAGGGTTGGCCTCGGATTCACGAACCTATATCATTTGTATATTCATTAATATATATATATATATATATATATATATATATATATATATATATATACTAGTAATCGAATAAATATTTTTATTATATTTTAATTTATATATTATGTATAGTTGATTTGTGTATATATTCAAATTGATTTATTATTTGTATAGTTATATTAATATGTCCATATTTATATACGTAATTATTTAGTGTTACATTTAAAATCGATAGTTTGTCATTTTATAAGTATTTATATAAATGATCTTAATAAATTTGATATATATAGTTATATGAAGTTTTATTATAATTATAGTATATGTAAAGAGTATATTTATGCATAAAGTATTTATCTACTTGAAAGATAGTTTTTGATAAAAATAATGATTTACTAATAATAATAATAACTTTATTAATAATAATGATAATAACTGTAGTTTTTAAATGAAACGAAAAGTTTGATAATAACAGTAACGAAAATAATACCTTTGATAAAAAATACATAATACTTAATGTTTATAATAATAACAACAACAATCTTTTTATTATTAATGTTAGTATTTATAACCATACTACATAATGATATTACTAGTAAGGATAATAATGTTAGTAATAGCAATAATAAAAATCTTAATTGTAATTGTAACTATAATACTTATTTTAATAATTACAATAATAATATCTCTTAATGTGATTAACAATAATAATATCTCTTAATGTGATTAATAATAATAATACTTCTATCATTTTAGGAGTAACAACAATTATCATAATAATAATAACAACAACTAATAATAATAATAATAATAAATAATAATAATAATAATAAATAATAATAATAATAATAAATATAAAGACCACTACCTCTCAAAATGGCTGAAAAATAAAAAGATGACACCAGCGGGACTCGAACCCGAGACCCCTCGAATCCCCATCATCTGCCTAAACCATTCTGCCATATCATTTTATTTGTTATTATTTGAATCCAGTTTATTTTAAACCTTATGTCTAATATGGCTTCCTCTCCTTCATCATTTACACGATCGACCCAAAATATATAATCACCTAAACCAATTGTTTAATGCCTTTAACTATGACTTACAATTGAAGCATAACAATTAAAATGTAACTGAATTGGTTTTAAAAAAAATTTTAACAGCAAGCTTGCTGTTTCTGTTTCACGAAGAAAAAAAAAATTAAGAGCACAATAGTTAATTTCGATTTTTATAAAGTTTTAGCCAAAGGTAATAACACAACTTGTGTTTCAAAGCACTCCTAGAAGCTATAAAAATTATCAATTTAACTCAATTCTAATCAGAAAACTCGAATTTTGCTGAAGAACAAATATTGACTTTTTAGTTTTAAAAACTTTGACCTTGAAATTTGAAATCAATCGAGGAAATTGATGCGTGAAAACTTACAGATAGTTTTAGTAGATACCTCTTAACACATCTGCATTATTATATTTTTGAATTTGATCCGAGAATTGATTATGGATCAAATTGGGCTTACGAACAAAGAAGGAGAAAAAAAATAATGCTGTGATTTTCTTTTTGGATTTCACGAACAGTTCACGCTGTATTACCCACAAGTAAATGATTTATATTCCAATACAATTGATTGAAGGTTGTTTTGTAGTGAAAATCGTGGATGACAGATAATCACGAGCAAGGAGATGAAAAGCAGAGAGAAAATAAATAATATAGCAATAATAGAATCAGATATCTCGCGTATAAATATATAAAAGATTTATACTGTATTTTTTTATAATATAAATAATAATATATAAGAACAATAATAATAATAATAATAATAATAATAATAATAATAATAATAATAATAATAATAATAATAATAATACTAATTGAATTAATAATAATGTTAATAATACTAATCATAAAATGATACTACTAATAAGAAAATGATAAAAGTAATAATAATTCTAAATAACAATGATAATTTTTAGTAACTATGTTAATAATGATAATAATAACTAGTAATAACATTAACAATTATGATAATAATAATAATAATTATTAACGAAATTGTATTATTTATATGGTAATGTTAATAATGACTTTAATGCTAATGATAATTATAATTATAAAAGTAATAATATAGTTTGTCATTACTATTATATTTTTAACTTGTTGTTACATCATATATTATATATATAAGTATGGATACATTAATAATGTTATATATATATATATATATATATATATATATATATATATATATATATATATATATATATATATATATATATATATATATATATAATTATCGTATATCTATTTACTATATTATATTATTTCATAACATAAATAGATATTATAGTTTTCATTAATCGCATTTTACTTTATTTATTTTACAATATAAATCCTAATAATCATACTATATAATATTTTAAATTATATTTCAAATTATAAATACCTATTTAAATATATATATATATATATATATATATATATATATATATATATATATATATATATATATATATATATATGTTATCTATTTACAAATAGTTGTTCGTGAATCGTCGAGAATGGTCTAAAGTCAAACGAATATATAAAACAATTTGAAATATTTGTGACTCAACATTACAGACTTTGCTCATCATGTCGGAAATATATAAAGATTAAGTTTAAATTTGGTCGGAAATTCCCGGGTCATCACAAATATATATATATATATATATATATATATATATATATATATATATATATATATATGATGCGTTGAAACAGTACCTTTATTTATGAACGGATTTGAGTTATTTTTTTACACGAATTGATTTATTGTATATGTAGTGTTTTAATGAATTCAGGTTGATTTCACACATATATAGGCAACTAGTCCTATCCGCGTAGTTTAGTTTTATAGGTAAATCCGATTCGTTCCACAGGGAGATGGAGTGTTAAATGGTTTTTAATAGTCGTTGAAGTTAAACTTATTTAAAGGGGGTTTTAGATTAGGAATTTATATTTAGCATAATAATAAAAAAAATATAACTTAATCTTAATTTAATTTACCTACTTATTAATTAAAATTATAAGATTACACGATTTATAATTATTAACTTAAAAGTGAACTAATTGAAACTATATTATTTGTGATAGAAATATTTTATTAAATGGTAATAAGTATAACAATATTTTTTTTTTATAAAACTAAATGATTAAGAATTTATTTTAAACAATAAAATAAAATACAAATTAACTTAAATTAACTAAATAATAAGTTTTAATTAAATTAAAGGTGGATTAAAGATAATTATAATAATCAAACTAATTGTAATTTAATTACTTTAAAATAATAATAAAAGATTTAATTTAAACTTTGGAATATAATTAAAATTCGTAAAAGTGTTATTTCTATACTTACGCATTTCGCGTATTTATATACGCGTTCCGCGTATATTTTTGAAGCTACGCATTTCGTGTGGAAATGTACACGATCCGCGTATGCTTTATACGATGTGACAAACTGGTACTGGTTCAACTGAAGTATTTTGATTTATATTTTTAGTTTTTGATGTATAATAATACGTAAATAATAATAATAATTATTTTTATAATATATAAATGGGAGTGTTCACTTAAATGTTTTTTTCTCTAGATCCATAGATTGTTTTAAGTTTAAGCTCTATTAAAGTTTCAACTAGCTAAATTAAGTCTAATTTTCATTTAATCTTATTTGGATAGTTACTATTCCCTAAGTATTTAAATTGAGACCTAACCCAGTTTTGACTTTCGCCAAAACCCAAATCATAACGGTTTCCCTTTTTACAATTTCACTATTATATACCTTACGATATTACCCAAACCACCGAAACTTTATTTCTAATTTAGTGTTAATAAATTGTTCATGAGTTCGTCTAAATCATTATTAATGTTGAAGCTTAATTTATATAAATAAAATAACTTTCGTTATTTGAATCTAATAAATTAAGTGACAAGGGTTAAATATCTAAATACATAATAATGGTTCTTTTAATTAGGCTCAATGTTAAAAATACTTAAGTTACATTTTAATTTTTACAAATGATAACAATCCATTTCACTAGGGGCTCTACATCTAAGCAAACACTATGGAAATTTAGCTACTCATTATACTAGGGTAAACATAAAAATACAAATATACAAACATAATAATAACTATAAAAATTGATAACGATAATTTTAATAGAATATACTTTTGAAAATCTTCACTTTCATTTACTTCAAACGGTAGAAAATTACAATAACAACACCCTTTGCACTCGCACAATAATACCCTTAATATTGAAACTATCCTAATTCTTGAACCTTAAAATTAATATGGAATTGAAGTAAAATAAAACTCAAATGATGCGGAGTACTCGAATGTAAATTAAGACAGTAACTAAAGTAATAATTTGTGATGTATATTAATTTTGTGTCTTCTCCAGTATTTTGACTACCCTCTTATTTATCATGTAATTGAAGTAGTAGGTAGTAGGTAGAGTCTAGGAGCTGTGCCTTTTTGCTGTAAAGCCTGAAATAAGTTATGTATTATACTCAAAAGCAGCCGTCCCACTAACTGTTGGAATCTCTTTCTGGACAACACATACGCGTTTCGCGTAAATATATACGCGTTCCGTGTAAGCACAAACTGGAATCTGGAATTTTGTCACAACATTACGCGTTCCGCGTGGATCCTTACGCGATTCGCGTAAGAGTAAACAACAATTTTTTTTTTCATTTTAATGTTTTCGGTTGATCCCTTGTAGACGTTTATGCTGACTTGAACATTTGTTTTAACTCTTTTTCTTCGGTCTTTTTCGTTCTTAAATTCGGATAAACTTTTTCTTGATAAATATTTGGTTTAAATCGACGTTTATTCTCTTTTCTTCGGTCTTTACTCTTGTGTTTACTTTAGTTGTTTTTCTCGTGAAATATACAATTGAATGTCTTCGTTTCAGTAAAAGCCGATGAAATATAAATGATATTGCGTCGAAATATATGTATGTTTAAAGCAATATCAATATATATATATATATATATATATATATATATATATATATATATATATATATATATATATATATATATTTATTACAATGTAATATTAACTTAGTTATAAGACGTGTCGATTTAAAATAATACTTTTATATATATAACTGGACGATGATTTATAGAAGCAAATGACCATAACACTCATACATATAAGTTACATTTATTATAAGATAAATTATCGATGTATGAGTCTAATTTTTGATAATGGTACACATCGCGAAACGCAAAGGGTTAGTTTTCTCAGCGTACGAAACTTAGTTTGAAAAACCGGAACCGAGTCATAAATCATTTTCTGACGTACGTCTCAGTGGAAACGATTTTACAAGTTAACTATGCACGTAAATATTATATAATATATAATTAATTATATAGATTATTAATTAATTAACTATATTTATTATTTAAAACGTGTGCCGGCAAGAATTGAAATGCACACCAGCTGTGAGATTTGATCATACGATCGCATGAAGAAGATCCACAAACCCCATGCGATCGCATGGGGTGTGGTTGGCCAAATTGTGTATAAAGCTCGCCGTGTTTCAGTTTCTGATTCATTTCTCTATCCCTCTCGATCTCTCTTACATATATATATATATTAATTATTATTATTATTATTATTATTATTATTATTATTATTATTATTATTATTATTATTATTATTATTATTATTAGGATTAGTATTATTATTAATCTTATAATTAGGAGTATTATTTTTAGTATTATTATACATAAAATACAACGACGAGGTTCTGCTCGCACGATTTCAAACTGGTTTTCGAGTAGGATAGGGCTAAGAAAATTATGGGCTATAGCTATGGAGATTATTGGTATGGATCAGGGGTATGCTCGTGAGGTCAATCTAGTATTTATCATCTCCGTTGCGTCTACGTACTTCCTGCAATATTGAATCTCAATATTGATACGTGAGCACTCATAACTTAACTTTTATATATTATTAGTGTATCCCTGACTAGTGCTCGAGTAAATATGATTATGCATGCATGTATGTTTAATTTAATCGTTAGATAGCTTTGATAAATCATAAGTTTGATACATATGCTACTAAGATAAGGTATATGATATGCATGTCGTTGAAAAGCTGGCAAAAAACTATAAACTTTTCATTTAGATATCGTATGGTTTTGATGAATGGATTAAAAGATATCATCAATTGAATTATCTATAATTTTAAAAGTATTATTGTTAAAATGATTATTGCTATCGTTATCGTTATCGTTATCGTTAATCGTTATTCGTTATCGTTATCGTTATCGTCGTTATTATTATTATTATTATTATTATTATTATTATTATTATTATTATTATTATTATTATTATTATTATTATTATTATGTTATAATTCAGTAGGCTTATAACTACCTTTAGTGGTTTGATTCTTGATGTTATAATTCAGTAGGCTTATAACTACCTTTAGTGATTTGATTCTTGATTTAGAATACTAATAATGAAGTGTAAGAACAAAGATGATAATGGAGAGAAAGAAAGAAACACTTTGTAAGTGTGAGAAATGGTGCAAGTTTAATGCTTGCATTCATGAGTATTTATAGCCTAAAATCTCAATATAAAAATACATACTTTGTGTACCAAAATTGACTATATGTATACACCAAAATTGACTATCCATATCTATATTATTATTATTATTATAACACTCCCCCTTGGATAGCAATTTTATTTTGTTGAAGATCAACTATAAATTACTGCCTCGTTAAAAACCTTGCTAAAGAAAACCCAGTGGGAAAAAACTTTAGCTAAGGGAAAAAGAGTGCAGCATGGAGTTGACTCCCCCTCAAGTAGACATCGCTTCAGCTGTTACATCTTTTGAACATGTCTCATGCCAATGTTATGAACGTGTGTTCTGAAAATAGCAGTTGGAAGTGCTTTCGTGAAAAGATCAGCAGAGTTTTTGCTAGATTGCACATATCTCATTTCAATCTTGTTGTCCTTAATGAGATTTTGAGTGTATGAGAAGAATCTAGGTGGTATGTGTTTTGTTCGGTCACTTTTGATATACCCTTCTTTCATCTGTGCTATGCAAGCTGCATTATCTTCATAGATAGTTGTTGGACTTTTATCGCGTTCTAGTCCACAAGAATCAGTAATGAGTTGTGTCATTGATCTCAACCAAAAACATTCTCGAGTAGCTTCATGTAATGCAATCACTTCGGCATGATTTGACGATGTAGCAACAAGTGTTTGTTTTTGAGAACGCCATGATATTGCAGTACCTCCATTTAGGAATACATATCCAGTTTGAGATTTAGCTTTATGTGGATCAGATAAATAACCTGCATCTGCATAACCAACCAAATCTTGTTTTGATTCGTTAGAATAAAATAATCCTAAATCAGTAGTTCCTCGAAGGTATCGAAATATGTGTTTGATCCCATTCCAGTGTCTTTTGGTAGGAGCAGAGCTGAACCTTGCCAACAAATTAACTGCAAAAGAAATGTCAGGTCTTGTACAATTTGTAAGATACATAAGAGCTCCAATTGCACTAAGATATGGTACTTCTGGTCCAAGAATGTCTTCTTGATCTTCACATGGACGAAATGGATCAGCTTCAACATTGAGTGATCTAACAACCATAGGAGTACTTAATGGTTTTGCCTTGTCCATATTGAAACGTTTCAAAATCTTTTCAGTATATGTTGTTTGATGTACAAGTAAACCATTAGGCATATGCTCAATTTGTAAACCAAGGCAATACTTGGTTTTTCCGAGATCTTTCATTTCAAATTCTTTCTTTAGAAGTTGAATGGCTTCATGGATCTCTTTATTTGTACCTATGATGTTAAGATCATCAACATAAACAGCTATGATCACATATCCGGATGTTGTTTTCTTAATGAAAACACAAGGGCAAGTAAGATTATTTGTATACCCTTTGCTTATCAAGTAATCACTTAATCGGTTATACCACATACGTCCCGATTGTTTTAACCCATATAAAGATCTTTGTAATTTAATCGAATACATTTCTTTGGGTTTTGCATTTGATGCTTCTGGTACCTTAAATCCTTCAGGTATCTTCATATATATATCACTATCAAGTGATCCATATAGATAAGCAGTCACAACATCCATGAGATGCATTTCTAAATTTTTAGAAACTGCCAGACTGATTAAGTACCTAAAAGTAATTGCATCCATAACAGGAGAATAAGTTTCTTCATAATCAATTCCCGGTCTTTGAGAAAAACCTTGAGCTACAAGTCTAGCTTTATACCTTGTAACTTCATTTTTCTCATTTCTTTTTCGGACAAAAATCCATCTGTATCCTACAGGTTTCACATCTTTAGGAGTGAGAATGATGGATCCGAAAACTTTTCTTTTATTGAGTGATTCTAATTCAGCTCGTATTGCTTCTTTCCATTGAGCCCAATCATGTCTATTTTGACATTCAACCATAGATGTTGGTTCTGGATCATCATCATTATTCATGATGTCATATGCAACATTAAATGAAAATTTCTCATCAAGATTTTTCATTTCATTTCGGTTCCATAATATTTTTGAATATGCATAATTGATTGCAATTTCTGTATTGACATCATCAATCTCCTCTGCAGTAGGAGTACTGATTTGTGGTTCTTCTTGAACACTTTCTTTTACTTCATTATCAGCTGATTTTCTTTTTCGAGGATTTTTATCCTTTGAACCGATTGGTCTTCCACGTTTCTGACGTGGCAAAGATTCATGAGTGACGTTATTGCCAGCTTTTGGAATTTCAATTCGAGCTGGAGTATTTACTGCTGGTATATATGATTTTGTCACCGTTTTTGTATCTGTAAATGCATCAGGCAATTGATTTGCAAGTTCTTGTATATGCATTATCTTTTGAACTTCTGTCTCACATTCTTTTGTGCGAGGATCAAGATACTTTAATTGAGGTTCACACCATGAAACATCATTTTCTTTATTTTTCATTTCTCCCCCTAATCTAGGGAACAATGTTTCATTAAAATGACAATCAGCAAAACGTGCTGTAAAAACGTCACCTGTCATAGGTTCAATATACCTTAATATTGAAGATGTTTCATATCCAACATATATTCCCAACCTCCTTTGAGGACCCATTTTTGTACGTTGTGGTGTCGCAATTGGAACATACACTGCACAACCAAATGTTCTAAGATGGGAAATATTTGGCTCTTGACCAAAAGCAAGTTGTAGGGGGGAATATTTATGACTTGCACTTGGTCTGATGCGAATCAATGCAGCAGCATGTAAAATTGCATGACCCCATATAGATACAGGGAGTTTTGTTCTCATTATCAATGGTCTAGCGATTAACTGTAAACGTTTAATCAATGACTCGGCTAAACCATTTTGTGTATGCACATGAGCAACAGAATGTTCAACAACAATTCCTATAGACATGCAATAGTCATTAAATGCTTGAGATGTAAATTCACCAGCATTATCAAGTCTCACCCTTTTAATGGTGTAATCAGGAAAATGAGCTCTCAATTTAATAATTTGGGCAAGAAATTTTGCAAATGCCACATTACGGCTTGATAACAGACAAACATAAGACCATCTGCTAGATGCGTCTATTAGAACCATGAAATATCTAAATGGTCCACATGGTGGATGAATTGGTCCACATATATCACCTTGAATTCTTTCAAGAAACATTGGTGATTCTTTCTCAACCTTAAGTGGTGAGGGTCTAGTTATCAATTTTCCAAGAGAGCAAGATGTACATGGAACCATTGTATCATGATGGATTTTTCTATCCTTTAGTGGATGTCCATGAGTACATTCAATAATCCTTTTCATCATTGTTGATCCTGGATGGCCTAATCTGTTATGCCATAAACTGAATACACCAGGATCAATATATTTTTCGTTAACTACCATATGTATTTCTGGTACATTTATATGTGTATAATGTAATCCAGAACTAAGTCTTGGCAGTTTTTCAACCACATGACTCTTGTCAGTGATACTTAAATATTTCTCATTTTCTGTTGTCACTGACTGATAATCATACCCGTTAAGGTATATGTCGGAGAAACTCAATAAATTTCTGCTTGACTTGGGAGAAAATAAGGCATCATTTATTAAAAATTTTGTACCATTTGGTAGTATGAAATTTGCCTTTCCTATCCCTTTTATCAAGTTAGCAGGTCCTGATATTGTATGTATAGTTCCTTCCGTTGGTTTTAGATCAATAAAATATTTCTCGGATTTAAGTATAGTGTGTGTAGTTCCACTGTCTGCTATACAGAGATCTCCACCACTTGATTGATGTTGTATTCCAGCAAAATTCATATTGAACTTCATATATAAGAAATAAATAGTGAGTACATTAATATTACACAATATTTTAAACGCAAATAGATAGTACTGAAACATTTAGCAAACATAATGACAAAGACAGACGATATTAAATCGTTTATTTTTCAAAAGACACACAACTTAAACATTCAAGAAATCTTCATATAAATCAGATGGTTTCTCAGTGACTGTTGGATCAATATTATCCACAAAATTTACTTCCTTTTCTTTACCTTTCAGCGAATCCTGATACATCTTAACAAGATGTTTAGATGTTCGGCAAGTATTAGCCCAGTGGCCCATTCTACCACATCTGTAGCAAGATTCTTCAGAATTTTTAGAAGAATTTTCTTCAACATCTTGTTTAATGGGCTTGTTTTGTGGTTGATATTTATATTTTCGTGGATTACTATTTCTTTGACCACCACGGCCACGACCACGACCACGTCCACGCCCATTACCATTACCATAAGGATGGTTTCTACCATAGTTATGGCTTTTGGCATGATGATGGTGATGGTTATTATAACCACGACCTTGCCCGCGTCCTTGTCCCTGTTTATAATTATTTGCAGTATTTGCTTCAGGGATTGCAAGTGTACCAGTAGGACGGGATTGCTGATTTTTCATTAATAGCTCATCATTTTGCTCTGCAACTAAGAGATATGAATTAAGTTCAGGATATGTTTTGAACTTTAGCATTCTCAAATTTCTTTGCACTGTGATGTTTGCAGCATTCATTGTGGAGAAAGTTTTCTCCATCATGTCTGCATCACTAATTTCATGTCCACAGAATTTAAGTTGTGAACATGTATTATACAGAGCTGAGCTGTATTCATTTACTTTCTTAAAGTCTTGGAACCTTAATGTTCTCCATTGTTCCATTGCAGCTGGAAGTAAAATTTCTCTTTGATTATTGAATCTGCTTTTGAGACCTTCCCATAAAACATGGGGATCTTCTACAGTCACATAATTATTTTGTAAGCATTCATCAATATGTTGATGAATAAAGCAACATGCCGTAGCTTGTTCTTTTTCAGAACAAGTGTTGTTTTCATTTATGGTTTCAAGAATGCCCATTGATTTAAGATGCATTTTTACTTTTATAACCCATGGCATGTAGTTGTTTCCAGTTGATTCTAAAGGAGTAAATTTAAGCTTTTCCAGATTCGACATTTTCTATTATCAAAAATTAAAACAAACATCATGATAAATTAGAGTCAATTTATATTCATAAGTATATAAACATTAAATATAAATTTAATATAACATAAATGATAAGTAGGTGACAGTGTCGACCATGTGTAAGCAATCATAAATAAATGTTATATAACAAAAATATAAATATTAGTAAACATAAATGAAAATTTGGCGACAGTGTCGACCATATATTTTTTCAGGTGGTATAACCGACCTATATCATTCTGGTGGTATAACCGACCATATATCATTTTGGTGGTATAACCGACCATATATCATTTTGGTGGTATAACCGACCATATATCATTTTGGTGGCAGAGCCAACCATATTTAGTATTAAGATTATCGTGCTGATAACGTGTTATAATTCAGTAGGCTTATAACTACCTTTAGTGGTTTGATTCTTGATGTTATAATTCAGTAGGCTTATAACTACCTTTAGTGATTTGATTCTTGATTTAGAATACTAATAATGAAGTGTAAGAACAAAGATGATAATGGAGAGAAAGAAAGAAACACTTTGTAAGTGTGAGAAATGGTGCAAGTTTAATGCTTGCATTCATGAGTATTTATAGCCTAAAATCTCAATATAAAAATACATACTTTGTGTACCAAAATTGACTATATGTATACACCAAAATTGACTATCCATATCTATATTATTATTATTATTATAACATATTATTATTATCTAATAATCAATATAATAATTATTATTATTATTAATATTATTAAAATAATTAATATTTTTATCAAACTATCAATTTGTTATTTTTATCGTCATTATTATTATTATTAAAAGTATCACTAATATTAAAACCATCATTTTTATTAAAATTATCATTTTTAATAGAAATATCATTGTTATTATAAAATATCATTATTATTATCATTTTAGTATTATTATTATTTAAAATTATCATTTTGAATAGAAATATTATTTTTATATAAAATATTTTTATTACGATTAATATTAAAAAGTATTGCTATTATTAAGATTGTCATGATTAGAATTATCATTTTATTATAATCATTAGTAAATATAAATATTGTTATTTTTATTAGTAGAATAATAATAATTATTATTACAAAATAATACAACTTTCACTTATTATTGTTATTATCGATATTATTTTATCAAATAAATATGTGATAAAAAGATATTTTTACCACATGTAATATAATTACATTAATAATACATACCACTATATTTTAAGTAAACTTTATAAATTTTATTCTTTAAGGTATATAAATGTATATTTTTATCATGTATAAATTTTAAATATAAATTTTTATTTATAAATGACTTTTACTATTTTTACTGTAATAAAATCTGATAAATGTATTTAAATATATAAAATGACTATATTTAAGTTATATAATAATCATGTATAGATTTTGGAAGTCATTTTGGTCAAGAAGACTTTTGTTGACTTTTACATATTAGTCTCGAGCATTAGGATTGTGATACACTATGACCTGACCTAAATTGTTAGACATATATTGACCAACATATATTATATATATAATTAATATAGGTTCGTGAATCCGAGGCCAACCTTGCACTTGTTCAATGACGTCATATGTATTTTTACTACGAAATACAGTATAGTGAGTTTCATTTGCTCCATTTTTAAATGCTTTTGCAATATATATTTTTGGGACTGAGAATACATGCGCTTCTTTTATAAACGCTTTACGAAATAGACACAGGTAATCGAAACTACATTCTATGGTTAAATTATCGAAATCGAATATGCCCCCTTTAGTCTGGTAATCTAAGAATTAGGGAACAGACACCCTAATTGACACGAATCCTAAAGATAGATCTATCAGGTCCAACAAGCCCCATTCAAAGTACCGGATGCTTTAGTACTTCGAATTTATCATTTCCGAAGGGAGTCCCGAAATGATGGGGATATTCTATATACATCTTGTTAAGGTCGATTACCAGGTGTTCAATCCATATGAATGATTTTTTGTCTCTATGTATGGGACTTATATTTATGAGAAATGGAAATGAAAATCTTGTGGTCTATTAAAATTATGGAAATGATCGATTATGTTAAACTAATGAACTCACCAACCTTTTGGTTGACACTTTAAAGCATGTTTATTCTCAGGTATTAAGAAAATCGTCCGCTGTGCAGTTGCTCATTTTAAAGATATTACCTGGAGTCATTTGATGTTATGCGAGGTGTATAAAAAATAGTTTATATTTTACTAGGAAAAACTATTAAATACGATACAATTTTACACAAGATATTTATTTATTTATAGAATGGATATACTTAAACCTTGCTACAACACTTATAGGCAGTGTACCTAATCGTACAGTAGTGTAGTTTTTAGTAAGTCCGGTTCGTTCCACAGGGAAATCTTTAAACAAAGCTCAACGCTATATTAGTTTACTTTTATAAAAATACAAATATATATATATGTAATATTATTATTATAAAGGGGGGTTTTTACCGTTTAATGACCGGTTTGTCGATTTTAAGACTTTAGTCGCAGTTAAAACCTAATGTAAAATATAAAATAAATACAAGACTTAAATTAAAGCGTAAAGTAAATAACGATAATGAAATTGCGAATAAAAGTGCGATAAAATAAAATTGCGATAATTAAAAAGTACGATAATTAAAAGTGCGATTAAATAACAATAAATAAAAGTGTGATAATTAGAAGTGCAATTAAATATAAAATAAAGGAAATTAAATATGAAATAAAAGAATTATGCTTATTTAAACTTCCGTAATCATGATGTTTGACGTGTTGATTTTAGTTTTATGCCCATGGGTTAATTGTCCTTTGTCCTGGATTATTTAATATGTCCGTCTGGTTTTTGTCCATAACAGTCCATCAGTCTTAAATATAAAGTGCGAGTGTCCTCGTCAAATTATTATTATACCCGAAGTTAAATATTCCAACTAATTGGGGATTCGAATTGTAACAAGGTTTTAATACTTTGTTTAATGAATACACCAGGTTATCGACTGCGTGTAAACCAAGGTTTTACTACTTTGTTAACAATTACACCAATTACCCTTGAATGTAATTTCACCCCTGTTTTAATTATTCTAGTAGCTATTAATCCATTCCCGTGTCCGGTTAAATGAACGATTATTCGTACATATAAATACCCCGCCCATCGTGTCCGATCGAGTGTATATGGTAACTTATAGGGACGCCCAATTGTAAATCTTTATATTAACATTAACAAACTATCATTTAGTTAAACAAATATAAAGCCCATTAATAGCCCATAGTCTAATTTCCACAAGTGTCGTTCTTTTGTCCAAACCCCAATTATGGTACAAAGCCCAATTACCCAATTTTAGTAATTAGCCCAACATCATGATTACTTCGTTTTAAATAAGCATAATAATAACTTAGCTACGAGACATTAATATAAAAAGGTTGAACATAACTTACAATGATTAAAAATAGCGTAGCATTACACGGACAGAATTTCGACTTACACCCTTACAATATTCGCTAACATACCCTTATTATTAGAATTAAAATTAAAATTAAAATTAAAATATAAATTATATATATATATTTTACGTATATATGAGAGAAGAGAGAAAATAGATTATCAAAAATGATCAGAATTCGGTTTGCTTTATAGCCAGAGTCAATTTTTGGGGCTCCGCGACTCGCGGTGAAAACCTCTTCAAACTCCGCGAGTCACGGAGGTTACTTTTAAAGCTCAGAGGAGTTTGGCTCTTTGTTTACCGACGGTTTATAATATATATATAATATATATATAATTAATATAATTAATTATATATTATATTATATTTATATACATAGTTAACTTGTAATTTTTAGTCCGTTGCGTCGAGCGTTGAGAGTTGACTCTGGTCCCGGTTCCGGATTTTCGAACGTCCTTGCGTACAATTTTATATTTTGTACTTTGCGTTTTGAATCTTGTACTCTTGTAATTTCGAGACGTTTCTTATCAATAATTGGAACCTTTTTGATTGTCTTTTGTACTTTTGAGCTTTTTGGTCGTTTGCGTCTTCAATTCGTCGAATCTGTCTTTTGTCTTCACCTTTTATTATTTAAACGAATATCACTTGTAAATAGAACAATTGCAACTAAAAGCTTGTCTTTCTTGAGGAATAATGCTATGAAATATATGTTCGTTTTTAGCATTATCAAATATTCCCACACTTGAGCGTTGCTTGTCCTCAAGCAATATCGTCTTGAAATACTAGAATCACTTCTTTATTCTTCACACTTTGTACATCAGTGATTTCTATACGGCGGTATAAACAATGGTAGTAACGATATGGTTTACAGTCCCACATGACTATAAAAATTTAGATCCATTAAGGAAATTGGATCTTTATGAAAACATTTGATCTTTTGAAAATTAAATCTAGTTTTTACCCTAGATAAGTTTTCCAGGATAAACCTTTACCGGTGTTTGCAAAATATTTTTGTGGGTTTGGTGGGTTTTAGATTTGAAAATTTTAGCTCAAAACTTGCGGTTTTGTGTCACCCACTTGCTAACCTTCTATTTGGAAAGCAACACGTCCAGTTTACTTGTTCCGTATATTACCTTTCGGCAAACTACCGTCCGGTTGTAAAGGAAAGCGTTGAACAAGCAACTGTTAAGGCAATGTCCCCTGACATGCTTTTAATTATGGTCTATAACGTGTCGGACGCAATTACTATCCTTGGTAGGAGCAATAGTAAAGCTCACCCTTATAATTTTTCGGTCTGGCACAAGGTCCTGTCTTTGACCACTATGCAACCACCGTTCTTACGGTTGACACCCGATTTAGTTCAGGTGACCTAATGAATTCCAGGTGAATTCCTAGAATTTTACGTTCAATGGTAATGAACGCATTGAAAATAGGGTTTTCAGAAAACAAATCGGTTTGTAATTTTGATCAAAATATTTTCTCGTTTAAGCTCGAGTTTAGATATCATCGAATTCCATGAGTTTGTAATTCTCAATCTTTAAGGTCAATCTCTAGGATTGAGTAATATCAGTCTTAAAAGCTGATTTTTAATCTTTAAGGAGATTATCCTTTCTGGGGATCTGATTCATTAGTCTTATCAAGCTAATTTGCACGGTGCCCCCCCATTGTACGAGATAAATCCTTCTCATGGTTAGGATAAATCTGACCACATGGCGACCCTGTTTAATGCTGAGGTCCGTGGATTTCCTGCTGATTTTAGTGTTGACTTTTCTAGATTTTTCGTCAACCTACAGCTGGTCTGGACGACAATTTCATGACCTAAATCAAGAAGCGCGTGTCTTTTTCGGAAGACTTTACTTCCTTTTAATGATGGAATTGATTCATCGTGTAGATCCATCTCTTCTTTTCTTTCATTGGGTAAAACAGTTTAGTTTAGTTCAAAGCAAAAGTATTTTCAGTTATTTGTTACAGATATATGTGACATATGTTTAAAATAACTTGGTAAATTTTCTCACACTTGGCTTTTATTTTCCTTTTTATCGTCCTCTATTCCATTTTAAATGAATTTTAACATTTTAGTTTGTTTCTCAATTTATGTCCTTTCCGAGGTAACAATAATTTCGGTGTTAAAACCTAGTTTTATCGTTCATAAATATGTATAAACATGAATTTGAATTCATTTAATTGAAAATTTTGAAAAATTTTACTAGAATTGGGTAGTCAGTATATAAGACTAGGGCTGTTCTTTTTTTATCAGAGAGCACTAGATTCTAATACAACTACTGCTTTACTAGTATTTTTAATGGTAACCAAGTGTTTAAGATAAAAATTTTAAAAATCCGAAAGAATTTAACCCCTTCCCACACTTAAGATCTTGCAATGCCCTCATTTGCAAGAAATCAGTAACAATTTAAATTATTGAGGGTGATTTGTGTGAAAATGATTAAATTTTTACCAAAGTTTCCAAATATATTGGCGTTTGTTTGCTGAATGATAAATGGTGCACATCATTTGTTCATTCCGTCTTGTTGTTATTTCACATATATTTTGCATCTTGTCGTCAAAATTAGTTGCTTTTGCTGAACTTAATGCCAGTCTTTGAAAATGTGTTGTTTTACCCTGTTGTGTACATAAGATAAACTGCAAACATATATACATATTTTTGAAGTTTGGTATATTACCCCACATTCAAAAATTATTAAAATCTAAGAATAAAAGTTAGATAATTATAAAAATGATTACAATATTAACAAAAGTATTAAACGTATCAATAATTACAAATTACAAAATAATAAAAAATAATAAGTAAACTAAGGATGATATTGGTACCAATAGGGGTTCCAGGCATAACCATAGGTGCTATAGAATGCTTCGGCAGGGTCATACGTAGGATATGGTGGCTGCATCTCTATAGACCAGGGAGGGAAGATGGGTTTCGGTGTAGGAATATAGTTTCTACCTATATGTTGGCAATGAGCTATGATCTGGTTCTGATGAACTTGCCAATCTTCAAATGCTCTCTGTCTAGCATTTTCGTATTCCTGAGAAGCTATAAACCTATGCATTTCTTGCATCTCATTCCCCCCTCCTACATTACCTTGTTGTTGGTTTCTCTCCACCTGTGGATGTCTACCATGGTATCGTACTGCGGCGTTATTTCGCCTTTTCAAAACTTTCGCACCATGGTATACATTTAAACCTATAGTATCGCGGGGTTCTGGTTCTTCTACTAATAATCCCCCCCCGACTTATATCCACACCGAGATATTCACCAATCAAAGTAATAAAAATACCACCTCCTATTATGCTATGTGGTCGCATCCCCCGAACCATAGCTGATAAATAATAACCCACACAATACGGTATACTTACAGCGCTTTGTGGGTCTCGAATACACATATGGTAAAACAAATCCTGTTCATTTACTTTTTCCTTGTTTTTACCCCTTTGTGTAATCGAATTAGCTAAAAACCTATGTATCACTCTTAATTCGGCTCTATCTATATCCAAATAAGAGTAATTTCCCCCTTTGAAACGGTGATGGCTTGTCATTTGACTCCACACACCGTGTGTATCAAAATTTTCATCTATCTTTCTACCGTTTAGTATCAATCCTCTACAATCGGCAGAAGCTAACTCCTCAGGCGTATATATACGTAAAGCCTGAGCCATGTCCAGTAAAGACATGTGGCGCATTGAACCACCTAACAAAAATCTAATAAAAGAACGATCGGTTAAACTAGCTACCCGATCATTCAACTCTATACTACATAACAATTCTTCACACCATACTTTATATACAGGTCTACGTATGGTGAATAAACATACCCAGTCATTAAAAGAAGAATTACCATACCTCTGTACAAGTAATTCCCTAATTGGCCCGGCCAATTCTACAGCTTCTAAGGGTCCCCATTCTATGACCCTTGGTACCTCAACAACCTTAGAATGAAGAGTATGCAAACCCCTTTGATATTTTGGATAATCTATCCAAAGTCTGTCAAATCTCAGGTTCGGGTGCAACTCTTCCAAATGCATATCGGAAAAGGTCATGACTGGATGAGGTATATCCTGCTTGTAGTAGTTATCCACCTCCTGTTGTTCCAAATTCTCAGCAGGAGCATTGCGGGCTTGGGATGAAGATTCACCCCTTTCATTCTGCAAAACACATCAAACACAATTTTTGTGCATCCAAATATGCATTAGTGTCAGCAAAATCATCAATCAAAATAATTACAATGACATTATCAATTTATATCAAACTTAAGCTTATTTTCACATTTTTATCAAATCTACACTTTTTCAAATAAGCATATACAAAAATTTTCGCCAAGTTCATAAGCATTCAACTCAAATAACATGTCAAAATAATCATTACTAGCAATCAAACAAGTCTCAAATGGCATTATCTTTCAAAAATCAAGTTCATGAATTTTAGACTTGAAAAAGTCCACTTTAATTCTCAAAATCATGTTTAGGCTCAAAGTTTGGATCATTTAACTACCTAGACATGTTACACTACTCAATTTAGCAACAATTCATGACAAAAATCGGCCATAACCTGTTTATATCAAAAAGCCCCAAATTGCTCAAGAACACAAACTCTAGATTACTCAAAATTTGAAGTTTAAGGCTTCTAATCATGTTAAACAGCATCAATCTAGGTTATGCAAGCATAATACATAAACAATTTAAGCTTAATTACACTAAAAAGCATCAAAATCAAATTGGGGAAAAATTTGCTCAAGAACACCAAATTTCGGATTAAATGGTGTTTAGGTGTAGAAATTTACCGTTTTTCTTGAGTAATTCTTAGATAGCATCCTTCTCAACATGATTTTAGCAAAAAATTTGGTGATTAACGGTTAAAAATTGGGATTTTTGGGGGTGTTTTTCGTGTATTTTCGGGGTTTTTTCGCTGTGTTCTTCGCAGTGTGTTTTTGTGGGGAGTGAAACTGAGCTGTTGCAGCTCTTATTTTTTTTTCTGTAATCCGGTCTCTCCGCGAGTCGCGAGGATTAACCCTCCAAACTCCGCGAGTCGCGGAGTTTGGTATATATATATATATATATATATATATATATATATATATATATATATATATATTTTTATTTTTTTTTATAATCATTAACTTATTAAAACAATTAAGTAATTAATTTTAAAATTTTGTTTCCCTTGTTATTTAGGACGAGGTCGTTTCGGATCGATGTCCTAGTCCGTCCTTCGACAAAATTTTAAAATTTGTCTTTTTGTAGCGATTGTTTTAAAAGCTAAGATTTTTGAGTTTTTTAATGTTTTTGGCATACTTTAAATCAATAAGATTAAAAATAATGATAATAAAAGTTCTCGTCCCTCCCTCGGGTAAAGCAATTTCGGTTCAAAGACCTAGTCTTCAACTTACGACGAATTTTAAAAATCATATTTTTAACTTAATGAGATAAAGTAAATTTTTGTTTTTAAATTCACACAACTTAAACATAAAATTCAAAATTATTATTATTAATTCACACCAAACTTAAAATTTAAAATGCATAAAATTAAAAATTTATATTTTAAAAATTAAAAATTCACACCAACTTTAATTTAAAAATTTATAAATTTATATCAAACTTATATTAATTTTTCAAATATTTACAATTTTAAATATATTGTTTTTACAAAGTTTACAATATTAATTTAAGATTTAAATATTAATTTTAAAAATATGGTAAAAATAAAATTAAAAATCTTTTTGTCTTTTTATCCCACTTTAATCAATCAAATATTATCAAAAATATGCGCCCGTCTTTTCAGTAAAATAATTTCGGTTCCAAGACCTAATTTAACTCATGACGAATTTTTGAAATATTTTGGGTTGATTGTTTAAAGATATTTATACCTTAAGAATAAATGTTAAATTTCGCAGTGATGTAATAAATTTTTGAATGATATCACTAATTTCGGTCGCCAAACCTAATTTTATTCAATACCAATTTAATACTTTTTAGCGAACAAATTAGCGTTTATTATCAAAAGGTTAAAAATAAAAATAAAAATAAAAACTGTACAGACATACCTGTGAAATAGATTTCTTAGTTATATGATCTATTCCATTCATAAGATAGTCGGTTTAATTGATTTTCCATGGCTACATAGGCGTAACCTCGAGCATTCAGTGTCTTTTCTTCTAAACATATGAACGGTCCGTCTCTGCATAAAGTAACAAATTCGGTATTTGAATAGGTTTGATTATTTGAACATTTACCTCCATGTGACCATTTTCTGCATTTGTGACATCGTTCTAGGTGTCGTGCTCTTCTTTTCGCTGCGGATTTTGATTTTCCTTTACCAAATTGTAACTTATTATCTTCGCATCTGGATTCTTTTCTAACTCCGTCCATTCTTTCTCTGATTACTGATACTATTTCACTCGGTAGTATGTCATTATTTCTTTTAGTGATCAAAGCATGTAGCATTAGACCATGGTTTGGTTCACAGGCAGTCTTCATTTTGTAAAAACCTAAAAAAAAATAAAAATTCAGAATGGGGGGAGAAGACTAGTTCTTTAGGGTCTGCTAGGGAAAGACCATTCGGGTTCCATTTTCGAGAACTACACGAAAACAGACAATCTAACTCTAACAGAAATACATATTATCCTTTAAAGACTTGATTCTCCCCACACTTAGTTAGCTGTGGTGTCGAAATTGTGATTAACTTCGTTGTTGACTTCCATCGGACCATGTATGTAATGTTTAACTCTGTGACCATTAACTTTAAATTCAATCCCATTTGAATTTATTAATTCTATCGTTCCATATGGGAAAACTCTTTTGACTATGAATGGTCCAGACCATCTTGATTTCAATTTTCCAGGAAATAGCTTGAATCGTGAATTGAAAAGAAGAACTCTGTCTCCTTCTTTAAATTCTTTTGAACTTCTGATTCTTTTATCATGCCATTTCTTCGTTCTTTCTTTATAGATTAACGAATTTTCGTATGCTTCATGTCTTAATTCTTCTAATTCGTTTAGTTGACTTAATCGTAGACGTCCGGCTTCATGTAAATCAAGATTACATGTCTTCAAAGCCCAAAATGCTTTGTGTTCAATTTCTACTGGAAGATGACATGCTTTTCCATAAACAAGTCTAAAAGGTGTGGTTCCAATTGGAGTTTTGTAGGCTGTTCTAAAAGCCCAGAGTGTATCCTCCAATTTAATGGACCATTCCTTCGGATTTGATCCTACGGTTTTCTCTAGAATACGTTTTAAAGCTCGGTTGGTATTTTCAACTTGTCCACTTGTTTGTGGATGATATGCGGTGGAGATTTTATGAGTTACTCCATATCTTTTAAGAACTTTCTCAAGTTGATTATTACAGAAATGAGTACCCCGATCACTTATTAAAGCTTTCGGTGTTCCAAACCTTGCAAAAAGACGTTTTAAAAAGTTGACTACAACTCGTGCATCGTTAGTTGGGAGAGCTTGTGCTTCCGCTCATTTAGATACATAATCAATGGCTACGAGTATATATAGATTATTATTAGATTTTGGAAATGGACCCATAAAGTCAATACCCCAAATGTCAAATACTTCACATACTTGGATGACATTTTGTGGCATTTCATCACGTTGACTTATTTTTCTGGCCCTTTGACATGCATCACAGGATTTGCAAAGAAGGTGTGCGTCTTTGTAAATTGTAGGCCAATAGAATCCAGCTTCATAAACTTTTCTTGCTGTTAGTTGAGGCCCATAATGCCCTCCTGTTGGTCCTGTGTGACAATGGTTTAAAATTTTACTAGCTTCATCTCCAAATACACATCGGCGTATTATTCCATCGGGACAACTTTTAAACAGATGTGGATCTTCCCAGAAATAGTGTTTTATATCACTGAAGAATTTCTTTCGTCTTTGGTACGATAATCCTTTTTCAAGGAATCCACAAACTAAGTAGTTTGCATAGTCTGCAAACCATGGGATTTCTTTATAATCTATCTTCAATAGATATTCATCAGGAAAGTTGTCTTGTATGGCCGATTCATTTAGAACTTCTAACTCAGGATTTTCAAGACGAGAAAGATGATCAGCGGCGAGATTTTCTGCTCCTTTTTTATCTCGGATTTCAATATCAAACTCTTGTAAGAGTAAGATCCAACGGATTAATCTTGGTTTAGCATCTTGTTTTGAAAATAGGTATCTAAGAGCAGAATGGTCGGTATAGACCACCGTTTTTGCTAGAACGAGATATGATCGAAATTTGTCAAAAGCAAAGACAATAGCAAGGAGTTTTTTTTCAGTAGTTGTATAGTTTGTTTGTGCTCCTTGTAACGTCTTACTAGCATAATATATAGGTTGGAATCGTTTTTCAATCCTTTGTCCTAAAACGGCTCCCATTGCAAAATCACTTGCATCGCACATTAGTTCAAATGGTAGATTCCAATTTGGTGTTATCATGATCGGCGCATTAGTGAGTTTCTCTTTAAGAATATTAAAAGATTTGATACACTCATCTGAAAAGATGAATGGCGCATCCTTTTCTAGGAGTTTATTCATAGGAGTGGCAATTTTAGAAAAATCTTTTATAAAACGTCGGTAAAAACCGGCATGCCCTAGAAAACTCCTAACTCCTCTAACATTGGTGGGATGTGGAAGTTTAGCAATTACATCTACTTTAGCTTTATCCACTTCAATTCCTTCTTTTGAAATTTTATGTCCAAGAACGATGCCTTCTTTAACCATGAAATGGCATTTCTCCCAATTAAGTACTAGATTTGATTTTTCGCATCTAATTAGCATTCGTTCCAGATTAACTAGACATGATTTAAATGTATCACCGAAGACTAAAAAGTCATCCATGAATACTTCCATGCATTCTTCTATCATGTCGTGAAAAATCGCCATCATACACCTTTGAAAGGTTGCAGGGGCGTTACAAAGTCCAAATGGCATGCGTTTGTAAGCAAAAGTACCATAAGGGCAAGTGAATGTGGTTTTCTCTTGATCTTCGGGTGCTATTGGAATTTGAAAATATCCGGAAAATCCATCTAGAAAACAATAGTAACTATTTCCGGCTAATCTTTCCAACATTTGATCTATGAAAGGTAAGGGAAAGTGATCTTTTCTAGTGGCGTCATTTAATTTTCTATAATCAATACATACACGCCATCCTGTTACAGTCCTAGTAGGAATAAGCTCATTTTTCTCATTTGTAATGACAGTCATGCCACCCTTCTTAGGTACGCATTGAACTGGGCTTACCCATGGACTATCAGAAATTGGATATATCAAACCTGCATCTAGCAGTTTAATAATCTCTTTCTTAACTACATCTTGCATATTAGGATTTAGTCTTCGTTGGCGTTGCACATACGTTTTATGACCTTCTTCCATAAGGATTTTATGTGTGCAATACGAAGGACTTATTCCTTTAATATCATGAATCTTCCATGCAATGGCTGGTTTATGAGCTTTCAACACAGAAATGAGTTGTGATTTTTCATTTTTAGTAAGAGAAGACGATATTATTACAGGTAATTCAGATTCACCATGTAAATAAGCGTATTCCAAATGGTTTGGAAGTGGCTTTAACTCTAATTTCGGAGGTTCTTCTATCGATGATTTATATCGATATCTGTCTTCTTCTTTTAGCATTTGAATTTCTTCTGTTGTTGGTTCATATCCATTAGCTGTAAGTGTAGCTAACATTTCAGCTTCATCAATTGGTTCATTACCTTCTCCTAAAGAACATTCTCCTGTTCCTTGTAATTCTGGGAATTCTTCTAATAATTCTGCATGTGCATCTATAGTTTGAATATAATAACATGTATCATCTGCAGATTGTGGTTGTTGCATTGCTCTATCAACTGAAAAGGTAACACTCTCATCCTCTATACTTAGGGTCAGTTTCTTACCGAACACGTCTATCATTGCTTTAGCCGTGTTTAAGAATGGTCTTCCTAATATGAGAGGAACTTAAGAATCTTCTTCCATGTCCAAAACAACAAAATCTACTGGAAATACTAAAGTACCAACTTTAACTAGCATGTTCTCCATTATCCCTCTAGGATATTTTATTGATCTATCGGCTAGTTGTATGCTTATTCTTGTTGGTTTCAATTCTTCAAGGTCTAGTTTAGCGTATAGTGAATACGGCATTAGATTTATACTAGCACCTAAGTCTGCCAATGCTTCTATTGAACTAAGACTACCCAGAAAACATGGAATTGTGAAACTTCCTGGATCAGATAGTTTTTCTGGTATCTTATTCAACAGCACTGCTGAACAATTAGCATTCATAGTAACAGCCGAGAGTTCTTCCATTTTCTTTCTATTTGAGATTAGATCTTTCAAGAATTTAGCATATCTTGGCATTCCTGAAATCACATCAATGAAAGGAAGATTTACATTTATCTGTTTAAACATATCCAAAAATTTGGATTGCTCGGCTTCAAGTTTTTCTTTCTTCATTTTACTCGGGTAAGGAAGTGGTGGTTGGTATGGTTTAACATAAGGTTTATCCTTAACTGTGTTATCTTCATTAACTTTTTCAACTACCGGTTCTTTTTCCTTATCTTGATCAGGTTGTGGTTCTTGTGGAGTAGGAATGGTTTCATCAGAAGTTACAGGTATTTCAGGTGGTTTAAGTGTTGTACCACTTCTTGTGGTAATGGCTTTAGCTGTTTCATTCCGGGGGTTAGCATTTGTATCACTAGGTAGACTTCTCGGTTTTCTTTCACCTATTAACCTTTCTAGGTTACTTACTTCTTGTTCCAGATTTTGAATAGAAGCTTGTTGATTTCTAAATGCTTGAGCATTTTGTTCATTGGTTTGTTTCTGAGAGGTGAAAAACTGCGTTTGAGTTTCAACTAGCTTCGTCATCATATCTTCTAAATTCGGCTTTTTATCATCGGTTTGTTGTGGTGGTTTGTTTTGAAAATTCGGTCTTTGCTGATTATAAGTATTATTGGATACTTGTTGATTGCTAGGACCTTGTTGGTTGTTGTATGGAATATTTCGGTTATAATTCTGGTTTTGATTGTAAATTGGTCTTGGCGGTTGATAATTATTCTGATAATTATTTCCAGGCCTTTGGTTTATGTATGAAATATTCTCTCTTTGTTCCATTGTTAATTCAATACTGAGACAATCTTTTGTCAAATGTGGTCCTCCACACTGCTCACAACTAATTCGTATTGAGTGAATATCCTTAGTCATCTTTTCCATTCGTCTCTCCACAGCATCTATCTTTGCGGAAATGGAATCTAAGTCATGGCTAGAATCGGCTCTAGCTGCTTTAGATGATCTAACGATATCTTTTTCTTGGTGCCACTCATGTGAGTGGGAAGCAGTATTATCAATAATTTTGTAAGCATCAGTTTCGGTTTTCTTCATAATAGAACCACCAGCTGCTATATCTATGTCTTTCCTTGTAGTGATGTCGCATCCTTGGTAGAATATTTGTACTATTTGACAGGTGTCTAAACCATGTTGCGGACATCCTCTTAACAACTTTCCATATCTTGTCCACGCCTCATATAGAGTTTCATTTGGCTTCTGTGTGAACGTAACAATTTCTGCTTGAAGTCTTACGGCTTTAGATGCAGGAAAGAATTGTTTAAGAAATTTGTCAACTAAAACATCCCATGTATCGATCGCCCCTTCAGGTAACGATTCCAACCAATCTTTGGCTTCTCCCTTTAAAGTCCAGGGAAATAACATGAGATATATCTGTTCATCCTCCACTTCTCGGATTTTAAATAGTGTGCAGATCCTATTAAAGGTACGTAGATGTTCATTTGGATCTTCCTTCGGCGCACCACTAAATTTGCATTGATTAGTCACCATGTGTAAAATTTGTCCTTTGATTTCATAATCTGGCGCATTAATGTCTGGATGAGTAATTGCGTGACCTTGGCCAGTGCGTTTAGCTCTCATTCGGTCTTCCATACTTAAAGGTTCCAGATTCTCCATAATTGAATTTGTTGAATCGGTATCACTAGATGATTCTGATTTAATGGTTCGTTCCTCAACAATCTCTGTTTGAATGATTGGTGGCTCCGGAGGAAAGTTTAATGGTTCAGGATCTATGAACCGTTCCTGAATATTCTCCGGATTCTCAATTGTGAGGTTGGGTTCAAAAAATGGATTATCGGAAATTTGAACTGAAGTACTTGGTCGACTGGATGACGATTCTAAAGAAAAATCAACGGCGGTTATATTTGCTAAATGTCTTGATCTAGTTACAGGTGGTGAACGTACAAAAGGTGATGAACGTCTTGCTCGGTGCATTCACTGAATATCCTATTAGTTTTTAAAAAGGAAAGAAAAATTATAATAAGTTATCCAATCAATAGACTTTTCTGATTTTGCCCACGTTTCGAATAGCCAAAAGATGCAGCAGAGGGGCAGGATTCGTTTGGTCTCAATATAATTGAGGACTGTTTGGCTCCAATAACCCGGTCCACGTACAAATCCAACTATTACTACGAACCAGAAAATTTTGATGTCTATCAATTTAACCACTTAAAATAAATTTTCGTAATTTTAAGAAATTTAGATAAGAAGTAGAATAAAAATCTATGTCCTAAAAACTAGAATAGCGAGAAATAAGAGAGAAAAAGAGTTCGTCGAAAAAGGTCGAAAAACGAAAAATGGTTGAAAAATAAAAGGTGACGGAAAAATAAAAGAAACTTATAAAAACTTAAAAATACTTAACTAACCTAATCTTATTACTACAACTAACTTAAAATTATAATCGCAAATTGAAATTACTAATTGGAATGATAATTGATACATAGTAAAAGGTGTCTAAAAATATTAAAGCTTACAAGAAAAACTAAATCCCAAATGGAAATAACTTAAAAAGAAACTAAAACTTAAAATGGCGTCGCAAAATTCTAAAGTACCTAAATCTTAGTCTAAAGAAAAAGCACTTAAGGAATTCTACGGCAAAGCCTAAAAATCTAGGAGTAAAAATAACTATAGCAAAAACTAAGTTTAAAATTAAATATGAGAGAAAAATACAAATATTATGCTACAACGATTAAAAAGGGACAAAATATAAAAATATACAAAAAGTTGTAAAAAGTACAATTTTTATAAAAATATTATTTTTATATTATTTATTTAATAAAACTACTAATTTTACAATTTAATAAAACTAATTTAACTAAAGTATATAAATTAAATAAAACTTAAATTAAAAATAAACTTAATTATAATAATAATAATAATTAGGGTTAATAATAATAATAATTAATAATAATCCGTAATTAATGCTGAATTAGGGCTTTCTGTTTGTGTGTCAGGTACCCTCCGCGAGTCGCGGTATTTATTGCATCAAACCCCGCGAGTCGCGGGGTTCAGAATTTCAGATCTGGAGCAGTTTGAAATTTTTACGCGTTTTTTTTTTTTTTCTGTTTTCTGTTTTTTCTATAAATAAAAGATATTTAATAAAATTTATATTATTATAAACTAAAATAAAGATAAAGAAACTTATAAAACTTAAATATTTAACAAAATCTTAAAAATACTTATATTTTTGTTTTTCTTTTTATATTTTTGAATATTTAAAACGTATTTTTACAAAAGCGAATTTTAATAAAAGTAAACAAAAAAATCCTTTTTTTTTATATTAGCGTTGCGCTTCCGGCTTTTAAGATCGGTCCCCGGCAGCGGCGCCAAAAATACTTGATGTTATGCGAGGTGTATAAAAAATAGTTTATATTTTACTAGGAAAAACTATTAAATACGATACAATTTTACACAAGATATTTATTTATTTATAGAATGGATATACTTAAACCTTGCTACAACACTTATAGGCAGTGTACCTAATCGTACAGTAGTGTAATTTTTAGTAAGTCCGGTTCGTTCCACAGGGAAATCTTTAAACAAAGCTCAACGCTATATTAGTTTACTTTTATAAAAATACAAATATATATATATGTAATATTATTATTATAAAGGGGGGTTTTTACCGTTTAATGACCGGTTTGTCGATTTTAAGACTTTAGTCGCAGTTAAAACCTAATGTAAAATATAAAATAAATACAAGACTTAAATTAAAGCGTAAAGTAAATAACGATAATGAAATTGCGAATAAAAGTGCGATAAAATAAAATTGCGATAATTAAAAAGTACGATAATTAAAAGTGCGATTAAATAACAATAAATAAAAGTGCGATAATTAGAAGTGCAATTAAATATAAAATAAAGGAAATTAAATATGAAATAAAAGAATTATGCTTATTTAAACTTCCGTAATCATGATGTTTGACGTGTTGATTTTAGTTTTATGCCCATGGGTTAATTGTCCTTTGTCCTGGATTATTTAATATGTCCGTCTGGTTTTTGTCCATAACAGTCCATCAGTCATAAATATAAAGTGCGAGTGTCCTCGTCAAATTATTATTATACCCGAAGTTAAATATTCCAACTAATTGGTGATTCGAATTGTAACAAGGTTTTAATACTTTGTTTAATGAATACACCAGGTTATCGACTGCGTGTAAACCAAGGTTTTACTACTTTGTTAACAATTACACCAATTACCCTTGAATGTAATTTCACCCCTGTTTTAATTATTCTAGTGGTTATTAATCCATTCCCGTGTCCGGTTAAATGAACGATTATTCGTACATATAAATACCCCGCCCATCGTGTCCGATCGAGTGTATATGGTAACTTATAGGGACGCCCAATTGTAAATCTTTATATTAACATTAACAAACTATCATTTAGTTAAACAAATATAAAGCCCATTAATAGCCCATAGTCTAATTTCCACAAGTGTCGTTCTTTTGTCCAAACCCCAATTATGGTACAAAGCCCAATTACCCAATTTTAGTAATTAGCCCAACATCATGATTACTTCGTTTTAAATAAGCATAATAATAACTTAGCTACGAGACATTAATATAAAAAGGTTGAACATAACTTACAATGATTAAAAATAGCGTAGCGTTACACGGACAGAATTTCGACTTACACCCTTACAATATTCGCTAACATACCCTTATTATTAGAATTAAAATTAAAATATAAATTATATATATATATTTTACGTATATATGAGAGAAGAGAGAAAATAGATTATCAAAAATGATCAGAATTCGGTTTGCTTTATAGCCAGAGTCGATTTTTGGGGCTCCGCGACTCGCGGTGAAAACCTCTTCAAACTCCGCGAGTCGCGGAGGTTACTTTTACAGCTCAGAGGAGTTTGGCTCTTTGTTTACCGACGGTTTATAATATATATATAATATATATATAATTAATATAATTAATTATATATTATATTATATTTATATACATAGTTAACTTGTAATTTTTAGTCCGTTGCGTCGAGCGTTGAGAGTTGACTCTGGTCCCGGTTCCGGATTTTCGAACGTCCTTGCGTACAATTTTATATTTTGTACTTTGCGTTTTGAATCTTGTACTCTTGTAATTTCGAGACGTTTCTTATCAATAATTGGAACCTTTTTGATTGTCTTTTGTACTTTTGAGCTTTTTGGTTGTTTGCGTCTTCAATTCGTCGAATCTGTCTTTTGTCTTCACCTTTTATTATTTAAACGAATATCACTTGTAAATAGAACAATTGCAACTAAAAGCTTGTCTTTCTTGAGGAATAATGCTATGAAATATATGTTCGTTTTTAGCATTATCATCATTCATGGCATACTTCAAAAGACATTGCATTCAAGTTGTGGAGTTCAATAGAGATTATTATTAAGTAAATGACAGATTAGGTCATTTATAGGTTAAATATTATGAAATGGTATGCATACCTGTCAACTTTCGATGTAATAAAAGTTTGTCATTTAAAAACGAATGAAATGATTATAAAATTTATCGTATAGAGGTCAAATACCTCGCAATGTAACCATATGTTATTGTATTCGTCCTTATGGATTTGGACGGGTCGTCTCATGTGGTATCAGAGCGGTGGTCTTAGCGAACCAGGTCTGCATTAGTGTGTCTAACTGATAGTCGTTAGGATGCATTAGTGAGTCTGGACTTCGACCTTAGTTGCATGTCAAAAAGTTTTGCTTATCATATCTTGTCAGAAACCATGCTTATCATCTTAAGTCTAAATGCGTCTTACTGCATTCATTGCATAGATAGTGTATAGACAATTTCATATCTTTGCATATCTATTACAGTAAATTCTGTCTGACATCTTTCGAAAATTTCTTCGTAACTTATGGATCTTGGTATTATATATACATATGTGAAATGTGTATTAAAGAATACCAAACTAGGTCCTATAATCTAATTCATTTCAAAATTTAGTCCCCTAAATCGTACGAGATGAACCCCTCAACTAGTTCAAGTTCATCAGATTCCGACAGCTATTCCGATATGGAAATCCTTCTGAGCTCCGAAAGCAGTGTAACCGGAATGGATCAACCTATTAGCCATCATCTATTCTGGATGGATTGGGGATGGGTTCGTAGCCGACTCAGTCAATGGAGGCAAGAAGAAGGCGATCCCTTCCACCATCGAATTTCCTTCTCGGCGAAGAACCTGAAGCACTTACCGGCGAACCAGTCCGAAACACCATTTACACCCTCATTTTCCAAGTATCCCGCCTCGATTATATATTATCTAAACTTCTAGATCTTGTTCATTCGCTCGTTCCAACCATCCCGGTGTACTAGCAAAAGTCAACGAGCTTCGCGTACGAATAGTGACTTTGGATAATATGATGCACAACTTACAGGCATCACAGGCACCATCAACATCAGCATCAGCAGTACCACCGACAACAACACCAACAGTACCATTACCACCACCAACAACAACCGCATCTTGAACATCAACTTCACAATTTGTCCCCCCGAGCATCAACGACATACGCCCAGTAGATATCAAGGAATACCAACAATAACAAATGATGAAGTATTAATTCATAACTTCGTCAGAGAAACATTATACGGTGAGTATGTAATTTTCTAAAGTTTAGAGATTATCTATTCTAACCTTAACCGTAAATCAAATGAGTTTAATAGTATATTAACTCATTAAATCTGTATTACATCTGAAAAAATATATATACCTATATTTTTATAAAGACTGTAATAAAATTCTCTTGTACAAAATATTACTTGTGAATTTTTTTTTTAACGGGTAGGTAATACCCGAGAGATATATAAATTCACAATTAATATGTTATATTCTCCGAATCTGATTCAGCAATCATCAACTATACTCACTACTTTCACAACAACATACATTCTTTCATAAAAATCAAAACAACCATACTCATTTAAATCCAATTACATATTCTGATTTTGAAATCTTAGAATTCAATTCGAAATATAACCGGTATCATCACTCTTAGATTCCTACATCTTTTAAAGCTATACTCTGACTTCAAAACTGTGCTAGAACATCATTTTCATTCATAGAACCCAGAAAAAATATTTGTATCATTCAAAATCCTAGAACATCATATGTATAGTAACGATTACAATTGGTATTCAAACCCCCAGAATTCCTGAAGACACTTCAAACAATGAACAATTGAGATGATGATCCAACCACATGTTACCCATAGTCATACACATGGAAAACCCTTGGAACCTAAGTAAAGGTTAACCCGTAACCGCGCCAGATCATTTAGCATTTATTAGCAAAAATAACTTTGCAATCCTTTTTCAAAGTAGCCAATTTTGTCACAGCTCCAGCAAGTCAACTTCGACTTTTCATTCGAAGTAGCCTTACTATAACCCTGATATATATGATTACCCTTTTGTTACTAGGGAATCTTTTACATTCCACCACATTATCAGCAGATGTACCAGCAACTTCATTATCCTTTGACTTTAGCCTCTCCGAAAAGTCATTATAGTTATTCATTAAAACCCCATCATATACTCATCCGCATCTTGTAACAAGAATTTTCATACCAATTACCGGGAATCAGCAATCAGTATTGTGAAATCTCGCAGCATATCTACGCCAACAGTTATATGGGTACGTATAACATCTATCTCCTGGACTTACATTCTTTGAATGTGAAGTTTCTGAAAAACACCCTAAACTGGGAACTAATTCTTGAAATCTTGAAAAATGCTGATGAAGCATCAAAAACTGTAAACGATCTTAACAATAAAAAATTTGATGATAAAGAATAGGGTGCTGGCAAAGCTCAGAAAAAGAGAAGGTTTGGAACTGGAAAACGGATTGAGCAAAGTATGAAAGAGGCTGTGGATAAATCACAAAGACTAAACCTGCCTTCAAAGAATTCAAATGATTCAGTATCTGCTGAAGTCATTAACGAATACCTTGCTCCTGATTTTAAACCCCCGCGGACAATATTTTACATCACCCTCTGATATTAGAAATTCTAAGATATCATCGTATCTATCATTATAAATATCCTCCATATTTCTGAAGATATTTCCATAATTATTCTTATTAGAAATCATTTATCTCTTCGCGCTATCTGTATTACATCATAAAAGAAACTATTTTAGTTTCTAGATTATGAAACTTTCGAGTTTAAAAATAAGAATGTTTTTGAAGTAGTGTTGGGAACTGAAGAATGAGTTAGTAAAATATAATGACACTTGATCAACGTGATTATATTACAGTAATTCATGTTGAGTTTCTAAATAGAACGTGATGATTCACAGATCATAACGTCATCATGTGCCATGTCACACGACTCTTGTATTCTACTTAATCTCTAAACATATCAAGAAAATATTTTTCTTGATGATTCGGTCTTTTCCGAGGTATTCTGGTAATTTGACAAATCAAGATCGTACCATTACAAATCCCTTCTTAGAACATTAACTATGTTCATTCCGAAATTCATATCTGCGAATTCTGGACCATTACATGCGGTGCTTAATGGATAGAAGAGAAAATAGAGCATTAAGCTCTGAAATGGAAATGGGGGTATAAATTCGCAGTAAATAGGAGAGAGCATTAACTATGGATAACAATGATTATAGAAGACAGAAGCAGAGACTTTGAAGTATAAGGGAAGATATAAAACCCAACAACAACCCAGAAATTACAAACCGTATACATTGATGCATAAAGCAATATAAAGACACGGGAGAACTAAAAACACTATAAAACTAAGAGTATAGTAGAAGTGAATAGATTCTTCTGGCGGTAGATGAAAAAGAAGAATGACAGATATGAAAATTAAGAATATATCAAGAAGCAGAACTGGATGGAGCATATTGACGAATGCTTTAAGGTATGAGTTGAGGGAGAAAGAATAGAAGATGTGAGTTGTAAGGAAAAGAAGGGGGTAGATTTATAGTAAAATATCCGACAGAGCAAACAAAACAGATGATCGTATTTAAAGCAGATCCTAATTCCCTTGATTACCGAAAATCAAATCTTATTATGAAGATTTTCTCCAATCTCTTGAACTTGGAAAGAAATCCCATCTACGTCAAAAAGATATGATGAATCTACACCTACTCATTTCACTCTTTTGTGATAGCCTCACTCGTATTCTTCAAATGGTTTTATCCATATTACTCAATGATGATAAAACTCTATTTATCAACTCATATTTGTCATGAAAACATTCTTAATGTTATCCATGATGACCTCGATCAAATTTCGGGGACGAAATTTCTTTAACGGGTAGGTACTGTGATGACCCAAAAATTTCCGACCAAATTTAAACTTTATCTTTACATTATTCCGACACGATAAGCAAAGTTTGTTAAGTTTAAATCTCAAGAATTTTAAACTTTGTTTATACATTCATTTAACCTTGACCAGACCTTGACGATTCACGAACCATTATAATTGGATAGGAATATATACGTGTATATATATGTATATATATTATAACTTGAAAACATAAACAATGTATTAGGTATAATACTTTACATGATCATATTTACCGGCGGAATTAAAAGATGATATCAAATAATTGAGTTATTAGATTCACTATGATATGATTTACATGTCTCAGTTGAGAGGTCCACTTTGATTCGAGAAATCTTTCCATTTTAACAATATCCGGAAAAATGATAAAGTGATTTACGAGTAAGAACAAATGTGTCTATTATCGAGAATTAGACAAAGGTTAGTGGAAGACTAAATTACATAATAATCATTTGATTTAGTTTCAAATGTACGAAACGTTTTACGATATAATGGAACTCGATTATTTAAGATGTCTTTGATTAAATAACGTGAGATGGAATATTGGTTAATATGTAGATAACTTGCAACGTGTATTTAAAACGTATTCACGAATATTGAAGATATATATATAGTTTCAAATTAAGTAACACTTGATTCGATTGATATTTAGATATGTCATCCAGGACGTTTGATAAACGTTGCGCATAAACGAATTACGCCAAATTAAGTTTTAAAGTATAAACGATACGTGTTATAATATTTTCTAAACGAAATTTAAAACGAACTTTGAAATATAATTAGTTTTGAAAAAATAAATATTATATCATTACATAGATATTTCCATTACTTACTATATGTACAAGTTTATATTTTTAAAATGAGAATATATGTATATTACAATGTAATATTAACATAGTTATAAGACGTGTCGATTTAAAATAATACTTTTATATATATAACTGGATGATGATTTATAGAAACAAATGACCATAACACTCATACATATAAGTTACATTTATTATAAGATAAATTATCGATGTATGAGTCTAATTTTTGATAATGGTACACATCGCGAAACGCAAAGGGTTAGTTTTCTCAGCGTACGAAACTTAGTTTGAAAAATTGGAACCGAGTCATAAACCATTTTCTGATGTACGTCTCAGTGGAAACGATTTTACAAGTTAACTATGCACGTAAATATTATATAATATATAATTAATTATATAGATTATTAATTAATTAATTATATTTATTATTTAAAACGTGTGTCGGCAAGAATTGAAATAGATACCAGCTGTGAGATTTGATCATGCGATCGCATGAAGAACATCCACAAACCCCATGCGATCGCATGGGGTGTGGTTGGCCAAATTGTGTATAAAGCTCGTCGTGTTTCAGTTTCTGATTCATTTCTCTATCCCTCTCGATCTCTCTTACATACATACATACATACATACATACATATATATATATATATATATATATATATATATATATATATATATATATATATATATATATATATATATATATATATATATTAATTATAATAATTATTATTATTGTAGTGACCCTAAATTTTCCATGATTATATATTAAATAAAAACTATATTTGCATGATTAAATGTTTCCAACATGTTAAGCAATCAAACTTGTTAAGACTTGATTAATTGAAATGAGTTTATGTAGACAATTGACCACCCCGTTTGCATGATGATTCACGAACGTCATAACTTGTGATAATTATATAATCGTTTTATTTTTTTATGATGTAAGTTTTTATTTTATATATATATATATATATATATATATATATATAAAGAAATACAATTAAATCAAAGATGTACAACTAAAACACTATTTGCTACCGTAAAACACTATTTACTACAGTAAAACACTATTTGCTCCAGTGAATTTTTGCTTGCTACAGTAAAATACTATTCACTACAGTAAAATACTATTTGCTACAGTAACACACTCTTTACTACAGTAACACTATTTACTCGTATTCAATCCGTATTTGTATTCGTACAATACACAACTTCTAAATGTATATACTATTGGTATATATACTTCAATGATCAGCTCTTAGCAGCCTTAATGAGTCACCTAAACATGTGGGAACTATCATTTGGTAACTAGCATGAAATACCTAAACATGTGGGAACCTTATTTACTAATGGAACCTTATATTCAAGGGTAGGATCACGTTTTTCTTCACCAACCATAACACTTTCATTTTTCAACTTTCATGCATCAAACTTATCTCTCTCAAGTTCTCTCTTGGTGTTCTAAGTGTTCTTCATCATCTTCAATAATATCTAGCTCAATCTAGTTCATAAATCCTAACCTAGATCAACTTTCAAAACAACTACTCAAGTAAACTTCAAGAACACTTTCAAGTTTGCAAGTCTACTTTCAAGCTTTCTAATCCATTCTAAGTAATCATCTAAGATCAAGAAACCTCTGTTACTTACAGTAGGTTATCATTCTAATTCAAGGTAATACTCATATTCCAACTTTGATTCAATTTCTATAACTATAACAATCTTAATTCGAGTAGGAATCTTACTTGAATTTGTTTTCGTGTCATGATTCTACTTCAAAAACTTTCAAGCCATCTGATGTGTTCTAGAGGGTGTGTATGAAACGGCTATCAGTTTTATATTTATTTACTACAGGAAATTACCTAAATTAAACTAAAACACAAAAGGCAAGTATACCTATCGTGTAATAATATAGCTAAGGTAAAGTCCGGGAGGTCGATCCGTGTACACTATTATTGGGTGTCTTACTAGGTCAAATTAGTTAATTAAGTAGTTAAACTAGATTTAGTAATATATAGTAATTATAGGTAACTTTGGGGGGATTTACCGTTTAATGACCGGTTTGTCGATTTTATATTTTTAAGTGTAAATATAAATGACAATAATTAAAGTGCGTAAAATAAATAAATGACGATAAATAAAATAACAATAAATAAAATTGCGAGAGAATATGGAATAAAAGGATTATGCTTATTTAAACTTCCGTAATCATGATGTTTGACGTTTGATTTTAATTAATTGTTACCCGGGTTAATTGTCCTTTGTCCTGGTTTATTTGATACCTATCTGGTTTTTGTCCATAATAGTCCATCGTTCATAAATATAAAGTGCGAGTGTCCTCGTCAAATTACCCTTATACCCGAAGTCAAATATTCCCACTAATTAAGGATTTAAACTGTGACGCAGTTATCACTTCTGTCAACAATTACACCAGTTATCACTGTATGTAATCCACCCCTGTTTTGATTATATATGAATATTAATTTACCCACTTGATCAATTTGAATAATCAATTACCCAACCCGAATAATTAATTAAATGATTATAATAGATTCCATATGAACGTCACTAAATAGGACAACCATAATCATTATTAATTATTAGGTTAATTAATTTGAAAATAGGTTCGATAGACTCCAATGAGTTGTCACTCAATTAGACAATACCCACCATCTATTAATAGTCAATAGTCCAATTTCCACAAGTGTCGGTCTTTTGCCCAAACCTTAATTATGGTCCAAAGTTCAATAACCCCGTCTTAATATTTAGTCAAACATCACGATTACTTCGACTTAAATAAGCATAATAATAACTTAGTTATGAGACATTAATTTAAAAAGAAAGAACATAACTTACAATGATTATTTATAGCGTAGCGTTACACGGACAGAGTTTCGATTTAAAACCCGTAAAACATTCTTACAATAACCCAATTATTATTAAACTTAAATTAAAATTATAATTATAAAATATAAATATATATATATATCGTATATGATATGAGAAAGGAAAAGAAAAAGGTGTAGTTTCTTCATTACTCCGTGCCTTGCTTTTATAGGCAAATGATTGATACTGTTGTAGGTGGAATGTTAGCTGGCTACCATTCAAAGTTGAATCAATAATATCTCGTTGCGAATTATTGATTTAAAATTTTCACTTATGACCCTTTAACTATGCTCAATTAACAACTTTTTATTATTTATTATTATTCTTATTATGAATTATTTAAATATTATATTATATTCTTGTACATAGTTGACTTGTACTTTCAGCTCTGTTGCGTCGAGCGTTGAAAGTTGGTTCATGTCTCGGTTCCGGATTTTCGAACGCCTTTTCGTATAATTTAATATCTTGTACTTTACGTTTTGCGACTTGTACTCTTGTCATTTTTAGACGTTTCTCATCAATAATTTGAACCACTTGAATTGTACTTTGTACTTTTTAGCTTTTTGGTCATTTGCGTCTTTAAATCGTCGAATCTGTCTTTTGTCTTCACCTTTTATTATTTAAACGATAATTACTTGAAATTAGAACAATTGCAACTAAAAGCTTGTCTTTCTTGAAGGATAATGCTATGAAATATATGTTCGATTTTAGCATTATCAAATATTCCCACACTTGAGCGTTGCTTGTCCTCAAGAAATATAGAACTTGAATATAACTTTACCAGAATCACTTCTTTATTCTTCACACTTTGTACATCAGTGATTCCAATACGGCGGTATGAACAATGATAGTAACGATGTGGTTTACAGTCCCACATGACTATGAAAATTTAGATCCTTTAAGGAAATCGGATCTTTATGAAAACATTTGATCTTTTAAAAATTCAATCTAGCTTTTACCCTAGATAAATTTTCCGGAATAGCCCTTCACCGGTGTTTGCAAATTGTTTTTGTGGGTTTTGTGGGTTTCAGATTTGAAAATTTTAGCTCAAAACTTATAGTTTTGTGTCACCCACTTGCTAACCTTGTATTAGGAAAGCAACACGTCCAGTATACTTGCTCCGTCCGTATATTACATTTCGGTAAACTACCATCCGGTTATAAAGGAAAGCGTTGAACAAGCAACTGTTAAGGCAATGTCCCGTGACATGCTTTTGATTATGGTCTATATCGTGTCGGATGCAATTACTATCCTTTGTAGGAGCAATAGTAAAGATCACCCTATAGTTTTTCGGTCTGGCACAAGGTCCTATCTTCGACCATGCTATGCAACCACCGTTCTTACGGTTGACACCTGATTTGGTTCAGGTGACCTAATGAATTCCAGGTGAATTCCTAGGATTTTACGTTCAATGGTAATGAACGCATTAAAAATGGGTTTTCAGAAAACAAATCGGTTTGTAATTTTGATCAAAATATTTTCTCGTTCAAGCTCGAGTTTAGATATCATCGAATTCCATGAGTTTGAATTCTCAATCTTTAAGGTCAATCTCAAGGATTGAGTGATATCAGGCTTAAAAGCTGATTTTTAATCTTTAAGGAGATTATCCTTTCTGGGGGTCTGATTCATTAGTCTTATCAAGCTAATTTGCACGGCGCCCTCCCCATTTTAAGAGACAGATCCTCTCATGGTTAGGATAAGTCTGACCACTTGGCGACCTTGTTTGATGCTGAGGTCCGTGAATTTCCTGCTGATTTTAGAGATGACTTTTCTAGATTTTTCGTCAACCTACAGCTGGTCTGGACGACAACTTCCTGACCTAAATCAAGAAGCGCGTGTCTTTTTCGGAAGACTTTACTTCCTATTAATGATGTAATTGATTCATCGTGTAGATCCATCTTTCTTTCAAATGCATTACAATAAATCGGGTAAAACTGATTAGTATCGTCCAAAGCAAAAGTACCTGCAATAATCTTGTACAAAAATATGTGATATATATTTTAAAGAACTTGGTGCATTCTTTCCACACTTAGCTTTTATTTATTCTTTTCTTTGCCTTTTTATTCTCTTCTATTCCATTTTAAATGAATTCTAGCGTTTTGGGTCGTTTCTCAATTTATGTCCTTTTCGAGGTAACAATAATTTCGGCATTAACACCTAGTTTTATCGTTCATAAATATGTATAAACATGATTTTGAGTTCATTTAGTTGAAATTTTTGTTCAAATTTTCACAAAATTTGGCAATTAAACCAAGTATAAACCCGAGAGAATTTATAACCCTTCCCCACACTTGAGATCTTGCAATGCCCTCATTTGCAAGAAATTAGTAAAAATTTAAATTCATGAGGGTGATTAGCGTAGAAAAATGATTAAAAATACCGAGTTTGCAAACATATTGTTGTTATATCACATTTGATATTTTACGTCTTGTCATCAAAATTAGTACCTTTTGCTGAACTTAATGACAGTATTTGAAAGTGCGTTGTTTTACCCTGTTTTGTACATAACATATAATACAAACATATATATACATATTTTTGAAGTTGGGTATATTACCCCACGTTCCAAAATTTATAAAATATAATATTTTTTTTTTGGCATACTTTAGATCAATAATATTAAAAATAATGATAAAAAAATTTGTCGCCCCGCCCTCGGGTAAAACAATTTCAGTTCTATGACCTAGTGTTTAACTCACGACGAATTTTAGAAATCATATTTTTTCAACTTAATGAAATAAAATAAATTTTGTTTTTAAAAATCACACAAAACTTAAAATTAAAAAAAAATGCATATTAATTTTATACAAAACCTACAAAAAAAAAAAATTCAGAATGGGGGGAGAAAACTAGTTCTTTAGTGTCTGCTAGTGGAAAAGACCAATCGGATTCCATTCTCGGAACTACACGAGAACAGAACAACTAACTCCAGATAGCATTTTTTCTTAGAACGTTTGAATCTCCCCACACTTAGGTAGCTGTGGTGTCAAAATTGTGATTAACTTCATCGTCAATTTCTCTTCGACCATAATCAACTTGCATATCTGTGACTTTTGCTTTAAGCCATTGGTCGGATTCCTGTGTAATATCCACAAATTCAATTAGTTTCGCCTTTTCTTTAGGCGATAGATTGGATACTAACCGGTTGCATAACTTAAAGTTCCCCTTGGTTCTAGCATCGCGAATCCGTTTAATAAGTTTCTTCATTGAACTATTAATAACGGGATCATTTAATTTCGTATCAACAATGGAGTTCTTTGTTATCAGGTCATCATTAGGTGTTACTTCATTTTCCCCACACTTAGGCGTTTTATTATTGCTAAGCACTACCGTTGGAGTTGGTAAAACAACATGGTTCTTGCCAATCATTTTTGCTGGTTCAACGGTTTTGGTTGGTAGAGATTTAGACTTTCGAATCATAAAGGTGATCGATTTCTCATCATTACTAAGTGTCATTCTACCCTTTCTTACATCAAATAACGCCCCGGTGGACGCTAAAAATGGTCGACCTAAAATTAGAGGAACGTTTGAGTCCTCTTCTATGTCAATGACAATAAATTCAACTAAAAAGGTTAAATTACCTACTTGAACGGGTAGGTTGTCAGCAATTCCAACTGGGTGCCTAATGGTTTGATCAAAGAGTCGAACACTCATTTTTGTTGGACTTAACTCACCTACTCCTAATCTCTTATATAATGAAAGAGGCATAACACTCACACTCGCACCTAAATCTGCTAGTGCATCATACATGACACAATCACTAAGTAGACAAGGAACAATAAATTCACCCGGATCATCCACCCTAGTGGAGGTTTTGGTGGAACTGTCTTCACCGGGTTTACTTTTACGGTTTTTGTTTCTTGTACTTTCTTATTCTTCTTCTTCTTTCTAGAGGTATCACAAACTTTATTTCCTATTACTTGCTCATACCCAACTCCTTTTCTTGGAAACGGGATAGGTGGTCAGTATGGTGCCACCACTGGCTTTACATACTCGGGTGGTGGTGGTGGTGTAACTTCTTCATTGTTACTCACATCTAAAACCTTCCCATCTTCTGGTGTTGGTTTTTCAAAATTTGTTGACACCATATTAACATTCTCATTCCGAGGATTTACTTCAATATTACTCGGTAGCTTTCCTTGTTCTCTCTCACTCATCATGCTAGCAAGAGTACCTACGTGTGTTTCTAGATTCAAAATGGAAGCTTGTTGAGTTCTTAATGACTGATCAAACCTCTCATTCGTTTGGGTTTGAGTTGTAATAAATTGTGTTTAAGATTCCATTAGCTTTGCCATCATTTCTTCCAGATTTGGCTTTTTCTCTTCGGTTTATTGTGGTGGTTTATACAAGCCAGATCTTTGTTGATTGAAAGTGTTGTTTTGAGTTGGTTGGTTATTCGGACCTTGTTGGTTGTACGAGTTATTGTTGGGTCCATTTGGATTGTAAAGAATGTTTTGATTTCGATTAAAGTTTGGCCTTGACGGTTGATAATTATTTTGATAATTATTTCCCGGCTTTTGGTTCATGTAGGAAACATTCTCTCGTTGTTCCATGGTTTGTTCAATGTGACAATCTTTCATTAAGTGTGGTCCACTGCATTACTCACAACTGATTCGTATTGCGTGAATATCTTTATTCATCTTTTCCATTCGTCTCTCGAAAGCATCTATTTTTGCGAAAACGGAATCAAAGTCATGGCTAGAATCGGCTCTAGCCGCTTTAGATGATCGAAAGATATCTTTTTCTTGGTGCCACTCATGTGAGTGGGAGGCAGTGTTATCAATAATTTTGTGAGCTTCGGTTGCGGTTTTCTTCATAATGGAACCACCATCTGCTATGTCGATGTCTTTTCGTGTAGCAATGTCGATACCTTGGTAGAATATTTGTACTATTTGATAAGTGTCTAAACCATGTTGCGGACATCCTCTTAACAACTTTCCAAATCTTGTCCACGCCTCATATAGAGTTTCATTTGGCTTTTGCGTGAACGTAACTATTTCTCATTGAAGTCTCACGGCTTTAGATGCCGGAAAGAATTGTTTAAGAAATTTTTCAACTAAAACATCCCATGTATCAATCGCCCCTTCAGGTAACGATTCCAACCAATCTTTAGCTTCTCCCTTTAAAGTCCAGGGAAATAACATGAGATAGATCTATTCATCCTCAACTTCTCTGATTTTGAATAGAGTACAGATCCTATTAAAGGTTTGAAGATGTTCGTTTGGATCTTCTTTTGGCGTACCACTATATTAGCATTGATTAGTTACCATGTGTAGGATTTGTCCTTTGATTTCATAATCTGATGCATTAATGTCTGGCTTAATAATGGCGTGACCTTGGCCAGTGCGTGTGGCTCTCATTCGGTATTCCATACTTAGAGGTTCCGTTACTTCCATAATTGAATTTGTTGAATCTGAATCACTAGAGGATTCTGATTTAATGGTTTCTTCCTCGACAATCTCTGGATGAGTGATTTGTGGTTCTGGAGGAATGATTAGTGGTTCAGGATCTCTGAATTGTCCTTGAATATTCTCCGGATTCTCAATTGTGAAATCTGGTTCAAAAAATGGATTATCACAAATTTGAATTGGAGTACTTGGTCGACTAGATGACGATTCTAAAGAAAAATCAACAGCGACAATGTTGGCTAGATGTCTTGATCGAGTTACAGGTGGTGAACGTATGAAAGGTGGTGAACGTTTTGCTCGGTGCATTCACAGAATATCCTATTAGTTATAAAAGATAAAAATTATATAAGTTATCAAATTAATAGACTTTTCTGATTTTGCCCACGTTTCGAATAGTCAATAGATGCAGCAGGTAGCCAGGACCCTTTAAATCGGAAGCCCGCAACTCGCCACTAACAAATCCAACTATTACTACGAACCAGAAAATTTTGGATGTCTATCAATTTAACCACTTAAAACAATTTTTCGTCGAAATTTTGAAATAAAAATCTATGTCCTAAAAACTAGAGCGTCGAGAAATAATAAAGAAAAAGAGCGTGTCGAAAAATAAAAGGTCGAAAAATAAGAAAATTGTAGTGCGTCGAAAATTAAAAAGGGATTCTAAACGAAAAACGGGAATTACTTAAAAGGATACTAAAATTTTAATCTTAGTATAAAGAAAAAGCACTTAAGAGATTTTACGGCAAAGCCTAAAAATCTAAAAGTATAAAAATAACTATGGCAAAACTAAACTTAATACTAAAAGTTGTTACTAGAGTTTAAAAATCTAAAAGTAATAAAACTTAAATTTTTTTTTTTTAATTTTATAGACAAAATCATAAAAATATATTTTTTTATTAATTTTTTTACACGAAATTAATAAATTTTTTTTAAATTATTATTTTATTTTATTTTTTTACGTTTTAATTTTTTTAAAAATTTTTTTAAAAATTTTTTTTTTATTTTATTTTTATTTTAAAAAAATGAGATTTTTTTATTATTATTTTTTTAAATTTTATTTTTTATTTTTCTATTTTTTTTAACTTAAAAAAAATAGAAAAGCAAAAACTATTTAATTTTTTTTAACTTAAAAAAATAGAAAAGCAAAAACTATTTAATTATTTTTTTTAATTCAATTACTATTCATTGAATAGTAAATGAAACGAAATTAATTAATTTACTATTCACATAAAAGCAACATGATAGAAATTATTAATTATAAGTTACATAATATACCCCTGAAGTATTTAATAAATATGACTTTTTAAAACTTTACGATTCAAATTTGATACAATATTATTATTATATTATTATATTTTATTTTAATATTATTATATTTATTAAATTATTATATTTAAATTAATATATCTTTAATTAGTCAAAAACTAAAAAAAAAAAACTTAAATACCCCGTGAAGACACAAAAAGTGTCCCCGGCAGCGGCGCCAAAATCTTGATGTGTTCTAGAGGGTGTGTATGAAACGACTATCAGTTTTATATTTATTTACTACAGGAAATCACCTAAATTAAACTAAAACACAAAAGGCAAGTATACCTATCGTGTAATAATATAGCTAAGGTAAAGTCCGGTAGATCGATCCGTGGACACAATTATTGGGTGTCTTACTAGGTCAAATTAGTTAATTAAGTAGTTAAACTAGATTTAGTAATATATAGTAATTATAGGTAACTTTGGGGGGATTTACCATTTAATGACCGGTTTGTCGATATTATATTTTTAAGCGTAAAGATAAATGACAATAATTAAAGTGTGTAAAATAAATAAATGACGATAAATAAAATAACAATAAATAAAATTGCGATAGAATATGAAATAAAAGGATTATGCTTATTTAAACTTCCGTAATCATGATGTTTGACGTTTGATTTTAATTAATTGTTACCCGGGTTAATTATCCTTTGTCCTGGTTTATTTGATACCTATCTGGTTTTTGTCCATAATAGTCCATCGGTCATAAATATAAAGTGCGAGTGTCCTCGTCAAATTACCCTTATACCCGACGTCAAATATTCCCACTAATTAAGGATTTAAACTGTGACGCAATTTTCACTTCTTTCAACAATTACACCAGTTATCACTGTATGTAATCCACCCCTGTTTTGATTAGATATGAATATTAATTTACCCACTTGATCAATTTGAATAATCAATTACTCAACCCGAATAATTAATTAAATGATTATAATAGATTCCATATGAACGTCACTAAATAGGACAACCATAATCATTATTAATTATTAGGTTAATTAATTTGAAAATATGTTCGATAGACTCCAATGAGTTGTCACTCAATTAGACAATACCCCCTATCTATTAATAGTCAATAGTCCAATTTTCACAAGTGTCGGTCTTTTGCCCAAACCTTAATTATGGTCTAAAGTTCAATAACCCCGTCTTAATATTTAGTCAAACATCACGATTACTTCGACTTAAATAAGCATAATAATAACTTAGTTATGAGACATTAATTTAAAAAGGAAGAACATAACTTACAATGATTATTTATAGCGTAGCGTTACACGGACAGAGTTTCGATTTAAAACCTGTAAAACATTCTTACAATAACCCAATTATTATTAAACTTAAATTAAAATTATAATTATAAAATATAAATATATATATATATATATATATATATATATATATATATATATATATATATATATATATATATATATCGTATATGATATGAGAAAGGAAAAGAAAAAGGTGTAGTTTCTTCATTACTCCGTGCCTTGCTTTTATAGGCAAATGATTGATACTGTTGTAAGTGGAATGTTAGCTGGCTACCATTCAAAGTTGAATCAATAATATCTCGTTGCGAATTATTGATTTAAAATTTTCACTTATGACCCTTTAACTATGCTCAATTAACAACTTTTTATTATTTATTATTATTCTTATTATGAAATATTTAAATATTATATTATATTCTTGTGCATAGTTGACTTGTACTTTCAGCTCCGTTGCGTCGAGCGTTGAAAGTTGGTTCATGTCTCAGTTCCGGATTTTCGAACGCCTTTTCGTATAATTTAATATCTTGTACTTTGCGTTTTGTGACTTGTACTCTTGTCATTTTTAGACGTTTCTCATCAATAATTTGAACCACTTGAATTGTACTTTGTACTTTTTAGCTTTTTGGTCATTTGCGTCTTCAAATCGTCGAATCTGTCTTTTGTCTTCACCATTTATTATTTAAACAATAATTACTTGAAATTAGAACAATTGCAACTAAAAGCTTGTCTTTCTTGAAAGATAATGCTATGAAATATATGTTCGTTTTTAGCATTATCACCATCCAAGATCCTTTGAAGCTAAATCATATCTTGTCACTTCCAGTAGGTTTACCTATTAAACTTGAGGTAGTAATGATGTTCATAACATCATTCGATTCATATATATATATATATATATATATATATATATATATATATATATATATTCGATTCATATATATATATATATATATATATATATATATATATATATATATATATATATATATATATATATATATATATATATAACTATCTTATTCGAAGATTTAAACTTATAATAACTAGAACATAGTTTAGTTAATTCTAAACTTGTTCGTAAAAAAAGTTAATCCTTCTAACTTGACTTTTAAAATCAATTAAACACATGTTCTATATCTATATGATATGCTAACTTAATGATTTAAAACCTGGAAACACGAAGAACACCGTAAAACCGGACATACGCCGTCATAGTAAAACCGGGGGCTGTTTTGGGTTAGATAATTAAAAACTATGATAAACTTTGATTTAAAAGTTGTCCTTCTGGAAAAATGATTTTTCTTATGAACATGAAACTATATCCAAAAATCATGGTTAAACTCAAAGTGGAAGTATGTTTTTCAAAATGGTCATCAAGACGTCGTTCTTTCGACTGAAATGACTACCTCTTACAAAAATGACTTGTAACCTGTATTTTTGACTATAAACTTATACATTTTCTATTTAGTTTCATAAATTTCAGTTCATTATGAAACCATAGCAACTTGAATCACTCAAAACGAATTTAAAACAAAGAAGTTATGGGTAAAACAAAATTGGATATTTTTTCTTGTTGTAGCTACGTGAAATTTGTAACAAATCTATTCTAACCATAACTTAACTAACTTATATTGTATTATACATGTACTCTAACATATTATGTAATCTTGATAGACCATAGACACGTATACAATGTTTTAACATATCATATCGACGTCATCTATATATATTATTTGGAACAACCATAGACACTCTATATGCTGTAATGCTAGAGTTCGCTATACAGGGTTGAGGTTGATTCCAAAATATATATACTTTGAGTTGTGATCTAGCCTGAGACTTGTATACACTGGATCGTGGATTGATTAGAGATAATATATATTGATTTATTTATGTACTATTAGCTATGGACAATTAGTTGTAGATTACTAACGATGGACTGCTAACTTAACAAACTTAAATCATTAAAACGTAATAAAAATGTTGTGAATATATTTCGATCATACTTTGATATATATGTATATATTTGTTATAGGTTCGTGAATCGACCAGTGGCCAAGTCTTATTTCTGGCAAAGTAAAAATCTGTGAAAGTGAGTTATAGTCCCATTTTTTTAAAATATAATATTTCTGGGATGAGAATACATGCAGTTTTATAAATGTTTTATGAAATAGACACAAGTAATTGAAACTACATTCTATGGTTGGATTATCTAAATCGAATATGCTCCTTTTAGCTTGGTAGCCTAAGAATTATGGAACAGTACCCCTAATTGACGCGAATCCTAAAGATAGATCTATAGGCCAAACAAACCCCATCCGAGGTACGGATGCTTTAGTACTTCGATTTATTATTATACAGACGAGAGGATTCTGTTTTGGGATATTCTATATGCATCTTGTTAATGTCGGTTATCAGGTGTTCACCATATGAATGATTTTTATCTCTATGCAGTTTGCGAAATGCCTGATATGAGATGGATGTTTATGAAAAAATGAAATCTTGTGGTCTATTATTACAATTTGATATATATATATATATATATATATATATATATATATATATATATATATATATATATATATATATATATATATATATATATATATATATATATATATATATATATATATAGATTAAACCTATAACTCACCAACATTTTGTTGACGTTTTAAGTATGTTTATTCTCAGGTGATTATTAAGAGCTTCCGCTGTTGCATGCTAAATTAAGGACAAGAATTAGAGTCAGCATGCTTGTAAAATATTGTTTAAAAACTGCATTCGAAGATTTAAATCGATGTGTAATATTATTGTAAACCATTATGTAATGGTCGTGTGTAAAACATTATATTTTAGATTATCATTACTTGATAATCTACATTATGCTTTTAAACCTTTATCGATAAAATAAAGGTTATGGTTTATTTTTAAAATCGAATGCAGTCTTTGAAAAACGTCTCATATAGGGGTCAAAACCTCGTAACGAAACTAATAAATATGAAACGTTTATAATCGATATGAATGGGACATTTCAGTTGGTATCCGAGCGTTGGTCTTAGAGAACCAGAAATTTGCATTAGTGTGTCTTATCGAGTTTGTTAGGATGCATTAGTGAGTCTGGACTTCGACCGTGTTTACTTGAAAAACGATTGCTTAACATTTTTTGTTGAAAACTATATATTGTTAACATGTAAATATTATGTGATATATTAATCTCTTAACGTGTTTGATATTGTGTGATAGATGTCTACCTCTAGTACAAATCTCATTGACTCACCTAATAATAATGAAGAGTCGAATATATATTGGGAAGATTCACAAATTCTCGAAGAGGAACCGGAAGAGGAGGAACCGAAAGAAGAGGAACCGGAAGAAGAGATTCCGGAGGGGGAAATATTAGGAACCACAGAAAAACAGATAAATAAAAGAAAATCCTTAACCAATGGACCAAAGTTAAAAATGGTCATTGGTGTTTTCGCCAAGGAAGCAAAATATTGGGAAAATTACAAGTTTTCTGATGAATCGGATCCCGATGAGGATTCCGATAATGTTATAGAAATTACCTCGACCTAATTTGAAAAAGCAAAAGAAAACAATAAGGGAAAAGGCATCAAAATAGAAAAACCCGAGCCCAAAACCGATGGACTTTATGTTAACATGAAGTACCCTGATGGGGTGTACCGTAAACACACGTATTTCTTTGTAAGACCCTAATCAGTATTGTACAGCAGTGTAATTATGTTACATAAAGTATGGGCACTTTTGTGGAATTAAACCAAAGTCAGATTCTGCCCAGCTCTTTGTGCGCGCCGCGCACATGTAGTGGTGCGCGCCGCGTACTGCTACTGTTGATGAATTCCAGCTTTTGTTTAAAAGATTAAATGAGGGGTAATCTTGTCTTTTCACATGGGGACGAGTTAGGGCTGTAAAGGCCAGCTTGGATGGTGGTTGAAGGCATATTCAACACTCCACTAACCTTATCATCTCTCCCATTCAATTCTAGAGTGAAAAACCCTTTAAGTGAGAGAAAGCTTAAATCCAAGAGGAAGAAGTTGCTTTCGGGTCAAATCGCGTGCTTTAAAGTTGTTCGTCTCATCACTAGCTACGTTGTGATTGTGGTGGTAAGCTCTAATCTTGACTTCCTTGTTTTAATTGGTTTAGGGGTTAGGGTTTGGATTAATGATGAACATAAAACCCATATGTGATGATTTTAGGTGTTCTTGGGTAAGATTGAGTCATTAAGACTCAATGGTAACTAACCTAGGGTTTCAAATTGTTAATTGATGTTTATGAGTCCCAATTGGTTAGTAAATTACTAGCACACCTAGCTAATTGGTAAATGGGTGTTATTTGGGTATATGGGTGACCCAAAAGGGTGTGTTGATCTTAAAATGGGTCAAAATGACACTTGAATGGTGTGTGAGTTGGTTGATCAACTTGATTGGGTGATTGATTTGTATGCCTAATGTAATAGGTACGTCGCGTTGAAGGTTACGAGTTTGATTTCTCACCAAGGCGTTAAGGTGAGTGGAATAATTATATGTGTGCGTATATAGTGTATTTGCTTGTGGGCTTGTGGTTAGTGTTATCCGAGCGTGTGGATTCACTATAGTGTTATCCGGGCGTGTGGATTCACTACTCTTTTTTACGATGGGGACCACATGTACGTGAAGGGTGGTTCGGTAAGTGCGGACATCCACCTAGGGGGTTAGTGCATACTAATGGTCATTGTGCGAGTACCAACAGTCTTTGTGTGAGTACCGTTCCCTTGTGTGTGTTATGGTTAACAATGGTTATTGTGTTGTAAACGAAAGCATTGTTCGAGTTATATATATTTATGCAATTGTGATGCTAGCTTGTGGTATTGGATTTTGGTAGCCTCGTATTGATGATAAGCTAATTGTGTTGCTAGCATGTATTCGGTATGTGTATTGAGTGGTTGCAAGTAGGTATATTATATATGTATGTGTATAATTATTGCATTCACTAAGCTTTGCTTACCCTCTCGTTGTTTATCTTTTTATAGGCTCCGGTGTTGACAAGGGTAAGGGCATTCGTTTGGATTAGAGATCCCGCTTGTTGCTTAGGGGACGCTTTTGGGATGTTATAGCTTTTGGAGTTTGACCGAGATTTGGGTAGTTTAACCCCCAAACACCATGCTCATAGTGTCGTTTGGAAATTAAACTCTGATGGTCGAACTTTTATTCTTTTGAACGAAACTCGTAAAACGGCCGATGTGGGCCCCGTTTTGTAAAACTCATTTTATGTTTGAATCGTATGAGTTTTTCATATTAGAACATGTTGTGAAAAGCGTTTCGTCTAAATATGTCGGGAAGTGGGAGATCTTTATTTGAAAAATTAAAAAATCGGACAGAACTGAAAATAGACCTGTGCGCGTCGCGCACCCTGAGGTGGTGCGCGTGGCGCACTCCCCTGTAATAAAAAAAAATTTCTTATGCGTGTTCGATTGTATATTGGGTTGGGTTGTTACAAGTGGTATCAGAGCATGGTCTAAGGGATTTAGGCGACTTGAGATAGGTGCCTAGACTTAGATTTATTTGTATATGCGCTTTATGCGGGACTTGTAAGAGAAGGGTCGGATCGGGAGTTGATTAGTGCTTAGGTTTATGTGAACTAACCTTGCGCTAATTGTTTTGTGTTGTGTTAGCAATCATCAAACGAGATAGACGTTGTACTAGCAAGTTAATGCGACTTGCTCGTGTAACAATGATTAGCTACCATTGTTACGGGTTCAAATCGTGTCAAACAAGCGATGTACGATGATTGTTGAGCAAGATGGGGTAGTGTAGTGTATATGTATATACATATGTGTTAAGTCCTTTCGTTTCGTTGCTTAATTTTACTTCGTTTTATAGAATGAAGATGAGAAATGGACACGACACCAATGACGGAAGTACGAGTAAGGACGTTGAACTCACAGCCAAGGTTGAGGCCATCTTTAAAAGGCTAAAAAAGGATTTTCTCGACGATGTTCAAAAGGTCTTCCAAGAGTCGGTTGATGGATAAGTGACCGAAATGATCAATGAACGAATGAAAGCCGCGATCGAGGAAGCTTTAGAAGCTAGAAACATTTATCCTCGAGGCGAAGGGGGTGAAGGTAATGGTGGGGTGGAAGGCGGGACTTCCACTACAAGAATTTCAAGGATACTCAACCTCCGATGTTTAATGGGGTGAGGGATCCATTGCAAAGCACTTGTTGGATTTCCGATATCGAGGGGGCATTCCGTACCGCGGAGTGTCCTCCTGAGAAGAAGACCAGGTATGGGTCTAGCATGTTGCGCGAAGAGGGCAAGTTGTGGTGGGACGATAAAATCAAATTATATGATGAAGAGCAATGCATGAGCTTGACATGGGAGGAGTTTAAGAAGGAATTTTTCCAAGAATACCGAACTCCTTCCGACCTTGATAAAATTCGGGACGAGTTACACAATTTGCAACAAGGTTCAATGGACTTGGTTACTCTCAAGTCTACCTTCTTGGCAAAGACTCATTTTTGTCTGGAGTATGTTGGTGATGACCACAAGTTATTGCTAGATTTTTATCGTACACTAAGCGACGAGTTAAAGCGTAAGATTAGTTGGGGTATGGCTAAGTCTTTTGACGAATTGTTTGAGTTAGCCCGGGGCTTCGAACCGGAAGTTCCAAGACAAAGTGATTTCTCTTTTTCTATGAGAAAATTCGAAGGTTCAAGCCAATCGAACTTTTCGAGCAAGAGGAACAAGAAGGGCTCCGAGAGTGTTGGTAGTGTAAAGAAGGGCGGTTCTAAAGAGTTCAACCCTAGGTGTTATAATTGTGGGCAATACGGTCATCTATCCCGTGATTGCACGAACCCGGCAATGACAAAGTTCACTTGTTTTAATTGTAACAAAGAATGACATAGGAAGTCGGAGTGTCCCGAGTTGCGGGGTGATCATGGGAAGAAGTTGGAGAAAGCGGCGGGCACGGCTAGGGGTCGCAACTATTTGATGACGAATGAGGAGGCCAAGCAATCCAACGAAGTCGTTTCAGGTACTTTCATGGTTAACTCTAATCCGGCACGAATCCTATTTGATAGTGGTGCCAATTTATCGTTTGTTTCTCCAAGATTCGTGCCTAAGTTAAATAAACCACTAGTTAAGTTAAGTCGTTCGGTAGAAGTTGAAATAGCGGATGGCAAGACGGCGCTAGTGGTTGATGTGTGTAAAAATTGTAACGTTGTGTTTGGTGCCGAAAATTTTAAAATCGATATCATTCCGATGACTTTGGGTGATTTTGATATCGTCGTTGATATGGATTAGCTCGATCATAATAGAGCCGATATTGCATGCCATGATAAGTTTATTCGAGTAAAAACCCCAAGTGGGGGAGAGTTAATTATTCATGGCGATAAGCGGAGAAGACTTGTGCCGATATGCACTTTTGCAAGGGCACGTCGTTTCCTTGTTAGTGGTGGCATGGCTTTTCTAGCCCATGTTATTGATACTCGAGATGAGCCACCATCCATTCGTGAAATTCCGGTGGTGAATGAATTTGAAGACGCTTTTTCGGATGAGTTACTGGGTGTTCCGGCGGAAAGACAAGTTGAATTTCGCATTGAGTTGGTTCCAGGGGCTACCCCCATTGCTAAAACTCCTTATCGTTTAGCGCCGACAGAAATGAAAGAGTTGTTAAATCAAACCCAAGAGTTGCTTGAGAAGGGTTTTATTCGACCGAGTGCTTCGCCATGGGGCGCTCCAGTTTTATTTGTGAAGAAGAAGGATGGTAGTATGCGTATGTGCATCGATTATCGGGAGTTGAACAAAGTGATGATCAAGAATCGTTATCCATTGCCTAGGATTGACGATTTTTTTGACCAACTCCAAGGTGCAACGTATTTCTCTAAAATCGACCTACGGTCCGGCTATCACCAAATGCGGGTCCGTGAGGAAGATATCGAGAAAACGGCTTTTCGAACGCGTTATGGGCATTTTGAGTTTGTGGTTATGCCTTTTGGTCTTACGAATGCACCGGCGGCATTTATGGATCTTATGAACCGAGTGTGCCAACCTATGTTGGACAAGTCGGTGATTGTGTTCATTGACGACATACTAGTCTACTCGAAAAGTATGAACGAACATGAACGTCATTTGCGCGAAGTATTGAAGACGTTACGAAAGGAGAAGTTGTATGCTAAGTTCTCCAAATGTGAATTTTGGCTAAGGGAGGTTCAATTCCTTGGCCACATTGTGAACAAAGATGGTATTCAAGTAGATCTGGGGAAGATAGAGACGGTGAAGAGTTGGGAACGACCGACTACGCCTACGGAAATCCGAAGTTTTCTCAGATTGGCCGGTTATTATCGTCAATTTATCCGAGACTTTTCTAAGATCGCTTCTTCGTTGACGAAATTGACGAGGAAGAACGCGAGATTTACTTGGGAGAACAAGCAAGAAATTGCTTTTCAATTGCTAAAAGAGAAATTGTGTCAAGCTCCGGTGTTAGTGTTGCCGGAAGGAGTGGAATACATGACGGTTTATTGTGATGCTTCGTTAAATGGGTTCGGGTGTGTTCTAATGCAAAGAGGTAAAGTCATCGCTTATGCCTCTCGACAACTAAAGGAACACGAAACGAGATATCCGACTTATGATCTTGAGTTGGCGGCGGTTGTGCATGCGTTGAAAATTTGGCGCCATTACTTGTATGGTGTCAAGAGTACGATTTATATGGATCATAAGAGTTTGAAACATCTCTTCAATCAACGAGATTTGAATTATCGTCAACGTAGATGGATGGATGTGGTAAAAGATTAGGATTGTGAAATACTTTATCATCCGGGCAAGGTGAATGTGGTCGCGGATGCGTTAAGTCGAAAGAGTTACCACCCGGCGTTACGATTGGGATTGTTACGTATGATTATTACTAACGATTTTCTTGAAAAACTTGGTGTGATTCAAATAGAGGCTTACGTTTACAACAAGCATGCGGAACGAATTGTGGGGTAATCGGAATTCATTACTATGGGTTCGCGTGGTTTGTTGTCTTTTCAAGGAAGAGTGTGGGTGCCTAAGATGGGGGATTATCGTCGAGTGCTACTTGATGAAGCACATAAGTCAAAGTATTCCATTCATCCGGGCGTGACGAAAATGTATCTTGATTTAAGGAAAGATTATTGGTGGCCGGGCATGAAACGTGATGTTGTAAAGTATGTTGAGCAATGCGTCAGGTGTTTGCAAGTTAAGGTCGAGCACCAAAAGCCGTATGGTAAGTTACAACCGTTAGAAATCCCGAAGTGGAAATGGGAGCACATTACGATGGATTTCATTACAAAATTACCAAAGACGGCGAGAACCCAATTTGATTCGATTTGGGTGATAGTTGATCGGTTGACGAAATGTGCCTTGTTTCTTCCCATTCGGGAAGCGATATCATCGGAGACTTTGGCTAAATTGTTTATCAAAGAGGTAGTCGCTCGACATGGGGTTCCTATATCTATTATTTCGGATCGAGATACCCGTTTTACATCTCGATTTTGGGAAAAGTTTCATGAAGATATGGGCACACAATTGAAATTGAGCACGGCGTATCATCCTCAAACGGAAGGTCAAACCGAACGTACGAATCAAACTTTGGAGGATATGCTACGGGCGTGTATTATTGATTTCGGTGGTAGTTGGGATGAGCACTTACCTTTGGTAGAATTATCGTACAATAATAGTTATCATACTAGTATCGGGATGCCGCCATATGAGATGCTTTATGGGCGTAGATGTCGAACCCCAATTTGTTGGGGTGAAGTGGGACAAAAGGAAATCGGGAGTACCGATTTGGTTTTAGAGACGAATAACAAGATTTATATTATTCGGGATCATTTGAAGAAGGCTCAAGATAGACAAAAGTCATATGCCGACAAGCGTAGACGAATGATCAAATTTCAAGAAGGTGACATGGTGATGCTTAAGGTTTCGCCATGGAAAGGTGTTATTCGGTTTCGAAAACGGGGAAAGTTAGCTCCTCGGTTTATTGGTCCTTTTAAAATTTTAGCTCGTGTTGGTGACGTCGCGTATCGTTTGGAATTACCCGAAGAGCTTGTGGGGATCCATAATACATTTCATGTTTCCCATCTCCGTAAGTGTCTTGTGGATGATTCATCATGGGTGCCGTTAGACGAGATTGAGCTAAACAATAAGTTAGAATATATTGAGGAGCCGATTGCCATACTTGATGAGAAGGTCAAAGGGTTGAGAAATAAAGAAGTGAGAACTTATAAAGTTCAATGGCGTCGTAGTAAAGGTTCCGAGTTTACTTGGGAGCCCGAAGAATTCGTGTTAGTTTATCTTCCCTCTTGTCATGCGGCTTGGATCGCAAGGACGTGCTCCGATTCAAGTGGGGGAGAGTTGTAAGACCCTAATCAGTATTGTACAGCAGTGTAATTATGTTACATAAAGTATGGGCACTTTTGTGGAATTAAACCAAAGTCAGATTCTGCCCAGCTCTTTGTGCGCACCGCGCACATGTAGTGGTGCGCGCCGCGCACTGCTACTGTTGACGAATTCCAGCTTTTGTTTAAAAGATTATAAATGAGGGGTAATCTTGTCTTTTCACATGGGGACGAGTTAGGGCTGTAAAGGCCAGCTTGGATGGTGGTTGAAGGCATATTCAACATTCCACCAACCTTATCATCTCTCCCATTCAATTCTAGAGTGAGAAACCCTTTAAGTGAGAGAAAGCTTAAATCCAAGAGGAAGAAGTTGCTTTCGGGTCAAATCGCGTGCTTTAAAGTTGTTCGTCTCATCACTAGCTACGTTGTGATTGTGGTGGTAAGCTCTAATCTTGACATCCTTGTTTTAATTGGTTTAGGGGTTAGGGTTTAGATTAATGATGAACATTAAACCCATATGTGATGATTTTGGGTGTTCTTGGGTAAGATTGAGTCATTAAGACTCAATGGTAACTAACCTAGGGTTTCAAAGTGTTAATTGATGTTTATGAGTCCCAATTGGTTAGTAAATTACTAGCACACCTAGCTAATTGGTAAATGGGTGTTATTTGGGTATATGGGTGACCCAAAAGGGTGTGTTGATCTTAAAATGGGTCAAAATGACACTTGAATGGTGTGTGTGTTGGTTGACCAACTTGATTGGGTGATTGATTTGTATGCCTAATGTAATAGGTACGTCGCGTTGAAGGTTACGAGTTTGATTTCTCACCAAGGCGTTAAGGTGAGTGGAATAATTATATGTGTGCGTATATAGTGTATTTGCTTACGGGCTTGTGGTTAGTGTTATCCGGGCGTGTGGATTCACTATAGTGTTATCCGGGCGTGTGGATTTACTACTCTTTTGTACGATGGGGACCACATGTACGTGAATGGTGGTTCGGTAAGTGCGAACGTCAACCTAGGGGGTTAGTGCATACTAACGGTCATTGTACGAGTACCAACGGTCATTGTGTGAGTACCGTTCCCTTGTGTGTGTTATGGTTAACAAGAGTTATTGTGTTGTAAGCGAAAGCATATTGTTCGAGTTATATATATTTATGCGATTGTTATTGTAACAACCCAACCCGATAACCGACCATAAACAGTCCCAAATTTTTTTTTTAAAAGCTGCTGGACAGGGGAGTGCGCGGCGCGCATCCACTGTAGTGCGCGGCGCGCACAGAGCACTCCAGCTTCTGTCCGAACTGTTTTTAACACACAAAAAGATGGACCACTTCCCGTCATTTTTAGACCGAACGCTTTTCACAACAAACTTATATATGTAAAACTAACACGACTCAAACATAAAAATGATGTTTTACAAGTGGGGCCCACACGACCCAAAATACAAGTTTAATACAAGATTAGAGTTTTGACCACCAAAAAGTTTAAGTTCCAAACTACACAATGAGCATGGCGTTTGGGATTAAACTACCCAACTACCGGTCAAACTCCAAGAGCTACTAAAGCCAAAAGCGTCCCCTAGCATCAAGCGGGATCTCTAGTCCAATACGATGCCCTTACCCTTGTCCAAAACTGAACCTATAAAATGGTAAACAACGAGAGGGTAAGCAAAGCTTAGTGAATGCAATAATTATACGAATACATATATAATTATACCTACTTGCATACACTTACACAAACCGCAAACATGCTAGCAACACAATTAGCTTATCGTCACATTAACAAGCTATAATCTCCAATACCACAAGCTAGCAACAACCGCATAATAATATAACTCGAAATGATATAATATGCTTACAACACAAGTAACCATGGTCGACCAATAGTACAAGGGAACGGCGCTCGCGAAAATGCCATCGGTGTTCATAACATCTATTAGGGCACTTAACACCTCGCACCACTAACCCCTAGGGTGGCAGCTTAACACCTCGGCACATCACCCCGAGTGGCATCTTAACACCTCGATGCAACACTCATTATTTTACGGAGTGGTGTCTTAACACCTCGACACTACACTCCTAGGTGGCATCTTAACACCTCGATGCTACACCTGAGTGGCATCTTAACACGTCGATGCTACACCCTTCACGTGAAACGTGGTGTCTTAACACCTCGACACTACACCTTTCACGCTACAACAAATCGATACATTATATACATACGCATATAATTATTCCACTCACCTTAACAATTAGATGACGATTTCAACCTTCACAAGCTTCAAAGCAAAGTACCTAATATAATAAGTACTTGATCAACACACAAGCTAAGTGGACTCAATACTAACACTTACACATGAGCATTTAATGACTTAATGTATTAAATCGCCCATTTATACCAAAACCGCCCAATTAAAGTCAAGACCACCACTAATCACTTAAAAGCTAGTGATTAAGGTCCAACAACACCAACTAATACATAATTAGGGTAATTCATACCCATCTTTCCAAACTAGGTCAATTTATTACCCAAATAACCATTTTAAGACAACACACCCATTTCGGGTCATCCACTAACTAACCAACACCCATTTACTAAATAACTAGGTGTGTTAGCAATTAACTCACCAATTAGAGTTCATAAACATCATTTAATACTTTGAAACCCTAGACTAGTCACCAATTAGTATTCAAGACTCAATTTTTACCCAAGAACACCCAAAATCACCAATAATGGGTTTTGTGTTCATCATTTACTCAAACCCTAACCCTTACACTAAATCAAAGTAAGGAAAATAAAATTAGAACATACCACAACTACCACAACGAAGCTAGAGATAAGATGAACGACTTTAATGCTTGAACTTTAACCTAAAACAAGCTCCTTCCTCTTGGATTTAAGCTTTCTCTCTCAAAAATCACAATCTCTCTCTAGAATTAAAGTTAAAGTGATAAGGTTGTTGATAATGGAGTAATGGTGCTCCACAAACTGACCTATCTGTCTTTAACCCGTCCATAAGTGATTTTACTAAAATGCCCATCAAAATATCTGATTTAAAAAGCTGGAACCCGGCTACAGTAAGGGTGCGCGGCGCGCTCCCTTTAGTGTGCGCTGCGCGCACTAGGCTCAGCTCACTCAGTGACTTCTGTTTAACTGCACAACATCACCCACACTCTATGTAACATATTTACACTACTGTACAAGGTGATTAGGGTCTTACAGTTATGGTAGCTTATGGTATTGGAGGTTGGTAGCCTCGTATTGATGATAAGCTAATTGTGTTGCTAGCATGTATTCGGTATGTGTATTGAGTGGTTGCAAGTAGGTTTATTATATATGTATATGTGTATAATTATTGCATTCACTAAGCTTTGCTTACCCTCTCGTTGTTTATCTTTTTATAGGCTCCGGTGTTGACAAGGGTAAGGGCATTCGTTTGGATTAGAGATCCCGCTTGTTGCTTAGGGGACGCTTTTGGGATGTTATAGCTTTTGGAGTTTGACCGAGATTTGGGTAGTTTAACCCCCAAACACCATGCTCATAGTGTCGTTTGGAAATTAAACTCTTATGGTAGAACTTTTATTCTTTTGAACGAAACTCGTAAAACGGCCGATGTGGGCCCCGTTTTGTAAAACTCATTTTATGTTTGAATCGTATGAGTTTTTCATATTAGAACATGTTGTGAAAAGCGTTTCGTTTAAATATGTCGGGAAGTGGGAGATCTTTATTTGAAAAATTGAAAACTCGGACAGAACTGAAAATAGACGTGTGCGCGCCGCGCACCCTGAGGTGGTGCGCGTGGCGCACTCCCCTGTAATAAAAGAAAAAAAAATTCTTATGCGTGTTCGATTGTATATTGGGTTGGGTTGTTACATTCTTAAACTTTCACTATAACCCGGGAACATCTAAGCCACCGGGTTTTTCTAGACCATTTGAGAAAAGAACGGCTCGTATTAGGGGAGCACCATATATCCCTAGGAAATTAGTGAAACGAACCAAGTCCGAAGAGGAAGAAACGAGTGAGTCGGAATAAAGAGTTGTAATCATGTTGTGTAATATATGTATTGTAGTGTGCTTGTATTTTCATGTTATATGTAAAAATTGCTTGTATTGTTTGTTAATTATCTTTTACGAATCTAATCCTTGTCTATTTTATATTTTAAAAACACACAATGGACGTTAAGGATAGATAATCGAATATTTTAGAAGACCTACCCGGGGACATGATTGATGAAATCTTGTCTAGAGTCGGTCAGAGTTCATCGGCACAATTATTTATGGCGAAATTAGTTTGTCAAACATTTGAAAGATGTTCCAGAGATGCCTTAGTTTATAAAAAGATTTCCTTTAATAGATGGGGTATATCACATTGGGAAAACCATAAGTTACGCCGTGTTTTCTTTAAAGCATTGAATGCGGGGAACCTAGATGTAATTTTACGCTACGGGTTGAGAGCCTATTTTAACTCTACCTATCCCAACATAGGACTTCGTTCTTTAGAAAGAGCTTCAAACATGCAACATAAAGAAGCATGTTATGTCTACGGGTTAGTAATGTTCGCTTCTCACCAAATCGAGAAAAAGAACATAGGATTGCAACTACTAAATAAAACATTCCCACAAGTGATGGATTCATTAGTTGGGGTGAGAAATAAAATTTTTAGATTATTACGGGGCTGTTGGGCATTACGTAACCCTCATCCTTTTGAAAACGTTACAACATGCTGCCTAGCCAATGCTCACAATGGTTATTTTCCACAAGACCAAGGATGGAAAATAATACTAGTAAAACCCGAATGCATGACTTGTTTCTGGACTTATAAATTACGTGTCTTTATTGCCTTTGCTGAAGACTTGCGTATTAACTAGAATTGTCTTCACAACTGCCTTGTATCAAAGTTATTGTGTACTATATTTCATGCTATATGTAAAATAGCAGTATTGTAAATTTATAAAATATTGTATAAAAGTTTGAATGCGAAATATTAATGTAATCAGTTTTTCATATAGAATTGTAGTAGTTGAATTGTATGTTAGCTACTAAGTATGAACTTAGCGGGTAGGTACTACCCGAATGAAAAATTATAAAACGCTAATATGAAGAAAAAACTTTTATAAATAAGTTCATATTATGCTACGAAATACTATTGACTACTCTTAAAAATTCTATGTGATTAACTCAATTCTTTTGGCTATTTTTGAAGGAAATGGCACCGACGACTCGTCAGAACTTGTACATGAGCGAGGAAGACTTCCGTGCTTTCCTTACAACAAACATAGACACAGTACAGGCTGCAATGCAAAACAACAACAATAACTCAAGGTCTAGCAGTGGAGTTAACTTCACAGGAAACCGTGTAGGATGCTCCTATAAGGCTTTCACTGCCTGTAAACCTCTGGAATTCGATGGAACTGAAGGACCAGTCGGACTGAAAAGATGGACCGAGAAGGTCGAATCTGTGTTTGCTATAAGCAAATGTGCTGAAGAAGACAAGGTAAAGTATGCCACGCATACTGTCAAGACCCGTCCTAATCCATCCGGATGAAGTCCATATCGATTATAAACGATTCACAACAGTTGATTACATCGCGAGGTATTTGACCTCTATATGATACATTTTACAAACATTGCATTCCATTTTAAAAGACAATCTTTCTTTACAACGAAAATTGACGGCATGCATACAATTTCAGAATATATCCAACTATAATCGACTTAATAATAATCTTGATGAACTCAATGACTCGAATGCAACGTCTTTTGAAATATGTCATGAATGACTCCAAGTAATATCTCTAAAATGAGCAAATGCACAACGGAATATTTCTTTCATACCTGAGAATAAACATGCTTTCAAGTGTCAACCAAAAGGTTGGTGAGTTCATAGGTTTATAATAAAACAATAAAATTCATCATTTTGATAGACCACAAGATTTAAATGCTGCATGGTACAAAGGGGCCCGAATCCTATACCCACCTGTAATGTACATGTGATATCTTTTAAATACAGTACACCTTTCTCGTGTACGAAATCATCTTTCATAAATCTTAGTAATCGTACACATATCTCGTGCACAAAAATAACATACACATAACGTGTGTATAAAATCATTCTCTCGATACATAACATTCACTTTTCATTGCTTTCATAGGTTGGCTTGGTAACGGACCTTAACATATAATGCGCATAATAATATCCCCAAAATAAAACATCTCGTCTGTATAATAATCATATAAACTTCGAAGTACTAAACACCACGCCCACTAGCCCTTCCGTCTAGTGAACATTCTGGTGGGGGTGTTAAACCCGATATCTACCTTTAGGATTCGCGTCAATTAGGCGTGCACTAATTCTCAAAATTAGTGATGTTCCCTAATTCTTAGGTTATCAAGCAATAATAATCAGGGGAAAAATATTCATATCACTTGTGGCAATTATCACGTCCACATAATTCAATTGTGGCAATTATCACATTCACATAATTCATTCGAGGAATGTTTTGCTTGTGTCTATCTCGTCAAACATTTATAAAAGCATTTCATGTAATCGCAGTTCAAAATGTATTTCAAAAGCATTTAATAAAGCAGTTGTAAAAGTAGCGCATGTATTCTCAGTCCAAAAAATGTAAAGAGTAAAAGGGAATCAAACGAACTCACCATACTGTATTTTGTAGTAAAAATACATATGACGTCATTTAACAAGTGTAGGGTTGACCTCGAATTCACGAACCTATATCATATATATATATATATATATATATATATATATATATATATATATATATATATATATATATATATATATATATATATTAACACATATAATTGTAATCGAACAAATTTATATATTATTAGTGATGTACATGTTATTTTAATAAATTATGTGTTTCATTAGTAACTTAATTAAATGTATTTATTTTATTTCTTTAAATAAATAAAAATGTTAATATAGTTTAGTTAAGTATATTTATATATGACTAATTTTTATTGTAGTAATGATAATAATATTAGTAGTAATATTGATAATAATAGTAATATGGTTTTTATAAAAATAATAATGATACTAGTAATAATTAAAATGATAGTTTTTAAGGTTTACAAAAAAAGTAATTTTAATAAAAATTAACATTAATGATAATAATTTTTAGTTGTAACTATAACTATAATGAAAATTTCATAATAATAATAATAATATTTATAATTATAATAATAATAATAATAATACTAGCAGTAATAATACAATAATAATTGCACTAATAATAATAATATTAGTAATGATAATACTAATAATTTTTAAGGGTTAACACTAGAAAAATAATAATATCATAAGTTACATTAATAATAATAATAATAATCATGTAGTTAATAATATTAACTAACATAATAATAGTAATTAATAATAATAATAATTAATAATAATCATTAATGAAAATAATAATAATAATGATAGTTATAATTTTAATTAAAATGTTAATTTTAATGTTAATGATGATAATAATAATAATAATAACAATGAAAATAATAATAAATATAAAATTTAGTGACTACCTCAAAGAATAAGTTTCAAAACATAGGTGCCCTTGCCCAGGCTCGAACCCGAGACCTCTAGCTTAACCAACTCCCTTCCAAACCATTAGGCTATCCTTGTTTTTCTGATTTAAACCCTACTTAATTGTTTATAACCCGTGTTCTGTTTTCATCTTTTTATTCTTTCTTCTCTAAACTAAAACCCAGGACTGTTCATTGCCAAAATTTATCACGATCATTATTTACCATGATTATCATCAAGCTTTATCGTTATCATCATAATCTCTATTAGATCACGATCAACATACAACCTCGTTCATAATCATCTTCATATTATCGTCACTCATCATCCTAATCTCGCCACTGTTTCATCTCCTTCATTTAAACACAGCAGCGAATAAGGTGGCGGTGTGGAGGTAGGTTCCGGCCAAAAAAAAAAATTAATAATAATAAAAATTCAAGCAGGTGGTTGTCGGCTATCATGGTGATTTCTAAATGGAAGAGAAACAGAAAGACTAGCGTAGCAGTAATACTCGATAGTAGCCTGTGATTATGCTTCAATAGTAAACAGAAACATAGGTGGTAATAGTTGCAGGTTAGCCGGGTTTCGAACGACATAAGAAAACCTAAGTGGGTGTCGTTTAGGTTTAGGAGAGAGAGGAGATGAGAGAGAAAGGAAAAGGATGATGGTAGCTGGGTTTGATAAAAGAAGAGAAACAGAAATTACAATTGGTTCGATGGCTGTGGTGATGATGACCATGGTTCGATGGCTGCAAGTGCTACTGGTTCATGTATGAAACAAGAAAAGATAAATGGTGATGGTGAGAATGGTAACCGGTGGTTAGGGTGGTGATTCTAGGTGGTGGCGGGAAGTTTACGGTGGTGGTGATTCACTTAGGGTGGTGGCGGATCACGATGGGTGGGTGAATAATAGTGAAGGTTGCAGAAGAAAGAAAAGGTTGTGTGTGAATATATCTATCTTACATTCATGTATATGCGGACATATATATATAAATAATATCCTCTGTAGAATCAAGGAAAAAGGAAACCAAGAAACAGTAAACTCAAATAGAAAAGCAGCCTAAAGTTTTAACTCTTTCTACCGACAGTTTATCCCCGAATTGCTATATCGTGTCCATTGCTAAACAGTTAGTGTATAAAAGTGTCCCTAAAAATCTCAAATTTTTAGATTAAACATATTTAATTATTTCACTCATTACCTGTTTGAAACCTGATCAAAAAGGTTCGATAATTGTTTATTTTCTATTCCAATTTATATGTACGGAGTACTAATATTTAAACTTAAAAATGTAAAAATATTTTTATCAAATCTAAAATCTTCGTAATCGATTTACACTTCAACTTTTATTTTAATCTTTCATAAACTGATACAATATTTATATTAAAACTAACAAAACATCAACCGAGTGTTACCGACATTTGCCAATTAAGCTCGTAATCATTCATTTTCCATTTACTCTCTCTCTATATGTAACACCCCGTTTTTCCTGTACGTATCGAAAGGTACATACTTAATCATTTATACGTTTGAAACTCGCTAGTTTATGCGTAATTGTATAGATATATGTGTATATATATATATACTTGATAATGTGTGCGCATACAAGTTTATGCATGGGCCTTGATAGCGTTAAGTCTTATGAGACTATTATTGAAGGTTACGCGATTGTAGGAGGCGGTATTTAAGTGTACGAATTAAATAAAATCAAATTTTGTTTAAGGTTGTCAAAGTGTCCAGGTGACGGCCAATGCCGCGCCGCGACAAACTGGGCCGCGTCGCGGCATATAAAGCAAATCCAGATCAGAATGTGGGTTAAGAGAGGTTGTTTTTCCTTCGTAATGTCGCGCCACGACATATAGCGCCGCGCCGCGGCATCTCTGCTTTTCTGACTTCGATGTTTACTCTATTTAAAAGGGTTTTAGGAGTAATTTGGTCTTTTCGCGTGTAGATCATATTTGAGCATTTAATCACAACCACTTGTTCATTTAATGTAATTTCTTTTCTCTTTTCTTCCCAATTTTTCTCCCAAAACTTAAAACTCATTTGGATTAAAAGTGAGATTTGGAGTTGGAGAATTGTGAATCAAACCTTGGAGCAAGATTTAAAGTTGTTCCTTGTATCTCTAGCTACGCGTTGATAGTCTCGGTAAGTTCTAACTCTAAGTTTTGAGTTTTAATTGATTAATGACTAGGGTTTGGTTACTAGATACTTGTATGACCCATTTGGGGGTAAAATGGGTGAAATTGGGTTATGTTGTTGTTATGGAACCCTAATAACCATAATCTAGGGTTTGGTTTAATGAAATGGAGTTTGTAGGTGTTAATGGTATTGTCAAGCATTAAACACTTGTTAAAATGTTGTTGAAATGGTAAATAGGTCATGTTTGACAAGTTTGGTAGTGAAAGTGTTAAATGGATCCAAAATGGGCTAGTTGACCTAGTTTGGGCGAAATGGGTATAAATTACCCTAAGTTTGTGTTAATTGAGGTTAGTAGACTTTAATGCACTAGCTTTAGTGGTTAAAGTCGGGTCTTGGCCATTTAAGGGCGGTATTGGTGTGGTTGAGTCATTTAATGCGAATTGGGTCATTAAATGCTCAAGTAAGTGTAATGTGGTTAATTCCACTAGTTGGTGTATTGAATGTGCACTTAATGAATTAGGTACATTGCCTTGAAGTTCGGACGTGCATAATTATCATCCTTGTGTTAAGGTGAGTGGAATAAGTATACTTGTACGTATATGATGTGCTTATTTGTACGTAAGGATATGTGTTGTCCTAGTTGGTGATATATGTGTTGTACACTAACGATTTATGAACGGATATGTGTTGTCTAATTTAGCAATATATGTGTTGTATGCTAACGGTTTATTAAATGGATATGTGTTGTCCAAATTGGTGTTATATGTGTTGTACACTAATGATCTTATGAATGGATATGTGTTGTCCAAGGGTTGGTGATATATGTGTTGTGCACTAACGGTTGTTATGAACACCGATGGGAATTTTGAGTACCATTCCTTTTTGCTATTGGTTAACCATGGTTGTGTGATTGTGTAATTAGCATATTAAATTATGAACTATATGCTATTGTCGGTTGCTAGCTCCTTGTGGATTGTGGATTGTAGTTTATGCATGATGTTTGCATGTTTGTCGAATAGCTAGCTTGTATACGGTATTGTGTAAGTGATTGCAAGTAAGTAGGTTATATATGAACATGTATAATTATTGCATTCACTAAGCATTAGCTTACCCCTCTCGTTGTTTATCTTTTTAGTTGCAGGTACGGATAAGGGCACTAGGTGGCCTTTAATGATGTTTTGTTGAAGTTTGAAAGTTGGCCTAATGTTTTGGGTAGTTTAGTCCCAAACCATGCTCAAGGGGTCGTTTGGATTATAAACTATCGTTGTAGTGGGTCAAACTTGTATTGAACTTAATTAATGGCCTTTGTGCCTTTTGTAAACATTTAAATTGTTGAACGTTTAAATGGAACTTGTGGATTGGTTTACATATTTTATTGGCGCGTAAATGTGTGTCATTACAAAAAAAAATTTATCGTATGGAATACGGGTTGGGTTGTTTCAAGTGGTATCAGAGCATGGTCTAAGGGATTTAGGTGACTTGAGATAGGTGCCTAGACTTAGACTTTATAGTGCATGCGCTTTTATGCGGGACTTGTAGGACTTTGGGTCTAATCGGGAATTGTTAGTGCTTTGATTTATGTGAACTATGTAGTGACCCGAACTTTTCCATGTTTATATATATATTAAATGAAATTGTTATTTACATGATTAAGTGTTTCCAACATATTAAGCAATCAAACTTGTTAAGACTTGATTAATTGAAATAGGTTTTATATAGACAATTGACCACCCAAGTTGACCGGTGATTCACGAACGTTAAAACTTGTAAAAACTATATGATGACATATATGGTTATATATATAGTTAACATGATTTTATTATAAGTATGTATCTCATTAGGTATTTTAACAATGAGTTATATTCATAAAAATGAGACTATTAAATTAAGAAACTCGAAAACGATATATATAACGATTATCGTTATAACGTCTTACTAGGTACATATTAAAAGTGTTGTAAATATATTTTGAACATACTTTGCCGGATCGTTAACTTAAAACATCAAAATATATTAAAAGTGTTGTAAATATATTTTGAACATACTTTGATATATATGTATATATTGTTATAGGTTCGTGAATCAACCAGTGGCCAAGTCTTACTTCCCGACGAAGTAAAAATCTGTGAAAGTGAGTTATAGTCCCACTTTTAAAATCTAATATTTTTGGGATGAGAATACATGCAGGTTTTATAAATGATTTACAAAATAGACACAAGTACGTGAAACTACATTCTATGGTTGAATTATCGAAATCGAATATGCCCCTTTTTATTAAGTCTGGTAATCTAAGAATTAGGGAACAGGCACCCTACTTGATGCGAATCCTAAAGATAGATCTATCGGGCCCAACAAGCCCCATCCAAAGTACCGGATGCTTTAGTACTTCGAAATTTATATCATATCCGAAGAGTGTCCCGGAATAATGGGGATATTCTTATATATGCATCTTGTTAATGTCGGTTACCAGGTGTTCACCATATGAATGATTTTTATCTCTATGTATGGGATGTGTATTGAAATATGAAATCTTGTGGTCTATTATTATGATTTGATATATATAGGTTAAACCTATAACTCACCAACATTTTTGTTGACGTTTTAAGCATGTTTATTCTCAGGTGATTATTAAGAGCTTCCGCTGTCGCATACTTAAATAAGGACGAGATTTGGAGTCCATGCTTGTATGATATTGTGTAAAAACTACATTCAAGAAACTTATTTTGTTGTAACATATTTGTATTGTAAACCATTATGTAATGGTCGTGTGTAAACAGGATATTTTAGATTATCATTATTTGATAATCTACGTAAAGCTTTTTAAACCTTTATTGATGAAATAAAGGTTATGGTTTGTTTTAAAATGAATGCAGTCTTTGAAAAACGTCTCATATAGAGGTCAAAACCTCGCAACGAAATCAATTAATATGGAACGTTTTTAATCAATAAGAACGGGACATTTCATGTGATATCCCCCATCTTTCAAACGAAAGTCTCTTATAAACCAAGAAATTCTTGGAACGTTCTTCGAATGTCTTACAAACTGATTTCGCGGTAAATAGTTGTGCCGAAGAATTCTGACCGACTCTAGACAAGATTTCATCAATCATGTCTCCGGGTAGGTCTCTTAAAATATTGGGTTGTCTATCCATTTTGTGTTTTTATACTGTAAAATAGACAAGAGTTAGATTCATAAAAAAAAAATTACTTATTAATACAAGCAATTTTTACATATATCATAAAGCATAAGCACACTATATTACATATATTACACCACACGAATACAACTATCTTATTTCGACTCGCTCATTTCTTCTTCTTCGGTTTTGGTTCGTTTTGCCAAGTTTCTAGGGATATATGATGTTCCCCTAATACGAGCTGTCGTTTTCCACAACGGTTTAGAAAAACCTGGTGGTTTAGAGGTTCCCGGGTCATTGTTACAACTTAAGGGCTTCGGGGGTTGACGATACATATAAAGTTCATCGGGGTTGGAATTAGATTTCTCTATTTTTATGCCCTTTCCCTTATTATTTTCTTTTGCCTTTTTAAATTCAGTTGGGGTAATTTCTATAACATCATCGGAATTCTCGTCGGAATCCGATTCATCGGAGAATTGGTAATCCTCCCAATATTTTGCTTCCTTGGCGGAAACACCATTGACCATAATTAACCTTGGTCGGTTGGTTGAGGATTTTCTTTTACTTAACCGTTTTATTATTTCCCCCACCGGTTCTATTTCCTCCTCCGTTTCCTCCTCTTCCGGTTCTGATTCTTCTTCCGGTTCTGATTCTTCTTTCGGTTCTTCTTCGGGAACTTGTGAATCAGTCCAATATATATTTGACTCTTCGTTATTATTAGGTGAGTCAATGGGATTTGTGCTAGAGGTAGACATCTATCACACAATATCAAACATGTTAAGAGATTAATATATCACATAATATATACATGTTAATAATATATAGTTTCCAATAAAAATGTTAAGCAATTATTTTTAAAGAAAACACGGTCGAAGTCCAGACTCACTAATGCATCCTAACAAACTCGATAAGACACATTAATGCAAATTTCTGGTTCTCTAAGACCAACGCTTGGATACCAACTGAAATGTCCCGTTCTTATTGATAATGATAATCTAAAATAATGATAATCTAAAATATCTTGTTTACCCACGACCATTACATAATGGTTTACAATACAAATATGTTACATCGAAATCAGTTTCTTGAATGCAGTTTTTATACAATATCATACAAACATGGACTCCAAATCTTGTCCTTATTTTAGTATGCAACAGCGGAAGCTCTTAGTATTCACCTGATAATAAATATGCTTTAAACGTCAACAAAAATGTTGGTGAGTTATAGGTTTAACCTATATATATCAAATCGTAATAATAGACCACAAGATTTCATATTTCAATATACATCCCATACATAGAGATAAAAATCATTCATATGGTGAACACCTGGTAACCGACATTAACAAGATGCATATATAAGAATATCCCCATCATTCCGGGACACCCTTCGGATATGATATAAATTTCGAAGTACTAAAGCATCCGGTACTTTGGATGGGGTTTGTTAGGCCCAATAGATCTATCTTTAGGATTCGCGTCAATTAGGGTGTCTGTTCCCTAATTCTTAGATTACCAGACTTAATAAAAAGGGGCATATTCGATTTCGATAATTCAACCATAGAATGTAGTTTCACGTACTTGTGTCTATTTTGTAAATTATTTATAAAACCTGCATGTATTCTCATCCCAAAAATATTAGATTTTAAAAGTGGGACTATAACTCACTTTCACAGATTTTTACTTCGTCGGGAAGTAAGACTTGGCCACTGGTTGATTCAAGAACCTATAACAATATATACATATATATCAAAGTATGTTTAAAATATATTTACAACACTTTTAATATATTTTGATGTTTTAAGTTTATTAAGTCAGCTGTCCTCGTTAGTAACCTACAACTAGTTGTCCACAGTTAGATGTACAGAAATAAATCGATAAATATTATCTTGAATCAATCCACTACCCAGTGTATACGTATCTCAGTATTGATCACAACTCAAACTATATATATTTTGGAATCAACCTCAACCCTGTATAGCTAACTCCAACATTCACATATAGAGTGTCTATGGTTGTTCCGAAATATATATAGATGTGTCGACATGATAGGTCGAAACATTGTATACGTGTCTATGGTATCTCAAGATTACATAATATACAATACAAGTTGATTAAGTTATGGTTGGAATAGATTTGTTACCAATTTTCACGTAGCTAAAATGAGAAAAATTATCCAATCTTGTTTTACCCATAACTTCTTCATTTTAAATCCGTTTTGAGTGAATCAAATTGCTATGGTTTCATATTGAACTCTATTTTATGAATCTAAACATAAAAAGTATAGGTTTATAGTCGGAAAAATAAGTTACAAGTCATTTTTGTAAAGGTAGTCATTTCAGTCGAAAGAACGACGTCTAGATGACCATTTTAGAAAACATACTTCCACTTTGAGTTTAACCATAATTTTTGGATATAGTTTCATGTTCATAATAAAAATCATTTTCCCAGAATAACAACTTTTAAATCAAAGTTTATCATAGTTTTTAATTAACTAACCCAAAACAGCCCGCGGTGTTACTACGACGGAGTAAATCCGGTTTTACGGTGTTTTTCGTGTTTCCAGGTTTTAAATCATTAAGTTAGCATATCATATAGATATAGAACATGTGGTTAGTTGATTTTAAAAGTCAAGTTAGAAGGATTAACTTTTATTTACGAACAAGTTTAGAATTAACTAAACTATGTTCTAGTGATTACACGTTTAAACCTTCGAATAAGATAGCTTTATATGTATGAATCGAATGATGTTATGAACATCATTACTACCTCAAGTTCCTTGGATAAATCTACTGGAAATGAGAAAAATAGATCTAGCTTCAAAGGATCCTTGGATGGCTTGAAATTTCTTGAAGCAGAATCATGACACGAAAACAATTTCAAGTAAGATTTCCACTCGAAATAAGATTGTTATAGTTATAAAAATTGAATTAAAGTTTGAATATGATTATTACCTTGTATTATAAAGATAACCTACTGTAAGTAACAAAGGTTTCTTGATCTTGTAAGTAACAAAGATTATCATTATTTGATAATCTACGTAAAGCTTTTTAAACCTTTATTGATGAAATAAAGGTTATGGTTTGTTTTAAAATGAATGCAGTCTTTGAAAAACGTCTCATATAGAGGTCAAAACCTCGCAACGAAATCAATTAATATGGAACGTTTTTAATCAATAAGAACGGGACATTTCATGTGATATCCCCCATCTTTCAAACGAAAGTCTCTTATAAACCAAGACATTCTTGGAACGTTCTTCGAATGTCTTACAAACTGATTTCGCGGTAAATAGTTGTGCCGAAGAATTCTGACCGACTCTAGACAAGATTTCATCAATCATGTCTCCGGGTAGGTCTCTTAAAATATTGGGTTGTCTATCCATTTTGTGTTTTTATACTGTAAAATAGACAAGAGTTAGATTCATAAAAAAAAAAATTACTTATTAATACAAGCAATTTTTACATATATCATAAAGCATAAGCACACTATATTACATATATTACACCACACGAATACAACTATCTTATTTCGACTCGCTCATTTCTTCTTCTTCGGTTTTGGTTCGTTTTGCCAAGTTTCTAGGGATATATGATGTTCCCCTAATACGAGCTGTCGTTTTCCACAACGGTTTAGAAAAACCTGGTGGTTTAGAGGTTCCCGGGTCATTGTTACAACTTAAGGGCTTCGGGGGTTGACGATACATATAAAGTTCATCGGGGTTGGAATTAGATTTCTCTATTTTTATGCCCTTTCCCTTATTATTTTCTTTTGCCTTTTTAAATTCAGTTGGGGTAATTTCTATAACATCATCGGAATTCTCGTCGGAATCCGATTCATCGGAGAATTGGTAATCCTCCCAATATTTTGCTTCCTTGGCGGAAACACCATTGACCATAATTAACCTTGGTCGGTTGGTTGAGGATTTTCTTTTACTTAACCGTTTTATTATTTCCCCCACCGGTTCTATTTCCTCCTCCGTTTCCTCCTCTTCCGGTTCTGATTCTTCTTCCGGTTCTGATTCTTCTTTCGGTTCTTCTTCGGGAACTTGTGAATCAGTCCAATATATATTTGACTCTTCGTTATTATTAGGTGAGTCAATGGGATTTGTGCTAGAGGTAGACATCTATCACACAATATCAAACATGTTAAGAGATTAATATATCACATAATATATACATGTTAATAATATATAGTTTCCAATAAAAATGTTAAGCAATTATTTTTAAAGAAAACACGGTCGAAGTCCAGACTCACTAATGCATCCTAACAAACTCGATAAGACACATTAATGCAAATTTCTGGTTCTCTAAGACCAACGCTTGGATACCAACTGAAATGTCCCGTTCTTATTGATAATGATAATCTAAAATAATGATAATCTAAAATATCTTGTTTACCCACGACCATTACATAATGGTTTACAATACAAATATGTTACATCGAAATCAGTTTCTTGAATGCAGTTTTTATACAATATCATACAAACATGGACTCCAAATCTTGTCCTTATTTTAGTATGCAACAGCGGAAGCTCTTAGTATTCACCTGATAATAAATATGCTTTAAACGTCAACAAAAATATTGGTGAGTTATAGGTTTAACCTATATATATCAAATCGTAATAATAGACCACAAGATTTCATATTTCAATATACATCCCATACATAGAGATAAAAATCATTCATATGGTGAACACCTGGTAACCGACATTAACAAGATGCATATATAAGAATATCCCCATCATTCCGGGACACCCTTCGGATATGATATAAATTTCGAAGTACTAAAGCATCCGGTACTTTGGATGGGGTTTGTTAGGCCCAATAGATCTATCTTTAGGATTCGCGTCAATTAGGGTGTCTGTTCCCTAATTCTTAGATTACCAGACTTAATAAAAAGGGGCATATTCGATTTCGATAATTCAACCATAGAATGTAGTTTCACGTACTTGTGTCTATTTTGTAAATTATTTATAAAACCTGCATGTATTCTCATCCCAAAAATATTAGATTTTAAAAGTGGGACTATAACTCACTTTCACAGATTTTTACTTCGTCGGGAAGTAAGACTTGGCCACTGGTTGATTCAAGAACCTATAACAATATATACATATATATCAAAGTATGTTTAAAATATATTTACAACACTTTTAATATATTTTGATGTTTTAAGTTTATTAAGTCAGCTGTCCTCGTTAGTAACCTACAACTAGTTGTCCACAGTTAGATGTACAGAAATAAATCGATAAATATTATCTTGAATCAATCCACTACCCAGTGTATACGTATCTCAGTATTGATCACAACTCAAACTATATATATTTTGGAATCAACCTCAACCCTGTATAGCTAACTCCAACATTCACATATAGAGTGTCTATGGTTGTTCCGAAATATATATAGATGTGTCGACATGATAGGTCGAAACATTGTATACGTGTCTATGGTATCTCAAGATTACATAATATACAATACAAGTTGATTAAGTTATGGTTGGAATAGATTTGTTACCAATTTTCACGTAGCTAAAATGAGAAAAATTATCCAATCTTGTTTTACCCATAACTTCTTCATTTTAAATCCGTTTTGAGTGAATCAAATTGCTATGGTTTCATATTGAACTCTATTTTATGAATCTAAACATAAAAAGTATAGGTTTATAGTCGGAAAAATAAGTTACAAGTCATTTTTGTAAAGGTAGTCATTTCAGTCGAAAGAACGACGTCTAGATGACCATTTTAGAAAACATACTTCCACTTTGAGTTTAACCATAATTTTTGGATATAGTTTCATGTTCATAATAAAAATCATTTTCCCAGAATAACAACTTTTAAATCAAAGTTTATCATAGTTTTTAATTAACTAACCCAAAACAGCCCGCGGTGTTACTACGACGGAGTAAATCCGGTTTTACGGTGTTTTTCGTGTTTCCAGGTTTTAAATCATTAAGTTAGCATATCATATAGATATAGAACATGTGGTTAGTTGATTTTAAAAGTCAAGTTAGAAGGATTAACTTTTATTTACGAACAAGTTTAGAATTAACTAAACTATGTTCTAGTGATTACAAGTTTAAACTTTCGAATAAGATAGCTTTATATGTATGAATCGAATGATGTTATGAACATCATTACTACCTCAAGTTCCTTGGATAAATCTACTGGAAATGAGAAAAATAGATCTAGCTTCAAAGGATCCTTGGATGGCTTGAAATTTCTTGAAGCAGAATCATGACACGAAAACAATTTCAAGTAAGATTTCCACTCGAAATAAGATTGTTATAGTTATAAAAATTGAATTAAAGTTTGAATATGATTATTACCTTGTATTATAAAGATAACCTACTGTAAGTAACAAAGGTTTCTTGATCTTGGATGATTATTACCTTGTATTATAGATAAAGTGTGCATTTTGATATTATAAACATTGGGTTAACAACATTTAACAAGATCGTTAACTTAAAGGTTTCAAAACAACATTTACATGTAACGACTAACGATGACTTAACGACTCAGTTAAAATGTATATACATGTAGTGTTTTAATATGTATTCATACACTTTTGAAAGACTTCAAGACACTTATCAAAATACTCCTACTTAACAAAAATGCTTACAATTACATCATCGTTCAGTTTCATCAACAAATCTACTCGTATGCACCCGTATTCGTACTCGTACAATACACAGCTTTTAGATGTATGTACTATTGGTATATACACTCCAATGATCAGCTCTTAGCAGCTCATGTGAGTCACCTAACACATGTGAGAACCATAATTTGGTAACTAGCATGAAATATCTCATAAAATTACAAAAATATGAGTAATCATTCATGACTTATTTACATGAAAACAAAATTACATATCCTTTATATCTAATCCATACACCAACGACCAAAAACACCTACAAACACTTTCATTCTTCAATTTTCTTCATCTAATTGATCTCTCTCAAGTTCTATCTTCAAGTTCTAAGTGTTCTTCATAAATTCTACAAGTTCTAGTTTCATAAAATCAAGAATACTTCCAAGTTTGCTAGCTTACTTCCAATCTTGTAGAGTGATCATCTAACCTCAAGAAATCTTTCTTATTTACAGTAAGATATCTTTCTAATATAAGGTAATACTCATATTCAAACTTTGATTCAATTTCTATAACTATAACAATCTTATTTCAAGTGAAAATCTTACTTGAACTGTTTTCGTGTCATGATTCTGCTTCAAGAACTTTCAAGCCATCCAAGGATCCTTTGAAGCTAGATCCATTTTTCTCATTTCCAGTAGCTTTATCCAGAAAACTTGAGGTAGTAATGATGTTCATAACATTATTCAATTCATACATATAAAGCTATCTTATTCGAAGGTTTAAACTTGTAATCACTAGGACATAGTTTAGTTAATTCTAAACTTGTTCGCAAACAAAAGTTAATCCTTCTAACTTGACTTTTTAAAATCAACTAAACACATGTTCTCTATCTATATGATATGCTAACTTAATGATTTAAAACCTGAAAACACGAAAAACACCGTAAAACTGGATTTACGCCGTCGTAGTAACACCGCGGGCTGTTTTGGGTTAGTTAATTAAAAACTATGGAAAACTTTGATTTAAAAGTTGTTCTTCTGGGAAAATGATTTTTCTTATGAACATGAAACTATATCCAAAAATCATGGTTAAACTCAAAGTGGAAGTATGTTTTCTAAAATGGTCATCTAGACGTCATTCTTTCGACTGAAATGACTACCTTTACAAAAATGACTTGTAACTTATATTTCCGACTATAAATCTATACTTTTTCTGTTTAGATTCATAAAATGGAGTTCAATATGAAACCATAGCAATTTGATTCACTCAAAACGGATTTAAAATGAAGAAGTTATGGGTAAAACAAGATTGGATAATTTTTCTTGTTGTAGCAACGTGAAAATTGGTAACAAATCTATATTAATCATATGCTAGCTAACTTATATTGTATTATACATGTATTCTAATATATTATGTAATCTTGGGATACCATAGACACGTATGCAAATGTTTTGACATATCATATCGACCCATGTATATATATTATTTGGAACAACCATAGACACTCTATATGCAGTAATGTGGGAGTTAGCTATACAGGGTTGAGGTTGATTCTAAAAATATATATATACTTTGAGTTGTGATCTAGCCTGAGACGTGTATACACTGGGTTGTGGATTGATTCAAGATAATATATATCAAGTTTTTTCTGTACATCTAACGTTGGACAACTAGTTGTAGGTTACTAACGAGGACAGCTGACTTAATAAACTTAAAACATCAAAATGTATTAAAAGTATTGTAAATATATTTTGAACATACTTTGATATATATGTATATATTGTTATAGATTCGTGAATCAACCAGTGGCCAAGTCTTACTTCCCGACGAAGTAAAAATCTGTGAAAGTGAGTTATAGTCCCACTTTTAAAATCTAATATTTTTGGGATGAGAAAACATGCAGGTCTTATAAATGATTTACAAAATAGACACAAGTATGTGGAACTACATTCTATGGTTGAATTATCGAAATCGAATATGCCCCTTTTTATTAAGTCTGGTAATCTAAGAATTAGGGAACAGACACCCTAATTGATGCGAATCCTAAAGATAGATCTATTGGGCCTAACAAACCCCATCCAAAGTACCGGATGCTTTAGTACTTCGAAATTTATATCATATCCGAAGGGTGTCCCGGAATGATGGAGATATTCTTATATATGCATCTTGTTAATGTCGTTTACCAGGTGTTCACCATATGAATGATTTTTATCTCTATGTATGGGATGTATATTGAAATATGAAATCTTGTGTCTATTGTTACGATTTGATATATATAGGTTAAACCTATAACTCACCAACATTTTTGTTGACGTTAAAAGCATGTTTATTCTCAGGTGAATATTAAGACCACCAAGTTTTTCTAAACCAATGTGGAAAACGACGGTTCGTATTAGGAGAACATCATATATCCCTAGAAACTTGGCAAAACAAACCAAAACCGAAGAAGAAGAAACGAGCGAGTCGGAATAAGATAGTTGTATTCGTGTGGTGTAATATATGTAATATAGTGTGCTTATGCTTTATGATATATGTAAAAATTGCTTGTATTAATAAGTATTTTTTTTATGAATCTAACTCTTGTCTATTTTACAGTATAAAAATACAAAATAGATAGACAACCCAATATTTTATGAGACCTACCCGGAGACATGATTGATGAAATCTTGTCTAGAGTCGGTCAGAATTCCTCGGCACAACTATTTAAGGCGAGATCAGTTTGTAAGACATTCGAAGAACATTCCAAGAATGCCTTGATTTATAAAAGGCTTTCGTTCGAAAGATGGGGATATCACATTGGGAAATCCATAAGTTACGATGTGTTTACTTTGACGCATATATTGCGGGGAACCCAAATGCTATTTTACGCAACGGTTTAAGAAATTATTTTGACTCAATGTATCCGAATATAGGACTTCATGATTTAGAAAAAGCGGCTAACATGCAACATAAAGTAGCATGTTATGCTTACGGGTTAGTAATGTTCGCTTCTCACCAAAGTGAGAAAAAGAACATCGGGCTACAACTATTAAACAAAACGTTCCCACAAGTGACGGAGTCGGTAATTGGGTTAAGAAATGAGGTTTTTAGGTTATTACGAGACTGTTGGTCATTACGTAACCTTCATCCTTTTGACGACGTTACAACACATTGTCTTACTATCGGTCACAACGGTTATGTTCCACAAAACCAAGGATGGAAAGTGGTATTAGTAAAACCAGAATGCATGACTTGTTTCTGGACGTATGAATTACGTGTCTTTATTGCCTTTGCTGAACGCCTTATTTATTAACTAGAATTATCTTCGCAACTACTTTGTATCAAAGTTTTATGTGCTATATTTCATGCTATATGTAAAAAAAAGCGGTATTGTAAGTTTGCAAGTTATTGTATGAAGATTTGAATATGATATTTTTTTTTTGTGATTAGTTTTTCATATAGAATTGTAGTAGTTGAAATGGTATGTTAGCTACTAAGTATGAACTTAACGGGTAGGTACTACCCGAATTAAAGAGTATAAAACGCTAATATGAAGAAAGAGCTTTTATAAATAAGTTCATATTACGCTACGAAATACTATTGACTACTCTTGATATTCTATATGATTAACTCGTTTCATTTGACTATTTTGAAGGAAATGGCACCGACTACTCGACACACCTTGAATATGAGCGAAGAGGAATTTCGTGCCTTTCTTGCTTCAAACATAGCCGCAGTACAGGCTGCGCTACATACCAACCATAACCTTGGATCTAGCAGTACAGGAAATCATGTAGGATGCACCTACAAAGAATTCACTGCCTGCAAACCTTTGGAATTTGATGGAACCGAAGGACCGATCGGATTGAAACGGTGGACCGAGAAGGTTGAATCGGTGTTTGCCATAAGTAAGTGTACTGAAGAGGACAAAGTGAAGTACGCTACGCATACCTTTACAGGTTCTGCATTAACATGGTGGAATACCTATCTAGAGCAAGTGGGACAAGATGATGCTTATGCACTACCGTGGTCAGCATTCAAGCACTTGATGAACGAGAAGTACCGTCCCAGAACTGAGGTCAATAAGCTCAAGACAGAACTTAGAGGGTTACGAATCCAAGGATTTGATATTACCACGTACGAAAGATGATTCACAGAATTGTGCCTATTGTGTCCGGGAGCGTTCGAAGATGAGGAAGAGAAGATCGACGCGTTTGTGAAAGGATTACCGGAAAGAATCCAAGAAGATATAAGTTCACACGAGCCCGCCTCCATACAACAGGCATGTAGAATGGCTCACAAACTAGTGAACCAGATTGAAGAAAGAATTAAAGAACAGACTGCTGAAGAGGCCAATGTGAAGCAAGTCAAAAGAAAGTGGGAGGAAAACGGTGATAAGAATCACCAATACAATAACAACAGCAATTACAACAATAATCGCAACAACTATCCCAACAATCGCAACATCAATCGCAACTATAACAAATGGCCCAACAACAACAACAACAGCAGCAACTACAACAATCATCCCAACAACAATAATAACCGCAACAACAACAATCAGAAGCAGCTATGCCAAAGGTGTGAAAAGTATCACTCAGGGTTCTGCACCAAATTTTGCAACAAGTGTAAAAGAAATGGTCATAGCGCGGCGAAGTGTGAGGTCTACGGACCAGGGGTTAACAGAACGAAAGGAACAAATGGTGTCGGAACGAGTAATGGCGGAGCAAGTAGTGTCGGAGCAAGTTATGCCAATGTAGTTTGTTATAAATGTGGAAAACCGGGCCACATTATTAGAAATTGCCCGAACCAGGAGAACACGAATGGACAAGGCCGCAGAAGAGTTTTCAATATTAATGCGGCAGAGGCACAGGAAGACCCAGAGCTTATTACGGGTACGTTTCTTATTAACAATAAATCTGCTTACGTTTTATTTGATTCGGGTGCGGATAGAAGCTATATGAGTAGAGATTTTTGTGCTAAATTAAGTTGTCCATTGACGCCTTTGGATAGTAAATTTTTACTCGAATTAGCAAATGGTAAATTAATTTCAGCAGATAATATATGTTGGAATCGAGAAATTAAACTGGTTAGCGAAACATTTAAGATTGACTTGATACCAGTAGAGTTAGGGAGTTTTGATGTGATAATCGGTATGGACTGGTTAAAAGAAGTGAAAGCAGAGATCGTTTGTTACAAAAATGCAATTCGCATTATACGAGAAAAAGGAAAACCCTTAATGGTGTACGGAGAAAAGGGCAACACGAAGCTACATCTTATTAGTAATTTGAAGGCACAAAAACTAATAAGAAAAGGTTGCTATGCTGTTCTAGCACACATCGAGAAAGTATAAAATGAAGAAAAGAGCATCAATGATGTTCCCGTCGCAAAAGAATTTCCCGATGTATTTCCAAAAGAATTACCGGGATTACCCCCACATCGATCCGTTGAATTTCAAATAGATCTTGTACCAGGAGCTGCACCAATAGCTCGTGCTCCTTACAGACTCGCACCCAGCGAGATGAAAGAACTGCAAAGCCAATTACAAGAACTTTTAGAGTGTGGTTTCATTCGACCAAGCACATCACCGTGGGGAGCTCCTGTTTTGTTTGTCAAGAAGAAAGATGGTACATTCAGGTTGTGTATCGACTACCGAGAGTTGAACAAACTTACCATCAAGAACCGCTACCCACTACCGAGAATCGACAACTTATTTGATCAACTACAAGGCTCGTCTATTTATTCAAAGATTGACTTACGTTCCGGGTATCATCAAATGCGGGTGACAGAAGATGATATTCCAAAGACTGCTTTCAGAACACGTTACGGTCGTTACGAGTTTATGGTCATGCCGTTTGGTTTAACTAATGCACCAGCTATGTTCATGGACCTTATGAACCGAGTGTGTGGACCATACCTTGACAAGTTTGTCATTGTTTTCATTGATGACATACTTATTTACTCAAAGAATGACCAAGAACACGGTGAACATTTGAGAAAGGTGTTAGAAGTATTGAGGAAGGAAGAATTCTACGCTAAGTTTTCAAAGTGTGCATTTTGGTTGGAAGAAGTTCAATTCCTCGGTCACATAGTGAACAAAGAAGGTATTAAGGTGGATCCGGCAAAGATAGAAACTGTTGAAAAGTGGGAAACTCCGAAACACATACGCCAGTTTTTAGGACTAGCTGGTTACTACAGAAGGTTCATCCAAGACTTTTCCAGAATAGCAAAACCCTTGAATGCATTAACGCATAAAGGGGAAGAAATTTGAATGGAAGGATGAACAAGAGAAAACGTTTCAGTTATTGAAGAAAAAGCTAACTACGGCACCTATATTGTCATTGCCTGAAGGGAATGATGATTTTGTGATTTATTGTGACACATCAAAGCAAGGTCTCGGTTGTGTATTAATGCAACGAACGAAGGTGATTGCTTATGCGTCTAGACAATTGAAGATTCACGAACAAAATTATACGACGCATGATTTAGAATTAGGCGCAGTTGTTTTTGCATTAAAGACTTGGAGGCACTACTTATATGGGGTCAAAAGTATTATATATACCGACCACAAAAGTCTTCAACACATATTTAATCAGAAACAACTGAATATGAGGCAGCGTAGGTGGATTGAATTGTTGAATGATTACGACTTTGAGATTCGTTACCACCCGGGGAAGGAAAATGTGGTAGCCGACGCCTTAAGCAGGAAGGACAGAGAACCCATTCGAGTAAAATCTATGAATATAATGATTCACAATAACCTTACTACTCAAATAAAGGAGGCGCAACAAGGAGTTTTAAAAGAGGGAAATTTAAAGGATGAAATACCCAAAGGATCGGAGAAGCATCTTAATATTCAGGAAGACGGAACCCGGTATAGGGCTGAAAGGATTTGGGTACCAAAATTTGGAGATATGAGAGAAATGGTACTTAGAGAAGCTCATAAAACCAGATACTCAATACATCTGGAACGGGGAAGATGTACAAGGATCTCAGGAAACATTTTTGGTGGCCGGGTATGAAAGCCGATGTTGCTAAATACGTAGGAGAATGTTTGACGTGTTCTAAGGTCAAAGCTGAGCATCAGAAACCATCAGGTCTACTTCAACAACCCGAAATCCCGGAATGGAAATGGGAAAACATTACCATGGATTTCATCACTAAATTGCCAAGGACTGCAAGTGGTTTTGATAGTATTTGGGTAATAGTTGATCGTCTCACCAAATCAGCACACTTCCTGCCAATAAGAGAAGATGACAAGATGGAGAAGTTAGCACGACTGTATTTGAAGGAAGTCATCTCCAGACATGGAATACCAATCTCTATTATCTCTGATAGGGATGGCAGATTTATTTCAAGATTCTGGCAGACATTACAGCAAGCATTAAGAACTCGTCTAGACATGAGTACTGCCTATCATCCACAAACTGATGGGTAGAACGAAAGGACGATACAAACGCTTGAAGACATGCTACGAGCATGTGTTATTGATTTCGGAAACAGTTGGGATCGACACCTACCGTTAGCAGAATTTTCCTACAACAACAGTTATCATTCTAGTATTGAGATGGCGCCGTTTGAGGCACTTTATGGTAGAAATTGCATGTCTCCAATTTGTTGGAATGAAGTGGGGGATATACAGATTACGGGTCCGGAGATAATACAAGAAACTACCGAGAAAATCATCCAAATTCAACAAAGATTGAAAACCGCCCAGAGTCGACAAAAGAGTTACGCAAATAGTAAAAGAAAAGATATAGAGTTTGAAATGGAAGAAATGGTCATGCTTAAGGTTTCACCTTGGAAATGCGTTGTTCGATTTGGTAAACGGGGGAAACTAAATCCAAGGTACATTGTACCATTCAAGATTATAGATCGTGTCGGACCAGTAGCTTACCAACTGGAGCTACCTCAACAACTCGCGGCTGTACATAACACTTTACACGTCTCAAATTTGAAGAAATGTTTTGCTAAAGAAGATCTCACTATTCCGTTGGACGAAATCCAAATCAATGAAAAACTTCAATTCATTGAAGAACCCGTCGAAATAATGGATCGTGAGGTTAAGAGACTTAAACAAAACAAGATACCAATTGTTAAGGTTCGATGGAATGCTCGTAGAGGACCCGAGTTCACCTGGGAACGAGAAGATCAGATGAAGAAGAAATACCCGCATTTATTTCCAGAAGATACGTCAACACCTCCAACTGCTTAAAATTTCGGGACGAAATTTATTTAACTGGTAGGTACTGTAGTGACCCGAACTTTTCCATGTTTATATATATATATTAAATGAAATTTTTATTTACATGATTAAGTGTTTCCAACATATTAAGCAATCAAACTTGTTAAGACTTGATTAATTGAAATAGGTTTCATATAGACAACTGACCACCCAAGTTGACCGGTGATTCACGAACGTTAAAACTTGTAAAAACTATACGATGACATATATATGGATATATATAGTTAACATGATTTTAGTATAAATATGTATCTCATTAGGTATTTTAACAATGAGTTATATTTATAAAAATGAGACTATTAAATTAAGAAACTCGAAAACGATATATATAACGATTATCGTTATAACGTCTTACTAGGTACATATGAATCATATTAAGATATTGATACACTTGGTTAATTATGTTAAATGATAAGTAAATATATCATTAAGTGTATTAACAATGAACTACATATGTAAAAATAAGACTACTAACTTAATGATTTTGAAACGAGACATATATGTAACGATTATCGTTGTAACGACATTTAATGTATATAGATCATATTAAGAGATATTTGTACATCATAATATCATGATAATATAATAATTTAAAATCTCATTTGATATTATAAACATTGAGTTAACAACATTTAACAAGATCGTTAACCTAAAGGTTTCAAAACAACATTTACATGTAACGACTAACGATGACTTAACGACTCAGTTAAAATGTATATACATGTAGTGTTTTAATATGTATTCATACACTTTTGAAAGACTTAAAGACACTTATCAAAATACTTCTACTTAACAAAAATGCTTACAATTACATCCTCGTTCAGTTTCATCAACAAATCTACTCGTATGCACCCGTATTCGTACTCGTACAATACACAGCTTTTAGATGTATGTACTATTGGTATATACACTCCAATGATCAGCTCTTAGCAGACCATGTGAGTCACCTAACACATGTGGGAACCATCATTTGGCAACTAGCATGAAATATCTCATAAAATTACAAAAATATGAGTAATCATTCATGACTTATTTACATGAAAACAAAATTACATATCCTTTATATCTAATCCATACACCAACGACCAAAAACACCTACAAACACTTTAATTCTTCAATTTTCTTCATCTAATTGATCTCTCTCAAGTTCTATCTTCAAGTTCTAAGTGTTCTTCATAAATTCTACAAGTTCTAGTTTCATAAAATCAAGAATACTTGCAAGTTTGCTAGCTTACTTCCAATCTTGTAGAGTGATCATCCAACCTCAAGAAATCTTTCTTATTTACAGTAAGATATCTTTCTAATACAAGTTAATACTCATATTCAAACTTTGATTCAATTTCTATAACTATAACAATCTTATTTCGAGTGAAAATCTTACTTGAATTGTTTTCGTGTCATGATTCTGCTTCAAGAACTTTCAAGCCATCCAAGGATCCTTTGAAGCTAGATCCATTTTTCTCATTTTCAGTAGCTTTATCCAGAAAACTTGAGGTAGTAATGATGTTCATAACATCATTCGATTCATACATATAAAGCTATCTTATTCGAAGGTTTAAACTTGTAATCACTAGGACATAGTTTAGTTAATTCTAAACTTATTCGCAAACAAAAGTTAATCCTTCTAACTTGACTTTTAAAATCAACTAAACACATGTTCTATATCTATATGATATGCTAACTTAATGATTTAAAACCTGGAAACACAAAAAACACCGTAAAACCGGATTTACGCCATCGTAGTAACACCGCGGGCTGTTTTGGGTTAGTTAATTAAAAACTATGATAAACTTTGATTTAAAAGTTGTTCTTCTGGAAAAATGATTTTTCTTATGAACATGAAACTATATCCAAAAATCATGGTTAAACTCAAAGTGGAAGTATGTTTTCTAAAATGGTCATCTAGACGTCGTTCTTTCGACTGAAATGACTACCTTTACAAAAATGACTTGTAACTTATATTTCCGACTATAAACCTATACTTTTTCTGTTTAGATTGATAAAATAGAGTTCAATATGAAACCATAGCAGTTTGATTCACTCAAAACGGATTTAAAATGAAGAAGTTATGGGTAAAACAAGATTGGATAATTTTTCTTGTTGTAGCAACGTGAAAATTGGTAACAAATCTATATTAATCATATCCTAGCTAACTTATATTGTATTATACATGTATTCTAATATATTATGTAATCTTGGGATACCATAGACACGTATGCAAATGTTTTGACATATCATATCGACCCATGTATATATATTATTTGGAACAACCATAGACACTCTATATGCAGTTCTGTGGGAGTTAGCTATACAGGGTTGAGGTTGATTCCAAAAATATATATATACTTTTAGTTGTGATCTAGCCTGAGACGTGTATACACTGGGTCGTGGATTGATTCAAGATAATATATATCAAGTTTTTTCTGTACATCTAACGTTGGACAACTAGTTGTAGGTTACTAACGAGGACAGCTGACTTAATAAACTTAAAACACCAAAATGTATTAAAAGTATTGTAAATATATTTTGGACATACTTTGATATATATGTATATATTGTTATAGGTTCGTGAATCAACCAGTGGCCAAGTCTTACTTCCCGACGAAGTAAAAATCTGTGAAAGTGAGTTATAGTCCCACTTTTAAAATCTAATATTTTTGGGATGAGAATACATGCAGGTTTTATAAATGATTTACAAAATAGACACAGTACGTGAAACTACATTCTATGGTTGAATTATCGAAATCGAATATGCCCCTTTTTATTAAGTCTGATAATCTAAGAATTAGGGAACAGACACCCTAATTGACGCGAATCCTAAAGATAGATCTATTGGGCCTAACAAACCCCATCCAAAGTACCGGATGCTTTAGTACTTCGAAATTTATATCATATCCGAAGGGTGTCCCGGAATGATGGGGATATTCTTATATATGCATCTTGTTAATGTCGGTTACCAGGTGTTCACCATATGAATGATTTTTATCTCTATGTATGGGATGTATATTGAAATATGAAATCTTGTGGTCTATTGTTACGATTTGATATATATAGGTTAAACCTATAACTCACTAACATTTTTGTTGATGTTTAAAGCATGTTTATTCTTAGGTGAATATTAAGAGCTTCCGCTGTTGCATACTAAAATAAGGACAAGATTTGGAGTCCATGTTTGTATGATATTATGTAAAAACTGCATTCAAGAAACAAATGTCGATGTAATATATTTCTATTGTAAACCATCATGTAATGGTCGTGTGTAAACAGTATATTTTAGATTATCATTATTTGATAATCTACGTAATGCTTTTGAAACCTTTATTGATAAAATAAAGGTTATGGTTATTTTAAAAATGAATGCAGTCTTTGAAAAACGTCTCATATAGAGGTCAAAACCTCGCAACGAAATCAATTAATATGGAATGTTTATAATCAATATGAACGGGACATTTCAAACTAACCTGGTGCTAATTGTTTTGTGTTGTGTTAAGCAATCATCAAGCAAGACGGACGTTGTACTAGCAAGTTAATGCGACGTGTTCGCGTAACAATAATTAGCTACCATTGTTACAGGTGCAAATCGTGTCAAACAAGTAATGTACGACGATTGTTGAGTAAGATGGAGTAGTGTGGGGTATACGTATATGCATACGTGTTATGTCCTTTTGTTTCATTCGTTGTTTAATCTTTTCCGTTTTATAGAATGAAGATGAGAAACGGACACGACACCGAAAATGGGGGTACGAGTGAGGACGTTGAGTTCACGGCCAAAGTTGAGGCAATCTTTAAACGTCAAAAGGCGGAGTTCCTCGAGGATGTTAAGAAAATGTTTCTAGATACGATTGACAAGCAATTGGTCAATGTAGTCAAGGAGCAAGTGAAGGCCGTTCATCAAGAGGATAATGTGGGGAGACGGGACTTCTTTTATAAGAATTCAATCTCCCACCTTTGAAGGTGAACGAGACCCTCTCAAGAGTGCCCGATGGATCTCCGATATGGAGGGGGCTTTCCGTACTTGTGAATGTCCTCTTGATAAGAAGACAAGGTATGGTTGTAGCATGTTAAGGGGTGATGCTAAGCTATGGTGGGATGCGAAAATCCAAGTTTATGGTGAAGAACAATGCATGGATTTTACTTGGGATGAATTCAAGGTAGAGTTTTTCGATGAGTACCGAACTTCGGCCGATCTAACTAGGCTTAAGGACGAGTTACATTCCTTGAGGCAAGGGTCGATGGATTTGAACACTCTCAAATCCGTGTTTTTGTCCAAGACCCAATTTTGCCCGGAGTATGTCGGGAATGATAAAATGTTGAAAGAAGATTTCTATCGAATCTTGAATGATAACTATCAAGAGAAAATTAGTGTGAACGTGGTGAAGAGCTTTGATGAATTGTTCAATATGGCGAAGGGTTTTGAGGCGCTTGTGTTGAGAAAGAGTAGTTTTACTTTTGGTAAGAGGAAGTTCGAGAATTCGAATCAATCGAGCTTTTCCAACAAAAAGAACAAGAAGGGCTCTGAAAGTGTTAACAGTGTGAAGAAAGGTGGCTCCGATGGTCATGTACCCACTTGCTATACTTGTGGGCAAAAAGGTCACATCTCTCGTGATTGCCCCAACTCACCTTCCACACCCAAATTTACTTGTTTCAATTGTGGTAAAGAAGGGCACAAGAGGCCCGAGTGTCCCGAGTTGCGCAATGATAATGTTAAGCGGTTAGAAAAGGCGGCGGGTATGGCTAGGGGTCGAAATTATTTGATGACCAATGATGAAGCCAAACAATCGAACGAAGTTGTCTCAGGTACTTTCATGGTTAACTCTAATCCGGCAACGATTCTATTTGATAGTGGCGCAAATTTGTCTTTTGTGTCACCTCGATTTGTACCCAAACTTAATAAGCTATTAGCTAAGTTAAGTCGTCCGGTAGAAGTCAAAATAGCGGACGGCAAGACGGTGCTAGTGGTTGACGTATGTAAAAATTGTGATGCTGTGTTTGGTGCCGAAAACTTTAAAATTGATCTCATTCCTATGACTTTGGGTGATTTTGATATCGTTGTAGGTATGGATTGGCTCGATCATAATAGAGCCGATATTACATGTCACGAAAAATTTATTTCTTGTAAAGGCCCCAAGTGGGAGAGAGTTAATTATTCACGACGATAAACGAAGAAGACTTGTGCCGATATGTTCTTTTGCACGGGCACATCGTTTTCTTGTTAGTGGTGGCATGGCTTATCTTGCCCATGTTGTGGATACTCGTGATGAGCCACTACCCATTCGTGAAATTCCGGTGGTTAGTGAATTCGAAGACATTTTTCCGGACGAGTTACCGGGTGTTCCGGTAGAAAGACAAGTAGAATTTCGCATTGAGTTGGTTCCGGGGGCTACCCCCATTGCTAAAACTCCTTATCGTTTAGCATCGACGGAAATGCAAGAGTTGTTAAATCAAACCCAAGAGTTGCTAGAAAAGGGTTTCATTCGACCGAGCTCCTCGCCATGGGGTGCTCCGGTCTTGTTTGTGAAAAAGAAAGATGGAAGTATGCGGATATACATCGATTATCGGGAGTTGAACAAAGTGACGATCAAGAATCGCTATCCATTACCTAGGATCGACGATTTGTTTGACCAACTCCAAGGTGCAACGTATTTCTCTAAGATCGACCTACGGTCCTGCTATCACCAAATGCGGGTCCGTGAGGAAGATATTGAGAAAATGGCTTTTCGAACTAGTTATGGGCATTTCGAGTTTGTAGTTATGCCTTTTGGTCTTACGAATGCACCGGCGGCATTCATGGATCTTATGAACCGAGTGTGCCAACCTATGTTGGACAAGTCGGTGATTTTGTTCATTGACGACATACTAGTCTACTCGAAAAGTATGAACGAACATGAACGTCAATTGCGTGAGGTATTGAAGACATTACGAAAGCAGAAGTTGTATACTAAGTTCTCCAAATGTGAATTTTGGCTAAGGGAGGTTCAATTCCTTGGCCATATTGTGAACAAAGACGGTATTCAAGTAGATCCGGGGAAGATAGAGACGGTGAAGAGTTGGAGACAACCGAGTACGCCTACGGAAATCCGAAGTTTTCTCGGATTGGCCGGTTATTATCGTCAATTTATCCAAGACTTTTCTAAGATCACTTCTTCGTTGACGAAATTGACAAGGAAGAACGCGAGGTTTGTTTGGGAGAATTGAAATGTCCCGTTCTTATTGATTAAAAACGTTCCATATTAATTGATTTCGTTGCGAGGTTTTGACCTCTATATGAGACGTTTTTCAAAGACTGCATTCATTTTTAAAACAAACCATAACCTTTATTTCATAAATAAAGGTTTAAAAAGCTTTACGTAGATTATCAAATAATGATAATCTAAAATATCTTGTTTACACACGACCATTACATAATGGTTTACAATACAAATATGTTACATCGAAATCAGTTTCTTGAATGCAGTTTTTATACAATATCATACAAACATGGACTCCAAATCTTGTCCTTATTTTAGTATGCAACAGCGGAAGCTCTTAGTATTCACCTGAGAATAAACATGCTTTAAAAGTCAACAAAAATGTTGGTGAGTTATAGGTTTAACCTATATATATCAAATCGTAACAATAGACCACAAGATTTCATATTTCAATACACATCCCATACATAGAGATAAAAATCATTCATATGGTGAACACCTGGTAACCGACATTAACAAGATGCATATATAAGAATATCCCCATCATTCCGGGACACCCTTCGGATATGATATAAATTTCGATGTACTAAAGCATCCGGTACTTTGGATGGGGTTTGTTAGACCCAATAGATCTATCTTTAGGATTCGCGTCAATTAGGGTGTCTGTTCCCTAATTCTTAGATTACCAGACTTAATAAAAAGGGGCATATTCGATTTCGATAATTCAACCATAGAATGTAGTTTCACGTACTTGTGTCTATTTTGTAAATTATTTATAAAACCTGCATGTATTCTCATCCCAAAAATATTAGATTTCAAAAGTGGGACTATAACTCACTTTCACAGATTTTTACTTCGTCGGGAAGTAAGACTTGGCCACTGGTTGATTCACGAACCTATAACAATATATACATATATATCAAAGTATGTTTAAAATATATTTACAACACTTTTAATATATTTTGATGTTTTAAGTTTATTAAGTCAGATGTCCTCGTTAGTAACCTACAACTAGTTGTCCACAGTTAGATGTACAGAAATAAATCGATAAATATTATCTTGAATCAATCCACGACCCAGTGTATACGTATCTCAGTATTGATCACAACTCAAACTATATATATTTTGGAATCAACCTCAACCCTGTATAGCTAACTCCAACATTCACATATAGAGTGTCTATGGTTGTTCCGAAATATATATAGATGTGTCGACATGATAGGTCGAAACATTATATACGTGTCTATGGTATCTCAAGATTACATAATATACAATACAAGTTGATTAAGTTATGGTTGGAATAGATTTGTTACCAATTTTCACGTAGCTAAAATGAGAAAAATTATCCAATCTTGTTTTACCCATAACTTCTTCATTTTAAATCCGTTTTGAGTGAATCAAATTGCTATGGTTTCATATTGAACTCTATTTTATGAATCTAAATAGAAAAAGTATAGGTTTATTGTCAGAAAAATAAGTTACAAGTCATTTTTGTAAAGGTAGTCATTTCAGTCGAAAGAACGACGTCTAGATGACCATTTTAGAAAACATACTTCCACTTTGAGTTTAACCATAATTTTTGGATATAGTTTCATGTTCATAATAAAAATTATTTTCCCAGAGTAACAACTTTTAAATCAAAGTTTATCATAGTTTTTAATTAACTAACCCAAAACAGCCCGCGGTGTTACTACGACGGCGTAAATCCGGTTTTACGGTGTTTTTCGTGTTTCCAGGTTCTAAATAATTAAGTTCGCATATCATATAGATATAGAACATGTGTTTAGTTGATTTTAAAAGTCAAGTTAGATGGATTAACTTTTATTTGCGAACAAGTTTAGAATTAACTAAACTATGTTCTAGTGATTACAAGTTTAAACCTTCGAATAAGATAGCTTTATATGTATGAATCGAATGATGTTATGAACATCATTACTACCTCAAGTTCCTTGGATAAACCTACTGGAAATGAGAAAAATAGATCTAGCTTCAAAGGATCCTTGGATGGCTTGAAAGTTCCTGAAGCAGAATCATGACACGAAAACAATTTCAAGTAAGATTTCCACTCGAAATAAGATTGTTATAGTTATAGAAATTGAATTAAAGTTTGAATATGATTATTACCTTGTATTATAAAGATAACCTACTGTAAGTAACAAAGGTTTATTGATCTTGGATGATTACTTGGAATGAATTTAGAAAACTTGGAAGTAAACTTGCAATCTTGGAAGTATTCTTGATTTTATGAAACTAGAACTTTTGGAATTTATGAAGAACACTTAGAACTTGAAGATAGAACTTGAGAGAGATCAATTAGATGAAGAAAATTGAAGAATGAAACTGTTTGTAGGTGTTTTTGGTCGTTGGTGTATGGATTAGATATAAAGGATATGTAATTTTGTTTTCATGTAAATAAGTCATGAATGATTACTCATATTTTTGTAATTTTATGAGATATTTCATGCTAGTTGCCAAATGATGATTCCCACATGTGTTAGGTGACTCACATGGGCTGCTAAGAGCTGATCATTGGAGTGTATATACCAATATAGTACATACATCTAAGAACTGTGTATTGTACGAGTACGAATACGGGTGCATACGAGTAGAATTGTTGATGAAACTGAACGAGGATGTAATTGTAAGAATTTTTGTTAAGTAGAAGTATTTTGATAAGTGTCTGAAGTCTTTCAAAAGTTTATGAATACATATTAAAACACTACATGTATATACATTTTAACTGAGTCGTTAAGTCATCGTTAGTCGTTACATGTAAACGTTGTTTTGAAACCTTTAGGTTAACGATCTTGTTGAATGTTGTTAACCCATTATTTATTATAACAAATGAGATGTTAAATTGTTATATTATTATGATATTATGATATATAATATATCTTAGTATGATATATATATACAGTTAAATGTCATTACAACGATAATCGTTACATATATGTCTCGTTTCGAAATCATTAAGTTAGTAGTCTTATTTTTACATATGTATTTAATTGTTAATACACTTAATAATATATTTACTTATCATTTAACATAATTAACCAAGTGTATCAATATCTTAATATGATTCATATGTACCTAGTAAGACGTTGTTATAACGATAATCGTTATATATATCGTTTTCGAGTTTCTTGAATTAATAGTCTCATTTTTATGTATATAACTCATTGTTAAAATACCTAATAAGATACATACTTATAATAAAATCATGTTAACTATATATATAACCATATATATGTCATCGTATAGTTTTTACAAGTTTTAACGTTCGTGAATCACCGGTCAACTTGGGTGGTCACTTGTCTATATGAAACCTATTTCAATTAATCAAGTATTAACAAGTTTGATTGCTTAACATGTTGGAAACACTTAATCATGTAAATAACAATTTCATTTAATATATATATATATAAACATGGAAAAGTTCGGGTCACTACAGTACCTACCCGTTAAATAAATTTCGTCCCGAAATTTTAAGCAGTTGGAGGTGTTGACGTATGTTCTGGAAATAAATGCGGGTATTTCTTCTTCATTTGATCTTCACGCTCCCAGGTGAACTCGGGTCCTCTACGAGCATTCCATCGAACCTTAACAATCGGTATCTTGTTTTGTTTAAGTCTCTTAACCTCACGATCCATTATTTCGACGGGTTCTTCAATGAATTGAAGTTTTTCATTGATTTGAATTTTGTCCAACGGAATAGTGAGATCTTCTTTAGCAAAACATTTCTTCAAATTTGAGACCTGGAAAGTGTTATGTACAGCTGCGAGCTATTGAGGTAGCTCCAGTTGGTAAGCTACTGGTCCGACACGATCTATAATCTTGAATGGTCCAATGTACCTTGGATTTAGTTTCCCCCGTTTACCAAATCGAACAACGTCTTTCCAAGGTGAAACCTTAAGCATGACCATTTCTCCAATTTCAAACTCTATATCTTTTCTTTTACTGTCCGCGTAGCTCTTTTGTCGACTCTGGGCGGTTTTTAATCTTTGTTGAATTTGGATGATTTTCTCGGTAGTTTCTTGTATAATCTCCGGACCCGTAATCTGTTTATCCCCCACTTCACTCCAACAAATCGGAGACCTACACTTTCTACCATAAAGTGCTTCAAACGGCGCCATCTCAATGCTTGAATGGTAGCTGTTGTTGTAAGAAAATTCTGCTAACGGTAGATGTCGATCCCAACTGTTTTCGAAATCAATAACACAAGGTCGTAGCATGTCTTCAAGTGTTTGTATCATCCTTTCGCTCTGCCCATCAGTTTGTGGATGATAGGCAGTACTCATGTCTAGACGAGTTCCCAATGCTTGCTGTAATGTCTGCCAGAATCTTGAAATAAATCTGCCATCCCTATTAGAGATAATAGAGATTGGTATTCCATGTCTGGAGACGACTTCCTTCAAATACAGTCGTGCTAACTTCTCTATCTTGTCATCTTCTCTTATTGGTAGGAAGTGTGCTGACTTGGTGAGACGATCAACTATTACCCAAATAGTATCATAACCACTTGCAGTCCTTGGTAATTTAGTAATGAAATCCATGGTAATGTTTTCCCATTTCCATTTCGGGATTTCGGGTTGTTGTAGTAGACGTGATGGTTTCTGATGTTCAGCTTTGACCTTAGAACACGTCAAACATTCTCCTACATATTTAGCAATATCGGCTTTCATACCTGGCCACCAAAAATGTTTCTTAAGATCCTTGTACATCTTCCCCGTTCCAGGATGTATTGAGTATCTGGTTTTATGAGCTTCTCTAAGTACCATTTCTCTCATATCTCCAAATTTTGGTACCCAAATTCTTTCAGCCCTATACCGGGTTCCGTCTTCCCGAATATTAAGATGCTTCTCCGATCCTTTGGGTATTTCATCCTTTAAATTTCCCTCTTTTAAAACTCCTTGTTGCGCTTCCTTTATTTGAGTAGTAAGGTTAGTGTGAATCATTATATTCATAGATTTTACTCGAATGGGTTCTCTGTCCTTTCTGCTCAAGGCGTCGGCTACCACATTTGCCTTCCCCGGGTGGTAACGAATCTCAAAGTCGTAATCATTCAACAATTCAATCCACCTACGCTGCCTCATATTCAGTTGTTTCTGATTAAATATGTGTTGAAGACTTTTGTGGTCGGTATATATAATACTTTTGACCCCATATAAGTAGTGCCTCCAAGTCTTTAATGCAAAAACAACCGCCCCTAATTCCAAATCATGCGTCGTATAGTTTTGCTCGTGAATCCTCAATTGTCTAGACGCATAAGCAATCACCTTCGTCCGTTGCATTAATACACAACCGAGACCTTGCTTTGATGCGTCACAATAAATCACAAAATCATCATTCCCTTCAGGCAATGACAATATAGGTGCCGTAGTTAGCTTTTTCTTCAATAATTGAAACGCCTTCTCTTGTTCATCCTTCCATTCAAATTTCTTCCCTTTATGCGTTAATGCAGTCAAGGGTTTTGCTATTTTGGAGAAATCTTGGATGAATCTTCTGTAGTAACCAGCCAATCCTAAAAATTGACGTATATGCTTCGGAGTTTTTGGGGTTTCCCACTTTTCAACGGTTTCGATCTTTGCCGGGTCCACCTGGATACCTTCTTTGTTCACTATGTGACCGAGGAATTGAACTTCTTCCAACCAAAATGCACACTTTGAAAACTTAGCGTACAGTTTTTCTTTCCTCAATACTTCTAGCACTTTTCTCAAATGTTCTTCGTGCTCTTGATCATTCTTTGAGTAAATAAGTATGTCATCCATGAAAACAATGACAAACTTGTCAAGATATGGCCCACACACTCGGTTCATAAGGTCCATGAACACAGCTGGTGCGTTAGTCAATCCAAACGGCATAACCATAAACTCGTAATGATCATAACGCGTCCTAAAAGCAGTTTTTGGAATATCATCCTCCTTTACTCGCATTTGATGATATCCAGAACGTAAATCGATCTTCGAATAAACCGACGAGCCTTGTAGTTGATCAAATAAGTCGTCAATTCTCGGCAGTGGATAACGGTTTTTGATGGTAAGTTTGTTCAACTCTCTGTAGTCAATACACAACCTAAATGTACCATCCTTCTTCTTGACAAACAAAACAGGAGCTCCCCATGGTGATGTGCTTGGTCGAATGAAACCACGTTCTAATAGTTCTTGCAGTTGGCTTTGCTATTCTTTCATCTCGCTGGGTGCGAGTCTATAAGGAGCACGAGCTATTGGTGCAGCTCCTGGTACAAGATCTATTTGAAATTCAACAGATCCATGTGGAGGTAGTCCCGGTAATTCTTTCGGAAATACATCGGGAAATTCTTTTGCGACGGGAACATCATTGATGCTCTTTTCTTCAGTTTGTACTTTCTCAACGTGTGCTAGAACAGCATAGCAACCTTTTCTTATTAGTTTTTGTGCCTTCAAATTACTAATAAGATGTAGCTTCATGTTGCCCTTTTCTCCGTACACCATTAAGGGTTCTCCTTCTTCTCGTACAATGCGAATTGCATTTTTATAACATACGATCTCTGCTTTCACCTTCTTCAGCCAGTCCATGCCAACTATTACATCAAAACTCCCTAACTCTACTGGTATCAAATCAATCTTAAATATTTCGCTACCCAGTTTAATTTCTCGATTCCGGCATATATTATCTGCTGAAATTAATTTACCGTTTGCTAATTCGAGTAAAAATTTACTATCCAACGGCGTCAATGGACAACTTAATTTAGCACAAAAATCTCTACTCATATAGCTTCTATCCGCACCCGAATCAAATAAAACGTAAGCAGATTTATTGTCAATAAGAAACGTACCCGTAACAAGCTCCGGGTCTTCCTGTGCCTCTGCCGCATTAATATTGAAAACTCTTTCATGGCCTTGTCCATCCGTATTCTCCTGGTTCGGGCAATTTCTAATAATGTGGCCCGGTTTTCCACATTTATAACAAACTACATTGGCATAACTTGCTCCGACACTACTTGCTCCGCCATTACTCGTTCCGACACCATTTGTTCCTTTCGTTCTGTTAACTCCTGGTCCGTAGACCTCACACTTCGCCGCGCTATGACCATTTCTTTTACACTTGTTGCAAAATTTGGTGCAGAACCCCGAGTGATACTTTTCACACCTTTGGCATAGCTGCTTCTAATTGTTGTTGTTGTTGCGGTTGTTATTGTTGTTGGGATGATTGTTGTAGTTGTTGTTGTTGTTGGGCCATTTGTTGTAGTTGCGATTGATGTTGCGATTGTTGGGATAATTGCTGCGATTATTATTGTAATTGCTGTTGTTGATGTATTGGTGATTCTTATCACCGTTTTCCTCCCACTTTCTTTTGACTTGCTTCACATTGGCCTCTTCAGCCGTCTGTTCTTTAATTCTTTCCTCAATCTGGTTCACTAGTTTGTGAGCCATTCTACATGCATGTCGTATGGAGGCGGGATCGTGTGAACTTATATCTTCTTGGATTCTTTCCGGTAATCCTTTCACAAACGCGTTGATCTTCTCTTCATCATCTTCGAACGCTCCCGGACACAATAGCCACAATTCTGTGAATCGTCTTTCGTACGTGGTAATATCAAATCCTTGGGTTCGTAACCCTCTAAGTTCTGTCTTGAGCTTATTGACCTCGGTTCTGGGACGGTACTTCTCGTTCATCAAGTGCTTGAATGCTGACCACGGTAGTGCGTACGCATCATCTTGTCCCACTTGCTCTAGATAGGTATTCCACCATGTTAACACAGAACCTGTGAAGGTATGCGTAGCGTACTTCACTTTGTCCTCTTCAGTACACTAACTTATGGCAAACACCGATTCGACCTTCTCGGTCCACCTTTTCAATCCGATCGGTCCTTCGGTTCCATCAAATTCCAAAGTTTTGCAGGCAGTGAATTCTTTGTAGGTGCATCCTACACGATTTCCTGTACTGCTAGATCCAAGATTATTGTTGGTATGTTGCGCAGCCTGTACTGCGGCTATGTTTGAAGCTAGAAAAGTACAGAATTCCTCTTCATTCATATTCACGGTGTGTCGAGTAGTCGGTGCCATTTCCTTCAAAATAGTCAAATGGAACAAGTTAATCATACAGAATATTAAGAGTAGTTAATAGTATTTCGTAGCATAATATGAACTCATTTATAAAAGCTTTTTCTTCATATTAGCGTTTTATAAGTTTAAATTCGGGTAGTACCTACCCGTTAAGTTCATACTTAGTAGCTAATATACAATTCAACTACTACAATTCTATATGAAAAACTGATTATAATAATATTTCGCGTTCAAACTTTTATACAATATTTTACAAACTTACAATACCGCTTATTTTACATAAAGCATGAAATATAGCACATAATAACTTTGATACAAGATAGTTGTGAAGATAATTCTAGCTAGTACACAAGTCGTTCAGCAAAGGCAATAAAGACACGTAATTCATACGTCCAGAAACAAGTCATGCATTCTGGTTTTACTAGGACTACTTCCCATCCTTGGTATTGTGGAACATAACCGTTATGGCCGTTGATAAGACAGCGTGTTGTAATGTCATCAAAGGGACGAGGGTTACATAATGACCAACAGTCTCGTAATAACCTAAAAACCTCATTTCTTACCCCAATTACCGACTCCGTCACTTGTGGGAACGTTTTGTTTAATAGTTGTAGCCCGATGTTCTTTTTCTCACTTTGGTGAGAAGCGAACATTACTAACCCGTAAGCATAGCATGCTTCTTTATGTTGCATGTTAGCCGCTTTTTCTAAATCATGAAGTCCTATATTCGGATACATTGAGTCAAAATAATTTCTTAACCCGTTGCGTAAAATAGCATTTGGGTTCCCCGCAATATATGCGTCAAAGTAAACACATCGTAACTTATGGGTTTCCCAATGTGATATCCCCCATCTTTCAAACGAAAGTCTCTTATAAACCAAGACATTCTTGGAACGTTCTTTGAATGTCTTACAAACTGATTTCGCCGTAAATAGTTGTGCCGAAGAATTCTGACCGACTCTAGACAAGATTTCATCAATCATGTCTCCGGGTAGGTCTCTTAAAATATTGGGTTGTCTATCCATTTTGTGTTTTTATACTGTAAAATAGACAAGAGTTAGATTCATAAAAAAAAATACTTATTAATACAAGCAATTTTTACATATATCATAAAGCATAAGCACACTATATTACATATATTACACCACACGAATACAACTATCTTATTCCGACTCGCTCGTTTCTTCTTCTTCAGTTTTGGTTCATTTTGCCAAGTTTCTAGGGATATATGATGTTCCCCTAATACGAGCTGTCGTTTTCCACAACGGTTTAGAAAAACCTTGTGGTTTAGAGGTTCCCGGGTCATTGTTACAACTTAAGGGCTTCGGGGGTTGACGATACATATAAAGTTCATCGGGGTTGGAATTAGATTTCTCTATTTTTATGCCCTTTCCCTTATTATTTTCTTTTGCCTTTTTAAATTCAGTTGGGGTAATTTCTATAACATCATCGGAATTCTCGTCAGAATCCGATTCATCGGAGAATTGTTAATCCTCCCAATATTTTGCTTCCTTGGCGGAAACACCATTGACCATAAGTAACCTTGGTCGGGTGGTTGAGGATTTTCTTTTACTTAACCGTTTTATTATTTCCCCCACCGGTTCTATTTCCTCCTCCGGTTCCTCCTCTTCCGGTTCTGATTCTTCTTCCGGTTCTGATTCTTCTTCCGGTTCTTCTTCGAGAACTTGTGAATCAGTCCAATATATATTCGACTCTTCGTTATTATTAGGTGAGTCAATGGGATTTGTGCTAGAGGTAGATATCTATCACACAATATCAAACATGTTAAGAGATTAATATATCACATAATATATACATGTTAATAATTTATAGTTTCCAACAAAAATGTTAAGCAATCATTTTTAAAGAAAACACGGTCGAAGTCCAGACTCACTAATGCATCCTAACAAACTCGATAAGATACACTAATGCAAATTTCTGGTTCTCTAAGACCAACGCTCGGATACCAACTGAAATGTCCCGTTCTTATTGATTAAAAACGTTCCATATTAATTGATTTCGTTGCGAGGTTTTGACCTCTATATGAGACGTTTTTCAAAGACTGCATTCATTTTTAAAACAAACCATAACCTTTATTTCATAAATAAAGGTTTAAAAAGCTTTACGTAGATTATCAAATAATGATAATCTAAAATATCTTGTTTACACACGACCATTACATAATGGTTTACAATATAAATATGTTACATCGAAATCAGTTTCTTGAATGCAGTTTTTATACAATATCATACAAACATGGACTCCAAATCTTATCCTTATTTTAGTATGCAACAGCGGAAGCTCTTAGTATTCACCTGAGAATAAACATGCTTTAAAAGTCAACAAAAATGTTGGTGAGTTATAGGTTTAACCTATACATATCAAATCGTAACAATAGACCACAAGATTTCATATTTCAATACACATCCCATACATAGAGATAAAAATCATTCATATGGTGAACACCTGGTAACCGACATTAACAAGATGCATATATAAGAATATCCCCATCATTCCGGGACACCCTTCGGATATGATATAAATTTCGAAGTACTAAAGCATCCGGTACTTTGGATGGGGTTTGTTAGGCCCAATAGATCTATCTTTAGGATTCGCGTCAATTAGGGTGTATGTTCCCTAATTCTTAGATTACCAGACTTAATAAAAAGGGGCATATTAGATTTCGATAATTCAACCATAGAATGTAGTTTCACGTACTTGTGTCTATTTTGTAAATTATTTATAAAACCTGCATGTATTCTCATCCCAAAAATATTAGATTTTAAAAGTGGGACTATAACTCACTTTCACAGATTTTTACTTCGTCGGAAAGTAAGACTTGGCCACTGGTTGATTCACGAACCTATAACAATATATACATATATATCAAAGTATGTTTAAAATATATTTACAACACTTTTAATATATTTTGATGTTTTAAGTTTATTAAGTCAGCTGTCCTCGTTAGTAACCTACAACTAGTTGTCCACAGTTAGATGTACAGAAATAAATCGATAAATATTATCTTGAATCAATCCACGACCCAGTGTATACGTATCTCAGTATTGATCACAACTCAAACTATATATATTTTGGAATCAACCTCAATCTTGTATAGCTAACTCCAATATTCACATATAGAGTGTCTATGGTTGTTCCGAAATATATATAGATGTGTCGACATGATAGGTCGAAACATTGTATACGTGTCTATGGTATCTCAAGATTACATAATATACAATACAAGTTGATTAAGTTATGGTTGGAATAGATTTGTTACCAATATTCACGTAGCTAAAATGAGAAAAATTATCCAATCTTGTTTTACCCATAACTTCTTCATTTTAAATCCGTTTTGAGTGAATCAAATTGCTATGGTTTCATACTGAACTCTATTTTATGAATCTAAACATAAAAATTATAGGTTTATAGTTGGAAAAATAAGTTAAAAGTCATTTTTGTAAAGGTAGTCATTTCAGTCGAAAGAACGACGTCTAGATGACCATTTTAGAAAACATACTTCCACTTTGAGTTTAACCATAATTTTTGGATATAGTTTCATGTTCATAATAAAAATCATTTTCCCAGAATAACAACTTTTAAATCAAAGTTTATCATAGTTTTTAATTAACTAACCCAAAACAGCCCGCGGTGTTACTACGACGGAGTAAATCCGGTTTTACGGTGTTTTTCGTGTTTCCAGGTTTTAAATCATTAAGTTAGCATATCATATAGATATAGAACATGTGGTTAGTTGATTTTAAAAGTCAAGTTAGAAGGATTAACTTTTATTTACGAACAAGTTTAGAATTAACTAAACTATGTTCTAGTGATTACAAGTTTAAACCTTCGAATAAGATAGCTTTATATGTATGAATCGAATGATGTTATGAACATCATTACTACCTCAAGTTCCTTGGATAAACCTACTGGAAATGAGAAAAATAGATCTAGCTTCAAAGGATCCTTGGATAGCTTGAAAGTTCTTGAAGCAGAATCATGACACGAAAACAATTTCAAGTAAGATTTCCACTCGAAATAAGATTGTTATAGTTATAGAAATTGAATTAACGTTTGAATATGATTATTACCTTGTATTATAAAGATAACCTACTGTAAGTAACAAAGGTTTCTTGATCTTGGATGATTACTTGGAATGGATTTAGAAAACTTGGAAGTAAACTTGCAATCTTGGAAGTATTCTTGATTTTATGAAACTAGAACTTTTGGAATTTATGAAGAACACTTAGAACTTGAAGATAGAACTTGAGAGAGATCAATTAGATGAAGAAAATTGAAGAATGAAACTGTTTGTAGGTGTTTTTGGTCGTTGGTGTATAGATTAGATATAAAGGATATGTAATTTTGTTTTCATGTAAATAAGTCATGAATGATTACTCATATTTTTGTAATTTTATGAGATATTTCATGCTAGTTGCCAAATGATGGTTCCCACATGTGTTAGGTGACTCACATGGGCTGCTAAGAGCTGATCATTGGAGTGTATATACCAATAGTACATACATCTAAAAGCTGTGTATTGTACGAGTACGAATACGGGTGCATACGAGTAGAATTGTTGATGAAACTGAACGAGGATGTAATTGTAAGAATTTTTGTTAAGTAGAAGTATTTTGATAAGTGTCTTGAAGTCTTTCAAAAGTGTATGAATACATATTAAAACACTACATGTATATACATTTTAACTGAGTCGTTAAGTCATCGTTAGTCGTTACATGTAAACGTTGTTTTGAAACCTTTAGGTTAACGATGTTGTTGAATGTTGTTAACCCATTGTTTATTATAAAAAATGATATGTTAAATTGTTATATTATTATGATATTATGATATATAATATATCTTAGTATGATATATATACAGTTAAATGTCATTACAACGATAATCGTTACATATATGTCTCGTTTCGAAATCATTAAGTTAGTAGTCTTATTTTTACATATGTATTTCATTGTTAATACACTTAATAATATATTTACTTATCATTTAACATAATTAACCAAGTGTATCAATATCTTAATATGATTCATATGTACCTAGTAAGACGTTGTTATAACGATAATCGTTATATATATCGTTTTCGAGTTTCTTAAATTAATAGTCTCATTTTTATGTATATAACTCATTGTTAAAATACCTAATGAGATACATACTTATAATAAAATCATGTTAACTATATATATAACCATATATATGTCATCGTATAGTTTTTACAAGTTTTAACGTTCGTGAATCACCGGTCAACTTGGGTGGTCAATTGTCTATATGAAACATATTTCAATTAATCAAGTCTTAACAAGTTTGATTGCTTAACATGTTGGAAACATTTAATCATGTTAATATCAGGTTGTTGTAGTAGACCTGATGGTTTCTGATGTTTAGCTTTGACCTTAGAACACGTCAAACATTCTCCAACATATTTAGCAATATCGGCTTTCATAACTGGCCACCAAAAATGTTTCTTAAGATCCTTGTACATCTTCCCCGTTCCAGGATGTATTGAGTATCTTGAAATGTCCCGTTCTTATTGATTAAAAACGTTCCATATTAATTGATTAAAGTTGCGAGGTTTTGACCTCTATATGAGACGTTTTTCAAAGACTGTATTCATTTTTAAAACAAACCATAACCTTTATTTCATAGATAAAGGTTTTAAAAAGCTTTACGCAGATTATCAAATAATGATAATCTAAAATATCCTGTTTACACACGACCATTACATAATAGTTTACAATACAAATATGTTACAACAAAATAAGTTTCTTGAATGCAGTTTTTACACAATATCATACAAGTATGGACTCCAAATCTCGTCCTTATTTAAGTATGCGACAGCGGAAGCTCTTAATAATCACCTGAGAATAAACATGCTTAAAACGTCAACAAAAATGTTGGTGAGTTATAGGTTTAACCTATATATATCAAATCATAATAATAGACCACAAGATTTCATATTTCAATACACATCCCATACATAGAGATAAAAATCATTCATATGGTGAACACCTGGTAACCGACATTAACAAGATGCATATATAAGAATATCCCCATCATTCCGGGACACCCTTCGGATATGATATAAATTTCGAAGTACTAAAGCATCCGGTTCTTTGGATGGGGTTTGTTAGGCCCAATAGATCTATCTTTAGGATTCACGTCAATTAGGGTGTCTGTTCCCTAATTCATAGATTACCAGACTTAATAAAAAGGGGCATATTCGATTTCGATAATTCAACCATAGAATGTAGTTTCACGTACTTGTGTCTATTTTGTAAATCATTTATAAAACCTGCATGTATTCTCATCCCAAAAATATTAGATTTAAAAAGTGGGACTATAACTCACTTTCACAGATTTTTACTTCGTCGGGAAGTAAGACTTGGCCACTGGTTGATTCACGAACCTATAACAATATATACATATATATCAAAGTATGTTCAAAATATATTTACAACACTTTTAATATATTTTGATGTTTTAAGTTTATTAAGTCAGCTGTCCTCGTTAGTAACCTACAACTAGTTGTCCACAGTTAGATGTATAGAAATAAATTGATAAATATTATCTTGAATCAATCCACGACCCAGTGTATATGTATCTCAGTATTGATCACAACTCAAACTATATATATTTTGGAATCAACCTCAACCCTGTATAGCTAACTCCAACATTCACATATAGAGTGTCTATGGTTGTTCCGAAATATATATAGATGTGTCGACATGATAGGTCGAAACATTGTATACGTGTCTATGGTATCTCAAGATTACATAATATACAATACAAGTTGATTAAGTTATGGTTGGAATAGATTTGTTACCAATTTTCACGTAGCTAAAATGAGAAAAATTATCCAATCTTGTTTTACCCATAACTTCTTCATTTTAAATCCGTTTTGAGTGAATCAAATTGCTATGGTTTCATATTGAACTCTATTTTATGAATCTAAACAGAAAAGTATAGGTTTATAGTCGGAAAAATAAGTTACAAGTCGTTTTTGTAAAGGTAGTCATTTCAGTCGAAAGAACGACGTCTAGATGACCATTTTAGAAAACATACTTCCACTTTGAGTTTAATCATAATTTTTGGATATAGTTTCATGTTCATAATAAAAATCATTTTCTCAGAATAACAACTTTAAAATCAAAGTTTATCATAGTTTTTAATTAACTAACCCAAAACAGCCCGCGGTGTTACTACGACGGCGTAAATCCGGTTTTACGGTGTTTTTCGTGTTTCCAGGTTTTAAATCATTAAGTTAGCATATCATATAGATATAGAACATGTGTGTAGTTAATTTTAAAAGTCAAGTTAGAAGGATTAACTTTTGTTTGCGAACAAGTTTAGAATTAACTAAACTATGTTCTAGTGATTACGAGTTTAAACCTTCGAATAAGATAGCTTTATATGTATGAATCGAATGATGTTATGAACATTATTACTACCTTAAGTTCCTTGGATAAACCTACTGGAAAAGAGAAAATGGATCTAGCTTCAACGGATCCTTGGATGGCTCGAAGTTCTTGAAGCAGAATCATGACACGAAAACAAGTTCAAGTAAGATCATCACTTGAAATAAGATTGTTATAGTTATAGAAATTGAACCAAAGTTTGAATATGATTATTACCTTGTATTAGAATGATAACCTACTGTAAGAAACAAAGATTTCTTGAGGTTGGATGATCACCTTACAAGATTGGAAGTGAGCTAGCAAACTTGAAAGTATTCTTGATTTTATGTAACTAGAACTTGTAAAATATATGAAGAACACTTAGAACTTGAAGATAGAACTTGAGAGAGATCAATTAGATGAAGAAAATTGAAGAATGAAAGTGTTTTTAGGTGTTTTTGGTCATTGGTGTATGGATTAGATATAAAGGATATGTAATTTTGTTTTCATGTAAATAAGTCATGAATGATTACTCATATTTTTGTAATTTTATGAGATATTTCATGCTAGTTGCCAAATGATGGTTCCCACATGTGTTAGGTGACTCACATGGGCTGCTAAGAGCTGATCATTGGAGTGTATATACCAATAGTACATACATCTAAAAGCTGTGTATTGTACGAGTACGAATACGGGTGCATACGAGTAGAATTGTTGATGAAACTGAACGAGGATGTAATTGTAAGCATTTTTGTTAAGTAGAAGTATTTTGATAAGTGTCTTGAAGTCTTTCAAAAGTGTATGAATACATATTAAAACACTACATGTATATACATTTTAACTGAGTCGTTAAGTCATCGTTAGTCGTTACATGTAAATGTTGTTTTGAAACCTTTAGGTTAATGATCTTGTTGAATGTTGTTAACCCATTGTTTATTATAACAAATGAGATGTTAAATTGTTATATTATCATGATATTATGATATATAATATATCTCAGTATGATGTATATACAGTTAAATGTCGTTACAACGATAATCGTTACATATATGTCTCATTTCGAAATCATTAAGTTAGTAGTCTTATTTTTACATATGTATTTCATTGTTAATACACTTAATAATATATTTACTTATCATTTAACATAATTAACCAAGTGTATCAATATCTTAATATGATTCATATGTACCTAGTAAGACGTTGTTATAACGATAATCGTTATATATATCGTTTTCGAGTTTCTTAAATTAATAGTCTCATTTTTATGTATATAACTCATTGTTAAAATACCTAATGAGATACATACTTATAATAAAAACATGTTAACTATATATATAACCATATATATGTCATCGTATAGTTTTTACAAGTTTTAACGTTCGTGAATCACCGGTCAACTTGGGTGGTCAATTGTCTATATGAAACATATTTCAATTAATCAAGTCTTAACAAGTTTGATTGCTTAACATGTTGGAAACATTTAATCATGTTAATATCAATCTCAATTAATATATATAAACATGGAAAAGTTCGGGTCACTACATATCTGGTTTTATGAGCTTCTCTAAGTACCATTTCTCTCATATCTCCAAATTTTGGTACCCAAATTCTTTCAGCCCTATACCGGGTTCCGTCTTCCCGAATATTAAGATGCTTCTCCGATACTTTGGGTATTTCATCCTTTAAATTTCCCTCTTTTAAAACTACTTGTTGCGCCTCCTTTATTTGAGTAGTAAGATTAGTGTGAATCATTATATTCATAGATTTTACTCGAATGGGTTCTCTGTCCTTTCTGCTCAAGGCGTCAGCTACCACATTTGCCTTCCCCGGGTGGTAACGAATCTCAAAGTCGTAATCCTTCAACAATTCAATCCACCTACGCTGCCTCATATTCAGTTGTTTCTGATTAAATATGTGTTGAAGACTTTTGTGGTCGGTATATATAATACTTTTGACCCCATATAAGTAGTGCCTCCAAGTCTTTAATGCAAAAACAACCGCGCCTAATTCCAAATCATGCGTTGTATAATTTTACTCGTGAATCTTCAATTGTCTAGACGCATAAGCAATCACCTTCGTCCGTTGCATTAATACACAACCGAGACCTTGCTTTGATGCGTCACAATAAATCACAAAATCATCATTCCCTTCAGGCAATGACAATATAGGTGCCGTAGTTAGCTTTTTCTTCAATAATTGAAACGCCTTCTCTTGTTCATCCTTCCATTCAAATTTCTTCCCTTTATGCGTTAATGCAGTCAAGGGTTTTGCTATTTTGGAGAAATCTTGGATGAATCTTCTGTAGTAACCAGCCAATCCTAAAAATTGACGTATATGCTTCGGAGTTTTTGGGGTTTCTCACTTTTCAACGGTTTCAATCTTTGCCGGATCCACCTGGATACCTTCTTTGTTCACTATGTGACCGAGGAATTGAACTTCTTCCAACCAAAATGCACACTTTGAAAACTTAGCGTACAGTTTTTCTTTACTCAATACTTCTAGCACTTTTCTCAAATGTTCTTCGTGCTCTTGATCATTCTTTGAGTAAATAAGTATGTCATCGATGAAAACAATGACAAACTTGTCAAGATATGGCCCACACACTCGGTTCATAAGGTCCATGAACACAGCTGGTGCGTTAGTTAAACCAAACGGCATGACCATAAACTCGTAATGACCGTAACGTGTTCTGAAAGCAGTCTTTGGAATATCATCTTCTTTCACCCGCATTTGATGATACCCGGAACGTAAGTCAATCTTTGAATAAACAGATGAGCCTTGTAGTTGATCAAATAAGTCGTCAATTCTCGGCAGTGGATAACGGTTTTTGATGGTAAGTTTGTTCAAGTCTCTGTAGTCAATACACAACCTAAATGTACCATCCTTCTTCTTGACAAACAAAACAGGAGCTCCCCATGGTGATGTGCTTGTTCGAATAAAACCACGTTCTAATAGTTCTTGCAGTTGGCTTTGCAGTTCTTTCATCTCGCTGGGTGCGAGTCTATAAGGAGCACGAGCTATTAGTGCAGCTCCTGGTACAAGATCTATTTGAAATTCAATAGATTGATGTGGAGGTAGTCCCGGTAATTCTTTCGGAAATACATCGGGAAATTCTTTTGCGACGGGAACATCATTGATGCTCTTTTCTTCAGTTTGTACTTTCTCGACGTGTGCTAGAACAGCATAGCAAATTTTTCTTATTAGTTTTTGTGCCTTCAAATTACTAATAAGATGTAGCTTCATGTTGCCCTTTTCTCCGTATACCATTAAGGGTTCTCCTTCTTCTCGTAGAATGCGAATTGCATTTTTATAACATACGATCTCCGCTTTCACCTTCTTCAGCCAGTCCATGCCAACTATTACATCAAAACTCCCTAACTCTACTGGTATCAAATCAATCTTAAATATTTCGCTACCCAGTTTAATATCTCGATTCCGGCATATATTATCTGCTGAAATTAATTTACCGTTTGCTAATTCGAGTAAAAATTTACTATCCAACGGCGTCAATGGACAACTTAATTTAGCACAAAAATCTCTACTCATATAGCTTCTATCTGCACCCGAATCAAATAAAACGTAAGCAGATTTATTGTCAATAAGAAACGTACCCGTAACAAGCTCCGGGTCTTCCTGTGCCTCTGCCGCATTAATATTGAAAACTCTTTCGTGGCCTTGTCCATTCGTGTTCTCCTGGTTAGGGCAATTTCTAATAATGTGGCCCGGTTTTCCACATTTATAACAAACTACATTGGCATAACTTGCTCTGACACTACTTGCTCCGCCATTACTCGTTCCGACACCATTTGTTCCTTTCGTTCTGTTAACTCCTGGTCCATAGACCTCACACTTCGCCGCGCTATGACCATTTCTTTTACACTTGTTGCAAAATTTGGTGCAGAACCCCGAGTGATACTTTTCACACCTTTGGCATAGCTGCTTCTGATTGTTGTTGTTGTTGCGGTTGTTATTGTTGTTGGGATGATTGTTGTAGTAGTTGTTGTTGTTGTTGTTGTTGTTGTTGGGCCATTTGTTGTAGTTGCGATTGATGTTGCGATTGTTGGGATAATTGTTGCGATTATTATTGTAATTGCTGTTGTTGTTGTATTGGTGATTCTTATCACCGTTTTCCTCCCACTTTTTTTTGACTTGCTTCACATTGGCCTCTTCAGCCGTCTGTTCTTTAATTCTTTTCTCAATCTGGTTCACTAGTTTGTGAGCCATTCTACATGCCTGTTGTATGGAGGCGGGCTCGTGTGAACTTATATCTTCTTGGATTCTTTCCGGTAATCCTTTCACAAACGCGTCGATCTTCTCTTCCTCATCTTCGAACGCTCCCGGACACAATAGGCACAATTCTGTGAATCGTCTTTCGTACGTGGTAATATCAAATCCTTGGGTTCGTAACCCTCTAAGTTCTGTCTTGAGCTTATTGACCTCAGTTCTGGGATGGTACTTCTTGTTCATCAAGTGCTTGAATGCTGACCACGGTAGTGCGTACGCATCATCTTGTCCCACTTGCTCTAGATAGGTATTCCACCATGTTAACGCAGAATCTGTAAAGGTATGCGTAGCGTACTTCACTTTGTCCTCTTCAGTACACTTACTTATGGCAAACACCGATTCGACCTTCTCGGTCCACCGTTTCAATCCGATCGGTCCTTCGGTTCCATCAAATTCCAAAGGTTTGCAGGCAGTGAATTCTTTGTAGGTGCATCCTACACGATTTCCTGTACTGCTAGATCCAAGGTTATTATTGGTATGTAGCGCAGCCTGTACTGCGGCTATGTTTGAAGCTAGAAAAGTAAGGAATTCCTCTTCATTCATATTCACGGTGTGTCGAGTAGTCGGTGCCATTTCTTTCAAAATAGTCAAATGGAACAAGTTAATCATACAGAATATTAAGAGTAGTTAATCGTATTTCGTAGCATAATATGAACTCATTTATAAAAGCTTTTTCTTCATATTAGCGTTTTATAAGTTTAAATTCGGGTAGTACCTACCCGTTAAGTTCATACTTAGTAGCTAATATACAATTCAACTACTATAATTCTATATGAAAAACTGATTATAATAATATTTTGCGTTCAAACTTTTATACAATATTTTACAAACTTACAATACCGCTTATTTTACATAAAGCATGAAATATAGTACATAATAACTTTGATACAAGATAGTTGTGAAGATAATTCTAGCTAGTACACAAGTCATTCAGCAAAGGCAATAAAGACATGTAATTCATACGTCCAAAAACAAGTCATGCATTCTGGTTTTACTAGGACTACTTCCCATCCTTGGTCTTGTGGAACATAACCGTTATGGCCGTTGATAAGACAGCGTGATGTAACGTCGTCAAAGGGACGAGGGTTACGTAATGACCAACAGTCTCGTAATAACCTAAAAACCTCATTTCTTACCCCAATTACCGACTCCATCACTTGTGGGAACGTTTTGTTTAATAGTTGTAGCCCGATGTTCTTTTTCTCACTTTGGTGAGAAGCGAACATTACTAACCCGTAAGCATAGCATGCTTATTTATGTTGCATGTTAGCCACTTTTTCTAAATCATGAAGTCCTATATTCGGATACATTGAGTCAAAATAATTTCTTAACCCGTTGCGTAAAATAGCATTTGGGTTCCCCGCAATATATGCGTCAAAGTAAACACATCGTAACTTATGGGTTTCTCAATGTGATGTAGTGACCCGAACTTTTCCATATTTATATATATTAATTGAGATTTAAATTTACATGATTAAATGTTTCCAACATGTTAAGCAATTAAACTTGTTAAGACTTGATTAATTGAAATAGGTTTCATATAGACAATTGACCACCCAAGTTGACCGGTGATTCACGAACGTTAAAACTTGTAAAAACTATACGATGACATATATATGGTTATATATATATTTAACATGATTTTATTATAAGTATGTATCTCATTAGGTATTTTAACAATGAGTTATATACATAAAAATGAGACTATTAATTTAAGAAACTCGAAAACGATATATATAACGATTATCGTTATAACAACGTCTTACTAGGTACATATGAATCATATTAAGATATTGATACACTTGGTTAATTATGTTAAATGATAAGTAAATATATTATTAAGTGTATTAACAATGAAATACATATGTAAAAATAAGACTACTAACTTAATGATTTCGAAACGAGACATATATGTAACGATTATCGTTGTAACGACATTTAACTGTATATACATCATACTAAGATATATTATATATCATAATATCATGATAATATAAAAATTTAACATCTCATTTGTTATAATAAACAATGGGTTAACAACATTCAACAAGATCGTTAACCTAAAGGTTTCAAAACAACATTTACATGTAACGACTAACGATGACTTAACGACTCAGTTAAAATGTATATACATGTAGTGTTTTAATATGTATTCATATACTTTTGAAAGACTTCAATACACTTATCAAAATACTTCTACTTAACAAAAATGCTTACAATTACATCCTCGTTCAGTTTCATCAACAATTCTACTCGTATGCACCCGTATTCGTACTCGTACAATACACAGCTTTTAGATGTATGTACTATTTATATATACACTCCAATGATCAGCTCTTAGCAGCCCATGTGAGTCACCTAACACATGTGGGAACCATCATTTGGCAACTAGCATGAAATATCTCATAAAATTACAAAAATATGAGTAATCATTCATAACTTATTTACATGAAAACAAAATTGCATATCCTTTATATCTAATCCATACACCAACGACCAAAAACACCTACAAAAACTTTCATTCTTCAATTTTCTTCATCTAATTGATCTCTCTCAAGTTCTATCTTCAAGTTCTAAGTGTTCTTCATAAATTCTACAAGTTCTAGTTACATAAAATCAAGAATACTTTCAAGTTTGCTAGCTCACTTCCAATCTTGTAAGGTGATCATCCAACCTCAAGAAATCTTTGTTTCTTACAGTAGGTTATCATTCTAATACAAGGTAATAATCATATTCAAACTTTGGTTCAATTTCTATAACTATAACAATCTTATTTCAAGTGATGATCTTACTTGAACTTGTTTTCGTGTCATGATTCTGCTTCAAGAACTTCGAGCCATCCAAGGATCCGTTGAAGCTAGATCCATTTTTATCTTTTCCAGTAGGTTTATCCAAGGAACTTAAGGTAGTAATGATGTTCATAACATCATTCAATTCATACATATAAAGCTATCTTATTCGAAGGTTTAAACTTGTAATCACTAGAACATAGTTTAGTTACTTCTAAACTTGTTCACAAACAAAAGTTAATCCTTCTAACTTGACTTTTAAAATCAACTAAACACATGTTCTATATCTATATGATATGCTAACTTAATGATTTAAAACCTGGAAACACGAAAAACACCGTAAAACCGGATTTACGCCGTCGTAGTAACACCGCGGGCTGTTTTGGGTTAGTTAATTAAAAACTATGATAAACTTTGATTTAAAAGTTGTTATTCTGAGAAAATGATTTTTATTATGAACATGAAACTATATTCAAAAATTATGGTTAAACTCAAAGTGGAAGTATGTTTTCTAAAATGGTCATCTAGACGTCGTTCTTTCGACTGAAATGACTACCTTTACAAAAACGACTTGTAACTTATTTTTCTGACTATAAACCTATACTTTTTCTGTTTATATTCATAAAATAGAGTTCAATATGAAACCATAGCAATTTGATTCACTCAAAACGGATTTAAAATGAAGAAGTTATGGGTAAAACAAGATTGGATAATTTTTCTCATTTTAGCTACGTGAAAATTGGTAACAAATCTATTCCAACCATAACTTAATCAACTTGTATTGTATATTATGTAATCTTGAGATACCATAGACACGTATACAATGTTTCGACCTATCATGTCGACACATCTATATATATTTCGGAACAACCATAGACACTCTATATGTGAATGTTGGAGTTAGATATACAGGGTTGAGGTTGATTCCAAAATATATATAGTTTGAGTTGTGATCAATACTGAGATACGTATACACTGGGTCGTGGATTGATTTAAGATAATATTTATCGATTTATTTCTGTACATCTAACTGTGGACAACTAGTTGTAGGTTACTAACGAGGACAGCTGACTTAATAAACTTAAAACATCAAAATATATTAAAAGTGTTGTAAATATATTTTGAACATACTTTGATATATATGTATATATTGTTATAGGTTCGTGAATCAACCAGTGGCCAAGTCTTACTTCCCGACGAAGTAAAAATCTGTGAAAGTGAGTTATAGTCCCACTTTTAAAATCTAATATTTTTGGGATGAGAATACATGCAGGTTTTATAAATGATTTACAAAATAGACACAAGTACGTGAAACTACATTCTATGGTTGAATTATCGAAATCGAATATGTCCCTTTTTATTAAGTCTGGTAATCTAAGAATTAGGGAACAGACACCCTACTTGACACGAATCCTAAAGATAGATCTATCGGGCCCAACAAGCCCCATCCAAAGTACCGGATGCTTTAGTACTTCGAAATTTATATCATATCCGAAGGGTGTCCCGGAATGATGGGGATATTCTTATATATGCATCTTGTTAATGTCGGTTACCAGGTGTTCACCATATGAATGATTTTTATCTCTATGTATGGGATGTGTATTGAAATATGAAATCTTGTGGTCTATTATTATGATTTGATATATATAGGTTAAACCTATAACTCACCAACATTTTTGTTGACGTTTTAAGCATGTTTATTCTCAGGTGATTATTAAGAGCTTCCGCTGTCGCATACTTAAATAAGGACGAGATTTGGAGTCCATGCTTGTATGATATTGTGTAAAAACTGCATTCAAGAAACTTATTTTGTTGTAACATATTTGTATTGTAAACCATTATGTAATGGTCGTGTGTAAACAGGATATTTTAGATTATCATTATTTGATAATCTACGTAAAGCTTTTTAAACCTTTATTGATGAAATAAAGGTTATGGTTTGTTTTAAAATGAATGCAGTCTTTGAAAAACGTCTCATATAGAGGTCAAAACCTCGCAACGAAATCAATTAATATGGAACGTTTTTAATCAATAAGAACGGGACATTTCAGTTGGTATCCGAGCGTTGGTCTTAGAGAACCAGAATTTTGCATTAGTGTGTCTTATCGAGTTTGTTAGGATGCATTAGTGAGTCTGGACTTCGACCGTGTTTACTTGAAAAATGATTGCTTAACAAATTTTGTTGGAAACTATATATTTTTAACATGTGAATATTATGTGATATATTAATCTCTTAACGCGTTTGATATTATGTGATAGATGTCTACCTCTAGAACAAGTCCCATTGACTCACCTAATAATAATGAAGAGTCAAATGTAAATTGGAATGATTCGTGGACTGATTCACAAGTTCCCGAAGAGGAACCGGAAGAAGAGTCGGAACCGGAAGAAGAATCGGAACCGGAAGAAGAATCAGAACCGGATGAAGAAATAGAACCGGTGGGGGAAATAATAAAACGGTTAAGTAAAAGCAAATCCTCAACCAACCGACCAAGGTTAATTATGGTCAATGGTGTTTCCGCCAAGGAAGCAAAATATTGGGAGGATTACCAATTCTCCGATGAATCGGATTCCGACGAGAATTCCGATGATGTTATAGAAATCACCCCAACTGAATTTAAAAAGGCAAAAGAAAATAATAAGGGAAAGGGCATAAAAATAGAGAAATCTAATTCCAACCCCGATGAACTTTATATGTATCGTCAACCCCCGAAGTCCTTAAGTTGTAACAATGACCCGGGAACCTCTAAACCACCAGGTTTTTCTAAACCAATGTGGAAAATTACGGCTCGTATTAGGGGAACATCATATATCCCTAGAAACCTAGCAAAACAAACCAAAACCGAAGAAGAAGAAACGAGCGAGTCGGAATAAGATAGTTGTATTCGTGTGGTGTAATATATGTAATATAGTGTGCTTATGCTTTATGATATATGTAAAAATTGCTTGTATTAATAAGTATTTTTTTTATGAATCTAACTCTTGTCTATTTTACAGTTTAAAAACACAAAATGGATAGACAACCCAATATTTTAAGAGACCTACCCGGAGACATGATTGATGAAATCTTGTCTAGAGTCGGTCAGAATTCCTCGGCACGACTATTTAAGGTGAGATCAGTTTGTAAGACATTCGAAGAACGTTCCAAGAATGTCTTGGTTTATAAGAGACTTTCGTTTGAAAGATGGGGGATATCACATTGGGAAACCCATAAGTTACGATGTGTTTACTTTGATGCATATATTGCGGGGAACCCAAATGCTATTTTACGCAACGGGTTAAGAAATTATTTTGACTCAATATATCCGAATATTGGACTTCGTGATTTAGAAAAAGCGGCTAACATGCAACATAAAGAAGCATGTTATGCTTACGGATTAGTAATGTTCGCTTCTCACCAAAGTGAGAACAAGAACATCGGGCTACAACTATTAAACAAAACGTTTCCACAAGTGACGGAGTCGGTAATTGGGGTAAGAAATGAGGTTTTTAGATTGTTACGGGACTGTTGGACATTACGTAACCCTCGTCCCTTTGACGACGTTACAACACGCTGTCTTATCAACGGCCATAACGGTTATGTTCCACAAGACCAAGGATGGGAAGTAATCCTAGTAAAACCAGAATGCATGACTTGTTTCTGGACGTATGAATTACGTGTCTTTATTGCCTTTGCTGAACGACTTGTGTACTAGCTAGAATTATCTTCACAACTATCTTGTATCAAAGTTATTGTGTGCTATATTTCATGCTTTATGTAAAATAAGCGGTATTGTAAGTTTGTAAAATATTGTATAAAAGTTTGAACGCGAAATATTATTATAATCAGTTTTTCATATAGAATTGTAGTAGTTGAATTGTATATTAGCTATTAAGTATGAACTTAACGGGTAGGTACTACCCGAATTTAAACTTATAAAACGCTAATATGAAGAAAAAGCTTTTATAAATGAGTTCATATTATGCTACGAAATACTATTAACTACTCTTAATATTCTGTATGATTAACTTGTTCCATTTGACTATTTTGAAGGAAATGGCACCGACTACTCGACACACCGTGAATATGAATGAAGAGGAATTCCGTACTTTTCTAGCTTCAAACATAGCCGCAGTACAGGCTGCGCTACATACCAACAATAACCTTGGATCTAGCAGTACAGGAAATCGTGTAGGATGCACCTACAAAGAATTCACTGCCTGCAAACCTTTGGAATTTGATGGAACCGAAGGACCGATCGGATTGAAACGGTGGACCGAGAAGGTCGAATCGGTGTTTGCCATAAGTAAGTGTACTGAAGAGGACAAAGTGAAGTACGCTACGCATACCTTCACAGGTTCTGCGTTAACATGGTGGAATACCTATCTAGAGCAAGTGGGACAAGACGATGCGTACGCACTACCGTGGTCAGCATTCAAGCACTTGATGAACGAGAAGTACCGTCCCAGAACCGAGGTCAATAAGCTCAAGACAGAACTTAGAGGGTTACGAACCCAAGGATTTGATATTACCACGTACGAAAGATGATTCACAGAATTGTGCCTATTGTGTCCGGGAGCATTCGAAGATGAGGAAGAGAAGATCGACGCGTTTGTGAAAGGATTACCGGAAAGAATCCAAGAAGATATAAGTTCACACGAGCCTGCCTCCATACAACAGGCATGTAGAATGGCTCACAAACTAGTGAACCAGATTGAAGAAAGAATTAAAGAACAGACTGCTGAAGAGGCCAATGTGAAGCAAGTCAAAAGAAAGTGGGAGGAAAACGGTGATAAGAATCACCAATACAACAACAACAGCAATTACAACAATAATCGCAACAATTAACCCAACAATCGCAACATCAATCGCAACTACAACAAACGGCCCAACAACAACAACAACAACAACAGCAACTACAACAATCATCCCAACAACAATAATAACCGCAACAACAACAACAACAACAATCAGAAGCAGCTATGCCAAAGGTGTGAAAAGAATCACTCGGGGTTCTGCACCAAATTTTGCAACAAGTGTAAAAGAAATGGTCATAGCGCGGCGAAGTGTGAGGTCTACGGACCAGGGGTTAATAGAACGAAAGGAACAAATGGTGTCGGAACGAGTAATGGCGGAGCAAGTAGTGTCAGAGCAAGTTATGCCAATGTAGTTTGTTATAAATGTGGAAAACCGGGCCACATTATTAGAAATTGCCCGAACCAGGAGAACACGAATGGACAAGGTCGCGGAAGAGTTTTCAATATTAATGCGGCAGAGGCACAAGAAGACCCGGAGCTTGTTACGGGTACGTTTCTTATTGACAATAAATCTGCTTACGTTTTATTTGATTCGGGTGCGGATAGAAGCTATATGAGTAGAGATTTTTGTGCTAAATTAAGTTGTCCATTGACGCCTTTGGATAGTAAATTTTTACTTGAATTAGCAAATGGTAAATTAATTTCAGCAGATAATATATGTCGGAATCGAGAAATTAAACTGGTTAGCGAAACATTTAAGATTGATTTGATACCAGTAGAGTTAGGGAGTTTTGATGTGATAATCGGTATGGACTGGTTGAAAGAAGTGAAAGCAGAGATCGTTTGTTACAAAAATGTAATTCGCATTATACGAGAAAAAGGAAAACCCTTAATGGTGTACGGAGAAAAGGGCAACACGAAGCTACATCTTATTAGTAATTTGAAGGCACAAAAACTAATAAGAAAAGGTTGCTATGTTGTTCTAGCACACGTCGAGAAAGTACAAACTGAAGAAAAGAGCATCAATGATGTTCCCATTGCAAAAGAATTTCCCGATGTATTTCTGAAAGAATTACCGGGATTACCCCCACATCGATCCGTTGAATTTCAAATAGATCTTGTACCAGGAGCTGCACCAATAGCTCGTGCTCCTTACAGACTCGCACCCAGCGAGATGAAAGAGCTACAAAGCCAATTACAAGAACTTTTAGAGCGTGGTTTCATTCGACCAAGCACATCACCGTGGGGAGCTCCTGTTTTGTTTGTCAAGAAGAAAGATGGTACATTCAGGTTGTGTATCGACTACCGAGAGTTGAACAAACTTACCATCAAGAACCGCTACCCACTACCGAGAATCGACGACTTATTTGATCAATTACAAGGCTCGTCTGTTTATTCAAAGATTGACTTACGTTCTGGGTATCATCAAATGCGGGTGAAAGAAGATGATATTCCAAAGACTGCTTTCAGAACACGTTACGGTCATTACGAGTTTATGGTCATGCCATTTGGTTTAACTAATGCACCAGCTGTGTTCATGGACCTTATGAACCGAGTGTGTGGACCATACCTTGACAAGTTTGTCATTGTTTTCATTGATGACATACTTATTTACTCAAAGAATGACCAAGAACACGGTGAACATTTGAGAAAGGTGTTAGAAGTATTGAGGAAGAAAGAATTGTACGCTAAGTTTTCAAAGTGTGCATTTTGGTTGGAAGAAGTTCAATTCCTCGGTCACATAGTGAACAAAGAAGGTATTAAGGTGGATCCGGCAAAGATAGAAACTGTTGAAAAGTGGGAAACCCCGAAAACTCCGAAACACATACGCCAGTTTTTAGGACTAGCTGGTTACTACAGAAGGTTCATCCAAGACTTTTCCAGAATAGCAAAACCCTTGACTGCATTAACGCATAAAGGGAAGAAATTTGAATGGAATGATGAACAAGAGAAAGCGTTTCAGTTATTGAAGAAAAAGCTAACTACGGCACCTATATTGTCATTGCCTGAAGGGAATGATGATTTTGTGATTTATTGTGATACATCAAAGCAAGGTCTCGGTTGTGTATTAATGCAACGAACGAAGGTGATTGCTTATGCGTCTAGACAATTGAAGATTCACGAACAAAATTATACGACGCATGATTTGGAATTAGGCGCGGTTGTTTTTGCATTAAAGACTTGGAGGCACTACTTATATGGGGTCAAAAGTATTATATATACCGACCACAAAAGTTTTCAACACATATTTAATCAGAAACAACTGAATATGAGGCAGCGTAGGTGGATTGAATTATTGAATGATTACGACTTTGAGATTCGTTACCACCCGGGGAAGGCAAATGTGGTAGCCGATGCCTTGAGCAGGAAGGACAGAGAACCCATTCGAGTAAAATCTATGAATATAATGATTCATAATAACCTTACTACTCAAATAAAGGAGGCGCAACAAGGAGTTTTAAAAGAGGGAAATTTAAAGGATGAAATAACCAAAGGATCGGAGAAACATCTTAATATTCGGGAAGACGGAACCCGGTATAGGGCTGAAAGGATTTGGGTACCAAAATTTAGAGATATGAGAGAAATGGTACTTAGAGAAGCTCATAAAACCAGATACTCAATACATCCTGGAACGGGGAAGATGTACAAGGATCTCAAGAAACATTTTTGGTGGCCGGGTATGAAAGCCGATGTTGCTAAATACGTAGGAGAATGTTTGACGTGTTCTAAGGTCAAAGCTGAGCATCAGAAACCATCAGGTCTACTTCAACAACCCGAAATCCCGGAATGGAAATGGGAAAACATTACCATGGATTTCATCACTAAATTGCCAAGGACTGCAAGTGGTTTTGATACTATTTGGGTAATAGTTGATCGTCTCACCAAATCAGCACACTTCCTGCCAATAAGAGAAGATGACAAGATGGGGAAGTTAGCACGACTGTATTTGAAGGAAGTCGTCTCCAGACATGGAATACCAATCTCTATTATCTCTGATAGGGATGGCAGATTTATTTCAAGATTCTGGCAGACATTACAGCAAGCATTAGGAACTCGTCTAGACATGAGTACTGCCTATCATCCACAAACTGATGGACAGAGCGAAAGGACAATACAAACGCTTGAAGACATGCTACGAGCATGTGTTATTGATTTCGGAAACAGTTGGGATCGACATCTACCGTTAGCAGAATTTTCCTACAACAACAGCTACCATTCAAGCATTGAGATGGTGCAGTTTGAAGCACTTTATGGTAGAAAGTGCAGGTCTCCGATTTGTTGGAGTGAAGTGGGGGATAGACAGATTACGGGTCCGGAGATTATACAAGAAACTACCGAGAAGATCATCCAAATTCAACAACGGTTGAAAACCGCCCAAAGTCGACAAAAGAGCTACGCTGACATTAAAAGAAAAGATATAGAATTTGAAATTGGAGAGATGGTCATGCTTAAAGTTGCACCTTGGAAAGGCGTTGTTCGATTTGGTAAACGAGGGAAATTAAATCCAAGGTATATTGGACCATTCAAGATTATTGATCGTGTCGGACCAGTAGCTTACCGACTTGAGTTACCTCAACAACTCGCGGCTATACATAACACTTTCCACGTCTCGAATTTGAAGAAATGTTTTTCTAAAGAAGATCTCACTATTCCGTTAGATGAAATCCAAATCAACGAAAAACTTCAATTCATCGAAGAACCCGTCGAAATAATGGATCGTGAGGTTAAAAGACTTAAGCAAAACAAGATACCAATTGTTAAGGTTCGATGGAATGCTCGTAGAGGACCCGAGTTCACCTGGGAGCATGAAGATCAGATGAAGAAGAAATACCCGCATCTATTTCCAGAAGATTCGTCAACACCTTCAACAGCTTAAAATTTCGGGACGAAATTTATTTAACGGGTAGGTACTGTAGTGACCCGAACTTTTCCATGTTTATATATATTAATTGAGATTTATATTTACATGATTAAATGTTTCCAACATGTTAAACAATCAAACTTGTTAAGACTTGATTAATTGAAATAGGTTTCATATAGACAATTGACCACCCAAGTTGACCGGTGGTTCACGAACGTTAAATGAGACTATTAATTTAAGAAACTCGAAAACGATATATATAACGATTATCGTTATAACAACGTCTTACTAGGTACATATGAATCATATTAAGATATTGATACACTTGGTTAATTATGTTAAATGATAAGTAAATATATTATTAAGTGTATTAACAATGAAATACATATGTAAAAATAAGACTACTAACTTAATGATTTCGAAACGAGACATATATGTAACGATTATCGTTGTAACGACATTTAACTGTATATACATCATACTAAGATATATTATATATCATAATATCATGATAATATAAAAATTTAACATCTCATTTGTTATAATAAACAATGGGTTAACAACATTCAACAAGATCGTTAACCTAAAGGTTTCAAAACAACATTTACATGTAACGACTAACGATGACTTAACGACTCAGTTAAAATGTATATACATGTAGTGTTTTAATATGTATTCATATACTTTTGAAAGACTTCAATACACTTATCAAAATACTTCTACTTAACAAAAATGCTTACAATTACATCCTCGTTCAGTTTCATCAACAATTCTACTCGTATGCACCCGTATTCGTACTCGTACAATACACAGCTTTTAGATGTATGTACTATTGGTATATACACTCCAATGATTAGCTCTTAGCAGCCCATGTGAGTCACCTAACACATGTGGGAACCATCATTTGGCAACTAGCATGAAATATCTCATAAAATTACAATAATATGAGTAATCATTCATGACTTATTTACATGAAAACAAAATTACATATCCTTTATATCTAATCCATACACCAACGACCAAAAACACCTACAAAAACTTTCATTCTTCAATTTTCTTCATCTAATTGATCTCTCTCAAGTTCTATCTTCAAGTTCTAAGTGTTCTTCATAAATTCTACAAGTTCTAGTTACATAAAATCAAGAATACTTTCAAGTTTGCTAGCTCACTTCAAATCTTGTAAGGTGATCATCCAACCTCAAGAAATCTTTGTTTCTTACAGTAGGTTATCATTCTAATACAAGGTAATAATCATATTCAAACTTTGGTTCAATTTCTATAACTATAACAATCTTATTTCAAGTGATGATCTTACTTGAACTTGTTTTCGTGTCATGATTCTGCTTCAAGAACTTCGAGCCATCCAAGGATCCGTTGAAGCTAGATCTATTTTTATATTTTCCAGTAGGTTTATCCAAGGAACTTAAGGTAGTAATGATGTTCATAACATCATTCGATTCATACATATAAAGCTATCTTATTCGAAGGTTAAAACTTGTATTCACTAGAACATAGTTTAGTTACTTCTAAACTTGTTCACAAACAAAAGTTAATCCTTCTAACTTGACTTTTAAAATCAACTAAACACATGTTCTATATCTATATGATATGCTAACTTAATGATTTAAAACCTGGAAACACGAAAAACACCGTAAAACCGGATTTACGCCGTCGTAGTAACACCGCGGGCAGTTTTGGGTTAGTTAATTAAAAACTATGATAAACTTTGATTTAAAAGTTGTTATTCTGAGAAAATGATTTTTATTATGAACATGAAACTATATCCAAAAATTATGGTTAAACTCAAAGTGGAAGTATGTTTTCTAAAATGGTCATCTAGACGTCGTTCTTTCGACTGAAATGACTACCTTTACAAAAACGACTTGTAACTTATTTTTCCGACTATAAACCTATACTTTTTCTGTTTAGATTCATAAAATAGAGTTCAATATGAAACCATAGCAATTTGATTCACTCAAAACGGATTTAAAATGAAGAAGTTATGGGTAAAACAAGATTGGATAATTTTTCTCATTTTAGCTACGTGAAAATTGGTAACAAATCTATTCCAACCATAACTTAATCAACTTGTATTGTATATTATGTAATCTTGAGATACCATAGACACGTATACAATGTGTCGACCTATCATGTCGACACATCTATATATATTTCGGAACAACCATAGACACTCTATATGTGAATGTTGGAGTTAGCTATACAGGGTTGAGGTTGATTCCAAAATATATATAGTTTGAGTTGTGATCAATACTGAGATACGTATACACTGGGTCGTGGATTGATTTAAGATAATATTTATCGATTTATTTCTGTACATCTAACTGTGGACAACTAGTTGTAGGTTACTAACGAGGACAGCTGACTTAATAAACTTAAAACATCAAAATATATTAAAAGTGTTGTAAATATATTTTGAACATACTTTGATATATATGTATATATTGTTATAGGTTCGTGAATCAACCAGTGGCCAAGTCTTACTTCCCGACGAAGTAAAAATCTGTGAAAGTGAGTTATAGTCCCACTTTTAAAATCTAATATTTTTGGGATGAGAATACATGCAGGTTTTATAAATGATTTACAAAATAGACACAAGTACGTGAAACTACATTCTATGGTTGAATTATCGAAATCGAATATGCCCCTTTTTATTAAGTCTGGTAATCTAAGAATTAGGGAACAGACACCCTACTTGATGCGAATCCTAAAGATAGATCTATCGGGCCCAACAAGCCCCATCCAAAGTACCGGATGCTTTAGTACTTCGAAATTTATATCATATCCGAAGAGTGTCCCGGAATAATGGGGATATTCTTATATATGCATCTTGTTAATGTCGGTTACCAGGTGTTCACCATATGAATGATTTTTATCTCTATGTATGGGATGTGTATTGAAATATGAAATCTTGTGGTCTATTATTATGATTTGATATATATAGGTTAAACCTATAACTCACCAACATTTTTGTTGACGTTTTAAGCATGTTTATTCTCAGGTGATTATTAAGAGCTTCCGCTGTCGCATACTTAAATAAGGACGAGATTTGGAGTCCATGCTTGTATGATATTGTGTAAAAACTACATTCAAGAAACTTATTTTGTTGTAACATATTTGTATTGTAAACCATTATGTAATGGTCGTGTGTAAACAGGATATTTTAGATTATCATTATTTGATAATCTACGTAAAGCTTTTTAAACCTTTATTGATGAAATAAAGGTTATGGTTTGTTTTAAAATGAATGCAGTCTTTGAAAAACATCTCATATAGAGGTCAAAACCTCGCAACGAAATCAATTAATATGGAACGTTTTTAATCAATAAGAACGGGACATTTCATGTGATATCCCCCATCTTTCAAACGAAAGTCTCTTATAAACCAAGAAATTCTTGGAACGTTCTTCGAATGTCTTACAAACTGATTTCGCGGTAAATAGTTGTGCCGAAGAATTCTGACCGACTCTAGACAAGATTTCATCAATCATGTCTCCGTGTAGGTCTCTTAAAATATTGGGTTGTCTATCCATTTTGTGTTTTTATACTGTAAAATAGACAAGAGTTAGATTCATAAAAAAAAAAAATTACTTATTAATACAAGCAATTTTTACATATATCATAAAGCATAAGCACACTATATTACATATATTACACCACACGAATACAACTATCTTATTTCGACTCGCTCATTTCTTCTTCTTCGGTTTTGGTTCGTTTTGCCAAGTTTCTAGGGATATATGATGTTCCCCTAATACGAGCTGTCGTTTTCCACAACGGTTTAGAAAAACCTGGTGGTTTAGAGGTTCCCGGGTCATTGTTACAACTTAAGGGCTTCGGGGGTTGACGATACATATAAAGTTCATCGGGGTTGGAATTAGATTTCTCTATTTTTATGCCCTTTCCCTTATTATTTTCTTTTGCCTTTTTAAATTCAGTTGGGGTAATTTCTATAACATCATCGGAATTCTCGTCGGAATCCGATTCATCGGAGAATTGGTAATCCTCCCAATATTTTGCTTCCTTGGCGGAAACACCATTGACCATAATTAACCTTGGTCGGTTGGTTGAGGATTTTCTTTTACTTAACCGTTTTATTATTTCCCCCACCGGTTCTATTTCCTCCTCCGTTTCCTCCTCTTCCGGTTCTGATTCTTCTTCCGGTTCTGATTCTTCTTTCGGTTCTTCTTCGGGAACTTGTGAATCAGTCCAATATATATTTGACTCTTCGTTATTATTAGGTGAGTCAATGGGATTTGTGCTAGAGGTAGACATCTATCACACAATATCAAACATGTTAAGAGATTAATATATCACATAATATATACATGTTAATAATATATAGTTTCCAATAAAAATGTTAAGCAATTATTTTTAAAGAAAACACGGTCGAAGTCCAGACTCACTAATGCATCCTAACAAACTCGATAAGACACATTAATGCAAATTTCTGGTTCTCTAAGACCAACGCTTGGATACCAACTGAAATGTCCCGTTCTTATTGATAATGATAATCTAAAATAATGATAATCTAAAATATCTTGTTTACCCACGACCATTACATAATGGTTTACAATACAAATATGTTACATCGAAATCAGTTTCTTGAATGCAGTTTTTATACAATATCATACAAACATGGACTCCAAATCTTGTCCTTATTTTAGTATGCAACAGCGGAAGCTCTTAGTATTCACCTGATAATAAATATGCTTTAAACGTCAACAAAAATGTTGGTGAGTTATAGGTTTAACCTATATATATCAAATCGTAATAATAGACCACAAGATTTCATATTTCAATATACATCCCATACATAGAGATAAAAATCATTCATATGGTGAACACCTGGTAACCGACATTAACAAGATGCATATATAAGAATATCCCCATCATTCCGGGACACCCTTCGGATATGATATAAATTTCGAAGTACTAAAGCATCCGGTACTTTGGATGGGGTTTGTTAGGCCCAATAGATCTATCTTTAGGATTCGCGTCAATTAGGGTGTCTGTTCCCTAATTCTTAGATTACCAGACTTAATAAAAAGGGGCATATTCGATTTCGATAATTCAACCATAGAATGTAGTTTTACGTACTTGTGTCTATTTTGTAAATTATTTATAAAACCTGCATGTATTCTCATCCCAAAAATATTAGATTTTAAAAGTGGGACTATAACTCACTTTCACAGATTTTTACTTCGTCGGGAAGTAAGACTTGGCCACTGGTTGATTCAAGAACCTATAACAATATATACATATATATCAAAGTATGTTTAAAATATATTTACAACACTTTTAATATATTTTGATGTTTTAAGTTTATTAAGTCAGCTGTCCTCGTTAGTAACCTACAACTAGTTGTCCACAGTTAGATGTACAGAAATAAATCGATAAATATTATCTTGAATCAATCCACTACCCAGTGTATACGTATCTCAGTATTGATCACAACTCAAACTATATATATTTTGGAATCAACCTCAACCCTGTATAGCTAACTCCAACATTCACATATAGAGTGTCTATGGTTGTTCCGAAATATATATAGATGTGTCGACATGATAGGTCGAAACATTGTATACGTGTCTATGGTATCTCAAGATTACATAATATACAATACAAGTTGATTAAGTTATGGTTGGAATAGATTTGTTACCAATTTTCACGTAGCTAAAATGAGAAAAATTATCCAATCTTGTTTTACCCATAACTTCTTCATTTTAAATCCGTTTTGAGTGAATCAAATTGCTATGGTTTCATATTGAACTCTATTTTATGAATCTAAACATAAAAAGTATAGGTTTATAGTCGGAAAAATAAGTTACAAGTCATTTTTGTAAAGGTAGTCATTTCAGTCGAAAGAACGACGTCTAGATGACCATTTTAGAAAACATACTTCCACTTTGAGTTTAACCATAATTTTTGGATATAGTTTCATGTTCATAATAAAAATCATTTTCCCAGAATAACAACTTTTAAATCAAAGTTTATCATAGTTTTTAATTAACTAACCCAAAACAGCCCGCGGTGTTACTACGACGGAGTAAATCCGGTTTTACGGTGTTTTTCGTGTTTCCAGGTTTTAAATCATTAAGTTAGCATATCATATAGATATAGAACATGTGGTTAGTTGATTTTAAAAGTCAAGTTAGAAGGATTAACTTTTATTTACGAACAAGTTTAGAATTAACTAAACTATGTTCTAGTGATTACAAGTTTAAACCTTCGAATAAGATAGCTTTATATGTATGAATCGAATGATGTTATGAACATCATTACTACCTCAAGTTCCTTGGATAAATCTACTGGAAATGAGAAAAATAGATCTAGCTTCAAAGGATCCTTGGATGGCTTGAAATTTCTTGAAGCAGAATCATGACACGAAAACAATTTCAAGTAAGATTTCCACTCGAAATAAGATTGTTATAGTTATAAAAATTGAATTAAAGTTTGAATATGATTATTACCTTGTATTATAAAGATAACCTACTGTAAGTAACAAAGGTTTCTTGATCTTGGATGATTACTTGGAATGGATTTAGAAAACTTGGAAGTAAACTTGCAATCTTGGAAGTATTCTTGATTTTATGAAACTAGAACTTTTGGAATTTATGAAGAACACTTAGAACTTGAAGATAGAACTTGAGAGAGATCAATTAGATGAAGAAAATTGAAGAATGAAACTGTTTGTAGGTGTTTTTGGTCGTTGGTGTATGGATTAGATATAAAGGATATGTAATTTTGTTTTCATGTAAATAAGTCATGAATGATTACTCATATTTTTGTAATTTTATGAGATATTTCATGCTAGTTGCCAAATGATGGTTCCCACATATGTTAGGTGAATCACATGGGCTGCTAAGAGCTGATCATTGGAGTGTATATACCAATAGTACATACATCTAAAAGCTGTGTATTGTACGAGTATGAATACGGGTGCATATGAGTAGAATTGTTGATGAAACTGAACGAGGATGTAATTGTAAAAATATTTGTTAAGTAGAAGTATTTTGATAAGTGTCTTGAAGTCTTTCAAAAGTGTATGAATACATATTAAAACACTATATGTATATACATTTTAACTGAGTCGTTAAGTCATCGTTAGTCGTTACATGTAAACGTTGTTTTGAAACCTTTAGGTTAACGATCTTGTTGAATGTTGTTAACCCATTGTTTATTATAACAAATTAGATGTTAAATTGTTATATTATTATGATATTATGATATATAATATATCTTAGTATGATATATATACAGTTAAATGTCATTACAACGATAATCGTTACATATATGTCTCGTTTCGAAATCATTAAGTTAGTAGTCTTATTTTTACATATGTATTTCATTGTTAATACACTTAATAATATATTTACTTATCATTTAACATAATTAACCAAGTGTATCAATATCTTAATATGATTCATATGTACCTAGTAAGACGTTGTTATAACGATAATCGTTATATATATCGTTTTCGAGTTTCTTAAATTAATAGTCTCATTTTTATGTATATAACTCATTGTTAAAATACCTAATGAGATACATACTTATAATAAAATCATGTTAACTATATATATAACCATATATATGTCATCGTATAGTTTTTACAAGTTTTAACGTTCGTGAATCACCGGTCAACTTGGGTGGTCAATTGTCTATATGAAACCTATTTCAATTAATCAAGTATTAACAAGTTTAATTGCTTAACATGTTGGAAACACTTAATCATGTAAATAACAATTTCATTTAATATATATATAAACATGAAAAAGTTCGGGTCACTACAAGAATGAGCAATAAATTGCTTTTCAATTGTTAAAAGAAAAGTTATGTCAAGCTCCGGTGTTAGTGTTACCGGAAGGGGTGGAAGACATGACGGTTTATTGTGATGCTTCTTTAAATAGGCTCGGGTGTGTTTTGATGCAAAGAGGTAAAGTCATCGCTTACGCCTCTCGACAATTAAAGGAACCCGAAAAGAGATACCCTTCTCACGATCTTGAATTGGCGGCGGTGGTTCATGCGTTGAAAATTTGGCGCCATTACTTGTATGGTGTCAAGTGTACGATTTATTCGGATCATAAGAGTTTGAAACATCTCTTTAGTCAACGAGATTTGAATTATCGTCAGCGTAAGTGGATGGATGTGGTAAAAGACTATGATTGCGAGATACGTTATCATCCAGGCAAGGCGAATGTGGTCGCGGATGCGTTAAGTCGAAACACTCATCACCCGGTGTTACGATTGGGATTGTTTCGTATGATTATTACTAACGATTTTCTTGAAAAACTCGGCGTGATTCAAATAGAGGCTTACGTTCACAACAAGCATGCGGAGCGAATTGTGGGACAATCGGAGTTCATTACTATGGGCTCGCGTGGTTTGTTTTCGTTTCGAGGAAGAGTGTGGGTACCTAAGATGGGTGGTAACCGACAAGTGCTACTTGATGAAGCACATAAGTCAAAGTATTCCATTCATCCGGGCGCAACGAAAATGTATCTTGATTTAAAGAAAGATTATTGGTGGCCGGGCATGAAACGTGATGTTGTGAAGTATGTTGAGCAATGCGTCACGTGTTTGCAAGTTAAAGCCGAGCACCAAAAGCCGTATGGTAAGTTACAACCGTTAGAAATCTCGAAATGGAAATGGGAGCACATTACCATGGACTTCATCACAAAGTTACCTAAAACGGCGAGAACCCAGTTTGATTCGATTTGGGTTATAGTTGATCGACTGACGAAGAGTGCTTTGTTTCTTCCCATTAAGGAAGCGATATCATCGGAGACCTTGTCTAAGTTGTTTATCAAGGAAGTCATCTCTCGACACGGTGTTCCTATATCTATTATTTCGGATCGAGATACTCGTTTTACATCTCGGTTTTGGGAAAAGTTTCATGAAGATATGGGTACGCAATTGAAGTTGAGCACGGCGTATCATCCTCAAACGGACGGTCAAACCGAACGTACGAATCAAACTTTGGAGGATATGTTACGAGCATGTATTATCGATTTTGGTGGTAGTTGGGACGAGCATTTTCCTTTGGTGGAATTCTCGTACAATAATAGTTATCATACTAGTGTTGGGATGCCACCTTATGAGATGCTTTATGGGCGTAGGTGTCGAACCCCGATTTGTTGGGGTGAAGTGGGACAAAAGGAAATCGGGAGTACCGATTTGGTTTTAGAGACGAATAGCAAGATTGATGTGATTCGAGAGCATTTGAAAAAGGCTCAAGATAGACAAAAGTCGTATGCCGACAAGCGTAGACAAACGATCGAATTTCAAGAAGGTGACATGGTGATGCTTAAGGTTTCATCATGGAAGGGTATTATTCGATTTCGAAAATGAGGAAAGTTAGCTCCTCGGTTTATTGGACCATTTAAAGTTTTAGCTCGTGTTGGTGAAGTCGTGTATCGTTTGGAATTACCCGAAGAGCTTGCGGGGATCCATAATACATTTCATGTTTCCCATCTCCGTAAGTGTCTCGCAGATGATTCATCTTAGGTGCCATTAGACGAGATTGAGCTAAATAACAAGTTAGAGTATATTGAGGAGCCGATTGCTATACTCGATGAGAAGATCAAAAGGTTGAGACATAAAGAGGTAAGGACTTTTAAAGTCCAATGGCGTCATAGTAAAGGTTTCGAGTTTACTTTGGAGCCCGAAGAATTCGTGTTGGTTTATCTTCCTTCTTGTCATGCGACTTGGATCGCGAGGACGCGCTCCGATTCAAGTGGGAGAGAGTTGTAACACCCCGTTTTTCCTATACGTATCGAAAGGTACATACTTAATCATTTATACGTTTTAAACTCGCTAGTTTATGCGTAATTGTATAGATATATGTGTATATATATATACTTGATAATGTGTGCGCATACAAGTTTATGCATGGGCCTTGATAGCGTTAAGTCTTATGAGACTATTATTGAAGGTTAGGCGAATGTAGGAGGTGGGATTTAAGTGTACGAATTAAATAAAATCAAATTTTGTTTAAGGTTGTCGAAGTGTCCAGGTGACGGCCAATGCCGCGCCGCGATAAACTGGGTCGCGCCGCGGCATATAAAGCAAATCCAGATCAGAATGTGGGTTAAGAGAGGTTGTTTTTCCTTCGTAATGTCGCGCCGCGACATATAGCGCCGCGCCGCGGCATCTCTGCTTTTCTGACTCCGATGTTTACTCTATTTAAAAGGGTTTTAGGGGTAATTTGGTCTTTTCGCGTGTAGATCAGATTTGAGCATTTAATCACAACCACTTGTTCATTTAATGTAATTTCTTTTCTCTTTTCTTCCCAATTTCTCTCCCAAAACTTAAAACCCATTTGGATTAAAAGTGAGATTTGGAGTTGGAGAATTGTGAATCAACCCTTGGAGCAAGATTTAAAGTTGTTCCTTGTATCTCTAGCTACGCGTTGATAGTCTCGGTAAGTTCTAACTCTAAGTTTTGAGTTTTAATTGATTAATGACTAGGGTTTGGTTACTAGATACTTGTATGACCCATTTGGGGGTAAAATGGGTGAAATTGGGTTATGTTGTTGTTATGGAACCCTAATAACCATAATCTAGGGTTTGGTTTAATGAAATGGAGTTTGTAGGTGTTAATGGTATTGTCAAGCATTAAACACTTGTTAAAATGTTGTTGAAATGGTAAATAGGTCATGTTTGACAAGTTTGGTAGTGAAAGTGTTAAATGGATCCAAAATGGGCTAGTTGACCTAGTTTGGGCGAAATGGGTATAAATTACCCTAAGTTTGTGTTAATTGAGGTTAGTAGACTTTAATGCACTAGCTTTAGTGGTTAAAGTCGGGTCTTGGCCATTTAAGGGTAGTATTGGTGTGGTTGAGTCATTTAATGCGAATTGGGTCATTAAATGCTCAAGTAAGTGTAATGTGGTTAATTCCACTAGTTGGTGTATTGAATGTGCACTTAATGAATTAGGTACATTGCCTTGAAGTTCGGACGTGCATAATTATCGTCCTTGTGTCAAGGTGAGTGGAATAAGTATACTTGTACGTATATGATGTGCTTATTTGTACGTAAGTATATGTGTTGTCCTAGTTGGTGATATATGTGTTGTACACTAACGATTTATGAACGGATATGTGTTGTCTAATTTAGCAATATATGTGTTGTATGCTAACGGTTTATTAAATGGATATGTGTCGTCCAAATTGGTGTTATATTTGTTGTACACTAATGATATTATGAACGGATATGTGTTGTCCAAGGGTTGGTGATATATGTGTTGTGCACTAACGGTTGTTATGAACACCGATGGGAATTTGGAGTACCATTCCTTTTTGCTATTGGTTAACCATGGTTGTGTGATTGTGTAATTAGCATATTAAATTATGAACTATATGTTATTGTCGGTTGCTAGCTCCTTGTGGATTGTGGATTGTAGTTTATGCATGATGTTTGCATGTTTGTCGAATAGCTAGCTTGTATGTGGTATTGTGTAAGTGATTGCAAGTAAGTAGGTTATATATGAACATGTATAATTATTGCATTCACTAAGCATTAGCTTACCCCTCTCGTTGTTTATCTTTTTAGTTGCAGGTACGGATAAGGGCAAAGGGGTTATCGGGCACTAGGTGGCCTTTGATGATGTTTTGTTGAAGTTTGAAAGTTGGCCTAACGTTTTGGATAGTTTAGTCCCAAACCATGCTCAAGGGGTCGTTTGGATTATAAACTATCGTTGTAGTGGATCAAACTTGTATTGAACTTAATTAATGGCCTTCGTGCCTTTTGTAAACATTTAAATTGTTGAACGTTTAAATGAAACTTGTGGATTGGTTTACATATTTAATTGGCACGTAAATGTGTATCATTACAAAAAAAAAATTATCGTATGAAATACGGGTTGGGTTGTTTCACTATATATAATCAGTTTTAAATAACAAGTTTTATCACATAAATATATATTATATATTTTTAAACAAATATTATTTTATATATTTTCAAGTAGTATTTATATATACATTTATATACACATACATATATATGTATTTATTTACAAATAGTTGTTCGTGAATCGTTGAGAATAGTCGAAGGTCAATTGAATATAGGAAACAGTTCAAACTTTTTGAGACTCAACCTTACAGACTTTGCTTATCGTGTCAAAATTATATAAAGACTAAGTTTAAATTTGATCGGAAATTCCCGGGTCATCACAGTACCTACCCGTTAAAGAAATTTTGTCCCGAAATTTGAGTGAGGTCGTCATGGCTAACAATAAAAATGGTTTCATGACGAATATGAGCTGATAAATAGAGTTTTATCATTATTGAATAATTTGGATAAAACGATTCGATTACTCGAAGCGTACGAGTGAAGCTATAACAAAAGAGTGAAATGAATAAATGAAGTTTCATTTTAACTTTTGACGTTGCCTTGGTTGAATTTCGGAATTCAAGGGATTTAGAGAAAATCTTCGAAATCTAAAAGATTTGATTCTTCGGAGAGTAAGGAAATTAAGATCTCTATAATTAAATACGGTTATCTGCCTCGATTACTCTGTCTGATATTTCCATTATAAATTAAGCTCTTCCGTTCTATTATTCTCACCATTCCTATACTTTCTTTCTTAGTTCATATATCCAAAAGATTGTGAGAATGCTTAATCCAGTTCTAATCCTTGATATTTTCCTAATTATCATTCCTGTCATCCTTCTTTTCAATCTTCTATCAGAAGAATCTGTTTACTTCTACTATTACCTTGGGGTGATACTATTCTTAATTATACCGTGTCTTTATATTGCTATTCGTATTAATATCCACGGTTTGCAACCTCCGTGTTTTTACCGGGCTTTATATTTTCTCTTATATTTCAAAATCCCTGCTTCCGTTTTCTATAATCATTATCATCCACAGTTAATGCTCTCTCCTATTTTGCTGCGATTTATACTCCAATTTTCTATTTCTTTTGGAGCTTTGTCCCTTCGTTTCTTCTTTTTATGATTGGACATCTCTGGTGATGGTCCAGAATTCGTAGATATGGAGTTTTGAATGAATTTAATGTTCTAAACAAGAAATAACATTATAGCACGATTTGATTTATCAAATTACCAGAATCACTGAGAATAGAACTATCAAGAATATATTTTCTTGATATGTTCAGAAGTTAATCAAAATGAAAGAGTTATGTAACATGACACATGATGACGTTATAATCTGTGAATCATCATGTTCCATTTAGAAACTCAACATGACTTACTGTAATATAATCACATTGATCAAGTGTCATTATATTCTACTATCTCATGCATCAGTTCCCAACATTACTTCAATAACATTCATATTTTAAGCTCGAAAGTTTACAGAATATAGAAACTAATAGTTTCTATATGATGTAACACTGATAGCATGAAGAGATTAATGATTTCAGATAAGAATAGTTATGAAAATATCTTCAGAAATATGGAGGATATTTATAATGAAAGATACGATGATATCTTGGAATATCTAAGATCAGAGGATGATGAAGAAGGTTTATCCGTAAGGGTTTAGATTCGGAAGCAAGGTATTCGCTAAAGATTTCATCAGAAACAGAATCATTTGGATTCTTTGAAGTCAAACTTATTCTTTGTGATTTGTCCACGGCTTCCTTCATAGTTTCGCATAATCCGTTTTTCCAGCTCCAACTTTTCTGAGCTTTTCCAACATACTATTCCTTATTATCAAACTTCTGGCTGTTAAGATCGTTTACAGTTTTTACTGCTTCATTCAGCTTTTTCAATATTCCGAGTATTGATTTGTAGACTGAGTGCTTTTCAGAATTTCATAATGAAAGATCATAATTCTAAGAGATAAATGTTATACATATAACTGTTGATGTAGATATGCTGTGAGTTTTCAAAGTACTGATTGCTGATTCCCGGTAATTGGTATGGCAGTTCTTGTTACAAGATGCGGATAAGTACATGATGAGACTTCAATAGATAAATATAGTGATTTGTCGGAGAGATTTAAGCCAAGGAGCAATGAGGTTGCTGGTTCGTCTGCTGGTAATATGATGGATTATAAAAGGTTCCCCGGTAACAATAAAAGAGTACGCATATATATATCAAAGTTATAATAAGGTTAATCCAAATGAAAAGTCGAAGTTGACTTGTTGGAGCTGTGACAAAATTTGCTAATTTGGAAAGGGATTGCAAAGTTATTTTTGGTAATAAATGCCAAAGGATCTTACGCGGCTACGTGTTAAACTTTTACTCAATTGCCGAGAGTTTCTTAGGTGCATAACTATATGCATAAATCTTTTCTTCCGTAGATGAAGTGCGGTTGATTCATCCTATCGATTGAGGTGTTTTCAAGAATCATGAAAGATTTGAACGCAGATTGTAATCGTCAAGATACTAATGAAGTTTAGAATGAAATCAAGTGGCAAACTTGAAGAAATGTTTAGTTTCATATGTTATAATCAATATTTTAATTCATTTTAAATGTCCAATGTTGGTAGTCCTCGATTGATAGTCCACAGTTAGCAATTCAACAATTCATATATAATTTAATATATAATATTCGAATTAATTAATACGTGTCGTGACCCGTATTCGTCTCAGATGTAGTGACCCGAACTTTTCCATGTTTATATATATTAATTGAGATTGATATTTACATGATTAAATGTTTCCAACATGTTAAGAAATCAAACTTGTTAAGACTTGATTAATTGAAATATGTTTCTTATAGACAATTGACCACCCAAGTTGACCGGTGATTCACGAACGTTAAAACTTGTAAAAACTATAAGATGACATATATATGGATATATATATAGTTAACATGATACTATGATAAGTAAACATATCATTAAGTATATTAACAATGAACTACATATGTAAAAACAAGACTACTAACTTAATGATTTTTAAACGAGACATATATGTAACGATTATCGTTGTAAAGACATTTAATGTATATATATCATATTAAGAGATATTCATACATGATAATATCATGATAATATAATAATTTAAAATCTCATTTGATATTATAAACATTGGGTTAACAACATTTAACAAGATCGTTAACCTAAAGGTTTCAAAACAACACTTACATGTAACGACTAACGATGACTTAACGACTCAGTTAAAATGTATATACATGTAGTGTTTTAATATGTATTTATACACTTTTGAAAGACTTCAATACACTTATCAAAATACTTCTACTTAACAAAAATGCTTACAATTACATCCTCGTTCAGTTTCATCAACAATTCTACTCGTATGCACCCGTATTCGTACTCGTACAATACACAGCTTTTAGATGTATGTACTATTGGTATATACACTCCAATGATCAGCTCTTAGCAGCCCATGTGAGTCACCTAACACATGTGGGAACCATCATTTGGCAACTAGCATGAAATATCTCATAAAATTACAAAAATATGAGTAATCATTCATGACTTATTTACATGAAAACAAAATTACATATCCTTTATATCTAATCCATACACCAACGACCAAAAACACCTACAAACACTTTCGTTCTTCAAATTTCTTCATCTAAATGATCTCTCTCAAGTTCTATCTTCAAGTTTTAAGTGTTCTTCATATATTTTACAAGTTCTAGTTACATAAAATCAAGAATACTTTCAAGTTTGCTAGCTCACTTCCAATCTTGTAAGGTGATCATCCAACCTCAAGAAATCTTTGTTTCTTACAGTAGGTTATCATTCTAATACAAGGTAATAATCATATTCAAATTTTGGTTCAATTTCTATAACTATAACAATCTTATTTCAAGTGATGATCTTACTTGAACTTGTTTTCGTGTCATGATTCTGCTTCAAGAACTTCGAGCCATCCAAGGATCTGTTGAAGCTAGATCCATTTTTCTCTTTTCCAGTAGGTTTATCCAAGGAACTTAAGGTAGTAATGATGTTCATAACATCATTCAATTCATATATATAAAGTTATCTTATTCGAAGGTTTAAACTTGTAATCACTAGAACATAGTTTAGTTAATTCTAAACTTGTTCACAAACAAAAGTTAATCCTTCTAACTTGACTTTTAAAATCAAATAAACACATGTTCTATATCTATATGATATGCTAACTTAATGATTTAAAACCTGGAAACACGAAAAACACCGTAAAACCGGATTTACACCGTCGTAGTAACACCGCGGGCTGTTTTGGGTTAGTTAATTAAAAACTATGATAAACTTTGATTTAAAAGTTGTTATTCTGAGAAAATGATTTTTATTATGAACATGAAACTATATCCAAAAATTATGGTTAAACTCAAAGTGGAAGTATGTTTTCTAAAATGGTCATCTAGACGTCGTTCTTTCGACTGAAATGACTACCTTTACAAAAACGACTTGTAACTTATTTTTCCGACTATAAACCTATACTTTTTCTATTTAGATTCATAAAATAGAGTTCAATATGAAACCATAGCAATTTGATTCACTCAAAACGGATTTAAAATGAAGAAGTTATGGGTAAAACAAGATTGGATAATTTTTCTCATTTTAGCTACGTGAAAATTGGTAACAAATCTATTCCAACCATAACTTAATCAACTTGTATTGTATATTATGTAATCTTGAGATACCATAGACACATATACAATGTTTCGACCTATCATGTCGACACATCTATATATATTTCGGAACAACCATAGACACTCTATATGTGAATGTTGGAGTTAGCTATACAGGGTTGAGGTTGATTCCAAAATATATATAGTTTGAGTTGTGATCAATACTGAGATACGTATACACTGGGTCGTGGATTGATTCAAGATAATATTTATCGATTTATTTCTGTACATCTAATTGTGGACAACTAGTTGTAGGTTACTAACGAGGACAGCTGACTTAATAAACTTAAAACATCAAAATATATTAAAAGTGTTGTAAATATATTTTGAACATACTTTGATATATATGTATATATTGTTATAGGTTCGTGAATCAACCAGTGGTCAAGTCTTACTTCCCGACGAAGTAAAAATATGTGAAAGTGAGTTATAGTCCCACTTTTGAAATCTAATATTTTTGGAATGAGAATACATGCAGGTTTTATAAATGATTTACAAAATAGAACAAGTACGTGAAACTACATTCTATGGTTGAATTATCGAAATCGAATATGCCCCTTTTTATTAAGTCTGGTAATCTAAGAATTAGGGAACAGACACCCTAATTGACGCGAATCCTAAAGATAGATCTATTGGGCCTAACAAACCCCATCCAAAGTACCGGATGCTTTAGTACTTCGAAATTTATATCATATCCGAAGGGTGTCCCGGAATGATGGGGATATTCTTATATATATGCATCTTGTTAATGTCGGTTACCAGGTGTTCACCATATGAATGATTTTTATCTCTATGTATGGGATGTGTATTGAAATATGAAATCTTGTGGTCTATTATTATGATTTGATATATATAGGTTAAACCTATAACTCACCAACATTTTTGTTGACGTTTTAAGCATGTTTATTCTCAGGTGATTATTAAGAGCTTCCGCTGTCGCATACTTAAATAAGGACGAGATTTGGAGTCCATGCTTGTATGATATTGTGTAAAAACTGCATTCAAGAAACTTATTTTGTTGTAACATATTTGTATTGTAAACCATTATGTAATGGTCGTGTGTAAACGGGATATTTTAGATTATCATTATTTGATAATCTACGTAAAGCTTTTTAAACCTTTATTGATGAAATAAAGGTTATGGTTTGTTTTAAAATGAATGCGGTCTTTGAAAAACGTCTCATATAGAGGTTAAAACCTCGCAACGAAATCAATTAATATGGAACGTTTTTAATCAATAAGAACGGGACATTTCAGTTGGTATCCGAGCGTTGGTCTTAGAGAACCAGAATTTTGCATTAGTGTGTCTTATCGAGTTTGTTAGGATGCATTAGTGAGTCTGGACTTCGACCGTGTTTACTTGAAAAATGATTGCTTAACAAATTTTGTTGGAAACTATATATTTTTAACATGTGAATATTATGTGATATATTAATCTCTTAACGCGTTTGATATTATGTGATAGATGTCTACCTCTAGAACAAGTCCCATTGACTCACCTAATAATAATGAAGAGTCAAATGTAAATTGGAATGATTCGTGGACTGATTCACAAGTTCCCGAAGAGGAACCGGAAGAAGAGTCGGAACCGGAAGAAGAATCGGAACCGGAAGAAGAATCGGAACCGGATGAAGAAGTAGAACCGGTGGGGGAAATAATAAAACGGTTAAGTAAAAGAAAATCCTCAACCAACCGACCAAGGTTAATTATGGTCAATGGTGTTTCCGCCAAGGAAGCAAAATATTGGGAGGATTACAAATTCTCCGATGAATCGGATTCCGACGAGAATTCCGATGATGTTATAGAAATTACCCCAACTGAATTTAAAAAGGCAAAAGAAAATAATAAGGGAAAGGGCATAAAAATAGAGAAATCTAATTCCAATCCCGATGAACTTTATATGTATCGTCAACCCCCGAAGTCCTTAAGTTGTAACAATGACCCGGGAACCTCTAAACCACCAGGTTTTTCTAAACCGTTGTGGAAAACGACAGTTAGTATTTGGGGAACATCATATATCCCTAGAAACTTGGCAAAACGAACCAAAACTGAAGAAGAATAAATGAGCGAGTCGGAATAAGATAGTTGTATTCGTGTGGTGTAATATATGTAATATAGTGTGCTTATGCTTTATGATATATGTAAAAATTGCTTGTATTAATAAGTATTTTTTTATGAATCTAACTCTTGTCTATTTTACAGTTTAAAAACATAAAATGGATAGACAACCCAATATTTTAAGAGACCTACCCGGAGACATGATTGATGAAATCTTGTCTAGAGTCGGTCAGAATTCCTCGGCACAACTATTTAAGGCGAGATCAGTTTGTAAGACATTCGAAGAACGTTCCAAGAATATCTTGGTTTATAAGAGACTTTCGTTTGAAAGATGGGGGATATCACATTGGGAAACCCATAAGTTACGATGTGTTTACTTTGACGCATATATTGCGGGGAACCCAAATGCTATTTTACGCAATGGGTTAAGAAATTATTTTGACTCAATATATCCGAATATTGGACTTCGTGATTTAGAAAAAGAGGCTAACATGCAACATAAAGAAGCATGTTATGCTTACGGATTAGTAATGTTCGCTTCTCACCAAAGTGAGAACAAGAACATCGGGCTACAACTATTAAACAAAATGTTTCCACAAGTGACGGAGTCGGTAATTGGGGTAAGAAATGAGGTTTTTAGATTGTTACGGGACTGTTGGACATTACGTAACCCTCGTCCCTTTGACGACGTTACAATACGCTGTCTTATCAACGGCCATAACGCTTATGTTCCACAAGACCAAGGATGGGAAGTAATCCTAGTAAAACCAGAATGCATGACTTGTTTCTGGACGTATGAATTACGTGTCTTTATTGTCTTTGCGGAACGACTTGTGTACTAGCTAGAATTATCTTCACAACTATCTTGTATCAAAGTTATTGTGTGCTATATTTCATGCTTTATGTAAAATAAGCGGTATTGTAAGTTTGTAAAATATTGTATAAAAGTTTGAACGCGAAATATTATTATAATCAGTTTTTCATATAGAATTGTAGTAGTTGAATTGTATATTAGCTACTAAGTATGAACTTAACGGGTAGGTACTACCCGAATTTAAACTTATAAAACGCTAATATGAAGAAAAAGCTTTTATAAATGAGTTCATATTATGCTACGAAATACTATTAACTACTCTTAATATTCTGTATGATTAACTTGTTCCATTTGACTATTTTGAAGGAAATGGCACCGACTACTCGACACACCGTGAATATGAATGAAGAGGAATTCCGTACTTTTCTAGCTTCAAACATAGCCGCAGTACAGGCTGCGCTACATACCAACAATAACCTTGGATCTAGCAGTACAGGAAATCATGTAGGATGCACCTACAAAGAATTCACTGCCTGCAAACCTTTGGAATTTGATGGAACCGAAGGACCGATCGGATTGAAACGGTGGACTATGAAGGTCGAATCGGTGTTTGCCATAAGTAAGTGTACTGAAGAGGACAAAGTGAAGTACGCTACGCATACCTTCACAGGTTCTGCGTTAACATGGTGGAATACCTATCTAGAGCAAGTGGGACAAGACGATGCGTACGCACTACCGTGGTCAGCATTCAAGCACTTGATGAACGAGAAGTACCGTCCCAGAACCGAGGTCAATAAGCTCAAGACAGAACTTAGAGGGTTACGAACCCAAGGATTTGATATTACCACGTACGAAAGACGATTCACAGAATTGTGCCTATTGTGTCCGGGAGCATTCGAAGATGAGGAAGAGAAGATCGACGCGTTTGTGAAAGGATTACCGGAAAGAATCCAAGAAGATATAAGTTCCCACGAGCCCGCCTCCATACAACAGGCATGTAGAATGGCTCACAAACTAGTGAACCAGATTGAAGAAAGAATTAAAGAATAGACTGCTGAAGAGACCAATGTGAAGCAAGTCAAAAGAAAGTGGGAGGAAAACGGTGATAAGAATCACCAATACAACAACAACAGCAATTACAACAATAATCGCAACAATTACCCCAACAATCGCAACATCAATCGCAACTATAACAAACGGCCCAACAACAACAACAACAACAGCAACTACAACAATCATCCCAACAACAATAATAACCGCAACAACAACAACAATCAGAAGCAGCTATGCCAAAGGTGTGAAAAGTATCACTCGGGGTTCTGCACCAAATTTTGCAACAAGTGTAAAAGAAATGGTCATAGCGCGGCGAAGTGTGAGGTCTACGGACCAGGGGTTAATAGAACGAAAGGAACAAATGGTGTCGGAACGAGTAATGGCGGAGCAAGTAGTGTCGGAGCAAGTTATGCCAATGTAGTTTGTTATAAATGTGGAAAACCGGGCCACATTATTAGAAATTGCCCGAACCAGGAGAACACGAATGGACAAGGCCGCGGAAGAGTTTTCAATATTAATGCGACAGAGGCACAGGAAGACCCGGAGCTTGTTACGGGTACGTTTCTTATTGACAATAAATCTGCTTACGTTTTATTTGATTCGGGTGCGGATAGAAGCTATATGAGTAGAGATTTTTGTGCTAAATTAAGTTGTCCATTGACGCCTTTGGATAGTAAATTTTTACTCGAATTAGCAAATGGTAAATTAATTTCAGCAGATAATATATGTCGGAATCGAGAAATTAAACTGGTTAGCGAAACATTTAAGATTGATTTGATACCAGTAGAGTTAGGGAGTTTTGATGTGATAATCGGTATGGACTGGTTGAAAGAAGTGAAAGCAGAGATCGTTTGTTACAAAAATGCAATTCGCATTATACGAGAAAAAGGAAAACCCTTAATGGTGTACGGAGAAAAGGGCAACACGAAGCTACATCTTATTAGTAATTTGAAGGCACAAAAACTAATAAGAAAAGGTTGCTATGCTGTTCTAGCACACGTCGAGAAAGTACAAACTGAAGAAAAGAGCATCAATGATGTTCCCATTGCAAAAGAATTTCCCGATGTATTTCCGAAAGAATTACCGGGATTACCCCCACATCGATCCGTTGAATTTCAAATAGATCTTGTACCAGGAGCTGCACCAATAGCTCGTGCTCCTTACAGACTCGCACCCAGCGAGATGAAAGAACTGCAAAGCCAATTACAAGAACTTTTAGAGCGTGGTTTCATTCGACCAAGCACATCACCGTGGGGAGCTCCTGTTTTGTTTGTCAAGAAGAAAGATGGTACATTCAGGTTGTGTATCAACTACCGAGAGTTGAACAAACTTACCATCAAGAACCGCTACCCACTACCGAGAATCGACGACTTATTTGATCAACTACAAGGCTCGTCTGTTTATTCAAAGATTGACTTACGTTTTGGGTATCATCAAATGCGGGTAAAAGAAGATGATATTCCAAAGACTGCTTTCAGAACACGTTACGGTCATTACGAGTTTATGGTCATGCCGTTTGGTTTAACTAATGCACCAGCTGTGTTCATGGACCTTATGAACCGAGTGTGTGGACCATACCTTGACAAGTTTGTCATTGTTTTCATTGATGACATACTTATTTACTCAAAGAATGACCAAGAACACGGTGAACATTTGAGAAAGGTGTTAGAAGTATTGAGGAAGGAAGAATTGTACGCTAAGTTTTCAAAGTGTGCATTTTGGTTGGAAGAAGTTCAATTCCTCGGTCACATAGTGAACAAAGAAGGTATTAAGGTGGATCCGGCAAAGATAGAAACTGTTGAAAAGTGGGAAACCCCTAAAACTCCGAAACACATACGCCAGTTTTTAGGACTAGCTGGTTACTACAGAAGGTTCATCCAAGATTTTTCCAGAATAGCAAAACCCTTGACTGCATTAACGCATAAAGGGAAGAAATTTGAATGGAATGATAAACAAGAGAAAGCGTTTCAGTTATTGAAGAAAAAGCTAACTACGGCACATATATTGTCATTGCCTGAAGGGAATGATGATTTTGTGATTTATTGTGACGCATCAAAGCAAGGTCTCGGTTGTGTATTAATGCAACGAACGAAGGTGATTGCTTATGCGTCTAGACAATTGAAGATTCACGAACAAAATTATACGACGCATGATTTGGAATTAGGAGCGGTTGTTTTTGCATTAAAGACTTGGAGGCACTACTTATATGGGGTCAAAAGTATTATATATACCGACCACAAAAGTCTTCAACACATATTTAATCAGAAACAACTGAATATGAGGCAGCGTAGGTGGATTGAATTGTTGAATGATTACGACTTTGAGATTCGTTACCACCCAGGGAAGGCAAATGTGGTAGCCGATGCCTTGAGCAGGAAGGACAGAGAACCCATTCGAGTAAAATCTATGAATATAATGATTCATAATAACCTTACTACTCAAATAAAGGAGGCACAACAAGGAGTTTTAAAAGAGGGAAATTTAAAGGATGAAATACCCAAAGGATCAGAGAAGCATCTTAATATTCAGGAAGACGGAACCCGGTATAGGGCTGAAAGGATTTGGGTACCAAAATTTGGAGATATGAGAGAAATGGTACTTAGAGAAGCTCATAAAACCAGATACTCAATACATCCTGGAACGGGGAAGATGTACAAGGATCTCAAGAAACATTTTTGGTGGCCGGGTATGAAAGCCGATGTTGCTAAATACGTAGGAGAATGTTTGACGTGTTCTAAGGTCAAAGCTGAGCATCAGAAACCATCAGGTCTACTTCAACAACCCGAAATCCCGGAATGGAAATGGGAAAACATTACCATGGATTTCATCACTAAATTGCCAAGGAATGCAAGTGGTTTTGATACTATTTGGGTAATAGTTGATCGTCTCACCAAATCAGCACACTTCCTGCCAATAAGAGAAGATGACAAGATGGAGAAGTTAGCACGACTGTATTTGAAGGAAGTCGTCTCCAGACATGGAATACCAATCTCTATTATCTCTGATAGGGATGGCAGATTTATTTCAAGATTCTGGCAGACATTACAGCAAGCATTAGGAACTCGTCTAGACATGAGTACTGCCTATCATCCACAAACTGATGGGCAGAGCGAAAGGACGATACAAACGCTTGAAGACATGCTACGAGCATGTGTTATTGATTTCGGAAACAGTTGGGATCGACATCTACCGTTAGCAGAATTTTTCTACAACAACGGCTACCATTCAAGCATTGAGATGGCGCCGTTTGAAGCACTTTATGGTAGAAAGTGTAGGTCTCCGATTTGTTGGAGTGAAGTGGGGGATAGACAGATTACGGGTCCGGAGATTATACAAGAAACTACCGAGAAGATCATCCAAATTCAACAACGGTTGAAAACCGCCCAAAGTCGACAAAAGAGCTACGCTGACATTAAAAGAAAAGATATAGAATTTGAAATCGGAGAGATGGTCATGCTTAAAGTTGCACCTTGGAAAGGCGTTGTTCGATTTGGTAAACGAGGGAAATTAAATCCAAGGTTTATTGGACCATTCAAGATTATTGATCGTGTCGGACCAGTAGCTTACCGACTTAAGTTACCTCAACAACTCGAGGCTGTACATAACACTTTCCACGTCTCGAATTTGAAGAAATATTTTGCTAAAGAAGATCACACTATTCCGTTAGATGAAATCCAAATCAACGAAAAACTTCAATTCATCGAAGAACCCGTCGAAATAATGGATCGTGAGGTTAAAAGACTTAAGCAAAACAAGATACCAATTGTTAAGGTTCGATGGAATGCTCGTAGAGGACCTGAGTTCACCTGGGAGCGTGAAGATCAGATGAAGAAGAAATACCCGCATCTATTTCCAGAAGATTCGTCAACACCTTCAACAGCTTAAAATTTCGGGACGAAATTTATTTAACGGGTAGGCACTGTAGTGACCCGAACTTTTCCATGTTTATATATATTAATTGAGATTGATATTTACATGATTAAATGTTTCCAACATGTTAAGAAATCAAACTTGTTAAGACTTGATTAATTGAAATATGTTTCTTATAGATAATTGACCACCCAAGTTGACCGGTGATTCACGAACGTTAAAACTTGTAAAAACTATAAGATGACATATATATGGATATATATATAGTTAACATGATACTATGATAAGTAAACATATCATTAAGTATATTAATAATGAACTACATATGTAAAAACAAGACTACTAACTTAATGATTTTTAAACGAGACATATATGTAACGATTATCGTTGTAAAGACATTTAATGTATATATATCATATTAAGAGATATTCATACATGATAATATCATGATAATATAATAATTTAAAATCTCATTTGATATTATAAACATTGGGTTAACAACATTTAACAAGATCGTTAACCTAAAGGTTTCAAAACAACACTTACATGTAACGACTAACGATGACTTAACGACTCAGTTAAAATGTATATACATGTAGTGTTTTAATATGTATTTATACACTTTTGAAAGACTTCAATACACTTATCAAAATACTTCTACTTAACAAAAATGCTTACAATTACATCCTCGTTCAGTTTCATCAACAATTCTACTCGTATGCAGCCGTATTCGTACTCGTACAATACACAGCTTTTAGATGTATGTACTATTGGTATATACACTCCAATGATTAGCTCTTAGTAGCCCATGTGAGTCACCTAACACATGTGGGAACCATCATTTGGCAACTAGCATGAAATATCTCATAAAATTACAAAAATATGAGTAATCATTCATGACTTATTTACATGAAAACAAAATTACATATCCTTTATATCTAATCCATACACCAACGACCAAAAACACCTACAAACACTTTCATTCTTCAAATTTATTCATCTAAATGATCTCTCTCAAGTTCTATCTTCAAGTTCTAAGTGTTCTTCATATATTTTACAAGTTCTAGTTACATAAAATCAAGAATACTTTCAAGTTTGCTAGCTCACTTCCAATCTTGTAAGGTGATCATCCAACCTCAAGAAATCTTTGTTTCTTACAGTAGGTTATCATTCTAATACAAGGTAATAATCATATTCAAACTTTGGTTCAATTTCTATAACTATAACAATCTTATTTCAAGTGATGATCTTACTTGAACTTGTTTTCGTGTCATGATTCTGCTTCAAGAACTTCGAGCCATCCAAGGATCCGTTGAATCTAGATCCATTTTTCTCTTTTCCAGTAGGTTTATCCAAGGAACTTAAGGTAGTAATGATGTTCATGACATCATTCGATTCATACAAATAAAGCTATCTTATTCGAAGGTTTAAACTTGTAATCACTAGAACATAGTTTAGTTAATTCTAAACTTGTTCGCAAACAAAAGTTAATCCTTCTAACTTGACTTTTAAAATCAACTAAACACATGTTCTATATCTATATGATATGCTAACTTAATGATTTAAAACCTGGAAACACGAAAAACACCGTAAAACCGGATTTACGCCGTCGTAGTAACACCGCGGGCTGTTTTGGGTTAGTTAATGAAAAACTATGATAAACTTTGATTTAAAAGTTGTTATTCTGAGAAAATTATTTTTATTATGAACATGAAACTATATCCAAAAATTATGGTTAAACTCAAAGTGGAAGTATGTTTTCTAAAATGGTCATCTAGACGTCGTTCTTTCGACTGAAATGACTACCTTTACAAAAACGACTTGTAACTTATTTTTCTGACTATAAACCTATACTTTTTCTATTTATATTCATAAAATAGAGTTCAATATGAAACCATAGCAATTTGATTCACTCAAAACGGATTTAAAATGAAGAAGTTATGGGTAAAACAAGATTGGATAATTTTTCTCATTTTAGCTACGTGAAAATTGGTAACAAATCTATTCCAACCATAACTTAATCAACTTGTATTGTATATTATGTAATCTTGAGATACCATAGACACATATACAATGTTTCGACCTATCATGTCGACACATCTATATATATTTCGGAACAACCATAGACACTCTATATGTGAATGTTGGAGTTAGCTATACAGGGTTGAGGTTGATTCCAAAATATATATAGTTTGAGTTGTGATCAATACTGAGATACGTATACACTGGGTCGTGGATTGATTCAAGATAATATTTATCGATTTATTTCTGTACATCTAATTGTGGACAACTAGTTGTAGGTTACTAACGAGGACAGCTGACTTAATAAACTTAAAACATCAAAATATATTAAAAGTGTTGTAAATATATTTTGAACATACTTTGATATGTATGTATATATTGTTATAGGTTCGTGAATCAACCAGTGGCCAAGTCTTACTTCCCGACGAAGTAAAAATCTGTGAAAGTGAGTTATAGTCCCACTTTTAAAATCTAATATTTTTGGGATGAGAATACATGCAGGTTTTATAAATGATTTACAAAATAGACACAAGTACGTGAAACTACATTCTATGGTTGAATTATCAAAATCGAATATGCCCCTTTTTATTAAGTCTGGTAATCTAAGAATTAGGGAACAGACACCCTAATTGACGCGAATCCTAAAGATAGATCTATTGGGCCTAACAAACCCCATCCAAAGTACCGGATGCTTTAGTACTTCGAAATTTATATCATATCCGAAGGGTGTCCCGGAATGATGGGGATATTCTTATATATATGCATCTTGTTAATGTCGGTTACCAGGTGTTCACCATATGAATAATTTTTATCTCTATGTATGGGATGTGTATTGAAATATGAAATCTTGTGGTCTATTATTATGATTTGATATATATAGGTTAAACCTATAACTCACCAACATTTTTGTTGACGTTTTAAGCATGTTTATTCTCAGGTGATTATTAAGAGCTTCCGCTGTTGCATACTTAAATAAGGATGAGATTTGGAGTCCATGCTTGTATGATATTGTGTAAAAACTGCATTCAAGAAACTTATTTTGTTGTAACATATTTGTATTGTAAACCATTATGTAATGGTCGTGTGTAAACGGGATATTTTAGATTATCATTATTTGATAATCTACGTAAAGCTTTTTAAACCTTTATTGATGAAATAAAGGTTATGGTTTGTTTTAAAATGAATGCGGTCTTTGAAAAACGTCTCATATAGAGGTCAAAACCTCACAACGAAATCAATTAATATGGAACGTTTTTAATCAATAAGAACGGGACATTTCATCAGACTCGATCACAACTCAAATTATATAAATTATTATAGAATCAACCTCAACCCTATATAGAGAACTCGATCATTACTGCATATAGAGTGTCTATGGTGATTCCAAATAATATATATAGATGCGTCGATATGATATGTCAAAACCTTGTATACGTGTCCTGATATTTAAAGTGCGTAAAATAAATAACAGAAAATAAATGACGATAAATAAAGTTGCGAGAATTAAAATTACGATAAAATAAATTGCGATAATTAAATTGCGATAAATAAAATGTACTATGGAATGAACAGTTAGCTAGGAACCGTTAGCTAGGATCTTGTTAGCGTGGTTTCTTAACAAATTTCTATATTGTTAATTAGTCTGTTTCTAATCAATTTTTTTTATTGTGTCCATTATTTCTTCATTATGCCAATTGTTGAATTCTGATAGATCAAAATTCAAATATGAAAATTGAATGAAAAGGGTTATTCTGTGGTGAACGGATTTGTATATCATTGGATGTAAGTAGGATATTAAATGACCGTTGAATCAGATTCGAAGAGTGTACAATGCAACTTATTAATGTGAATCTTAAATATTCCTCGGGTATTACCTACCCGTTAAAATATTTTCATCGTTAACAGTTTGTACAAAAAGATTTTTAATTACTATCTTTATGAAAACATATATACATATATATTTTCTTCAGATGTAATCATGGATTTAATGGGTCAATATGATATTAAACTCATTTGAATTGCTGTTAGAACTAGAATACATAATCTCTAAAACATTAGAGATTACATAATTGTCTTGTAGAACGAAAATAAATGATGTAGAACGTCATGTAGAATGATGATTATACTTGAGGTATAGAATGAGATGTTGGGCATGGATTGTTGATGGTACTGGTATTGGTGTTGGTGGTACTGTTGGTGCGGGTGATTTGTTGAAGCTGGTACGTTTTGCACCATATTTTCTAGATTGATTACTCAAGTGCGAAGCTTGTTGACTTCTTCTATTACTCCGGGATGATTGTCGGTTGGAACAAGCGGATGAATAAGGTTGGGAATTTTGGGATATCATACAATCATCGTGAGATATCCTGGAATTGAGGGTAAATATGGGGTTTCGGACTGGTTCGCTGATAAGTGCTTCAGGTTCATCGCCAAGAGATAAATTCGGTTGGTGAAAAGGATAGCCTTCTTCGCGTCTCCATTGATTAAGTCGACTACAAACCCATCAGATGAATTGGGGATGGATGATTGGTTGATTCATTCTGGTGACACCGCTTCGGAGCTTAGGTGAATATCTATGTCGGAATAGTTATCGGAATAACTATCGGAATAGCTATCGAAGTCTAAGAGACTCGAACTGGTTAAAGGATTCATCTCGTAGGATCAGATGAAGGATTTTCGATAAGAAATAGATTATAGGATGTAGATTAGTACCCTGCAATACATAATTTACATATGCATATATATTACTAAAATCCCATAAGTTACAGAGGAATCTACGAAAGCTGTCAGGCAAAGGTAACAATAACAGATACGCTAAGATATGAATTTTGTCTATACACTATTCATGCAGTCAATGCATTAAAACGTGTCCAGACTAAGAATGATAATCAAATGATTCCCTAAGAATGATAATCAGGTGATTTTCGACACAACATGATAAGCAAAACTTTTGACATGCAGACACGGTCGAAGTCCAGACTCACTAATGCATCCTAACGACTTATCAGTTAGACACACAAATGCAGACCCAGTTCGCTAAGACCACCGCTCTGATACCAACTGTCAAGACCCGTCCTAATCCATCCGGACGAAGTCCATATCGATTATAAACGATTCACAACAGTTAATTACATCGCGAGGTATTTGACCTCTATATGATACATTTTACAAACATTGCATTCCATTTTAAAAGACAATCTTTCTTTACAACGAAAATTGACGACATGCATACAATTTCAGAATATATCCAACTATAATCGACTTAATAATAATCTTGATGAACTCAATGACTCGAATGCAACGTCTTTTGAAATATGTCATGAATGACTCCAAGTAATATCTCTAAAATGAGCAAATGCACAGCGAAAGATTTCTTTCATACCTGAGAATAAACATGCTTTCAAGTGTCAACCAAAAGGTTGGTGAGTTCATAGGTTTATAATAAAACAATAAAATTCATCATTTTGATAGACCACAAGATTTAAATGCTGCATGGTACAAATGAGCCCGAATCCTATACCCACCTGTAATGTACATGCGATATCTTTTAAATACAGTACACCTTTCTCGTGTACGAAATCATCTTTCATAAATCTTAGTAACCGTACACATATCTCGTGTACAAAAATAACATACACATAACCTGTGTATAAAATCATTCTCTCGATACATAACATTCACTTTTCATTGCTTTCATAGGTTGGCTTGGTAACCGACCTTAACATATAATGCGCATAATAATATCCCCAAAACAAAACATCTCGTCTGTATAATAATCATATAAACTTCGAAGTACTAAACACCACGCCCACTAGCCCTTCCGTCTAGTGAACATTCTGGTGGGGGTGTTAAACCCGGTATCTACCTTTAGGATTCGCGTCAATTAGGCGTGCACTAATTCTCAAAATTAGTGATGTTCCCTAATTCTTAGGTTATCAAGCAATAATAATCAGGGGAAAAATATTCATATCACTTGTGGCAATTATCACGTCCACATAATTCAATGGTGGCAATTATCACATCCACATAATTCATTCGAGGAATGTTTTGCTTGTGTCTATCTCGTCAAACATTTATAAAAGCATTTCATGTAATCGCAGTTCAAAATGTATTTCAAAAGCATTTAATAAAGCAGTTGTAAAAGTAGCGCATGTATTCTCAGTCCCAAAAATGTAAATAGTAAAAGGGAATCAAACGAACTCACCATACTGTATTTTGTAGTAAAAATACATATGACGTCATTTAACAAGTGTAGGGTTGACCTCGGATTCACGAACCTATATCATTTATATATATATATTAACACATATAATTGTAATCGAACAAATTTATATATTATTAGTGATGTACATGTTATTTTAATAAATTATGTGTTTCATTAGTAACTTAATTAAATGTATTTATTATATTTCTTTAAATAAATAAAAATGTTAATATAGTTTAGTTAAGTATATTTATATATGACTAATTTTTATTGTAGTAATGATAATAATATTAGTAGTAATATTGATAATAATAGTAATATGGTTTTTATAAAAATAATAATGATACTAGTAATAATAAAAATGATAGTTTTTAAGGTTTACAAAAAAAAGTAATTTTAATAAAAATTAACATTAATGATAATAACTTTTAGTTGTAACTATACCTATAATGAAAATTTCATAATAATAATAATAATAATAATATTTATAATAATAATAATAATAATAATAATACTAGCAGTAATAATACAATAATAATTGCACTAATAATAATAATATTAGTAATGATAATACTAATAATTTTTAAGGGTTAACACTAGAAAAATAATAATATCATAAGTTACATTAATAATAATAATAATCATGTAGTTAATAATATTAACTAACATAATAATAGTAATTAATAATAATAATTAATAATAATCATTAATGAAAATGATAATAATAATGATAGTTATAATTTTAATTAAAATATTAATTTTAATGTTAATGATGATAACAATAATAATAATAATAATAATAATAATAATAATAATAATAATAATAATAATAATAATAATAATAATAATAATAATAATAATAATAATAATAATAATAATAATAATAATAATAATAATAATAATAATAATAATAATAACAATGATAATAATAATAATAAATATAAAATTTAGTGACTACCTCAAAGAATAAGTTTCAAAAAATAGGTGCCCTTGCCCAGGCTCGAACCCGAGGCCTCTAGCTTAACCAACTCCCTTCCAAACCATTAGGCTATCCTTGTTTTTCTGATTTAAACCCTACTTAATTGTTTATAACCCGTGTTCTGTTTTCTTCTTTTTATTCTTTCTTCTCTAAACTAAAGCCCAGGACCGTTCATTGCCAAAATTTATCACGATCATTATTTACCATGATTATCATCAAGCTTTATCGTTATCATCATAATCTCTATTAGATCACGATCAACATACAACCTCGTTCATAATCATCTTCATATTATCGTCACTCATCATCATAATCTCGCCACTGTTTCATCTCCTTCATTTAAACACAGCAGCGAATAAGGTGGCGGTGTGGAGGTAACTGTGGTGGTGACGGGTTTCGAGGGTTCCGGCCAAATTAATAATAATAATAATAATAATAATAATAATAATAATAATAATAATAATAATAATAATAATAATAATAATAATAATAATAATAATAATAATAATAATAATAATAATAATTCAAGCAGGTGGTTGTCGGCTATCATGGTGATTTCTAAACGGAACAGAAACAGAAAGACTAGCGTAGCAGTAATACTCGATAGTAGCCTGTGATTACGCTTCAATAGTAAACAGAAACATAGGTGGTAATAGTTGCAGGTTAGCCGAGTTTCGAACGAGACATAAGAAAACCTAAGTGGGTGTCGTTTAGGTTTAGGAGAGAGAGGAGATGAGAGAGAAAGGAAAAAGATGATGGTAGCTGGGTTCGATAAAAGAAGAGAAACAGAAATTACAATTGGTTCGATGGCTGTGGTGATGATGACCGTGGTTCGATGGCTGCAAGTGCTACTGGTTCATGTATGAAACAAGAAAAGATAAATGGCGATGGTGAGAATGGTAACTGGTGGTTAGGGTGGTGATTATAGGTGGTGGTGGGAAGTTCACGGTGGTGGTGATTCACTTAGGGTGGTGGCGGATCACGATGGGTGGGTGAATAATAGTGAAGGTTGCAGAAGAAAGAAAAGGTTGTGTGTGAATATATCTATCTTACATTCATGTATATGCGGACATATATATATAAATAATATCCTCTGTAGAATCAAGGAAAAAGGAAACCAAGAAACAGTAAACTCAAATAGAAAAGCAGCCTAAAGTTTTAACTCTTTCTACCGACAGTTTATCCCCGAATTGCTATATCGTGTCCATTGCTAAACAGTTAGTGTATAAAAGTGTCCCTAAAAATCTCAAATTTTTAGATTAAACATATTTAATTATTTCACTCATTACCTGTTTGAAACCTGATCAAAAAGGTTCGATAATTGTTTTTTTTTGTTCCAATTTATATGTACGGAGTACTAATATTTAAACTTAAAAATGTAAAAATAATTTTATCAAATCTAAAATCTTCGTAATTGATTTACACTTCAACTTTTATTTTAATCTTTCATAAACTCATACAATATTTATATTAAAACTAACAAAACATCAATCGAGTGTTACCGACATTTGCCAATTAAGCTCGTAATCATTCATTTTCCATTTACTCTCTCTCTATATATATAATCAGTTTTAAATAACAAGTTTTATCACATAAATATATATTATATATTTTTAAACAAATATTATTTTATATATTTTCAAGTAGTATTTATATACACATTTATATACACATACATATATATGTATTTATTTACAAATAGTTGTTCGTGAATCGTCGAGAACAGTCGAAGGTCAATTGAATATAGGAAACAGTTCAAACTTTTTGAGACTCAACCTTACAGACTTTGCTTATCATGTCGAAATTATATAAAGACTAAGTTTAAATTTGATCGAAAATTCCCGGGTCATCACACATACCTTCACAGGTACCGCGTTAACATGGTGGAACACCTATCTCGGAAATTCCCGGGTCATCACACATACCATCACACATACTTTGCTTACGCACTACCGTGGTCAGCATTCAAACACTTGATGAATGAGCAGTACCGTCCCAGAAATGAAGTTAATAAGCTCAAGACAGAGCTTAGGGAATTACAAACGCAATGATTCGATATTACCACGTACGAAAGACGATTCACCGAGTTGTGTTTGTTGTGTCCAAGAGTGTTCGCAGATGAAGAAGAGCAGATCGATGCATTTGTAAATGGGTTACCAGAGAGAATTCTGGAGGATGTGAGTGCGAGCGCGCCCACCTCAATGCAAAAGGCAAGCCGAATGGCTCACAAACTTATAAACCAGATCGAGGGAAGGATTAAAGAGCAGGCGGTCGAGGAAGCCAAAATGAAACAAGTTAAGAGAAAGTGGGAAGAAAATAATGACAAGGGTCACCAAAACAATAACAGTAACTATCGCTTCAACAATCAACACAACAATCACAATTTCATTCGCACCATTTTTCGCAACAACAAACGCAACAACATCTACAACAACCATCCCAACAATAATAACAACCGTAACAACAACAAGAATCAGAAAAATTCATGCCAAAGGTGTGAAGAGTACCATCCGACTGGGTTCTGCACGACAACTTGCACCAAGTGTAAGAGAACTGGTCTTGGTACGACGAAGTGTGAAATCTATTGACCAATGACCAACAGAATTAAAGGAACAAATAATGTCGGAACAAATAATGTCGGGACAAAGAATGCCGCCATTATTTGTTATGGATGTGGGAAACCGGGCCACTTTAGGACTAACTGCCTGAACCAAGGGAATACTAATGGACAAGGCCACGAAAGAGTTTTCAATATTAATGCGACAGAAGCACAGGAAGACCCGGAGCTTGTTACGGGTACGTTTCTTATTGACGATAAACCTGCTTATGTTTTATTTGATTCGGGTGCGGATAGAAGCTATATGAGTAGAGATTTTTGTGCGAAATTAAGTGGTCCATTGATGCCTATGAATAATAAATTTTTACTCGAATTAGCAAACGGTAAATTAATTTCAGCAGATAAAATATGTCGGAATCGAGAAATTAAACTGGTTACCGAAACGTTTAAGATTGATTTGATACCAGTAGAGTTAGGGAGTTTTGATGTGATAATTGGCATGGACTGGTTGAAAAAGGACAGAGCAGAGATCGTATGTTACAAAAATGCAATTCGCATTGTACGAGAAAAAGGAAAACCATTAATGGTGTACGGAGAAAAGAGCAACGCGAAGCTAAATCTTATTAGTAATTTGAAGGCACAAAAGCTAATAAGAAAAGGTTGCTATGCTGTTCTTGCACATGTTGAGAAAGTACAAACCGAAGAAAAGAACATCAATGATGTTCCCGTCGCAAAAGAATTTCCCGATGTATTTCCGAAAGAATTACCGGGACTACCTCCACACCGATCCGTTGAATTTCAAATAGATCTTGTACCAGGAGCTGCACCAATAGCTCGTGCTCCATACAGACTCGCACCCAGTGAAATGAAGGAACTCCAAAGCCAACTACAAGAACTATTAGAGTGTGGTTTCATACGACCAAGTACATCACCATGGGGAGCTCCTGTTCTGTTTGTCAAGAAGAAAGATGGTGCATTCAGGTTGTGTATCGACTACCGAGAGTTGAACAAACTTACCATCAAGAACCGTTACCCACTACTTAGAATCGACGACTTATTTGATCAACTACAAGGCTCGTCAGTTTATTCGAAGATCGATTTACGTTCTGGGTATCATTAAATGCGGGTGAAGGAGGATGATATTCCGAAGACTGCTTTCAGAACGCGTTACGGTCATTACGAGTTTATGGTTATGCCATTTGGGTTGACCAACGACCAGCTGTGTTCATGGACCTCATGAACCGAGTGTGTGGACCATACCTTGACAAATTTGTCATTGTATTCATCGATGACATACTCATTTACTCAAAGAATGATCAAGAGCACGGAGAACATTTAAGAAAAGTGCTAGAGTTGCTGAGAAAAGAAAAACTGTACGCTAAGTTTTCAAAGTGTGCATTTTGGTTGGAAGAAGTTCAATTCCTCGGTCACATAGTAAACAAAGAGGGTATTCAGGTGGATCCGGCAAAGATTGAAACCGTTGAAAAGTGGGAAACCCCGAAAAATCTGAAGCATATACGCCAATTTTTAGGACTGGATGGTTACTACAGAAGGTTCATCCAAGATTTTTCCAAAATAGAAAAACCCTTGACTGCATTAACGCATAAAGGGAAGAAATTTGAATGAAAAGATGAACAGGAGAAAGCGTTTTAATTGTTGAAGAAAAAGTTAACTACGGCACCTATATTGTCATTGCCTGAAGGGAATGATGATTTTGTGATATATTGTGACATCTCAAAGCAAGGTCTCGATTGCGTATTAATGCAACGAACGAAGGTAATTGATTATGCGTCCAGACAATTGAAGATTCATGAGCAAAATTATACGACTCACGATTTGGAATTGGGCGCTGTTGTTTTTGCATTAAAGACTTGGAGGCACTAGTTATATGGGGTCAAAAGTATTATATATACCGACCACAAAAGTCTCCAACATATATTTAATCAGAAACAACTGAACATGAGGCAGCGTAGGTGGATTGAATTGTTAAATGATTACGATTTTGAGATTCGTTACCACCCGAGAAAGGCGAGTGTGGTAGCTGACGCTTTGAGTAGAAAAGACAGAGAACCTATGCGGGTAAAAGCTATGAATATAATTATTCGTACTAACCTTATTACTCAAATAAAGGAAGCGCAACAGGGAGTTTTAAAAGAGGAAAATTTGAAGAATGAAATACCCAAAGGATCGGAAAAACATCTTAATATTCGGGAAGACGGGACTCGGTTTAGGGCTGAAAGAATTTGGGTACCAAAATTTGGAGATGTGAGAGAAATGGTACTTAAGGAAGCACATAAAACCAGATATTCTATACATGTCGAAGCGGGGAAGATGTACAAAGATCTCAAGAAACACTTTTGGTGGCCGGGTATGAAAGCCGATATTGCTAAATACGTAGGAGAATGTTTGACGTGTTCTAAGGTCAAATCTGAACATCAGAAACCATCAGGTCTACTTCAACAACCTGAAATCCCAGAATGGAAATGGGAAAACATTACCATGGATTTCATTACTAAATTGCCAAGGACTGCAAGTGGTTATGATACTATTTGGGTAATAGTCGATCGTCTCACCAAGTCAGCACACTTTCTGCCAATGAGAGAAGATGATAAAATGGAGAAGTTAGCACGACTATACTTGAAGGAAGTAGTCTCCAGACATGGAATACCAATCTCTATTATCTCTGATAGTGATGGCAGATTTGTCTCAAGGTTTTGGCAAATGTTACAACAAGCATTGGGGACTCGTCTAGACATGAGTACTGCCTATCATCCATAAACTGATGGGCAAAGTGAAAGGACGATACAAACTCTTGAAGACATGCTACGAGCATGTGTTATTGATTTTGGAAACAGTTGGGATCGACATCTACCGTTAGCAGAATTTTCCTACAACAACAGTTACCACTCGAGTATCGAGATGGCACCGTTTGAGGCACTTTATGGTAGAAAGTGCAGGTCTCCGATCTATTGGAGTGAAGTTGGGGATAGACAAATTACGGGTCCAGAGATAATCCAAGAAACTACCGAGAAAATCATTCAAATTCAACAACGATTGAAAACTGCCCAAAATCAACAAAAGAGCTACGCGAACATTAAAAGAAAAGATATAGAATTTGAATTTGGAGAGATGGTCATGCTTAAGGTTTCACCTTGGAAAAGGCGTTGTTCGATTTGGTAAACGGGGGAAACTAAATCCAAGGTACATTGGACCATTCAAGATTATTGATCGTGTCGGACCAGTAGCTTACCAACTTGAGTTACCACAACAACTCGCGGGTGTACATAACACCTTCCACGTCTCGAATTTAAAGAAATGCTTTGCTAAAGAAGATCTAACCATTCCATTAGCTGAGATTACAATTAACGAAAAACTACAATTCATTGAAGAACCCGTCAAAATAATGGATCGTGAGGTTAAAAGACTTAAGCAAAACAAGATACCAATTGTTAAGGTTCGATAGAATGCTCGTAGAGGACCCGAGTTCACATGGGAGCGTGAAGATCAGATGAAGCTGAAATACCCGCACCTATTTCCAGAAGATGCGTCAACACCTTCAACTGCTTAAAATTTCAGGACGAAATTTATTTAACGGGTAGGTACTGTAGTGACCCTAAATTTTCCATGATTATATATTAAATGAAAACTATATTTGCATGATTAAATGTTTCCAACATGTTAACCAATCAAACTTATTAAGACTCGATTAATTGAAATGAGTTTATGTAGACAATTGACCACCCCGTTTGCCTGATGATTCACGAATGTCATAACTTGTGATAATTATATAATCGTTCTATTTTTTTATGATGAACGTTTTTATTATATATATATATATATATATATATATATATATATATATATATATATATATATATATAAGAAATACAATTAAATCAAAGATGTACAACTAAAACACTATTTGCTACAGTAAAATACTATTCGCTACAGTAAATTTTCGCTTTGCTACAGTGAAATACTATTCGCTACAGTAAACACTATTTGCTACAGTAACACTATTTACTCGTATTCAATCCGTATTCGTATTCGTACAATACACAACTTTTAAAAGTATATATTATTGGTATATATACTTCAATGATCAGCTCTTAGCAGCCTTAATGAGTCACCTAAACATGTGAGAACCATCATTTGGCAACTAGCATGAAATATCTAACAAAAATACAAACTAATGGAACCTTATATTCAAGGGTGGGATCACGTTTTTCTTCACCAACCATAACACTTTCATTTTTCAACTTTCATGTATCAAACTTATCTCTCTCAAGTTCTCTCTTGGTGTTCTAAGTGTTCTTCATCATCTTCAACAATATCTAGCTCAATCTAGTTCATAAATCCTAACCTGGATCAACTTTCAAAACAACTACTCAAGTAAACTTCAAGAACACTTTCAAGTTTGCAAGTCTACTTTCAAGCTTTTTAATCCATTATAAGTAATCATCTAAGATCAAGAAACCTCTGTTATTTACTGTAGGTTATCATTCTAATTCAAGGTAATACTCATATTCCAACTTTGATTCAATTTCTATAACCGGGGGCTGTTTTGGGTTAGATAATTAAAAACTATGATAAACTTTGATTTAAAAGTTGTCCTTCTGGGAAAATGATTTTTCTTATGAACATGAAATTATATCCAAAAATCATGGTTAAACTCAAGGTGGAAGTATGTTTTTCAAAATGGTCATCAAGACGTCGTTCTTTCGACTGAAATGACTATCTCTTACAAAAATGACTTGTAACCTGTATTTCTAACTATAAACTTATAATTTTTCTGTTTATTTTCATAAATTTCAGTTCATTATGAAACCATAGCAACTTGAATCACTCAAAACGGATTTAAAACGAAGAAGTTATGGGTAAAACAAAATTGGATATTTTTGCGTGTTGTAGCTACGTGAAATTTGTAACAAATCTATTCTAACCATAACTTAACTAAATTATATTGTATTATACATGTACTCTAACATATTATGTAATCTTGATAGACCATAGACACGTATACAATGTTTTGACATATCATATCGACGTCATCTATATATATTATTTGGAACAACCATAGACACTCTATATGCTGTAATGCTAGAGTTCGCTATACAGGGTTGAGGTTGATTCCAAAATATATATACTTTGAGTTGTGATTTAGCCTGAGACTTGTATACACTGGGTCGTGGATTGATTCGAGATAATATATATTGATTTATTTCTGTACTATTAGCTATGGACAATTAGTTGTAGATTACTAACGATGGACTGCTAACTTAACAAACTTAAATCATCAAAACGTAATAAAAATGTTGTGAATATATTTTGATCATACTTTGATATATATGTATATATTTGTTATAGGTTCGTGAATCGACCAGTGACCAAGTCTTATTTCCGACAAAGTAAAAATCTGTGAAAGTGAGTTATAGTCCCATTTTTTTTAAATCTAATATTTCTGGGATGAAAATACATGCAGTTTTATAAATGTTTTACGAAATAGACACAAGTAATCGAAACTACATTCTATGGTTGGATTATCTAAATCGAATATGCCCCTTTTAGCTTGGTAGCCTAAGAATTAGGGAACAGTACCCTAATTGACGCGAATCCTAAAGATAGATCTATGGGCCTAACAAACCCCATCCGAGGTACGGATGCTTTAGTACTTCAATTTATTATTATACAGACGAGAGGATTCTGTTTTGGGGATATTCTATATGCATCTTGTTAATGTCGGTTACCAGGTGTTCACCATATGAATGATTTTTATTTCTATGCAGTTTGCGAAATGCCTGATATGAGATGGATGTTTATGAAAAAATAAAATCTTGTGGTCTATTATTACAATTTGATATATATATAGATTAAACCTATAACTCACCAACATTTTGTTGACGTTTTAAGCATGTTTATTCTCAGGTGATTATTAAGAGCTTCCGCTGTTGCATGCTAAATTAAGGACAAGAATTAGAGTCAGCATGCTTGTAAAATATTGTTTAAAAACTGCATTCGGAGATTTAAATCGATGTGTAATATTATTGTAAACCATTATGTAATGGTCGTGTGTAAAATGTTATATTTTAGATTATCATTACTTGATAATCTACGTTATGCTTTTAAACCTTTATCGATAAAATAAAGGTTATGGTTTGTTTTTAAAATCTAATGCAGTCTTTGAAAAACGTCTCATATAGAGGTCAAAACCTCGTAACGAAACTAATAAATATGAAACGTTTATAATCGATATGAACGGAACATTTCAATTATTATTATTATTATTATTATTATTATTAATCTTATAATTAGGAGTATTATTTTTAGTATTAATATACATAAAATACTACGACGAGGTTCTGCTCGCACGATTTCAAACTGGTTTTCGAGTAGGATAGGGCTAAGGAAATTATGGGCTATAGCTATGGAGGTTATGGGTATGGATCAGGGGTATGCTCGTGAGGTCAATCTAGTGTTTATCATCTCCATTGCGTCTACGTACTTCTTGCAATATTGAATCTCAATATTGATACGTGAGCACTCATAACTTAACTTTTATATATTATTAGTGTATCCCTGACTAGTGCTCGAGTAAATATGATTATGCATGCATATATGTTTAATTTAGTCGTTAGATAGTTTTGATAAATCATAAGTTTGATACATATGCTACTAAGATAAGGTATATGATATGCATGTCGTTGGAAAGCTGGCGAAAACTATAAACTATTCATTTAGATATCGTATGGTTTTGATGAACGGATTAAAAGATATCGTCAATTGAATTATCTATAATTTTAAAAGTATTATTGTTAAAATGATTATTGCTATCGTTATCGTTATCGTTAATCGTTATCGTTATCGTCGTTATTATCATTATTATTATTATTATCTAATAATCAATATTATTATTATTATAATTATTATTATTATTATTATTATTATTATTATTATTATTATTATTATTATTATTAATATTATTAAAATAATTAATATTTTTATCAAACTATCAGTTTATTATTTTCATCGTCATTATTATTATTAAAAGTATCACTAATATTAAAACCATCATTTTTATTAAAATTATCATTTTTAATAGAAATATCATTGTTATTATAAAATATCATTATTATTATCATTTTAGTATTATTATTATTTAAAATTATCATTTTGAATAGAAATATTATTTTTATATAAAATATTATTATTATGATTAATATTAAAAAGTATTGCTATTATTAAGATTGTCATGATTAGAATTATCATTTTATTATAATCATTAATAAATATAAATATTGTTATTTTTATTAGTAGAATAATAATAATTATTATTACAAAATAATACAACTTTCACTTATTATTGTTATTATCGATATTATTTTATCAAATAAATATGTGATAAAAAGATATTTTTACCACACGTAATATAATTACATTAATAATATATACCACTATATTTTAAGTAAACTTTATAAATTTTATTATTTAAGATATATAAAAGTATATTTTTATCATGTATAAATTTTAAATATAAATTTTTATTTATAAATGACTTGTATTATTTTTACTCTAATAAAATCTGATAAATGTATTTAAATATATAAAACAACTATATTTAAGTTATATAATAATCATGTATAGATTTTGGAAGTCATTTTGATCAAGAAGACTTTTGTTGACTTTTACATATTAGTCTCGAGCATTAAGATTGTGATACACTATGACCTGACCTAAATTGTTAGACAGATATTGACTAACATATATTATATATATAATTAATATAGGTTCGTGAATCTGAGGCCAACCTTGCACTTGTTCAATGACGTCATATGTATTTTTACTACGAAATACAGTATAATGAGTTTCATTTGCTCCCTTTTTAAATGCTTTTGCAATATATATTTTTGGGACTGAGAATACATGCGCTTCTTTTATAAACATTTTACGAAATAGACACAAGTAATCGAAACTACATTCTATGGTTGAATTATCAAAATCGAATATGCCCCTTTTAGTCTGGTAATCTAAGAATTAGGGAACAGACACCCTAATTGATGCGAATCCTAAAGATAGATCAATCGGGCCCAACAAGCCCCATCCAAAGTACCAGATGCTTTAGTACTTCGAATTTATCATGTCCGAAGGGAGTCCCGGAATGATGGGGATATTCTATATGCATCTTGTTAAGGTCGATTACCAGGTGTTCAATCCATATGAATGATTTTTTGTCTCTATATATGGGACGTATATTTATGAGAAATGGAAATGAAAATCTTGTAGTCTATTAAAATTATGGAAATGATCGATTATGTTAAACTAATGAACTCACTAACCTTTTGGTTGACACTTTAAAGCATGTTTATTCTCAGGTATTAAGGAAATCTTCCGCTGTGCATTTGCTCATTTTAAAGATATTACTTGGAGTCATTCATGGCATATTTCAAAAGACGTTGCATTCAAGTTATAGAGTTCAATAGAGATTATTATTAAGTAAATGACAGATTAGGTCATTTATAGGTTGAATATTATGAAATGGTATGCATACCTGTCAACTTTCGATGTAATGAAAGTTTTTCTTTTAAAAACGAATGAAATGATTGTAAAATGTATCATATAGAGGTTAAATACCTCGCAATGTAACCATATGTTATTGTATTCGTCCTTATAGATTTGGACGGGTCGTCTCACTGGGCTCCAGCAGACAAGCATCAACTAACATGCAGTCATCACAACATACTAACTAACCGTAGTAGCAAGTATATCTAACAAGCATGGCAATCATAATATAACATGCTACTCTATACTATATACTCCAGTTAGTCCCACTCACCGATTACCAGCAAACGAGAAGGTGTCCAGCTATCTAATCACTGAACCTTCTCTTTTTCACTAGGTCGAGTGTCTCTCCCAAATATACTCAGCCGACTATCTACACTCACTCAGTCGAGTGTCTCTCCCAAACACACTCCGTCGTGGGTCTTACACACTCGATCGATGGTCGAGTCGGTCGGTCGAGTGTCTAGAGACACTCGGCCAACTGTCTATATCTGCAGGTGGTGAAGAAAATGATTACGGGTTTCACCCAAAATCGACCAATTCTTGATTTAGAGCTCGATTATGACCTCAAAACTGACCAAATCAAAGACACTAAGCATGTAGAAACATAAACCCACAAGATTTGGACTCAAACAACATCAAATCTAACCATTTTGACCCAAATTACTCACTTTGTAAAACTTTTCTCAAAAACTCAATTTTCTCAAAGATTAGAACATGAAATGCTTTGATTCTCACCTTGATAGAATCAGTAAATTACAAGGAACAAGTAGATGTAAATGATTTGAGCTCTAGATCAAAGGTTGAGAATTAGGGTTTTGATTAGATGAAGATGAAGATACGGGTGTGTGTGACGACCCGGAAATTTCTGACCAAATTTAAACTTTATCTTTAAATGATTTAATGTTTTCGACACGATAAGCAAAGTCTGTAATGTTGAGTCTCAAAGTTTTGGAACTATATTCATGTAATCAATTATTCTTTGACTGTTCTCGAAGATTCACGAACAATATATATATCTTAATGTATGTATGTATATATATATATATATATATGTATATATATATATATGTATATATATATATATATGTATATATATATATATATATATATATGTATATATATATATATATATATATATGTATATATATATATATATATATGATTTCAAGTTATTTAGTAAATGATAGTAACATTCGATTATTGATTCGATTGATATTTAGATAAGTTAACTAAAACGTTTAAGATGAACCAGTAAAACACTAATTTGCTACAGTATTTTTGAATTGCTACAGTACCGAAAAGCTACATTGTTTTCGAAAATCACTATTTGTTACAGTAAAAAACACTATTTCAAAATGAAACTGTATATATGTATATGTATATACTACGAGACGATGATTTATAGAAGTAAATGACCAAAACACTCGAAAGTTTAAGATATACTTTGAGTGGTATAGTTTAGGGATAATTTAAGGCTATATTTTCACAAAGGTACGTGACACGAAACGTAAAATGCAAGTTTTCTAAGTGTACGAAAGGACATTCGAAAAACCGGAACCGGGACATAAGTCGAGTGACGACGTACGACTTATCGGAACAAAAATTACAGATTAACTATGAACGGGAATTTAATATAATATATAAATAATTATTTAAATTATATATATTATATATTAATAAATAAATATGTCGACGAGGAAGAGTTAAAATACATGTGTGAGCTGGAAAAGGGATCCATGCGATCGCTGGAATCCCCTCACATTAGCCATGTTATCGCATGGCAGGGAAATTTAGGCCACACTGTAAAAGCTCGATCATTCTGGCTCAGTTGCACACTCTCAATCTCTTTCGTATATATACATATATATTATTATTATTATTATTATTATTATTATTATTATTATTATTATTATTATTATTATTATTATTATTATTATTATTATTATTAAGATTAATAATATTAATCTTATTATTATTAGTATTAGTATTATTAGATATCGTTACCGTTATTATTAGTATTTTACATAAAATATTACGACGAGGTTATGGCCAAACAATTTCAAAATGGGTTTTCGAGCGGGATAGAGCTAAGGAAACTATGGGTTATAGCTATGGAGGTTATGGGTAAAGTTCATGGGTAATATTTGCAAGTCAAACCTAGTTTTTATCATCTCTGTTGCGTCTACGTACTTTCCTGCAATATTGAATCTCAATATTGATACGTGAGCATTCATATCTTATCTTTTATATATTATTTGTGTATCCATGTCTAGTGCTCGAGTATATATATTTATGCATGCTTGTATGCTAAATTTTGTCGTTAAACAGTTTATAATGAATCACGAATTAAATACATATATTACTGAAAAAAGGTATATGATATGCATGTTTTTGGAAAGTTGGCAAAAAATCAATGACTTTTCATTTAGATATCGAATAGTTTCGATAAACGAATTAAAAGATATGATCAACTGAATTATGATTGACGTTAATTGAAATTGCTTTTGAATCTGCAATTAAGATTTAAACAACTTGTTTACGAGATTGATATAATGGATTTTTAAATATTACCAGCCGAGTAAATGAATTCTTATATAAGGCACGTCTCGTTTTGTTGAACAATTGTCAAAACTGATTGTTTTATCATATTTTAAAGCCTTATAAAAACTATAGTTTAATTTTACAAGAATTGGGAAACTATGAGAAATGTTAAAATGATTCGATTACCATGATCATTCAACTATTGTATTGAGTCAGATTGACTTTTTGAAATAACTTTTGATAACTTTTGTATGTCGATCTCGAGCATTAGGATTGTGATACACTATGACCTGACCTAGCTTGATAGACATTTATTGACCAACATATGTTCTCTAGGTTGAGATCTACGGTTATTTGGTAATCCGAGTTTCGGTCACATTTTGGTGAACGACTTTATATGCTGCTAAGGTGAGTTTCATTTTCTCCCTTTTTAAATGCTTTTACAATATATATTTTTGGGCTGAGAATACATGCACTTTATTTTAAACACAATGGACACGAGTACATACTAAATTCTATACTGAGTTTGAACCAAAAATCCCTTAGCTTTGGTAACTAGTAACTGCCAGTTATAAGAACTGGTGGGCGCGAGTAGTAGTATATGGATCCATAGGGCTTGAAATCCCCGTCTGTTTCAGGTATAGAAACCCTAGCCTGAACTATAAAACAGACGTATGCTATTTGAGTTTAGTACACGTTGGATTGCGTGTATTGTACATGTTGGTTGCATGTATGTTAAAACAGGGGTACTTATTATAACGTTAAAGTTTAGTTACCAGGGTGCTCAATCTTGTAGAATATTTTGATAAACGTTTCTGGATGAAACAACTGAAATCTTGTGATCCACCTTTATGTACAGATTATGCAAAACATTAAAACTATGAACTCACCAACCTTTGTGTTGACACTTGTTAGCATGTTTATTCTCAGGTTCCCTAGAAGTCTTCCGCTGTTTGCTTATATGTTAGACAAGCTATGTGCATGGAGTCTTACATGGCATATTTTTCAAGAAAACGTTGCATTCACCAAATCATCACCATGTATCTTATTTTGACTGCATTGTCAACGGAAGTACAATTGTAAACTATTATATTACAGTGATTGTCTATATGTAGAAATCATCAGATGTCGAAAACCTTTAATTTAAATATTCATTTATGGTGTACCTTTTCAAAAGAATGTAATATTTACAAAATGTATCATATAGAGGTCAAATACCTCGCAATGAAATTGATGAATGACGTGTTCGTCCATATGGATTTGGAGAGATCGTCACAGTGTGTGTGTGTGTGTGTGTGTGTGTGTGTGAATAATCTGGAAGGATGGAGAAAAAGAAATAAAACACAGCACTAATCAATTAAGTAAGGTTAATTCCCACACTGTACAACATACGGGTATTTATCAATTATCTGATATATTTCGTACGTCATTTGGAGACCCAAACGAAGTTCAAATTAAATAAACAAACATGTTCTGTGACCCTTGTCACAAACTAGTCATATCCACATCATTAAATAATAATAAATTTTAATTAAAAAAATAAGCATATATTAACACAACATAAACTTAAGGGCAAACTAGTAATCTTACAGCTAGGCTCAGTTGAGGATGTTACATATAGTGTTAATAATGACACTACTTACGGAGTAGAAAAATTATTATAATATTATAGTATGACTATTTGCTTTACATTTTCATAATCTTGGTTTGTAGTTGCGTTGTTGATTATTTATTTAGTTCTTGCTTTTATTTTTTTTCAGATCTATGTTAATTCTCCCTGTCATGGTGTTTTTGGTTTTCTTTTTGTATTATCAGATTTTAGGGTTTGTTTATCCAATTGGGTGTTGCTAACATTTTTTTTGTTGTGGTTTTTTTATATTTTGTATGTAATATTTGTATATGTTTATTGCATCTTTTTTTATTCCCCCTGGAGGTAAGAGGAAAAAAAATTGCTACAGTGATTGCTACAGTATAACAGTAACTTTTGATGACGTGGCGGAATGTGATTGGTGACCGACTTACGTGAATTAGTATATTTAGTAATTATTTCGAACAAGATAATCATCCGAGAGTGTCCAAATGTAATCTATCAAATTGATACGGTGTGTATGATGCATGTTTCGATCTCGCAACTCTCGTGAGATGCGGTCATGACATTCAAGAGTTGAGTACATTAAGCGCATTGTAACCGCCTTCAACTCCAGATCTGAATCCGACTGTTGGCCTTCAACTCTAAAAGTATTTACCGTGTTTGGTACTGATAACGGAAGTTTTGGGCTATATTTGTTTCTATGTATCCTTCAATCCTTCAATATATTAATAAATAGATTATGAAATCTATGATATATTGTGCCCTACTATGTTCATAATAACTAGAATTAGAGTGCTCACCGTCATCTATCCATCTTTTACTTGAGCTTTATTTCAGAGTTTTTCATTAAGGGGAAGAAATAGAAAAGAAATGGATTGAAAGGGAAGGCATATGATTGAGAAGAAAGGAGTGATTATAAACTTAATTTTGATGTTCTCCAGTTAAAAAGAAATGAAATGGATTACAGTAGGGAAAATCAGATGAAGATTGTCTCTTCCCTTCCAAATCAGTCCATATTGAACGAATGGTTAAGAAAGAAAATCTTACCTAATTATCCTTTCCCTTCCTTCCTTTTCCATATAAAAAAAAAAAAAAAAAAAAAAAACAACTCCAGAACATACATTTGTTTTCCTCTCCTTTCCAAAACCCTTCTTTTCTCTAAAAACCGAAAGAGACCCTTATAGTTTTTAAAGAAGCTTATAATTAAATCAAATTTTATTTGCTTTTTTTTTTAATTGTGTTCACAATAACTAGAATTAGAGTGCTCACTATCATCTATCCATCTTTTTTTATTTTTTTGAACGACTGGTTAGTTGGTTACTGACTCACGCACCCGAAGGAGGAAACCCACTTTCGAATCTTCGCACAACCTTATTTCAGGAGGTGAACCCGACCGGTTTTGTCTGAGAACCCCACCCACCAGAAGTGGAATGGTGATTCAGCCATATGGGAGAAAACCTCCCCTCCCAGGATTCGAACCTGCACCACTAGGTGGATACAAACTCTGCACAACAAAGAGTGGCCACCCAGGCTAAGCCCGGATGGTTTCATCTATCCATCTTTTACTTAGGATAATTGAATGATTAGGATAAACATAAATTATATTTCAAATAGTGATAATTGATAAATCAAAGTGTACGCTTTTGTACCCTGTTTACAACCTTGATATAAATCTTCAACATCATAGAAGACAAAAATTATGGACCAATTGTTAAAGTAACGCAATGAATCCAACTGAATTACCCGAATTAGTAGACCACAATATTTTAATTATTGCCTCATGTGCAAAACCATGTACCAATCAAAACGCAAACATGTATATAACATAATGCAAAACTTAAAGCATAAAATGTTACCAAACGAGTATAGTACATATTTTTACCGTACCGGTGTTGGAACTGTACCAGTACCAAACCGATTATATTGGTACAGTATTCGGTACTTAATTTCGGTCACAATAATGTTGCGGTACCAACAAGTTTGGTACGGTTCGGTACATGTATGGTACCGTGCTCACGTCTAGTATTTATAACGTAAAATTAATTGTTTAAAAAAAAAAACACGTCTATTTTAAGGGGAGGTGATCTTCACACACCACTTTTTGATCCATCTACACCTAATTAGCTATTATACCCTTAATTATACTTAGAATAATAATATAAGTTTAACTTAATGTAGAGGTATAATTGTGAATTTATAAGATAAAAATGTAGATTGATCAAAAAATAGTGTGTGAAGATCACATTTCTTATATTAACGGCTATATATATCATTTCCTAATATCATAATAATTCTTAATTCAATTTAAAGTGAATAAAATAATTGAAATAAAGCTCGTGGGCCCCACTGCGACTCGTGAGAGAGCCACTGTAGACCGAACGGACAGAGCAAGTGGCGATTCACTGTCTATGGTTGTCAGAGGGTGGCTCCGAAACTATTCCCTAAACCCAAATTACCTTTTTAGCATAAAAAGGAACAAAATAGTTTCAATTTAAATTATTATACTACACTTATATACTAAAATGCGTGACGGATTTCGTCGTTTCAGTTATTTCAGATTGTCGTTTTGAGCTTGCGATCACACTACAAACGGCCCTTCAAATTCGTCTCAATATACACAACGGTCCCTCAACTTTACACTTTTTCAGGGGTAGAAAGCGTAAATATATAATTTTATTAAAATAAAAGAAACTAATTCCACCCGAATTTTTAACGGACCCTATCTTCTCGCTCGGTGCGAGTTAAATTTTTCCGAAATCACCGTTCAACTCGGAAAAATCTAACGAACACAACGAGACTAAGTACGCACGAAACGGACATCGTTAAAAAACACTAAATATTTAGGGCTATATTTCATACATATACATACACGTACAACAAACAACTCAACCTATTAGATATATTAGGTACCAAACAACATATATCCAAATTTGACCGCGCGTTGAATACAACCGCAGCAACGCGCGGTCGAATTTTTTTCTAGTTGGAATCAAAATGCTAGAACCCCGATTTAACGTATAAAAATATGAATTAATTGCTCATGATGAACAAAGTAACATCTTACATATATTGTATCACTTTTATCATATTTGAAGAGCATCTTAGGTCTAATATATATTGTATAGATGTAACAAGGAATCAGATTGCTAAGCTCAAGATGTTGTCTAATTTACGTTTGCAACAAAGTAATTCCATAAATTGTTATAATAATCTTATCATGTGGCAAAAACTACAACAAACTATTTTGGTATATAAGTTGTCATATTATGGAAGTTTTTTCAACTCGACCTGACTCATTTATACCGACTCCTTTGACTCGTCTATAAATTTGACTCATTCGATTCATGATCCGTTTCAACACAAACATGTTTGAGTCTCAACCCAACCGACCTGTTTTCCTGATATAGCGCACATATTAGGAATTCCCTATATAATAACATATCTTTATGTTTGTCTAGATTTACACAGGAATCCAGTAATGAACGTGAATCAACAAGGAATTCCTAATACACGCCCAATGCTTGAAAAACAGGGTTGTTGAGCTAAGACCTCAACAAGTTTGGGTCAAAATGGGTCATGAGTCAAACAAGTAAAGATTTTAGATTAATCAAACGAGTGAATCTAAATGGATCCGGACCGAACGAGTTGTTAAAACTAACTCCATATAACAAAATACAGTAATCCTTTGTTCTTTTTAAAAAAAATAAAAATAAATGTTTTTTACAATTTTCAGGAACATGATAATACTTCTATAATATGTTACGGAATTAGTTTATTCTACCTCCACCAACACATTTTTAACAACATTTTAAGCTTGAGCCATCTAATCCCCTGCACATCTATACAATTTATACTAGATTTAAGATGTTAAATATGATAAAAATGTTAAAATATATAAAGAAATGTAAGGTGCTATTTTGTTTCCAAAGCTATAAATCCCTATTTGTCATTGTGAGCCACCAACGTAATAACAACTAACATAGACTTCATCTAAAGAGTAGTTGATTCATATAATCATATAAAATATCTTATCTAATTCCTTTCCACATCTAAAAAAATAAAATATTACTGTATGTTATTATGTACTCCGTATTATGTATAACTTTGCAAAATTTAGTAAGTTATTATAAAATACAAGTCACTTATTATTGTCAATTAATATATCTAATATACATTTTATCGGATTTCCTCGCTAACAAAAAAAAAAAGTTAGGAAGTCATTTTAGCCATATTAAGGATATCCCATTTTACCCTTTTATGAGATAAGGATGTGGTTGGTTTAAAGATGTTCTTATTCTTACACAGATATAATAATATTCTCACAAAAATACTACCCTTTAAGAATATGTTGATCTTTAATATCTCAAGAAAGCAATGAAGATATGAATTTTTTTTTTTTTTTTTTTTTTGAAAAGCCAAACTTTTATTAAAGAAAAGAAATTACAAAGGAGGGTCCGAAGACCAATATAGGAAAACTCATACAAAAGGCCTATGCTAAGAACAACACGAAGAAAAAGCTATGCTAAACACAACTATAAAGAAAAGAACAGAGACTATACAATGCGGGCTGTAGATATTCTCGCAGGTTAATATTTATGTTCAGGAAAAAGCCTTCATCTACCGAAATCCGCCTAGGCGGGGAGCAACTTGTAATAACAAGCAGGAATAGGAATCAGAGTGCAGTACTGTAACAAACAGCGACAAAGCACTTGACCCTACCCCTCTTAACCCCCGCCAAGGAAGAGAACGAAAGAATCCGGCATAAAAAACCTGAAAATTAACCTATGCCAACTTTTGTGTGAATAGCATCGAACCATCTCGGATTGGTTAACCATTTAGACCACTCTAGATTGCCTTTCTTCCAACGACTATTAATCCATTCGAAGCTCTTAGATTGGATTTCAGACACGATTTTTGAAGTGCTAAGATTCTTCTTACCGAAAGCTCGATCATTACGATGTAACCATATGTAATAGCTAGTAATCCATACGACCGATTGCCAAAGAGCGGAACCGATTTATTCCCTTTTATATGATAAAGATTGTACCTTTATATAGATCCATTGAGAAAAACTACTATAAGAAAAGTCATCGGTTCATATCCTTTTGCTATGTTTCCAAAAATTTCTTTTCATATTCTTTTATTTGTATATTTAAAATTGTAGTGTAAAAGAAATAAAAGAAGAAACAGTTTAAAAACCAGTGAAGATGCTCATTCTAATGAACAATGCGAGTATTTATAGCAAAACCCTACTCCAACCTAACAAAGGCTTCCGGGCCTCTTGTCGTGGGCCGAAGCCCAAACATTACTTAATGGGCAACGTGGTGATAAATAACGCTAAACAAATTGATGTATTAATGCATCTTTAAATGAATTTAACTTTGAGATTCAAGGGAACAATAAGAGTGCGACATGTGTCAGAGGTGTCTTTGGGCATATGTAAAATAGGCAATTGTCTAAGGCTCAAAAATTTAGAAGGGCCTATAATTTTGAATATGTAAATATTTTTCTCAATATATTTATTAATTCAAATAACAAATTGTCAATTAAAGTTAAAATACCTTGTTTTTAATAGTTATATATAATGTAAGTAAATAAATAGATAAATTGGAGTATTATTATTTTATGCGTAATAAAAAAATTTAACGTATATGTGAGCCCATTTTTATTTTCGTCTAGGACCTTTAAATTGTTGAGACGGCCGTGTGTGGCGTGATAATCAAATGTGATTAAAAGAAAATTTTAAATTTTGTTTTTTCAATTTTTTTTTCAATCACATATGATTGGATTTAACATGCAGTAAATCACATGTGATTCTGCATGCCAATCACATGTGATTGTAAAACACAATCGCATGTGATTATGCATATCAACTCCAATCACATGTGATTGAAAAAAAATTTGAAATTTTTTTTTTTATAAAGAAAAAATTTGAATTTTCTTTTCAATCACATGTGATTTGATTTAATATGCAGAATCACATTTGATTGAGTTTTACAATCACATGTGATTGGATTTGACATGTTAAATTTAAAAATAATAATAAAAAAAATTGTTTAAAAAAAATTATTATTTTTTTTCCAATCATATGTGATTGTCGCGCCACATGTCGCGCTCTGATTGGTCCATTGGATTTCAAAAAAATTATTGAATTCAAGAGATTATAACTCTAATGCATCTCTACTTTTTTTTTTAATAACCAAGGAACCCCTACTACGAACGACAAGTTGGCCCCCCCGCACCGGACAAACCTCGGGAAATGGGGAACCCAGGTGTCACCATGATGTTAGGAAAAATATTCTCTAATCAAATGTCACTATTAAGTTCGTCCATTTTTATCAATGGCTAAATTTGAACCCGTGATCTCTCTCTTTATTGAGGCCATGGTGGCCATCCACTATTTATTTTAGTATTAAGTTACATATTTATATTTATAATACGACTAACCAGCGAAGTGAATGAATAATCTTCTTCTTTATAAATATATTAAACAAATAACCTCGATAATGAAAATGACTATTTTACTCCTAAATTATTTAGTTATGTAATTCGTGTTTTTTGAATTTATAATTTCTAAAGTATAACAAAAATAACAGCACCAAAAAAATGTCAATAGTGATTCGTTTGTAGACGCTTGTCAAGATGCCTCAATGGTTGTCGTTCTTGTTATAGAGTCGCTAATGATTTTTTTGGATCATTGATGGTACACCATTTGACATGGCCAACATCATTCTTAATCGTTTACAAGATGCTATGGAATCGTTCATGGTTCCATTGCCTTTCGGAATGTTGCTTACAAAGGTATTCCGTTTTCTCGACCTTACCACTAGGGGCGAAAATTAGAAGGAGCAGAGGGGGGCAGCCGCGCCCCCAGTGGATTTGCAATTTTTAGTGCAAAATTTTTAGATTTTTTGATTTTGCCCCGGTGGAATTTTTTTTTTTTTTTTTTTTGCCCAAAGTCTCAATATTTTGCCCCAAGACCTCCATATTTTGCCCCATGACCTTCATATTTTGCCCAAAAAAACCCTCAAATTTTGCCCCAAAATCTCCATATTTTGCCCAAAAAAAATTGCTACGTTTTTAAAAAAGTTTTTGTCCCCGATAAAAAAAATTTCATGCTTCCGCCACTACTTACCACTAAGGTAAGTATTTGAGATAAATATAAGTTATTGTATTTCGTTACATAAAAGGAACGCTTCAATTTGGTTTATCTTTTTATCATTCGCCCAAACCGATTCTTCTAGGCTACTCGGATGCTGATTGGGCACGATGTATTGAGACTCGCAGATCCACTTATGGTTATTCTATATTTTTGGTAGGAAATTTGGTTTCTTGGAGTGCAAAGAAACAACCAACGGTAGCTCGTTCTAGTTGTGAGTCAGAATATCGGGCCCTTGCCAATACTGCTGCAGAGATAGTTTGGATTACTCACTTGTTACATGAACTTTATGTTTTGCCTCCGGACCGTCCAACTATTCTTTGCAACAATAAAAGTGCCATATTTTTAAGTCAGAATCCAGTTTCTCATAAACGTTCCAAACATATTGATATTGACTATCACTTTGTTCGTGAGCTTGTATCCTCCGGAAAATTACACACGCAATTTGTTCCTACAAGTCTTCAACTCGCGGACATTGTAGTGACCCGAACTTTTCCATGTTTCTATATATTAAATGAAATTATTATTTACATGATTAAGTGTTTCCAACATGTTAAGCAATCAAACTTGTTAAGACTTGATTAATTGAAATAGGTTTCATATAGACAATTGACCACCCAAGTTGACCGGTGATTCACGAACGTTAAAACTTGTAAAAACTATATGATGACATATATATGATTATATATATAGTTAACATGATATTATGATAAGTAAGTATCTCATTAGGTATTTTAACAATGAGTTATATACATAAAATTGAGTTTATTGAATTAAGAAACTCGAAACGATATATATAACGATTATCGTTATAACAACGTCTTACTAAATACATATGAATCATATTAAGATATTGATACACTATGTTTAATCATGATAAATGATAAGTAAACATGTCATTAAGTGTATTCACAATGAACTACATATGTAAAAACAAGACTACTAACTTAATGATTTCGAAACGAGACATATATGTAACGATTATAGTAGTAACAACATTTAACTGTATATATATCATACTAAGATATATTAATATATCATAATATCATAATAATGTAATAATTTAACATCTCTTTAGATATAATAAACAATGGGTTAACAACATTTAACAAGATCGTTAAACTAAAGGTTTCAAAACAACATTTACATGTAACGACTAACGAAGACTTAACGACTCAGTTAAAATGTATATACATGTAGTGTTTTAATATGTATTCATACACTTTTGAAAGACTTCAAGACACTTATCAAAATACTTCTACTTAACAAAAATGCTTACAATTACATCCTCGTTCAGTTTCATCAACAATTCTACTCGTATGCACCCGTATGCGTACTCGTACAATACACAGCTTTTAGATGTATGTACTATTGGTATATACACTCCAATGATCAGCTATTAGCAGCCCATGTGAGTCACCTAACACATGTGGGAACCATCATTTGGCAACTAGCAAGAAATATCTCATAAAATTACAAAAATATTAGTAATCATTCATGACTTATTTACATGTAAACAAAATTACACATCCTTTATATCTAATCCATATATCAACGACCAAAAACACCTACAAACACTTTCATTCTTCAATTTTCTTCATCTAATTGATCTCTCTCAAGTTCTATCTTCAAGTTCTAAGTGTTCTTCATAAATTCTATAAGTTCTAGTTTCATAAAATCAAGAATACTTCCAAGTTTGCTAGCTTACTTCCAATCTTGTAAAGTGATCATCCAACCTCAAGAAATCTTTCTTATTTACATTAAGATATCTTTCTAATATAAGGTAATACTCATGTTCAAACTTTGTTTCAATTTCTATAACTATAACAATCTTATTTCCAGTGAAAATCTTACTTGAACTTGTTTTCGCGTCATGATTTTGCTTCAAGAACTCTCAAGCCATCCTAGGATCCTTTGAAGCTAGATCTATTTTTCTCATTTCCAGTAGGTTTATCCACAAAACCTGAGGTAGTAATGATGTTCATAACATCATTCGATTCATATATATATATAAAACTACCTTATTCGAAGGTTTAAACTTGTAATCACTAGAACATAGTTTAGTTAATTCTAAACTTGTTCGCAAACAAAAGTTAATCCTTCTAACTTGACTTTTAAAATCAACTAGACACATGTTTTATATCTATATGATATTCTAACTTAATGATTTAAAACCTGAAAACATGAAAAACACCGTAAAACCGGATATACGCCGTCGTAGTAACACCGCGGGCTGTTTTAGGTTAGTTAATTAAAAACTATGATAAACTTTGATTTAAAAGTTGTTCTTCTGGGAAAATGATTTTTCTTATGAACATGAAACTTTATCCAAAAATCATGGTTAAACTCAAAGTGGAAATATGTTTTCCAAAATGGTCATCCAGACGTCGTTCTTTCGACTGAAATGACTACCTTTAAAAAAATGACTTGTAACCTGTATTTTTGACTATAAACTTATACTTTTTCTGTTTAGATTCATAAACTTAAGATCAATATGAAACCATAGCGACTTGAAACACTCAAAACGGATTTAAAACGAAGAAGTTATGGGTAAAACAAGATTGGATAATTTTTGTTGTTGTAGCTACGTGAAAATTGGTAACAATTCTATATTAATCATATCCTAGCTAACTCATATTGTATTATATGTATTCTAATATATTATGTAATCTTGGGATACCATAGACACGTATGCAAATGTTTTGACATATCATATCGACCCATGTATATATATTATTTGGAACAACCATAGACACTCTATATGCAGTAATGTTGGAGTTAGCTATACATGGTTGAGGTTGATTCCAAAAATATATATACTTTGAGTTGTGATCTAGCCTGAGACATGTATACACTGGGTCGTGAATTGATTCAAGATAATATATATATCGATTTATTTTTGTACATCTAACTATGGACAACTAGTTGTAGGTTACTAATGAGGACAGCTGACTTAATAAACTTAAAACTGTAAAACGTTTTAAAAATATTGTAAATATATTTTGAACATACTTTGATATATATGTACATATTTGTTATAGGTTTGTGAATTGACCAGTGGCCAAGTCTTACTTCCCGACGAAGTAAAAATCTGTGAAAGTGAGTTATAGTCCCACTTTTAAAATCTAATATTTTGGAATGAGAATACATGCAATTTTATAAATGTTTTACGAAATAGACACAAGTAAATGAAACTACATTATATGGGTGAATGATCGAAGCCGAATATGCCCCTTTTTAGCTTAGTAACCTAAGAATTTGGGAACAGACCCCCAAATTGACGCGAATCCTAAAGATAGATCTATCGGGCCCAACAAGCCCCATTCTGAAATTTGGAATGCTTTAGTACTTCGAAATTATCATGTCCGATGGGTGTCCCGGAATGATGGGATATTCTATATGCATCTTGTTAATGTCGGTTACCAGGTGTTCACCGTATGAATGATTTTTATCTCTATGTATGGGATGTATTGAAATATGAAATCTTGTGGTCTATTATTATGATTTGATAATATATAGGTTAAACCTATAACTCACAAACATTTTGTTGACGTTTTAAGCATATTTATTCTCAGATGATTATTAAGAGCTTCCGCTGTTGCATACTAAAATAAGGACAAGATTTGGAGTCCATACTTGTATGATATTATGTAAAAACTGCATTCAAGAAACTTATTTTTGATGTAATATATTCTTATTGTAAACCATTATGTTATGGTCGCGTGTAAATGGTATATTTTAAATTATCATTATTTGATCATCTACGTAATGCTTTTTAAACCTTTATCGATAGAATAAAGGTTATGATTGTTTTAAAAATGAATGCAGTCTTTGAAAACGTCTCATATAGAGGTCAAAACCTCGCGACGAAATCAATTAATATGGAACGTTTATAATCAATATGAACGGGACATTTCATTTGGTATCCGAGCATTGGTCTTAGAGAACCAGAAATTTGCATTAGTGTGTCTTATCGAGCTTGCTAGGATACATTAGTGAGTGTGGACTTCGACCGTGTTTTCTTTAAAAACGATTACTTAACTCTTTTGTTGGAAATTATATATTATTAACATGTATATATTATGTGATATATTAACCTCTTAATGTGTTTGATATTGTGTGATAGATGTCTACCACTAGTATAAATTCCATCGACTCACCTAATAATAATGAAGAGTCGAATATACTTTGGGAAGATTCACAAATTCCCGAAGAGGAACCGGAAGAGGAGGAACCGGAAGAGGAGGAACCGGAAGAAGAAGAGGTTCCGGAGGAAGAAATATTAATACCTACAGTAAATCGATTAAATAAAAGAAAATCCTCAACCAGCGGACCAAAGTTAAAAATGGTCAATGGTGTTTCCGCCGAGGAAGTAAAATATTGGGAAGATTACCAATTTTCTGATGAATCGGATCCCGATGAGGATTCCGATGATGTTATAGAAATTACCTCGACCCAATTTAATATAGCAAAAGAAAATAATAATGGAAAAGGTATAAAAATAGAGAAACCTGATTCCAACCCCGATGAACTTTATATGTATCGGCAACATCCGTATTTTCTAAATTGTAACAATAACCCGGGAACCTCTAAACCACCAGGTTTTTCTAAACCATTGTGGAAAACGACGGCTCGTATTAGAGGAGCACCATATATCCCTAGAAAATTAGGAAAACGAACCAAGTCCGAAGAAGAAGAAACCAGTGATTCAGATTAGAGGGTTGTAATCATGTTGTGTATTATATGTAATGTAGTCTGCTTGTACTTTTATGTTCTATACTTCTATGTAAAAATTGCTTGTATTGTTTGTTATTTATCTTTTACGAATCTAATCCTTGTCTATTTTATAGTATAAAAACACAAAATGGACGTTAAGGATAGACAACCAAAAATTTTAGAAGACCTACCAGGAGATATGATTGATGAAATCTTGTCTAGAGTCGGGCAGAATTCATCAGCACAATTAGTTACGGCAAAATTAGTTTGTCAGATGTTTGAAAGACATTCCAGGCATGTCTTAGTATATAAAAGGCTTTCCTTCGAAAGATGGGGTATATCACATTGGGGAGACTTTAAGTTACGCCAAGTTTTCTTTAAGGCATTTAATGCGGGAAACCCAGATGCAATTTTACGCTACGGGTTACGAACCTATTTTGACTCAACATATCCCAACATAGGATTTCGTGAGTTAGAAAGAGCTTCTAACATGCAACATAAAGAAGCATGTTATACTTACGGGTTAGTGATGTTCGCTTCTTACCAAAGTGAGAAAAAGAATATCGGGTTACAACTTTTAAATAAAACCTTCCCACAAGTGACGGACTCAGTAGTTGGGGTAAGAAACAAGGTTTTTAGATTGCTACGAGGCTGTTGGGCATTACGAAACCCTCATCCTTTTGACGACATTACAACATGCTGCCTAGCCAATGGTCATAACGGTTACTTTCCACAAGACCAAGGATGGGAAGTCGTCTTAGTAAAACCTGAATGCATGACTTGTTTCTGGACTTATGAATTACATGTCTTTATTTCTTTTGCTGAACAACTTGCGTATTAACTAGAATTGACTTTATAGCTACTGAGTAGCAAAGATATTATGTGCTATATTTCATCCTATATGTATATTAGTGGTATTGTAAGTTTGTAAAATATTGTATAAAGATTTGAACGCGAAATATTATTGTAATAAGTTTTTCATATAGAAGTGTAGTAGTTAAGTTGTATAGTAGCTAGTAAGTATGAACTTAACGGGTAGGTATTACCCGAATTAAAACTATAAAATGCTAATATGAAGAAAAAGCTTTTATAAATAAGTTCATATAATGCTACGAGATACTATTGAATACTCTTAAATTCTATATGATTAACTCAATTCTTTTGGCTATTTTTGAAGGAAATGGCACCGACGACTCATCAGAATTTGAACATGAGCGAGGAAGACTTCCGTGTTTTCCTTGTTGCGAACATAGCCGCAGTACAGGCTGAAATGCAAAATAACAATAACTCTGGATCTAGCAGTGGAACTAATTCCACAAGAAATCGTGTAGGATGCTCCTACAAAGAATTCACTGCCTGCAAACCTTTGGAATTTGATGGAACCGAAGGACCAATTGGATTGAAACGATGGACCGAGAAAGTTGAATTGGTGTTTGCCATAAGTAAGTGTACTGAAGAGGACAAAGTTAAGTACGCTACGCATACCTTCACAGGTACTGCGTTAATGTGGTGGAACACCTATCTTGAACAGGTAGGACAAAATGCTGCTTACGCACTACCGTGGTCGGCATTCACGCAATTGATGAACGAGCAGTACTGTCCTAGAAACGAAGTCAATAAGCTCAGGGTAGAACTTAGGGAGTTACGAACACAAGGGTTCGACATTACCACATATGAACGACAATTCACAGAGTTGTGCCTATTGTGTCTGGGAGCATTCGAAGATGAAGAAGAGAATATCGATGCGTTTATAAAAGGGTTACCAGTAAGGATTCAAGAAGATATGAGTTCACACGAGCCCGCTTCCATACAAAAGGCAAGTCGAATGGCTCATAAACTCATAAATTAGATTGAGGGAAGAATTAAAGAGCAGGAGGTCGAAGAAGCCAACACGAAACAACTCAAGAGAAAGTGGGAAGAAACCAGTGACAAGGGTCACCAATACAACAACAACAACAATCACAACCATAATCACAATAACAATCATAACAACCGCAACAATAACCGCAATCCCAACAATAACTACAACAAACGTCCCAACAACAACAACAACTACAACAACCGTTCCAACAACAATAACAATCCCAACAACAACCTCAATAACAACAACGACAACAAAAATCAAAAATGCCAAAGGTGTGAAGAGTACCACCAGAATGGGTTCTGCACGACATTTTGCACCAAGTGTAAAAGAACCGGCCATGGTGCGAAAAAGTGTGAGGTCTACGGACCAAAGTTTAACAGAACTAAAGGAACAAATAGTGGTGAAACAAGTAATGCCGCCTTTGTTTGTTATGGATGTGGAAAATCGGGCCACATTAGAAGTAATTGCCCGAATCAAGGGAATACTAATGGGTAGGGCCGATGAAGAGTTTTCAATATTAATACGACAGGGTAGGGGTGTTCAAAATATCCGAATCCGCAATCCGAATTATCCGAAAACCCAATCCGAAAATACCCGAAAATTCTGATATCTGGATTTTCGGATATCCAAAAATCGAATATCCGGATTTTCGGATTCGGATATCGGATCGATTTTTCAAATTTTTCGGATAATCGGATAATCCGATATCCGAAATTAAATGGACTGATAATTAATTTTTTTAGTGGCCCACTGGGTTTCTAACTTTATATTAGTAGCCCATCAAAATATCAATCACATAGTTCACTACATTTCATCAGTATATCACGACTCAAATTCTCAAATAACCCTAGATCTAAAATTGGTACACCGTTTCACACTTTCACTCTCTTACGCCTCAAATATCACGATTCACGACTGGAAAAATGAAAACCTAGATCTAATCTTCATCTTCTTTCATCTCATCTTCATTCTTCCTCGCTGCGTATATCTTCACTATTCAAGATTTCAAGGTAAGTTTCATCTCAGCGATTAGGGCTTTTAATAATCTGTAACATGACGTATTACAAGTTTCATCAGTCATCACTCATCATTCTTCCTCCCTACAGATTTAGGTCGATTAGGGCTTTTAATAATGAATCAGGTGTGTATATTTATTTATATACATACATATATAATTATTATAAATATGCTGATTGTTTAATAATTATACTTATAATGAATTGTGTGTTTTTACTAGAAAGCATTTATGCATAATGTGTGTGTTTATACTATCGATTTAGGCTGCAACTTTTCATATTATAAAGCATTTATGCATCATTTGTGTTTTTACTTTTTACTGTTTCTTATGAGTGATGACTGATGAAGCAACAAGCTTACTTTGATATTGAATGATTAATAATTTTGTAACTACTCTAATAGTCTGATATATGTTTCGGATGCAGATGGATAAAGCAGAGAACTATTTTGAGGAATATAATGACGAAATTGATGTAGAATTCGTATCTGAAAATGTGGTGGCTGATGCTAGTGAAGTTGTAAGTAAAGCGAAAAAGATCAGAACTCGAAAACCACCGTGTGCACCTAAACAATCCAATGTAAGTGAAGTTATAATGTTTGGAAACAAGAAAAAGAGATCAAAAATGTGGATACATTTCGAAGAAAGCGATAAAATAGATTTTGCTAATTGTCGTTATTGTCATAAAAGTATTAGTTGTGGAAGTGATAATGGGACTACTCCTTTAAGAAATCACATCAATAGTTGCAAAGAATATCCAGCTAACATTGATAAAAAGCAAAAAATTCTTGATTTAGAGTCTAAAACACGTGTTAGTGATGACGGTTCTCTTGAAACAATAACAGTCCCTGGGTTGTGGGAGTTTAATATTGATGCTATAAGGGAGGCCCTTGTTAGAATGTTACTGATTGATGAACTACCTTTTTCTTTTGTTGAGCGTGAAGGTTTTAGAGCATTTATCAAAGTGATTAATCCCCATTTTCCTGTTATTTCTTGTTCTACTGTAACAAGAGATTGTTATGCTCTTTTTATCGCTCAACGGAAAAAGTTTCTTGATGTTTTTCAGAACCTGTCTTCTAGAGTATGCCTCACTACGGATACATGGACATCACTTCAAAACATCAATTATATGTGCTTGACGGCTCACTTTATTGATGATAATTGGTGTCTACAAAAGAGAATCGTAAATTTTTGTCCAATAGTGGGTCATTTAGGGGTGCTAATTGGAAGAGCCGTTGAGAAATGTATGGTTGAATGGGGTTTGAAAAATATCTTGACTATTACGGTTGATAATGCGAGTTCTAATGATGTAGCAATTCAACACTTAAAGAAGATACTTAACCATTGGGATTGTGGTGTGTTGAACGGAGATTTTTTGCATATGAGATGTGCAGCACATGTTTTAAATCTCGTTGTCAAATATGGTTTGAATGAAGTTAGTTGTTCCATTAAAAAGGTAAGTGCTCTAGTCAAATATGTAAGGTCATCTCCCACTAGGCTTAATAAGTTTAAATGTTGTGTTGAAGAGGAAAAGATAGATAGAAAAAGTCTTGTATCCATGGATGTTGAGACAAGATGGAACTCGACTTTCTTGATGCTCAAAAGTGCCGTGAAGTTTAAGAAAGCATTCTCTCGTTTAATCTTGAAAGATTCTACATGTGAGAAGGAACTAAAAAGATGTGAGGGTGGTTTGATTACAGATGTGGATTGGGTCAATGTAAGAAGTTTGTTGCCATTCTTGAAGATATTTTATGATGCTACATTGAGGTTTTCAGGTTCTCGTTATGTGACTTGTAACGCTTATATGCATGAGATACTCGGAATTGGTACTGTGATAGAAGCTTTTACTAAGCATGCTGATGAATCAATTAAAAGTATGGCACTTAAGATGAATAGCAAATATCAGAAGTATTGGGGGAAAATTGATAAGCTAAATCAGTTTATGTTTACTGCTTTGGTTCTTGACCCGAGACGAAAGTGGCAGTATATTCACTGGGTTGTGAATGAGAGATTAGATCCAATAAGTGCAGACAAGTTTCTGTCAACCTTAGGGGTTAATATGCGTGCTTTGTTTGATCTCTATAGTTCTGATGTGCCTCAAAAAATGAAAGAAGAGGAAGTCTCATCCAAAATGTCAAGTAGTAGTACATCTATGTGGGGGTTTGAGGTGGAGATGGATATTAAAAAACACATGACTCACCGCTTTGAAATGGCTATGGGAAATTCAAAAACCACTGTTAAAAAGACCGAGTTAGACAAATACTTGAACGAAGATCGTGAACCGCTTGACCATAATTTTGACATTTTGAATTGGTGGAAAGTGAACCAAGTTCGATATCCAACTGTTGCCAAAATGGCCCGAGATATCCTTGCTATTCCTATTTCTACAGTTGCTTCTGAATCTGCTTTTAGCACCGGAGGACGTGTGCTTAATTCATACCGAACTTCCTTAACTCCTCGAATGGTTGAAGCTCTAGTTTGTACACAAGATTGGATTCGGTCTTCCCACTTTCCTATTTTCCTTAATGACACTTTTCTTGAGATTGAGAGAATGGAAGATGAATGTTAGTACTAATATATATCTAAGTTATATTATATTTAACTTGTTAAACTTACTGTTTTTGTATAATTATTTTTCGTCTACTTTATTCTTAATAGTTAAGGAGTTAACCTTGGGGCAGCCTACCATCATCATTGACGAAACTGTGGATAGCGAGGATAATATGGTGAATGTTAATGACTAACCAGGTAATTATAACTTACTGCTGTGACTGATGCTGTTGCTATATTACAACTTACTACTGACTGTTTTAAATATGAGTATGAAGTTAGTCATAGCCAACTCATTGCTGAGTGCTGACTGTTTTAGATATGAGCTTTACTGCGGACTGTTTTAGATACGAGTATAAATATATAAAAGAGATAAAGTTGGAATTACCTACTGACCAATTAGTTAGTCATAGCCAAAGCTCAACCTTTTGGGTAGTATATTAAATTATTATTAATATGTGGTGTGAATGGAAAAACTAATATGTAAAGTCAATATTATTCAAACTTTTATGCAATTACCTACTGACTAATTGAGTCACTTTTATTTCTATGTACAGGTAGTCGATTTGTTCTTTTGATGATTGGAAATTTGAAGAATTGAAGATCTATATTACCACTTTGTATTTCGTAATTAGGATGTTGAACTTTTGTAGTAGTAATTTGGATAATCTCTTTGTTATGTTTATGTAATGCACCAATGGGACTTATGTATTATGTAATGGGACTTATGTATTATGTAATCCAGGTAGGGGACTTATCTATTATGTAATCCAGCCATCATGTGTTGTGTTTGTGTTGGGATAATTCATATAATTTGTATTTTATCCAACTTTCAAACTTAATTTCGGATATTCGGATAATCCGATATCCGAATCCGAAATTTCGGATATCCGAATATCGGATATCCGAAATTTCAGATTCGGATATCGGATGACCAAATCCACTATCCGAAATTTTGGATATCCGATATTCGGATATCCGAAATTTCGGATATCCGGTTTTGAACAGCCCTAGTTACGGGTACGTTTCTTATTGATAATAAATCTGCTTATGTTTTATTTAATTCAGGTGCGGATAGAAGCTATATGAGTGGAGATTTTTGTGCTAAGTTAAGTTGCCCATTGACGCCTTTGGATAGTAAATTTTTACTCGAATTAGCAAACGGTAAATTAATTTCAGCAGATAATATATGTCGGGATAGAGAAATTAAACTAGGGGATGAAACGTTTAAAATTGATTTAATACCAGTCGAGTTAGGAGTTTTGATGTAATAATTGGTATGGACTGGTTGAAAAAGGTGAGAGCATAGGTCGTTTGTTACAACAATGCGATTCGCATTATGCGTGAAAAGGGAAAACCTTTAATGGTGTACGGAGAAAAGAACAACGCAAAATTAAACCTTATTAGTAGTTTGAAGGCGCAAAAACTAATAAGAAAAGGTTGTTACGTCATTCTAGCACACATCAAGGAAGTTAAACCTGAAGAAAAGAACATCAGTGATGTTCCCGTCGCAAAAGAATTTCCCGATGTATTTCCGAAAGAATTACCGGGATTACCCCCACATCGATTCGTTGAATTTCAAATAGACCTTGTACCAAGAGCTGCACCAATAGCTCGTGTTCCATACCGGCTCGCACCCAGCGAAATGAAAGAATTACAAAGTCAGTTACAGGAACTTTTAGAGCGTGGTTTCATTCGACCAAGCACATCACCGTGGGGAGCTCCTGTTTTGTTTGTCAAGAAGAAGGATGATACATTTAGGTTGTGTATCGACTACCGAGAGTTGAACAAACTTACCATCAATAACCGCTACCCACTACCGAGAATCGACGACTTATTTGATCAACTACAAGGCTAGTCGGTTTATTCGAAGATTGATTTACGTTCTGGGTATCATCAAATGCGGGTGAAGGAGGATGACATTCCAAAGACTGCTTTTAGGAAGCGTTACGGTCATTACGAGTTTATGGTTATGCCGTTTGGGTTGACTAACGCACCAGCTATGTTCATGGACCTCATGAACCGAGTGTGTGGACCATACCTTGACAAGTTTGTCATTGTTTTCATCGATGACATACTTATTTACTCAAAGAATGACCAAGAGCATGAAGAACATTTGAGAAAAGTGCTAGAGTTGCTGAGAAAAGAAAAACTGTACGCTAAGTTTTCAAAGTGTGCATTTTGGTTGGAAGAAGTTCAATTCCTCGGTCATATAGTGAACAAAGAAGGTATTCAGGTGGATCCAGCAAAGATTGAAACCGTTGAAAAGTGAGAAACCCCGAAAACTCTGAAACACATACGCCAATTTTTAGGGCTAGCTGGTTATTACAGGAGATTCATCCAAGATTTTTCCAAAATAGCAAAACCCTTTACTGCATTAACGCATAAAGAGAGGAAATTTGAATGGAAGGATGAACAAGAAAAAGCGTTTCAATTGTTGAAGAAAAAGTTAACTACGGCACATATATTGTCATTACCTGAAGGGAATGATGATTTTGTGATATATTGTGATGCCTCAAAGCAAGGTCTCGGTTGTGTATTAATGCAACGAACGAAAGTAATTGCTTATGCGTCTAGACAATTGAAGATTCACGAGCAGAATTATACGACGCATGATTTGGAATTAGGCGCGATTGTTTTTGCATTAAAGACTTAGAGGCACTACTTATATGGGGTCAAAAGTATTATATATACCGACCACAAAAGTCTTCAACACATATTTAATCATAAACAACTAAACATGAGGCAGCGCAGATGGATTGAATTGTTGAATGATTACGACTTTGAGATTCATTACCACCCGAGGAAGGCAAATGTGGTAGCCGATGCCTTGAGCAGAAAGGACAGAGAACCCATTCGAGTAAAAGCTATGAATATAATGATTCACACTAACCTTACTACTCAAATAAAGGAGGCGCAATAAGGAGTTTAAAAGAGGGAAATTTAAAGGATGAAATACCCAAAGGATCGGAGAAGCATCTTAATATTCGGGAAGACGAAACCCGGTATAGGGCTGAAAAGATTTGGGTACCAAAATTTGGAGATATGAGAGAAATGGTACTTAGAGAAGCTCATAAAACCAGATATTCAATACATCCTGGAACGGGAAAGATGTACAAGGATCTCAAGAAACATTTTTGGTGGCCGGGTATGAAAGCCGATGTTGCTAAATACGTAGGAGAATGTTTGACGTGTTCTAAGGTCAAAGCTGAGCATCAGAAACCATCAGGTCCACTTCAACAACCCGAAATCCCGGAATGGAAATGGGAAAACATTACCATGGATTTCATCACTAAATTGCCAAGGACTGCAAGTGATTTTGATACTATTTGGGTAATAGTTGATCGTCTCACCAAATCAGCACACTTCCTGCCAATAAGAGAAGATGACAAGATGGAGAAGTTAGCATGACTGTATTTAAAGGAAGTCGTCTCCAGACATGGAATACCAATCTCTATTATCTCTGATAGGGATGGCAGATTTATTTCGAGATTCTGGCAGACATTACAGCAAGCATTAGGAACTTGTCTAGACATGAGTACTGCTTATCATCCACAAACTGATGGGCAGAGCGAAAGGACGATACAAACGCTTGAAGACATGCTACGAGCATGTGTTATTGATTTCGAAAACAGTTGAGATCGACATCTACCGTTAGCAGAATTTTCCTACAACAACAGCTACCATTCAAGTATTGAGATGGCGCCGTTTGAAGCACTTTATGGTAGAAAGTGCAGGTCTCCGATTTGTTGGAGTGAAGTGGGGGATAGACATATTACGGGTCCGAAGATAATACAAGAAACTACCGAGAAGATCATCCAAATTCAACAACGGTTGAAAACCGCCCAAAGTCGACAAAAGAGCTATGCTGACATTAAAAGAAAAGATATAGAATTTAAAATTGGAGAGATGTTCATGCTTAAAGTTGCACATTGGAAAGGCGTTGTTCGATTTGGTAAACGAGGGAAATTAAATCCAAGGTATATTGGACCATTCAAGATTATTGATCGTGTCGGACCAGTAGCTTACCGACTTGAATTACCTCAACAACTCGCGGTTGTACATAACACTTTCCATGTCTTGAATTTGAAGAAATGTTTTGCTAAAGAAGATCTCACTATTCCGTTAGACGAAATTCAAATCAACGAAAAACTTCAATTCATTGAAGAACCCGTCGAAATAATGGATCGCGAGGTTAAAAGACTTAAGCAAAACAAGATACCAATTGTTAAAGTTTGATGGAATGCTCGTAGAGGACATGAGTTCACCTGGGAACGAGAAGATCAGATGAAGAAGAAATACCCGCACTTATTTCCAGAAGATACGTCAACACCTCCAACTGCTTAAAATTTCGGGACGAAATTTATTTAACGGATAGGTACTGTAGTGACCCGAACTTTTCCATGTTTATATATATTAAATGAAATTGTTATTTACATGATTAAGTGTTTCCAACATGTTAAGCAATCAAACTTGTTAAGACTTGATTAATTGAAATAGGTTTCATATAGACAATTGACCACCCAAGTTGACCGGTGATTCACGAACGTTAAAACTTGTAAAAACTATATGATAACATATATATGATTATATATATAGTTAACATGATATTATGATAAGTAAGTATCTCATTAGGTATTTTAACAATGAGTTATATACATAAAATTGAGTTTATTGAATTAAGAAACTCGAAACGATATATATAACGATTATCGTTATAACAACGTCTTACTAAATACATATGAATCATATTAAGATATTGATACACTATGTTTAATCATGATAAATGATAAGTAAACATGTCATTAAGTGTATTAACAATGAACTATATATGTAAAAACAAGACTACTAACTTAATAATTTCGAAACGAGACATATATGTAACGATTATCGTTGTAACAACATTTAACTGTATATATATCATACTAAGATATATTAATATATCATAATATCATGATAATGTAATAATTTAACATATCTTTAGATATAATAAACAATGGGTTAACAACATTTAACAAGATCGTTAAACTAAAGGTTTCAAAACAACATTTACATGTAACGACTAACGATGACTTAACGACTCAGTTAAAATGTATATACATGTAGTGTTTTAATATGTATTCATACACTTTTGAAAGACTTTAAGACACTTATCAAAATACTGCTACTTAACAAAAATGCTTACAATTACATCCTCGTTCAGTTTCATCAACAATTCTACTCGTATGCACCCGTATTTGTACTCGTACAATACACAGCTTTTAGATGTATGTACTATTGGTATATACACTCCAATGATCAGATCTTAGCAGCCCATGTGAGTTACCTAACACATGTGGGAACCATCATTTAGCAAGTAGCATGAAATATCTCATAAAATTACAAAAATATTTGTAATCATTCATGACTTATTTACATGTAAAAAAAATTACACATCCTTTATATCTAATCCATATGCCAATGACCAAAAACACCTACAAACACTTTCATTCTTCAATTTTCTTCATCTAATTGATCTCTCTCAAGTTCTATCTTCAATTTCTAAGTGTTCTTCATAAATTCTATAAGTTCTAGTTTCATAAAATCAAGAATACTTCCAAGTTTGCTAGCTTACTTCCAATCTTGTAAAGTGATCATCAAACCTCAAGAAATATTTCTTATTTACAGTAAGATATCTTTCTAATATAAGGTAATACTCATGTTCAAACTTTGTTTCAATTTCTATAACTATAACAATCTTATTTCGAGTGGAAATCTTACTTGAACTTGTTTTCGTGTCATGATTTTGCTTCAAGAACTCTCAAGCCATCCAATGATCCTTTGAACCTAGATCTATTTTTCTCATTTCTAGTAGGTTTATCCACAAAACCTGAGGTAGTAATGATGTTCATAACATCATTCGATTCATATATATAAAACTACCTTATTCGAAGGTTTAAACTTGTAATCACTAGAACATAGTTTAGTTAATTCTAAACTTGTTCGCAAACAAAAGTTAATCCTTCTAACTTGACTTTTAAAATCAACTAGACACATGTTCTATATCTATATGATATTCTAACTTAATGATTTAAAACCTGAAAACATGAAAAACACCGTAAAACCGAATATACGCCGTCGTAGTAACACCGCGGGCTGTTTTGGGTTAGTTAATTAAAAACTATGATAAACTTTGATTTAAAAGTTGTTCTTCTGGGAAAATGATTTTTCTTATGAACATGAAACTATATCCAAAAATCATGGTTAAACTCAAAGTGGAAGTATGTTTTTCAAAATGGTCATCTAGACGTCGTTTTTTCGACTGAAATGACTACCTTTACAAAAATAACTTGTAACCTGTATTTCTGACTATAAACTTATACTTTTTCTATTTAAATTCATAAAATTAAGATCAATATGAAACTATGGAAACTTGAAACACTCAAAACGGATTTAAAACGAAGAAGTTATGGGTAAAACAAGATTGGATAATTTTTGTTGTTGTAGCTACGTGAAAATTGGTAACAAATCTATATTAATCATATCCTAGCTAACTCATATTGTATTACATGTATTCTAATATATTATGTAATCTTGGGATACCATAGACACGTATGCAAATGTTTTGACATATCATATCGACCCATGTATATATATTATTTGGAACAACCATAGACACACTATATGCAGTAATGTTGGAGTTAGCTATACAGGGTTGAGGTTGATTCCAAAAATATATACACTTTGAGTTGTGATCTAGCCTGAGACGTGTATACACTGGGTCGTGGATTGATTCAAGATAATATATATCGATTTATTTCTGTACATCTAACTATGGACAACTAGTTGTAGGTTACTAACGAGGACAGCTGACTTAATATACTTAAAACTGTAAAACGTATTAAAAATGTTGTAAATATATTTTGAACATACTTTGATATATATGTACATATTTGTTATAGGTTCGTGAATCGACCAGTGGCCAAGTCTTACTTCCCGACGAAGTAAAAATCTGTGAAAGTGAGTTATAGTCACACTTTTAAAATCTAAAATTTTGGGATGAGAATACATGCAATTTTATAAATGTTTTACGAAATAGACACAAGTAAATGAAACTACATTATATGAGTGAATGATCGAAGTCGAATATGCCCCTTTTTAGCTTGGTAGCCTAAGAATTTGGGAACAGACCCCCAAATTGACGCGAATTCTAAAGATAGATCTATCGGGCCCAACAAGCCTCATTCTGGAATTTGGAATGCTTTAGTACTTCGAAATTATCATGTCCGATGGGTGTCCCGGAATGATGGAGATATTCTATATGCATCTTGTTAATGTCGGTTACCAGGTGTTCACCGTATGAATGATTTTTATCTCTATGTATGGGATGTATTGAAATATGAAATCTTGTGGTCTATTATTATGATTTGATAATATATAGGTTAAACCTATAACTCACCAACATTTTGTTGACGTTTTAAGCATGTTTATTCTCAGGTGATTATTAAGAGCTTCCGCTGTTGCATACTAAAATAAGGACAAGATTTGGAGTCCATGCTTGTATGATATTATATAAAAACTGCATTCAAGAAACTTATTTTTGATGTAATATATTCTTATTGTAAATCATTATGTAATGGTCGTGTGTAAACGGTATATTTTAGATTATCATTATTTGATAATCTACGTAATGCGTTTTAAACCTTTATCGATAGAATAAAGGTTATGGTTGTTTTAAAAATGAATGCAGTCTTTGAAAAACGTCTCATATAGAGGTGAAAACCTCGTGACGAAATCAATTAATATGGAACGTTTATAATCAATATGAACGGGACATTTCAGACATATTCACCAAAAGTCTTCCTCAACCTGTTTTTGAATCTTTTCGACACAAGCTTCACGTCGGTCCTTCACCCGTTAGTTTGAGGGGGGTATTTGAGATAAATATAAGTTATTGTATTTCCTTACTTAAAGGATTGGCTGTTGTATTTTATTTATGGCACATATCTTGTAAATTACTCTATATAATAATATGATATGGCCTCCCACAATTTGTGTGGAGAATTAGTTCTCATGGTAAGTAATGGTGAATCTTTTAATGTAACTAAAGCATGGGTGATGAGGTAATGTTTTTTTTTTTTAACGGCCAAAGAATGATTATAAATAAATAAAACGATCCCTAGCAAGGCGCTAAGGGAAAATTACAAAGGCATAGACAGCCATGAGTTCCAGTTTGAAACTAAATGACCTCTATGTTTAATCCAACGAAAAATAATTAATCTAATGAAATCAAATAAACTACTTTTGTTACAAAAAGAATCTAAGAAAACAACACCGTTCCTGAACCGCCATAAAGCCCATAAAGACGTCACCACAACCGCGATGATCCGATCTTTTGACAACGGGCGTAAACGAATACCTTCTAACCAGGTAAAAAAGGAATCCCAAGATGACATTTGAGGCATATCGCAATCAAGCCAGATACGAATTTTATGCCATAAATCCCGAGCCACATCACACTCGAAAAACAAATGATCTCTATACTCCACCCCATTATTACAAGACAGACAAACAATAGAAGAGACATTGATCCCCTTCGCGGATAGGTTACAACGAACAGGAAGAGAATCTAAACGAAAACACCATAAGAAAATATTAACTTTTCTAGGCATAAACATGTACCAAATAGTCTTAACTTGCGAGGTCGGAAGAAGCAAGTGATCAATAAGCTCTCTAGCTTTTTTAACTGTATAACGGCCATCATTATTCAAAGAGCATGTCCAAGAATCCGGGCGATCGTACAACACAGGTTTACCAATAATCCCGAAAAGACTATTAATAAGATCCTCATTTCTATCACCTAAATAATCTCTAACCCAAGTGAAAAGCCAATTACCATCAACCCATTTATCCGAGATGTATGCATTCGGGGTTGAATCCAAGTGAAGTATTCTGTTAAAATGGTGCGAAAGAGGTTCGTTTCCAACCCATAGGTCGTGCCAAAATCGAATACTACGGCCATCCCCTATTAACATGAGGTAATGTAATATAAAATTATTTATTTTCTTATTATTTTGATGTGTGTAAATTGTTATGTGAGAAAATAAACTGTTTTTATATTTCCTAGGTTTGAACCTTATAATATATACTCCCTCCGTCCCAAAATAATTGTCCTGTTGGACTTTTCAAAATCAATTTATTAAGTTTTGACTTTAAATATTCGTTGGTTTTTACTATAGAATATTTGATGAAATTTATATGAATAGATTGATTTTCAAATGTGTTTTCATTTGGTATAACTTTCATTCGATATTATATATCACAAAGAAAGATATTTAAAGTCAAAGTTAAAGAAAAAAGACTCAAAAAGTCAAAACAGGACAATTATTTTGGGACGGAGGGAGTAACATTTTTAAGTTAGAATGACAAGGTGTTCGGACACTGCATTACTCATATTCAAACTTACGTTCGAACAAAACTTTGCTCGAACGAAGAAAAATTGTTTGAACTAAGTATATGGGGACATGACACGTTTTTATTGGCCACGATCTTGGTTGTTGAGTTTGAACGAAAATTAATGTTTTCAAACTAAAAATGAGTTGAAAATAAATGGTTATTTTGACAATTTTGAGAAAAAAATGTGTAAATGAAAAAAAAAAATGTATTTTGAACAATTTCCTTATATAAGACCACTCGTAGCGGTGAGGGGCGTGGGTTGGTGGAGTGAGTTGCTTTTTGCAGTTTTTGATGAGTAGGATGGGTAGGGTTTTTGTATGGAGTAGTGGTGGTGTGAGTTTTTTTGTATGAGTTGTTAGTGGAATGATGATGTGACATTTTATTTTAATTTTTTTAATTATATTTATTTATTTTATATTTGTCACCTAACATTCAAACCACTCAAATTTTGCCACCTAGCACTCAAGCCCCAACCCATCTTACGTGAGATTCCCACTGCCGCCCCCCTTTTACTCCCAACCGCCGCCCCGCCACGGTCGAATGGGGCGTGGGATTTTTGCCAAATCAGATCTCACGGGCGTGAGACACAACCGATACAAGTCGTCTAAAGGCTAATATATTGGCTAAGCCTTAGAATGAACATTTGGACCAATACATTTGAGTAAATAGTGATATCAAATTTGAATAAGAAAAATTAATATTTAAAAAATAAATATATTATACTTTACAGTTATTTTCAACTTTGTTTATAAATTACACCACCTTTAACAATGATGGGCGTGTTGGTTTGTTGATCGATAGGGGTGGAGTGATTAATGAGCGTGCTGGTAAACTGGTAAATAATGTTTGGCGTGTTGATCGGTAAGGGTGAAGTATTTTTTTTTTTTTCATTTTCTTTTAATATAAAATGATTTTAGTTTTTATTTTTCATCCTTAAAAGTATTTTAAAGTCTCAATTTCATCTCTCACTCTAACGAAGGTTAACCGAGTCCATTAAAACTATTCACATGAACTATCCAAGTAATCTTTAACTAATTAAATTACCAAAATAAGCACAATTATATAGCTGAAAACTTAAAAACAACTTCTTCTTGCATAATTCCATTTTAATCTTTGTTACGTGCAAGGCTGAACCCACTTCTCATGAACAATGCCATTCCTAAAACTATCAATCCTTAAATCCAATTACTTTAATAAATCACATAATAAAGGAATATTAGTTGGTTGGTTTCCATGTTACAAAACGCGATGTTAAAAATTCTACTTGCAACATAGAAGATTGATATTGTAATGTTAAGTAACTTGCATAAATGTCAAGCAGCAGGCATCATTATGCAATGGGTGACATTTTGTAGCAGATGTTTATAGAAAGAACCTGAGAAGCAATACCATTGAAATAACAAATAAGTGTACTGGAAAAGGAAGACGATAAAGTGTACTGAAATTGTTGAAATTCAAATTGACCCTTACTTAAATCGAAAAAAATCAAACATTGATTTATTGATGTTAAGAAATTGATTGAAAATTAAAAATCATGATGTAACGATGAGAGCAAGAAGAAATTAATTTTTGTAATTTAATTAGTTAAAGATTACGTGGATAGTCCATGTAAATAGTTTCAACGGACTCATTTAACCTTCGTTAGGGTGAGGGATGAAATTGAGACTTTAAAATGCCTTTAAGGATGAAAATTGCAGAAAATAAAATACAGGGATGAAATGGGCAAAAATTGGAAAACACAGGGACTAAATGGGCAATTTCGTCTTGTAATTATAATAATAAATTAATTTAATAAAACACACAACTTGATATTATAATATGATTACATTGGGGTTGAAGTTGAGGTTCTGGTCGGTGAGGGGTTAACCCGGGTTCTTGTTGAATTTCTGGTAACTTTTGAATTTGTTGAAGTTGATAGATTTGTTGTTGAATTTCTTGTTGGCTCATATTGAACGAGCTAGTCGTATAATTAGCAAAACCAAGTGAAGGTCGAGATTGGTTAGAAGATGACGAGCCGGGTGTACTCGGATCGCCCGCGCCAGTTAAAATGTTATTGTAAAATGACCAATCGTGTGGGTTTGCCATTGTTGAAGTAAAAAATTGAGAGAAATTGAGAGAATATATACATGAATTGTGTAAAAATGAGTTGGGTGGTGTTTATTTCTATAAGTGAAAATTAAATTTATTTATTTATTTTATGTAATTAAAATTATATTCTCTATTTTTTGAAATTTTTGGTTTGAATCTAGTAAACATTCATTGCCACTCCCATTATTCATTGCTTTCCACGTATGCCAAGAAGCCAAACATGCCGGTTATCTTCTCCGTGCCATTCTCCAGCACATCACTGCAAACCACCGACCAACACTTTGCGTTAACAGCGTGTGGCCGTCGTGCTGGTCCAAAAAAAGTTCTAAAACGCTTTGTTAGAGATGGTCTTAAAAATTATAATTTTAAACATAATCTTTAAAGTTAGCTTTTGCATTTAATTTCTGTTATCCGGAATCTAAGTGGTCTCAATTACACATCATCCAAACAACTTGGCCTCCTCTTATATGGCCCATATTCAATGCGCTACTTAAGTTGCAGGGCTCTCCATATACTTAATGTTAGTTTTCAATATTTTCAGTCACAACTCACACGTTGATTTTGCATGAACCTCGTGAAACCGTTTATAAAAAATCTCAATACTCTTTATTGACCAATCATATAAAAACGACAAATCATGTTTATTTTGTTTGGGTAAAAAATCAAAACAAATTATTAAGACATGTATATATATGAAAATTACAAAAAACAGAATTTGAGCTACATGCCTACAAATATTCATTGACTCCATTAATTTGCAGATCGCTCGTTAAGTATTTTGGTACCAATATACCGTCCTAACATCATGATCGTTGCCTGAGGATTTGTTCCCGGCGAATTAAAAAACGTCGAAGCATCAACAACTCGTAACGAATCAACACCGATAACTTTCAAATGTCGATCGACAACTTTATTCACCAAGCATCCACCATGAATATGCCAAAATGTAGACAACGTTTTACGACAAAACTTGTCAATAGACGCCTCATCGGACGAATTATCAGGTAACGATGGCCCGATATATCTAAAAGATCTCTCCGATCCAAAAATATTAGGAAACTTATATTCTTCCATAGCTCGAGTATTCAAAATCTTTCTTAATTCTTCAACAATTTCGCCACATTGGCGTAAATCATCTTTGTTAGAGTAATAATTAAACCGGACACTTGGGCTAATTGTTACATCTGTCGATGATTTTAAACTTATTGACCCCGTTGATTTCGGCCTTGTAACTTTTCCTCCAATGACTACAATACTTAAGTCTACATTTGGAAGATAATCTAAAAAAGGTATGAATGGTATGACACTCGCAATTCGAGGGACAGCAGTAGCCTCCATGTAGGGCCCACCATTTTTTGTAATACCAGCCACACGAACTCCTACATCGGCTAATCTAACCGGCACCAGAAGATTAATTGAGTTACGTGGATTATCACGCATTAATTGCCCAACAAACGGATGGTCCTGAACAACGGGAATATTTAGAGATGAAAGGTACGAACTTGGTCCTAATCCGCTCAATAGTAAAAGCTGTGGGCTACCAATTGCTCCCGCACTTAATATCACTTCTCCATTAGCTCTTCTGTTCACTTCGTGATACTTACCTCGAGAATCATGGTATTTTACGCCAACCGCAGCTACGTATAAAACGACACAACTTGTTAGAGAATCATGGTATTTTACCAAAGAGCTATATATTAACATGATAGTATCAAGGTGTCTCTCGAACCATGAGATTATGAGTTCATTTACAAGAGTGAACAGTAGCGCTAAGCACAATTTTTGGTGATAAGCGGATAACCACGTATGAGCCACTGATTTCAGCCAATTAACATTCAGTGGTTGGTTGAATAATACAGTTAAAAAAGAAAGCAATAGCGTGTAAAAATAAATGTTAAAGATGCATGTTAACGGTCTAAAAATATTAGCATTCAAAATTTCAACCACTCCACGTTAACGGTGTAGCTCAGAATTGCTTATCCGCTTATCTTCAAAATGGTATTTAGTCATTGATCCCTCCCATATTTATATATGAAAAGTTCGTGTTGAAGTTTCTCATGAGTTGTCGATCTAAAAATATGAATAATCAAGAGAGCTGAATTACCTAAAGGACTAGAGGTAGAGAAAATGATCCGATCAACTATAGCTCGAACCACAACATGCAAGTTTTTCGGGTTGCCTTTGTTAAGAAGCTCTACGGCCCCATGTCGTCGCCCTGAATCATCATACGTCGAGCCACCTATCTTGGTGCCTTGAATATGGTTCAGGACGAACCCATTTTCTGGACCAATGCCAGCTTCTATAAATGCATTATACGTAGAATTTTGCCACTTTCGTAAATAATCAGTACGTGTAACAATACTATTTTCAACCCACTCATAGGCGTTTTCAACCTCGCTCTGATCATCAAAGTCAATACCCGAGTTTTCATAAAAGTAGTCATCGCCTCTCGAATAAAACCCGAAATTTATCATGCTACCACCTCCCAAAACTCGACCTCTTGTGTTAAGCACACCATCTTTAGAGAAAAAGTTTTGAGCCGGCGAATCTTTAAAATTTGCAGTTAGGATGGAATTTAAGGACTTATTTTCGTATGCTACGTTCTGATCCAAATTAGCTACGCCACCTCGCTCGAGTACCAGTACTGAATACTTTTCCGATAAGGTAGCAGCTAATGGGCACCCTGCAGTCCCTCCTCCCACAATTATGTAATCGTATTCGTGTTCTGGAGTATAATCGGTTGCTTCGTGTGTGAACGAAAGATAACTTTCATCTGCATAGCATAACATAACATAACATAGCATAACATAAAATATATTTGATCATTCAGTTCTAGCATTATAAGGGCCCGTTCGATTGACTTAACGATAAAACTCTAAAATGAGTTTATTATATATTAAGTCCATTAGGTTGTTTTTTTTATTATAACAGAAAAAAAGTTATTTAAAGTTAATGTTAATAAATAACGTAAAAAAATTAGTATTAATTTGGGACGGTAGAAATATCTATTACTACATAATGTATTTATTTTTGGATAAGCGATGAAACTCTCCTATGAACGAGCACATTGGCTCCCCCATAGAAGGTAAAACCTCGGGTAATCATGCCTCCCGAGTGCGAGACCTGGTACCGGGTGAATTGCGCATTATGCGCACCCTCTAGTCACACTTCCTTTTTGAACAATTTGGCATAGCCAGGAATTGAACCCGGGTGGTGTGCTTCATTGGGCAACTCGGTGGCCACTCAGGCAAGCCTGAATGGTTTACTACATAATGTATTTAATAACTAAGAAAAAAACAAAAGGGCCTAAAACATGTTACGAAAGTTTTAATGATAATTAAGTGAGGAAGAACCTGCCTGGAAGAGAATTTGGTTGTAACAAGCATAAGACTGTCAGTTGTTTTCTGACAAAGAATATGAGAAAAATGAGTACAAACTGTTGAAGGGTAATCCTCATTTTCATATTGCTATAAAAGCCTTTATGATTTAAAAAGAATATATAGATATAGATAGTTATAGATAGATACACGTATATATGCTGTATATTGGACTTTGATAAGTTGATTTTGTATTATAAATAAATGCACTATTAATCACTTGTAGTTAGGGCAGGTATACGTCCATATCTGTCATTCATTTAATTTTTGAAAACACAGAGTTTAAATAGCGTGTGGGAGGTCCATATATATTGTATATTTGTATACTATTAATTTTCCTAATTTGTTACTCCGTACTTAATTGATTCAATTTAGCCAAGAACAGAAAGAATAAATTAAACTTGCTGTATACAATTTAAAGCTTCACATATAACTTGTATTCGTATTCGTACTCGTAGTAAAAGGTTTATGGTTAAGGATCTGTTTAACTTCAACGGGTTTTTATAGTTTCACTAAAAAATCAATCGGTTATAGAAAATGGCCCAACACATTTCATTAGCCATACGAACAAATTTTTTTTATCGTATAACAAATTAAATTTTGTTGCCGTCCAATTGATTTGAGCCTTAGCATATACGGAGTATTAGATACATAGTAAGAGAGCATTCATATCAAAACGTTGTTAGGATACAAATATGATATGAATGAATATGTTTCACTATTTTTATTTGGTCAATTGAATTTGAAATTATTTTATTAATCTATTTTTTTTAACGGCGATTTTTTAGCATCAGTAGATCATTTATTTCAACGACCCTCATCATTTGCACGTAACACACATGTACGGGCGGAAACCCGAACCCGATCGACAGTACCCGGGAACACATCATCCATTCGGGCAGTGGTCCGGGTAGAGGTCCGTGAACGAATCCGGTAAAACCTCCCTATAGGGTCAATATATACCACCATTATTGGTGTTCAATTGGTTTAAAGAAAATCATGTCATCCCTAAGAATCGAACTCATGACCTCTCCCTATCCCATGACACAAAGTACATGGGAGAACCGTTTGACTATGCCCGCAAGTTATGACAATCGTAAGGTTGTCGATAAGAATTAAGTTATGTACAAAATGAGTGTAGATTGCTAGTTGAGAGTAATTTTTTACAACAAGTGTAATGATCGCATAGCCCAAACATAATGTCCTGCAATATAAGTCCAAGAGTCCATCCTTTTCTAAAACCAATTGGTGATAGAGGGACTTCCCCTTAGACTTATATACATACATTTGTTTTTATCCCATGACCGATGTGGGACTTTGGTTTGCACCCTTACAAACCTCCCCTCAAACCTAAGTCCATCTAGGCCTCCCCTCCAACGATAGTCTGGATCCAACCTTTACCGCCGCCGACTCGGAACTCTCAACCTGGTGGGAGGGCAGGGAGATTTCGATACAAGGCTTCCAGGATCAACTCATCGTGCCAGGGTCCCCCTCGAACGAGAGCTGGGTCCACTCATCGCTGCTCAAGACCGAGGGGTGCGCCACGTCGCTGCGTGCGCTCAGGGGTGCGCCCTACTGCGCCGTCCACCACATCGGGGCTATAGCCTAGCTCTGATACCACTTGTAATGATCGCATAGCCCAAACACAATGTCCTGCAATATAAGTCCAAGAGTCCATCCTTTTCTAAAACCAATTGGTGATAGAGGGACTTCCCCTTAGACTTATATACATACATTTGTTTTTATCCCATGACCGATGTGGGACTTTGGTTTGCACCCTTACAACAAGTGGGTGTTTATTTTTAATGTACAAATAAAACATGCATGTCTGAACAATAATTTTATTGACAGCTCTAGATGTCGTCATTATAAAAGTTCTAAATTTAAGTATCAAAAGGCATATATGGAATTGGATACCTTACTGCTCATTCGGTCAAAACCACAATCAATTTTAGCCAACTCACACTCTCAATATGAATTTTTCACGAATCTATACATATTATGTGTCACGGACTTCAATCTATAAACTCATGGTTAGGAAGATATCTCGATATATCAACGTGTCTATAGATTTATCAACGTCTCTATATATTAATCCCACTTGTATCTAGATGCTGATCTATTGTCAAAATTATTGGCATTACGGGCGGTCAAAGAAACAATAATATGGGTAGACTGTTTGAACCTATTTAATTTGAATCCTTCTGATCTGGTCATATTTAATCCCACAGGGTGGATTCATCTTTGTTTATTCAAGTTAGATGACACAATATTATACTAATATAGGATACGAGTATATGATCCATGATTTGCTTTGAATAAATAAACATAAAAATCATAAAACCAAGTGCATATATGGAATTGAAGCTGAACATAACGTAAACAATGGGCAGTAATGCATACATGTTCTTAGAACATGATAATATTAAGACAAAATTACATCCTTGATGTTTTTTCAAAATTTGTTCAATTGTGTATGGATGAACCTAAAATATCTTTTTATGTGATTATGTGAATCACCTTAATGTTTGAAAAAGTTGTGTCGTTGGTCCCTAAAGGTAAAGATGTTAGTTCCCCAACGTTAGTCTGCATCAAGCGCGTGAGGTGCACACAAGGGTTCATGATGTTTGAGAAAGCAAGCACTATAGACTCCAATATGTAAATGACAAAATAGCTCTGGTGTGCATCTTACGTTGAGAACTAGACTGTTACCTTAAGGGATCAACTATATGCAAGTTTTTTAAACATTAAAGGCACCCACGTCAAAAAACTACTTTAGGTTCATCTAATTATATCTAATATTAATATGACATGATACTCGTTTATTTTAGAATTATCTTAGAATTAATTTATTTCGTTTATTTTTTATTTTCTTTCTCTATCTTTATGTATTTTCATCCCAAAATACCGGCCTAACATGAGAATAGTTGCCTGTGGAGATATACTCCAGGTGGTACCGAAATTGTTAAAGCATCAACAACTCGTAAAGAATCAACTCCGACAACTTTCAAATGGCTATCAACCACCTTATTCACCAAACAACCACCACGAATATGCCATAAAGTTGACAATGTCTCGCGACAAAAAGTCTCTACAAATTCTACGGATTGATCATCTAGTAATGATGACCCGATGAATTCAAAATAGTTTCCATTAACCAAGTCAGGAAACTTATATTCTTCCATGGCTTGAGTATCCAATATTTTCCTAAAAAGTTCAACAGCATTAGTGTAAGTTTTATTGAATGAATGATTTCTGTCAAATACATCAGCCGTATATATACTAATACAATGCTGTCTGATCGTAACAAACTATTCTGTCTATATGGAAAAGATATGATCTTCCTATCACATGGTTTGACAAATATACACATGCTATAAATATAATATATGATGACTATGGTACATCTCATGATATACACAGATCTGTTAATGATATACACAATACTTATTGTCTAATATAGCGCCTCAGTTTGAGCGGGAGGGTGGACGTACGTTCAAACTGTCCCGAAAATCTTCAAACAAAACTCTAGGTAAACCTTTCGTAAATATGTCGGCAATTTGAAACCGAGTAGGAATGTGGAGTACCCGAACGTGTCCGCGAGCCACTTTTTCTCGAACGAAATGAATATCCATTTCAATATGTTTAGTGCGTTGATGTTGGACTGGATTACCCGACAGGAAAATGGCACTTACATTATCACAAAAAACAATTGTGGCTTTAGTCAGGGGACATCGAAGTTCAAGAAGCAAGTTGCGTATCCAGCATGATTCTGACACGACATTTGCCACACCTCGATATTCTGCTTCGGCACTTGATCGTGACACTGTTGGTTGACGTTTAGCGGACCATGAAACGAGAGTGTGACCTAAAAATACACCATAACCCGAAGTGGAACGTCGTGTATCTGGGCATCCGCCCCAATCTGCATCAGTGTAAGAAACGAGCGAGGACAGTGAGCTTTTGGTGAGCTGTAAACCATGACTGATGGTACCGCGTATGTAACGGAGTATACGTCTAAGAGCTTCCATGTGGCACTCTTTTGGATCGTGCATGTGTAAACACACTTGCTGTACGGCAAATGATATATCGGGTCGAGTAAAGGTGAGGTATTGTAAAGCACCCGCAAGACTTCGATATTCTGTTGGGTCTGAATATGAGGGGCCAGTTGAAATGTCCCGTTCTTATTGATTAAAAACGTTCCATATTAATTGATTTCGTTGCGAGGTTTTGACCTCTATATGAGACGTTTTTCAAAGACTGCATTCATTTTTAAACAAACCATAACCTTTATTTCATCAATAAAGGTTTAAAAAGCTTTACGTAGATTATCAAATAATGATAATCTAATATATCCTGTTTACACACGACCATTACATAATGGTTTACAATACAAATATGTTACAACAAAATAAGTTTCTTGAATGCAGTTTTTACACAATATCATACAAGCATGGACTCCAAATCTTGTCCTTATTTAAGTATGCGACAGCGGAAGCTCTTAATAATCACCTGAGAATAAACATGCTTAAAACGTCAACAAAAATGTTGGTGAGTTATAGGTTTAACCTATATATATCAAATCGTAACAATAGACCACAAGATTTCATATTTCAATACACATCCCATACATAGAGATAAAAATCATTCATATGGTGAACACCTGGTAACCGACAATAACAAGATGCATATATAAGAATATCCCCATCATTCCGGGACACCCTTCGGATATGATATAAATTTCGAAGTACTAAAGCATCCGGTACTTTGGATGGGGTTTGTTAGGCCCAATAGATCTATCTTTAGGATTCGCGTCAATTAGGGTGTCTGTTCCCTAATTCTTAGATTACCAGACTTAATAAAAAGGGGCATATTCGATTTCGATAATTCAACCATAGAATGTAGTTTCACGTACTTGTGTCTATTTTGTAAATCATTTATAAAACCTGCATGTATTCTCATCCAAAAAATATTAGATTTTAAAAGTGGGACTATAACTCACTTTCACAGATTTTTACTTCGTCGGGAAGTAAGACTTGGCCACTGGTTGATTCACGAACCTATAACAATATATACATATATATCAAAGTATGTTCAAAATATATTTACAACACTTTTAATATATTTTGATGTTTTAAGTTTATTAAGTCAGCTGTCCTCGTTAGTAACCTACAACTAGTTGTCCACAGTTAGATGTACAGAAATAAATCGATAAATATTATCTTGAATCAATCCACGACCCAGTGTATACGTATCTCAGTATTGATCACAACTCAAACTATATATATTTTGGAATCAACCTCAACCCTGTATAGCTAACTCCAACATTCACATATAGAGTGTCTATGGTTGTTCCGAAATATATATAGATGTGTCGACATGATAGGTCGAAACATTGTATACGTGTCTATGGTATCTCAAGATTACATAATATATAATACAAGTTGATTAAGTTATGGTTGGAATAGATTTGTTACCAATTTTCACGTAGCTAAAATGAGAAAAATTATCCAATCTTGTTTTACCCATAACTTCTTCATTTTAAATCCGTTTTGAGTGAATCAAATTGCTATGGTTTCATATTGAACTCTATTTTATGAATCTAAACAAAAAAAGTATAGGTTTCTAGTCGGAAAAATAAGTTACAAGTCGTTTTTGTAAAGGTAGTCATTTCAGTCGAAAGAACGACGTCTAGATGACCATTTTAGAAAACATACTTCCACTTTGAGTTTAACCATAATTTTTGGATATAGTTTCATGTTCATAATAAAAATCATTTTCTCAGAATAACAACTTTTAAATCAAAGTTTATCATAGTTTTTAATTAACTAACCCAAAACAGCCCGCGGTGTTACTACGACGGCGTAAATCCGGTTTTACGGTGTTTTTCGTGTTTCCAGGTTTTAAATCATTAAGTTAGCATATCATATAGATATAGAACATGTGTTTAGTTGATTTTAAAAGTCAAGTTAGAAGGATTAACTTTTGTTTGCGAACAAGTTTAGAATTAACTAAACCATGTTCTAGTGATTACAAGTTTAAACCTTCGAATAAGATAGCTTTATATGTATGAATCGAATGATGTTATGAACATCATTACTACCTTAAGTTCCTTGGATGAACCTACTGGAAAAGAGAAAAATGGATCTAGCTTCAATGGATCCTTGGATGGCTCAAAGTTCTTGAAGCAAAATCATGACACGAAAACAAGTTCAAGTAAGATCATCACTTGAAATAAGATTGTTATAGTTATAGAAATTGAACCAAAGTTTGAATATGATTATTACCTTGTATTAGAATGATAACCTACTGTAAGAAACAAAGATTTCTTGAGGTTGGATGATCACCTTACAAGATTGGAAGTGAGCTAGCAAACTTGAAAGTATTCTTGATTTTATGAAACTAGAACTTTTGGAATTTATGAAGAACACTTAGAACTTGAAGATAGAACTTGAGAGAGTTCAATTAGATGAAGAAAATTGAAGAATGAAAGTGTTTGTAGGTGTTTTTGGTCGTTGGTGTATGGATTAGATATAAAGGATATGTAATTTTGTTTTCATGTAAATAAGTCATGAATGATTACTCATATTTTTGTAATCTTATGAGATATTTCATGCTAGTTGCCAAATGATGGTTCCCACATGTGTTAGGTGACTCACATGGGCTGCTAAGAGCTGATCATTGGAGTGTATATACCAATAGTACATACATCTAAAAGCTGTGTATTGTACGAGTACGAATACGGGTGCATACGAGTAGAATTGTTGATGAAACTGAACGAGAATGTAATTGTAAGCATTTTTGTTAAGTAGAAGTATTTTGATAAGTGTATTGAAGTCTTTCAAAAGTGTATAAATACATATTAAAACACTACATGTATATACATTTTAACTGAGTCGTTAAGTCATCGTTAGTCGTTACATGTAAGTGTTGTTTTGAAACCTTTAGGTTAACGATCTTGTTAAATGTTGTTAACCCAATGTTTATAATAACAAAAGAGATTTTAAATTATTATATTATCATGATATTATGATGTACGAATATCTCTTAATATGATATATATACATTAAATGTCGTTACAACGATAAACGTTACATATATGTCTCGTTTCAAAATCATTAAGTTAGTAGTCTTGTTTTTACATATGTAGTTCATTGTTAATATAATTAATGATATGTTTACTTATCATAATATCATGTTAACTATATATATAACCATATATATGTCATCATATAGTTTTTTTACAAGTTTTAACGTTCGTGAATCACCGGTCAACTTGGGTGGTCAATTGTCTATATGAAACCTATTTCAATTAATCAAGTCTTAACAAGTTTGATTGCTTAACATGTTGGAAACATTTAATCATGTAAACATCAATCTCAATTAATATATATAAACATGGAAAAGTTCGGGTCACTACAGTACCTACCCGTTAAATAAATTTCGTCCCGAAATTTTAAGCTGTTGAAGGTGTTGACGAATCTTCTGGAAATAGATGCGGGTATTTCTTCTTCATCTGATCTTCACGCTCCCAGGTGAACTCGGGTCCTCTACGAGCATTCCATCGAACCTTAACAATTGGTATCTTGTTTTGCTTAAGTCTTTTAACCTCACGATCCATTATTTCGACGGGTTCTTCGATGAATTGGAGTTTTTCGTTGATTTGGATTTCATCTAACTGAATAGTGAGATCTTCTTTAGAAAAACATTTCTTCAAATTCGAGACATGGAAAGTGTTATGTACAGCCGCGAGTTGTTGAGGTAACTCAAGTCGGTAAGCTACTGGTCCGACACGATCAATAATCTTGAATGGTCCAATATACCTTGGATTTAATTTCCCTCGTTTACCAAATCGAACAACGCCTTTCCAAGGTGAAACTTTAAGCATGACCATCTCTCCAATTTCAAATTCTATATCTTTTCTTTTAATGTCAGCGTAGCTCTTTTGTCGACTTTGGGCGGTTTTCAACCGTTGTTGAATTTGGATGATCTTCTCGGTAGTTTCTTGTATAATCTCCGGACCCGTAATCTGTCTATCCCCCACCTCACTCCAACAAATCGGAGACCTGCACTTTCTACCATAAAGTGCTTCAAACGGCGCCATCTCAATGCTTGAATGGTAGCTGTTGTTGTAGGAAAATTCTGCTAACGGTAGATGTCGATCCCAACTGTTTCCGAAATCAATAACACATGCTCGTAGCATGTCTTCAAGCGTTTGTATCGTCCTTTCGCTCTGCCCATCAGTTTGTGGATGATAGGCAGTACTCATGTCTAGACGAGTTCCTAATGCTTGCTGCAATGTCTGCCAGAATCTTGAAATAAATCTGCCATCCCTATCAGAGATAATAGAGATTGGTATTCCATGTCTGGAGACGACTTCCTTCAAATACAGTCGTGCTAACTTCTCCATCTTGTCATCTTCTCTTATTGGTAGGAAGTGTGCTGATTTGGTGAGACGATCAACTATTACCCAAATAGTATCAAAACCACTTGCAGTCCTTGGCAATTTAGTGATGAAATCCATGGTAATGTTTTCCCATTTCCATTCCGGGATTTCGGGTTGTTGAAGTAGACCTGATGGTTTCTGATGCTCAGCTTTGACCTTAGAACACGTCAAACATTCTCCTACGTATTTAGCAACATCGGCTTTCATACCCGGCCACCAAAAATGTTTCTTGAGATCCTTGTACATCTTCCCCGTTCCAGGATGTATTGAGTATCTGGTTTTATGAGCTTCTCTAAGTACCATTTCTCTCATATCTCCAAATTTTGGTACCCAAATCCTTTCAGCCCTATACCGGGTTCCGTCTTCCCGAATATTAAGATGTTTCTCCGATCCTTTGGGTATTTCATCCTTTAAATTTCCCTCTTTTAAAACTCCTTGTTGCGCCTCCTTTATTTGAGTAGTAATGTTATTATGAATCATTATATTCATAGATTTTACTCGAATGGGTTCTCTATCCTTCCTGCTCAAGGCATCGGCTACCACATTTGCCTTCCCCGGGTGGTAACGAATCTCAAAATCGTAATCATTCAATAATTCAATCCACCTACGCTGCCTCATATTCAGTTGTTTCTGATTAAATATGTGTTGAAGACTTTTGTGGTCGGTATATATAATACTTTTGACCCCATATAAGTAGTGCCTCCAAGTCTTTAATGCAAAAACAACCGCGCCTAATTCCAAATCATGCGTCGTATAATTTTGTTCGTGAATCTTCAATTGTCTAGACGCATAAGCAATCACCTTCGTTCGTTGCATTAATACACAACCGAGACCTTGCTTTGATGCGTCACAATAAATCACAAAATCATCATTCCCTTCAGGCAATGACAATATAGGTGCCGTAGTTAGCTTTTTCTTCAATAACTGAAACGCTTTCTCTTGTTCATCATTCCATTCAAATTTCTTCCCTTTATGCGTTAATGCAGTCAAGGGTTTTGCTATTCTGGAAAAGTCTTGGATGAACCTTCTGTAGTAACCAGCTAGTCCTAAAAACTGGCGTATGTGTTTCGGAGTTTTCGGGGTTTCCCACTTTTCAACAGTTTCTATCTTTGCCGGATCCACCTTAATACCTTCTTTGTTCACTATGTGACCGAGGAATTGAACTTCTTCCAACCAAAATGCACACTTTGAAAACTTAGCGTACAATTCTTCCTTCCTCAATACTTCTAACACTTTTCTCAAATGTTCACCGTGTTCTTGGTCATTCTTTGAGTAAATAAGTATGTCATCAATGAAAACAATGACAAACTTGTCAAGGTATGGTCCACACACTCGGTTCATAAGGTCCATGAACACAGCTGGTGCATTAGTTAAACCAAACGGCATGACCATAAACTCGTAATGACCGTAACGTGTTCTGAAAGCAGTCTTTGGAATATCATCTTCTTTCACCCGCATTTGATGATACCCGGAACGTAAGTCAATCTTTGAATAAACAGACGAGCCTTGTAGTTGATCAAATAAGTCATCGATTCTCGGTAGTGGGTAGCGGTTCTTGATGGTAAGTTTGTTCAACTCTCGGTAGTCGATACACAACCTGAATGTACCATCTTTCTTCTTGACAAACAAAACAGGAGCTCCCCACGGTGATGTGCTTGGTCGAATGAAACCACGCTCTAAAAGTTCTTGTAATTGGCTTTGCAGTTCTTTCATCTCGCTGGGTGCGAGTCTGTAAGGAGCACGAGCTATTGGTGCAGCTCCTGGTACAAGATCTATTTGAAATTCAACGGATCGATGTGGGGGTAATCCCGGTAATTCTTTCGGAAATACATCGGGAAATTCTTTTGCAATGGGAACATCATTGATGCTCTTTTCTTCAGTTTGTACTTTCTCGACGTGTGCTAGAACAGCATAGCAACCTTTTCTTATTAGTTTTTGTGCCTTCAAATTACTAATAAGATGTAGCTTCGTGTTGCCCTTTTCTCCGTACACCATTAAGGGTTTTCCTTTTTCTCGTATAATGCGAATTGCATTTTTGTAACAAACGATCTCCGCTTTCACTTCTTTCAACCAGTCCATACCGATTATCACATCAAAACTCCCTAACTCTACTGGTATCAAATCAATCTTAAATGTTTCGCTAACCAGTTTAATTTCTCGATTCCGACATATATTATCTGCTGAAATTAATTTACCATTTGCTAATTCGAGTAAAAATTTACTATCCAAAGGCGTCAATGGACAACTTAATTTAGCACAAAAATCTCTACTCATATAGCTTCTATCCGCACCCGAATCAAATAAAACGTAAGCAGATTTATTGTCAATAAGAAACGTACCCGTAACAAGCTCCGGGTCTTCCTGTGCCTCTACCGCATTAATATTGAAAACTCTTCCACGGCCTTGTCCATTCGTGTTCTCCTGGTTCGGGCAATTTCTAATAATGTGGCCTGGTTTTCCACATTTATAACAAACTACATTGGCATAACTTGCTCCGACACTACTTGCTCCGCCATTACTCGTTCCGACACCATTTGTTCCTTTCGTTCTATTAACCCCTGGTCCGTAGACCTCACACTTCGCCGCGCTATGACCATTTCTTTTACACTTGTTGCAAAATTTGGTGCAGAACCCCGAGTGATTCTTTTCACACCTTTGGCATAGTTGCTTCTGATTGTTGTTGTTGTTGCGGTTATTATTGTTGTTGGGATGATTGTTGTAGTTGCTTTTGTTGTTGTTGTTGTTGTTGTTGTTGGGCCGTTTGTTGTAGTTGCGATTGATGTTGCGATTGTTGGGATAATTGTTGCGATTATTGTTGTAATTGCTGTTGTTGTTGTATTGGTGATTCTTATCACCGTTTTCCTCCCACTTTCTTTTGACTTGCTTCACATTGGCCTCTTCAGCAGTCTGTTCTTTAATTCTTTCTTCAATCTGGTTCACTAGTTTGTGAGCCATTCTACATGCCTGTTGTATGGAGGCGGGCTCGTGTGAACTTATATCTTCTTGGATTCTTTCCGGTAATCCTTTCACAAACGCGTCGATCTTCTCTTCCTCATCTTCGAATGCTCCCGGACACAATAGGCACAATTCTGTGAATCGTCTTTCGTACGTGGTAATATCAAATCCTTGGGTTCGTAACCCTCTAAGTTCTGTCTTGAGCTTATTGACCTCGGTTCTGGGACGGTACTTCTCGTTCATCAAGTGCTTGAATGCTGACCACGGTAGTGCGTACGCATCATCTTGTCCCACTTGCTCTAGATAGGTATTCCACCATGTTAACGCAGAACCTGTGAAGGTATGCGTAGCGTACTTCACTTTGTCCTCTTCAGTACACTTACTTATGGCAAACACCGATTCAACCTTCTCGGTCCACCGTTTCAATCCGATCGGTCCTTCGGTTCCATCAAATTCCAAAGGTTTGCAGGCAGTGAATTCTTTGTAGGTGCATCCTACACGATTTCCTGTACTGCTAGATCCAAGGTTATTGTTGGTATGTAGCGCAGCCTGTACTGCGGCTATGTTTGAAGCTAGAAAAGTACGGAATTCCTCTTCATTCATATTCACGGTGTGTCGAGTAGTCGGTGCCATTTCCTTCAAAATAGTTAAATGGAACAAGTTAATCATACAGAATATTAAGAGTAGTTAATAGTATTTCGTAGCATAATATGAACTCATTTATAAAAGCTTTTTCTTCATATTAGCGTTTTATAAGTTTAAATTCGGGTAGTACCTACCCGTTAAGTTCATACTTAGTAGCTACTATACAATTCAACTACTACAATTCTATATGAAAAACTGATTATAATAATATTTCGCGTTCAAACTTTTATACAATATTTTACAAACTTACAATACCGCTTATTTTACATAAAGCATGAAATATAGCACACAATAACTTTGATACAAGATAGTTGTGAAGACAATTCTAGCTAGTACACAAGTCGTTCAGCAAAGGCAATAAATACACGTAATTCATACGTCCAGAAACAAGTCATGCATTCTGGTTTTACTAGGACTACTTCCCATCCTTGGTCTTGTGCAACATAACCGTTATGGCCGTTGATAAGACAGCGTGTTGTAACGTCATCAAAGGGACGAGGGTTACGTAATGTCCAACAGTCCCGTAATAATCTAAAAACCTCATTTCTTACCCCAATTACCGACTCCGTCACTTGTGGAAACGTTTTGTTTAATAGTTGTAGCCCGATGTTCTTGTTCTCACTTTGGTGAGAAGCGAACATTACTAATCCGTAAGCATAACATGCTTCTTTATGTTGCATGTTAGCCGCTTTTTCTAAATCACGAAGTCCAATATTCGGATATATTGAGTCAAAATAATTTCTTAACCCGTTGCGTAAAATAGCATTTGGGTTCCCCGCAATATATGCGTCAAAGTAAACACATCGTAACTTATGGGTTTCCCAATGTGATATCCCCCATCTTTCAAACGAAAGTCTCTTATAAACCAAGACATTCTTGGAACGTTCTTCGAATGTCTTACAAACTGATCTCGCCTTAAATAGTTGTGCCGAAGAATTCTGGCCGACTCTAGACAAGATTTCATCAATCATGTCTCCGGGTAGGTCTCTTAAAATATTGGGTTGTCTATCCATTTTGTATTTTTAAACTGTAAAATAGACAAGAGTTAGATTCATAAAAAAAAATACTTATTAATACAAGCAATTTTTACATATATCATAAAGCATAAGAACACTATATTCCATATATTACACCACACGAATACAACTATCTTATTCCGACTCGCTCGTTTCTTCTTCTTCGGTTTTGGTTCGTTTTGCCAAGTTTCTAGGGATATATGATGTTCCCCTAATACGAACCGTCGTTGTCCACATTGGTTTAGAAAAACCTGGTGGTTTAGAGGTTCCCGGGTCATTGTTACAACTTAAGGACTTCGGGGGTTGACGATACATATAAAGTTCATCGGGGTTGGAATTAGATTTCTCTATTTTTATGCCCTTTCCCTTATTATTTTCTTTTGCCTTTTTAAATTCAGTTGGGGTAATTTCTATAACATCATCGGAATTCTCGTCGGAATCCGATTCATTGGAGAATTGGTAATCCTCCCAATATTTTGCTTCCTTGGCGGAAACACCATTGACCATAATTAACTTTGGTCGGTTGGTTGAGGATTTTCTTTTACTTAACCGTTTTATTATTTCCCCCACCGGTTCTATTTCTTCATCCGGTTCCGATTCTTCTTCCGGTTCCGATTCTTCTTCCGGTTCCGACTCTTCTTCCGGTTCCTCTTCGGGAACTTGTGAATCAGTCCACAAATTATTCCAATTTACATTTGACTCTTCATTATTATTAGGTGAGTCAATGGGACTTGTTCTAGAGGTAGACATCTATCACATAATATCAAACACGTTAAGAGATTAATATATCACATAATATTCATATGTTAAAAATATATAGTTTCCAACAAAAATGTTAAGCAATCATTTTTAAAGAAAACACGGTCGAAGTCCAGACTCACTAATGCATCCTAACAAACTCGATAAGACACACTAATGCAAATTTTCTGGTTCTCTAAGACCAACGCTCGGATACCAACTGAAATGTCCCGTTCTTATTGATTAAAAACGTTCCATATTAATTGATTTCGTTGCGAGGTTTTGACCTCTATATGAGACGTTTTTCAAAGACTGCATTCATTTTTAAACAAACCATAACCTTTATTTCATCAATAAAGGTTTAAAAAGCTTTACGTAGATTATCAAATAATGATAATCTAATATATCCTGTTTACACACGACCATTACATAATGGTTTACAATACAAATATGTTACAACAAAATAAGTTTCTTGAATGCAGTTTTTACACAATATCATACAAGCATGGACTCCAAATCTTGTCCTTATTTAAGTATGCGACAGCGGAAGCTCTTAATAATCACCTGAGAATAAACATGCTTAAAACGTCAACAAAAATGTTGGTGAGTTATAGGTTTAACCTATATATATCAAATCGTAACAATAGACCACAAGATTTCATATTTCAATACACATCCCATACATAGAGATAAAAATCATTCATATGGTGAACACCTGGTAACCGACAATAACAAGATGCATATATAAGAATATCCCCATCATTCCGGGACACCCTTCGGATATGATATAAATTTCGAAGTACTAAAGCATCCGGTACTTTGGATGGGGTTTGTTAGGCCCAATAGATCTATCTTTAGGATTCGCGTCAATTAGGGTGTCTGTTCCCTAATTCTTAGATTACCAGACTTAATAAAAAGGGGCATATTCGATTTCGATAATTCAACCATAGAATGTAGTTTCACGTACTTGTGTCTATTTTGTAAATCATTTATAAAACCTGCATGTATTCTCATCCAAAAAATATTAGATTTTAAAAGTGGGACTATAACTCACTTTCACAGATTTTTACTTCGTCGGGAAGTAAGACTTGGCCACTGGTTGATTCACGAACCTATAACAATATATACATATATATCAAAGTATGTTCAAAATATATTTACAACACTTTTAATATATTTTGATGTTTTAAGTTTATTAAGTCAGCTGTCCTCGTTAGTAACCTACAACTAGTTGTCCACAGTTAGATGTACAGAAATAAATCGATAAATATTATCTTGAATCAATCCACGACCCAGTGTATACGTATCTCAGTATTGATCACAACTCAAACTATATATATTTTGGAATCAACCTCAACCCTGTATAGCTAACTCCAACATTCACATATAGAGTGTCTATGGTTGTTCCGAAATATATATAGATGTGTCGACATGATAGGTCGAAACATTGTATACGTGTCTATGGTATCTCAAGATTACATAATATATAATACAAGTTGATTAAGTTATGGTTGGAATAGATTTGTTACCAATTTTCACGTAGCTAAAATGAGAAAAATTATCCAATCTTGTTTTACCCATAACTTCTTCATTTTAAATCCGTTTTGAGTGAATCAAATTGCTATGGTTTCATATTGAACTCTATTTTATGAATCTAAACAAAAAAAGTATAGGTTTCTAGTCGGAAAAATAAGTTACAAGTCGTTTTTGTAAAGGTAGTCATTTCAGTCGAAAGAACGACGTCTAGATGACCATTTTAGAAAACATACTTCCACTTTGAGTTTAACCATAATTTTTGGATATAGTTTCATGTTCATAATAAAAATCATTTTCTCAGAATAACAACTTTTAAATCAAAGTTTATCATAGTTTTTAATTAACTAACCCAAAACAGCCCGCGGTGTTACTACGACGGCGTAAATCCGGTTTTACGGTGTTTTTCGTGTTTCCAGGTTTTAAATCATTAAGTTAGCATATCATATAGATATAGAACATGTGTTTAGTTGATTTTAAAAGTCAAGTTAGAAGGATTAACTTTTGTTTGCGAACAAGTTTAGAATTAACTAAACCATGTTCTAGTGATTACAAGTTTAAACCTTCGAATAAGATAGCTTTATATGTATGAATCGAATGATGTTATGAACATCATTACTACCTTAAGTTCCTTGGATGAACCTACTGGAAAAGAGAAAAATGGATCTAGCTTCAATGGATCCTTGGATGGCTCAAAGTTCTTGAAGCAAAATCATGACACGAAAACAAGTTCAAGTAAGATCATCACTTGAAATAAGATTGTTATAGTTATAGAAATTGAACCAAAGTTTGAATATGATTATTACCTTGTATTAGAATGATAACCTACTGTAAGAAACAAAGATTTCTTGAGGTTGGATGATCACCTTACAAGATTGGAAGTGAGCTAGCAAACTTGAAAGTATTCTTGATTTTATGAAACTAGAACTTTTGGAATTTATGAAGAACACTTAGAACTTGAAGATAGAACTTGAGAGAGTTCAATTAGATGAAGAAAATTGAAGAATGAAAGTGTTTGTAGGTGTTTTTGGTCGTTGGTGTATGGATTAGATATAAAGGATATGTAATTTTGTTTTCATGTAAATAAGTCATGAATGATTACTCATATTTTTGTAATCTTATGAGATATTTCATGCTAGTTGCCAAATGATGGTTCCCACATGTGTTAGGTGACTCACATGGGCTGCTAAGAGCTGATCATTGGAGTGTATATACCAATAGTACATACATCTAAAAGCTGTGTATTGTACGAGTACGAATACGGGTGCATACGAGTAGAATTGTTGATGAAACTGAACGAGAATGTAATTGTAAGCATTTTTGTTAAGTAGAAGTATTTTGATAAGTGTATTGAAGTCTTTCAAAAGTGTATAAATACATATTAAAACACTACATGTATATACATTTTAACTGAGTCGTTAAGTCATCGTTAGTCGTTACATGTAAGTGTTGTTTTGAAACCTTTAGGTTAACGATCTTGTTAAATGTTGTTAACCCAATGTTTATAATAACAAAAGAGATTTTAAATTATTATATTATCATGATATTATGATGTACGAATATCTCTTAATATGATATATATACATTAAATGTCGTTACAACGATAAACGTTACATATATGTCTCGTTTCAAAATCATTAAGTTAGTAGTCTTGTTTTTACATATGTAGTTCATTGTTAATATAATTAATGATATGTTTACTTATCATAATATCATGTTAACTATATATATAACCATATATATGTCATCATATAGTTTTTTTACAAGTTTTAACGTTCGTGAATCACCGGTCAACTTGGGTGGTCAATTGTCTATATGAAACCTATTTCAATTAATCAAGTCTTAACAAGTTTGATTGCTTAACATGTTGGAAACATTTAATCATGTAAACATCAATCTCAATTAATATATATAAACATGGAAAAGTTCGGGTCACTACACCAGTAGTTGCACTTAACTTGCCATTGGTGTCAACGGGAGTTTTAACTATGTTGTAGTGTTTCATACCAGCACGAGTAAGAATGCCTTGTGCATTTGTTTGTTGGCTCAGGAATAAACTTTGTTCATTAGTAGTAACAGAGATGCCCAAGAAATAACTAAGTGAGCCAAGATCTTTCATTGCAAATTCATTCGAGAATGAGGTCATCAAGGTAGTGCGAAGTTGTGGCGAAGACGTGACTAAAATGATGTCATCGACATATAAAAGTAGGCAAGCAGTTTCGGGACCGTGACTGTAAATAAATAGAGAATTGTCAGACATGCTGTTAGTGAAACCAATAGGTCCGGCAAAGTTCGCAAAGCATTGGTACCATGCTCGGGGCGCTTGCTTTAATCCGTATAACGGATTTTTAAGTAAGCAAACATGATCTGGGCGAGAAGAGTCACGAAAACCATATAGTTGGTGCATATACACGGTTTCATTCAAAGAGCCATGTAGAAACGCATTTTTAACATCGAGTTGGTTAATGTTCCATGATTTCGACAATGCGATGGTTAATACGAGACGAATAGTTGCAGGTTTTACTACAGGACTGAATGTTTCGGTGCAGTCAATACTAATAGTTTGAGAACGACCATCTCCCACTAACCTTGCTTTGTATCTTTCAAGAGTACCGTCAGATTTTAATTTGTGGCAAAAAATCCACATGCTACGAATAATGTGCATCTCAGGTGACCGCGGTACAAGAATCCAAGTATTATTATCCATTAAAGCGTTATATTCATCAACCATGGCCATGTTCCAATGAGGGTCAGAAAGAGCATCTTTGGGGGTGCGAGGAATGGGTGAAATAGTTGTGGTAGATGATAGATTGAAGGGAACTTTTGGTTTATGAATACCGGTCATGCTTCGTGTTATAATATTACGAGTAGGAGGTGATGTAGAAAGATCAGTTTGCAATGAGTTAGAACGTGGATTTGAAGTATTTTGTGAAGGAACAGAAGAAGTATGATCAGACGTGGAAGTTTGATTAGTGGAGGTGGAGTGGGACGAGGTATTAGATTGGGCCGAATTAGAAGAAGTGGCCGTGGCTGATGAGTTATGTTGGCCCGAATTTGATGATTGGGCCGAATGAGAGGGGGTATTGGTGGCTGATGACTGATTTTGGACCGAGGTGGATGAGTGGCTGAATAAGTGGTTTTGGGCCGAAGGTGAACAGGAAGTTGGATCATGTCCAGGTGGACTTGTTGTGGATTGAGTGTTTGAGCTAGGTGATTGACTTTGGGCTTGAGAGAAGGTCCTGTTTAGTATATGTGTGTAAAGAGGATGAGTGGGATCAGTGAGTATGTTGTAATTGGGAGTTTGAGAAGACTGTAAATTAGCGAAGGGAAATTTGGTTTCATCAAAGATGACGTTTCTGGAGATAATAAACTTTTTAGTTTTAAAATCATAGCATTTGTAGCCACGATGATGTGGTGGATAACCGAGAAATATACATGGTGTGGAACGGGCTTGAAGTTTGTTAATAGTTTGAGATGGAAAGAGTGGATAACATAGTGTGATGTCCCCGTCAAAACACTTAACGGCTCTGTCACTTGATCCCACATCTTGATCATAACTCTATATGAATTTAATAAATAACCTTGCATTCTTTATTTAAAAATGATTTCTTATAAAGGAAACCTACCAAAATGTGTAAATTTAGAAAAACCATACATTATTACTTAACCAAAAGTTGACCAAAAAAAGTCAACAACATCCACTATTAAATGTATCAAAATAGAATGCAAGTTAATGTTTAACAAAAGATGCCATCATAAATATGCAGACTCTCTAAGCACAGCGGAAGCAATCAATCATGAACCTGAGAATAAAACATGTGAGTAACTGTCAACAAAAAATGTTGAGTGAATTATAGGTTTAATATTGTAAACAAAATCTAATTTAAACCATAAAAATTTATGTTTTAAAACATAAAAACTCCTTTTTGGACCACTAAATTATATGTTAGAAAACATATAAAAACATTATTCCATTTTTCGTGAGCCACCTGGTAACTACTTAACCATTTATTTACCCTTGCCAAACACAATAAATAATATACACCGAACAAGTGTATCTACAACAAAATACGAAGTACTAAACATTCCGATTATAAATTGCTAGCGCGACTAGCTCGAAATGGGGTTGTCAAACCCGATAGATCTATCCATAGGATTCGCGTTCACCAGTAGAAACCAGTGATTACAGTTACCAGACTAGGGAATATTTTTGTTCAACTCACAATGAATAATTTAAACCAATTTCCACTTGTGTTCAAAATATAAGATAAATTACATGTATTCTCATCCCAAAAGATTTAAAATAGAAAATGGGACTATAACTCACCTTAATAGTAACGAAGTAACCAACACAAATAAGCGAACAGCAAATGAGTACAGTGATCAGGAATGATCACAACGCCGACCTATAAATAAAGCAGGTCGATATAAATAACTAACTTAGGTCAAGTCTTAGTATGATAGCTATTGTACATGTTGCAAGTAGACATAGGACAATACTCAGCATGCATCAGTTTGATCGGAACAGCTTACAGACACACACTTTCTATTTTTAGAAAGTTTCTATTTTTAGCAGGTTTCCATTTTTGGAAAGTTTCTATTTTAGGAAAGTTTCTATTTTTGGAAAGTTTCTATTTTTGGAAAGTTTCTAAATTTAGAAAGTTGCTATTTTTAGAAAGTTTATAAGTTAGGAAAGTTCCCTTAATTAGAAAGTCAACAAAAGTCAACTGAAAGTCAAAGTCAACCGAAAGTCAACTCAAAAGTCAACCTTGGTCAAACATAGTCAACGTTAATTTTAAAAGTGTAAGTTATAATAATAATGTAAGTTATAATGTTTATTAAAGTTAAATATGTATAATTATGTCATAACATAAGTTTAATTAAATTAAAATGAATTATTAAAGTTAATATAAGTTTAAATGATATAATTAATATAACATAAGTATTTAATTAATTAATTAAATATTAGTCATAATGTAAGTATTATTAATTAATAATAAATTTTAAATCATATCATAAGTATTATTAATTAATAATGAATTATTAATCATATCATAAGTTTTTAATTATAATCATTAAATCATAAGTATTTAATAATTAAATTATAATTAAATAATAACTAAGCCTTATAATAATTAAATAATTAATTAATCCTTATTATAAGTCTTATAATAATAATCTTATCATATAAGTTTAATACTTATCATAAGTATTTTCCATTAATAATAAAAGTATTATTAATCATAAGTTTAATTAAAATGTTAATTAAATCATAAGTAATAATTAAATGATATAATAAATATATATCATAAGTCTTAAATTATAATAATTAGTTTTTATATCATAAGTAATTCAATAATAATGAAAATCATTATTTATATCATAAGTTTTAATTATTAACCATAAGTTTTAAATCAAAAGTTCTTCTGGTCATATCTTGAGCCCCGGGTGTCGGTTTTCGGCGAGCCTTATATATATCTCCGCCTAATCAAACCACCCGACGCTTTGGTACACTCAATAACACTCCAAGAACAGTAACCAAGTCGTGATGATCAGCCATTACACCACTTGAAACTTTAATCCATTCAAAAACACATTTTAGCCATAACGGGTGATCCGTGGCTCGGATTTAGATGACCCGAACATGAAAGTTCATCCCATAATTAATCCTAACACACTAGTACACCCTAAGAACTCTAAAAATGGTCACAAATTCGGACCATACCTGTACCAATTCATTTTCACATTTTAATTTCAATTAAACACCATTTTGATCATAACTTATGTTCCGGAAATCGAAAAAACATGAATCCGGAGTCTAAAATTAATGTCTTGATGAGAAGAACTCATCTAGACACTTTAATTTCACATTTACAACTGTCAAGTTTACAGAAATGGTCAAAAATTCTGCTGTCCCAAAATAATCAAACCGAAATCATTCTATAACAAGTGTTTCTATGCATACAATCAACAATACAACAACATACAATCATCATACTATCACAATAACATATAAAAACAGTAAAATTAAAGAAAAATCAAAAAGTTAGGGTTAGGGTTTATACCCTAATCAAGAATTGAAGGATATGAACATGTAGAGGAGAACGAGAGGAACGCGTTGATGTTAAAAGCCCTTTGATCCAAGCTCTAGATGATGATCAATTGAAGATGATAATGATGAGAAAAATGGCGGCCCTAGGAGAGAAAAAGAGAGGAAGAGAGAAAAAAATAAAATGTGTTTTGGAAAAATGAAGTAGTGATTTAGGTTTAAGATTAAATCAAGTTCAAGAAATTGGCAAAACAAGTCCTCCCCTCCCTTGGGAGATTTAGGCCGTCCCCCATACATGGGTGGGTCCCTATTAGCCCATTTTTATGTTACTTGCAATTGCTTGTGGCCCGAAAGCTCGAACGAAGCCTGAAACGCGAAAATGCTACTACGCGATTGATTTTTCGGAGAGATAACAAATACGTGACGAATAAAATATATAAACACTAAATATAAACATATGAAATTAAAATACCATATTTAAAATAATTAGGATTTAAAAATCCCAAAAACTCGACCGTTGGTTTGAAAACCGAAAAGATTCGCCGGATAGAAATCCGCGACACGTAGAAACGTACAACTTAAAATATGAAGTCAAATATTCATATAACACATAATAATTAATATATTATTACAAAAATAATAATATAGGTCATAGAAATGACGTGGCACGAATAACAGTTAACGGTCGTTAAGTAATTAACGGTAAAAGATAACGGAAAAAGTAGGGTCGTTACAGTACCTTCCCGTTACGGAAATTTCGTCCCGAAATTTAAGCAGGTGCAGGGGTTGACTCAGAATCTGGGAACAAATGCGGGTACTTCTGCTTCATCTGATCTTCACGCTCCCAAGTGAACTCGGGACCGCGTCTGGCGTTCCATCTAACTCGGACAATAGAAATTCTACTCTGCTTGAGAGCCTTAACCTCTCGATCCATAATTTCAACAGGTTCCTCAATAAAATGAAGTTGCTTATCAACATGAAGTTCCTCCAGAGGAATAGTCTTATCGGCCTCGGCCAAACACTTCTTTAAATTCGATACACGAAAAACGTCATGAATAATACTGAGTTCTTGTGGCAATTTCAAATGATAAGCCACTGGTCCAACTCTCTCAATAATATCAAAAGGTTCAACAAAACGAGGATTCAACTTTCCCCTTTTACCAAAACGTATCACGCCCTTCCAAGGTGATACCTTCAACATAACACGATCACCGACCTGAAATTCAATATCGTTTCTTCTCTTATTGGCATAGCTCTTTTGCCGACTTCTGGCGGTTCTCAATCTTTCCTTAATCTGTACGATCTTCTCGGTAGTCTCATGAATAATTTCTGGACCTGTGAGTTGAGCATCCCCAACCTCATTCCAACAGACAGGAGACATACACTTCCAACCATACAGAGCTTCAAACGGTGCGGCTTTAATACTTGCATGATAGCTGTTATTATAAGAAAATTCAGCTAGTGGCAAATACCTATCCCACCCATTACCAAAATCAATAACACATGCTCGTAACATGTCTTCTAACGTTTGAATGGTCTTTTCACTCTGACCATCCGTCTGGGGATGATAAGCGGTGCTCATATCTAACTTAGTTCCCAAGGCTTCCTATAAGGATCGCCAAAACCTCGATACAAATCGGCTGTCTCGATCTGAAATAATAGATACATGAACACCATATCTAGAAACAATCTCCTTCAAATACGAACGAGTAAGCTTCTCCATCGAATCCATTTCCTTAATCGGCAAAAAGTGAGCTGACTTAGTGAGTCGATCTACAATCACCCAAATGGTATCATAGCCACCCGTAATTTAGTAATAAAATCCATCGTAATACCTTCCCACCTCCACTCGGGAATCTCAGGTTGCACCAAAAGTCCGGACGGTTTTGGGTATTCAGCTTTAACCTTAGCACTGGTCAAACACTTAGCCACATACGTAGCCACATCAGCTTTCAAATTAGGCCACCAATACAGCTCCTTAAGATCATGATACTCTTCCCTGAACCAGGATGAATGGAGTACCTAGACTTATGAGCCTCATCTAAAACAAGTTATCACAGATCACCAAAGTTCGGAACCCAAAGGCGTACCATAAAATACCGAGTACCATCGGTTCGTACCTCTAACTGTTTACTCAAGCCTCAGACCTTTCCGTTACAAAATTCTCCTCCTTCAAGGCTTCTTGTTGTGCCTCAAGAATCTGCAATGCGAGGTTTGTTCGAATTGTCATATTCAAGGCTCTAAACCTGCGAGGTTCAGCCCTTTCTTTACGACTTAACGCATCGGCCACAACGTTGGCCCTTCCTGGATGATATAAAAGTTCACAATCATAATCATTCAACGTCTCAATCCATCTTCGTTGCCTCATATTCAACTGTTTCTGATCAAGGATGTGTTGAAGACTTTCGTGATCAGTGTACATAGTATTTTTGACCCCATATAAGTAATGTCTCCAATTCTTGAGTGCGAACACAACAGCTCCCAATTCTACATCATGGGTTGTATAATTCTGTTCATGAATCTTCAACTGACGTGACGCGTAAGCAATGACTTTTTTTTCATTGCATCAAAACACAACCAAAGTCTTGACACGAAGCATCACAATAGATAACAAAATCATCATTACCCTCAGGTAGTGATAACATCGGTGCAGAAGTTAACTTCTTCTTCAGAGTTTGGAAAGCAGACTCTTGTTCACTCTTCCACTCGTACTTCTTCCCCTTATGCGTTAAAGCAGTCAGAGGTTTCGCTACTCGTGAAAAATCTTGAATGAACCTTCTATAATAGCCTACTAATCCTAGAAACTGGCGAATTTGAGTAGGAGTTTTTGGAATTCCCCACTTTTTAATTGCCTCAATCTTGGCAGGATCAACTTGTATTCCCTGTTTACTGACAATATGTCTCTTAACCAGAAAGCACACTTAGAGAACTTAGCGTACAACTCTTCTTTTCTCAATAAATCAAGCACCAACTTCAAATGTTCTTCGTGCTCTTCATCACTCTTAGAATAAATAAGGATGTCGTTGATGAAAACAATAACAAATTTGCCCAGATAGGGTCTACACACACGGTTCATGAGGTCCATTGAACACAGCCGGTGTGTTGGTTAATTCGAACGACATAACAAGAAATTCATAGTGACCATAACGGGTACGGAAAGCGGCTTTCGGAATATCAGTTTCTTTAGCCCGCAGTTGGTGGTAACCGGAACGAAGATCAATCTTAGAATAAATGGACGAACCTTGAAGTTGATCGAACAGATCATCAATTCTCGGAAGATGGTAACGATTCTTAACCGTAAGCTTGTTCAACTCGCGATAATCAATACACCATCGGAACGAACCACCCTTCTTCTTAACGAACAAAATAGGAGCTCCCCAAGGGGACGAACTGAGACGAATAAAATATAGTTGCAACAATGAAGGAAGAAATATATGGAGTAGTCACATCAGTGGCATAGATATTTAAGGCAATTCTCAAAGGATATAACGAGGATCATGGACTTCAAAGTAAATTTTCATTACATTTCTGAAAGGAAGACGTACGAAAGGTGTGATATTTCAATGAGAGTGTACCTCCTTGTACAATGAGCGAGGAAATCTACGATTCATCCATTAACTAAAATTTATGTGCGGATGAAAAGAACGCGAATCATGGGTTATAAAGAATGGTCGACTCCAGGTGAGATGAATCTCCAAAAATAATTTCGTGTACCTCAAAGTATTGAATCCTAGGATTGATGTTTACGAGGGTGTTGTGGTTGACAGCGAATATTGAGAGTAGAAACTCCTCAAATGGTCTAGTGTAATATATATCCATGATACCCACTGTACAACAGTTGGGGTAGAAACCCACCTAGCGCCTTTTCTACAATAGGGTGACCACCGAGTGTACCCCAGAAAATTGATTTATCGGTCCGCGTTTCGGCCATGTCCAACCATAAGAGGGAAAATTTTATGAGCGCAAAGACTTTTCAACAAATTTTATACACCGGCATCCAAAGTGGTGCAAGAGTTTTTATCAATGAACTTAATGGTAAGTTTCATCCTTAAACGGAGGATGAGAAGAACTGTGATCCAAACATTCTGTAGAGTAATGCGAAAATTTGATAATATCAATCAAGGAGTTTTGAAAAAGCTTTAAACGTTTGATGTGACAACATAAACGGAACGAAGTTCTTAGTAAATTTAGAAGTATGTACAACGTGTACTATGTTTTTTTAAACAAATTGACTTAATCAAACAGCTCAATAAATGAGTGGTTTTAAAATAATTTTGAAGGTATGATTTAGTATATACTAGCCAAAATAGGTAAGGGTAAATTTATTCATTTGAATCCATACGTACATATATGATTTTATAAATTGTATACATGACACAATATTTCATTACTTCTATTCACCCATAAATCCCGTGAGAACCACCCAATTTAAACAAATGTGTAAAACTCCCGATGATAGGCAGAGTATCTGTATTTCAGAGGTTACAAGTTGAAGTAAGATCGTGAAAGATCGAGTAAAGGACTTGAATCGTCGTGCGACATTTGACCAACAAACGTTACGAGGTCATGAAAACCAATGTGTTAAATGTTGTTTTGACTATTATCAAGACATAAGTCCTTGGGCCAAAACTGTTTCCGAGCGAAGCTGTTGCTAACAAGCGAGTTATGAAAGGATAGAGCATGAGATAGATAATCTGGTTAAAATGAGCTTCTCGTATATTCACTAATAAGATAATGAATATTTTCCCTATCCATGTAATACATCGGAACTTCTGAATGAGTAGTGTAAAAATTTTCCTTGACTCGCTTTATATTCCTCATGTCACAATATTGGGACTTCTTTATGAATTAACGTAATATAATCACGTTGGCCTGACGCCATTATATTTCACTAATTCATAGTTCCATTCCAATAGCACTACATGAGGTCAGGACACGCGATCAACCTCGAATTTCCACACATTTTCTCTAAAACGATTTCTTTAACAATGTGCTAAGGTGTGACGACCCGGGAATTTCCGACCAAATTTAAACGTAATCTTTATATGGTTTCAAAATGATAAGCAAAGTCTGTAATACTGAGTCTTAAAAGTTTTAGAATTATATTCATTTAATCAAATACTCTCCGACTGTGCTCGGCGATTCACGAACAATTATGTAAATAGATATGTATTTATATATATATATATATATATATATATATATATATATATATATATATATATATATATATATATATATATATATGTGTGTGTGTTCATAATAAATGGAAAAATATTATTAAAACATTAACGGTTTGATTGATATGAAAATAAGTTATGAAATCTATTATAGGATTTGGAAAACGTTAACAAAGTATTAAATGTGTACCTTAAATTGTTGTCTCAATATATTTAAATAATATAGTTACCCACTTAATATTTAAAACATAATTGTTGAATGTCTGTTATAATATTTTAAAATGCATAAATATTAATACTTAAAATATGTTATATAATATAATTAGTAAATATTACATAATTAATAAAATGTTACAATAGTATATTAAATTAATTACAAGTTAGATTTTATAAATATTAATAATATCAGTTTTATTAATAACTAATAAAATTATTATATAAATTTTGATACATGTAAGGTGATGCATTATTATTATTATTGGCATTACTTTTATTATTGAATGTATATTGTAATAAATTGTAACTTTTAGTTGAATTATAGTAATATTATTATTTTACTTTCATTGTAGTTATTAATATTGATATCAATATTAGTAATATATAATATATAGATATGAGATTTGATAAACATAATATGTCATATCAGTCTCATTATTGTTATTAATATTCAATATTAATATTAATATTATTATTTGTATTATTAATAACATTATAATATATAATATATAGATATAAAAATTTAAACATGTAAATTGATATTACTAGTCTTATTATTATGTATTATCATTAAGAATTATTATTATTATTATATATTATCATCATTATTATTATTATAAAATAAAACAATTTATCAATATTATCATTTATAATACTACTATAAATATTATTATAACCATTTGTAGCATTATTCTAAATACTATTAATATTATGATGATTAATGTTAAAAGAATTATTATGTTATTATTATTAATTAATATTATCAGTATTATTATTATTATTATTTGTATGATTATTATTGTTAATATACTTATAATTATTAATTATTAATAATAATCATAATTATGTAAACTGTATAAAGAAATCAGATTCAATGATATAATTCTGTTTCACGTCCACATCCAAATTTTATATGCGATTCCTTCTCCTGCTCCTGATTTGTACCTTATTGGATTTATGCCAAATTCAAACCAACTAGAAAACAATTTCTGTTAACAATCTTAGTCTGCTGTTGTATTTTTTTATTTTATTTTTTTTCTCCTGTTCTTTTATTTGTTTGACGTGTATATATCGACAGCCTTACTTTCTCTATAAATCAATCAGTTTTAGATGTATTGAGTCGTTCTATATCCACTAACAATTACAAACCCTTTTAGTTTTTTTTATTTGTTTGATTTTAAAAAAAATATAACCTGTCGACCTCTGTTATGTCTCATTTTTTCAAAACCTTGAATTTCAAATCAATTCGAATATGTATAAATGCAGTTTTATTAGGATTTTTGTGATGACCCGGAGATTTCCGACCAAATTTAAACTTGATCTTTATATTGTTCCGACACGATAAGCAAAATCTGTAATGTTGAAGTCTCAAAAACTTGGAACTGTGTTTATATATACATTTGACCTTTGAACTAGTTATATGAATCCGACATGATAAGCGAAGTCTGTAAAGTGTAATCTCAAAATTTTGAGAACTATGTCATGTATTCAATTATCTTTTGACCATCCCGACGATTCACGAATAATTATTTGTAATATATATATATATATATATATATATATATATATATATATATATATAAAAATGTATAGAAATTAAATACGCAATATATGTTGCTATATAAAACACACACACACACACACACACATATACATATATATTATATATATAAATTGATATAGTAGTATCTTACTAATACTATAATTATCATGAATAATATTAATACTATTATAATTAGTATTATTATCAATATCAATAATAATATCATTGATATAAGTATTTTTTTTAATTATCATTATGATTATAAATAATAATACAAAATATTATTATTATCATAAATAAGATTATTATAATTATTATTATTAATGTATTGTTATTATTATTATAATTATAATTATAATTATTATTGTTAATTATTAAAAAATAAAATAAAATAAAAATTAATTAAAAAGTGATCAGGTACAAGTCACTATCTGCTTTATGTATTCCTTTCCCCCTCGTGATATTATGTCGAACACAACAACTCCACAAATCATTCCATAGATCATTCTTTGTTTCTATTACAATCATTCAACAACCAACTTCAATATATGTCACATAATATTACCTGCTATCTGATAACAAAAAAATCAGAAATCAAATAAAAATTATATTTTTGTTTTCGCAATCAGTTGAGCCAAGAACCCGAAATCAAACAAATTATTCAAAATTAATAATGCAAAAGTGTTATAAATCATCTATCTAGACTAATTACAGATTACAGGTTCTAATCTTCATAATTCGTGAATGAATATTGAGGTCAAAAGTATATGAAGAAACAGTCAAAAGAAGTTGCAACATTCAAATGGAAGCGAGTTACAAATTTTCTGGTAATCAAACTGCTTTACGAACAATTGCTATATGATTTTCAGAAGATTTCGTGTTGGTTCCAACACTTTCAACACATCTGACCTTGAATTCGATCTTGAAACTCTCGAAGGATAGTTGCTCCTGTTCTTGATCGACTACAGGCAATTGATATTGTTTCCATCGATTTCACTTCAGCAAAACAGTTAGTCGCTACTTATAGATAACCTAGCCATTGATTTCTCCTCCAATTAATCCTCACTTACTGCTCGATGTCAATTCCACCCGAACCTCCTGCTAATCGAATACTCACAACCCATCATATAATTTACTCAAATAAAAACTAAATCATTACCTTCCAACAATCATCATCGAGAACCACTATGAACTATGGCTGTTGATCGACTAGAAATTTGATGATTGATTACTGGTTTCACGCCGCTGCTTGTTGTCTCTGTTTACGAATGAACTCAGGAACCACACCCACAAATCCATCGGTCTGTGTTTATAAAACTGGATATTGGGCTTAGTTGATCTATTTAACAAACACACTTGGGCTTTTGTCTTGGATTGTTTTTATTTAATGGACTCTTTTGTATTTTGAGGTATAAATTTTAATTATTGTTATTATTATTATTATTATTATTATTATCATTATTGATATTATTATTATATTTATAATTTTAAGAGTGAGGATAATGAACGAGATCAAAAATGATGAGAGTATGATGAAGACTACGATTGATGATAACGAAGATGATGATGTTTTTGACTCGAATGGTGATGTTTCGGGTGATATGCGATGATGATAACGATAAAGATATATGATGATGATTATGCGGGTATAAAACCTATTATTATTATTATTATTATTATTATTATTATTATTATTATTATTATTAATATCTAATTTATATTATTATTATTATTATTATTATTATTATTATTATTATTATTAATAGTATTATTATTAGAGTCATTATTATAACTATTATTAGAATTATTATTATTATCATTATTATGAATATTAAAATTTTAGTAAGGTTATGATTATGAAAACATAAAGATTATAGGTACTAATACTATTATGATTAAGTTACAAGTTAAATGAACGAATTATATAACTATTACTATCATTGTTATTAATACTAATATTACTATTCTTATTATTTTTATGGTATTGTTATTACTACGAATAGAGTGACTAGTATTTTCATTATTAAAATCCAATTATTAATATTATTATTAACATTACTTTTGTATTATTATAATTATTATTTAAAACAAGAAATTCTATATAAAAATATAGTTATTACATATATCATAGTTATATTAATATAACATACTATTTTCTTTAAATATAAAATTTTATTATCTAAAATTGTATAACATTCATTAAGCAACATATAATATAAAAGTATATTTTAATCATATAAGTAAATATTAATTTTAATACAATATATAATATTTTTTTTAAACACTAACATATAATATTCATAATAAATGATATACATTAAAATACTTTTATAAGAACTTAATTATTATGTATTTTGTTAAAATATATATGATAGTTACAATAAACTTATTATTTAACATATCATATAAATTAGAAAAGTATTAATGTATAAACTTAGTTGATTATGATTATATGTGTTAATATATATAAATGATATAGGTTCGTGAATCCGAGGCCAACCCTGCGTCGTTCAATATAATCATATGTATTTTTACTACAAAATACATTAGGTGATTTCCTTTGATCCCTTTTTACTCTTTACGTTTTTTGGCTGAGAATACATGCAAATGCTTTATTAACTATTTTACAATATTTATATGCGTGAGTTTCATTACTCACTTTTTACATATATTTTTGGGACTGAGAATACATGCGCTGTTTTTATAAATGCTTTACGAAATAGACACAAGTGATCGAAACTACATTCTATGGCTGGATTATTAAACCGAATATGCCCCTTTTTAGTCTGGTAATCTAAGAATTAGGGAACAGACACCCTAATTGACGCGAATCCTAAAGATAGATCTATCGGGCCCAACAAGCCCCATCCAAAGTACCGGATGCTTTAGTACTTCGAAATTTATATCATGTCCGAAGGAGGATCCCGGAATGATGGGGATATTCATATATGCATCTTGTTAATGTCGGTTACCAGGTGTTCAATCCATATGAATGATATTTTTGTCTCTATGCATGGGACGTATGTTTATGAAATGGAAATATGAAATCTTGTGGTCTATTAAAAATTATGAAATGATTATTTATGTTAAACTAATGAACTCACCAACCTTTTGGTTGACACTTGAAAGCATGTTTATTCCCAGGTACGAAAGAAATCTTCCGCTGTGCATTTGATCATTTTAAAGATATTATTTGGAGTCATTCATGACATATTTCAAAAAACGTTGCATTCGAGTCGTTGAGTTTATCAAGATCGTTATTAATTCAATTATAGTTAGATATATTATGAAATGGTATGCATGTCTGTCAACTTTAGATGAAATGAAAGATTGTCTTTTCAAAACGAATGCAATGTTTGTAAAATGTATCATATAGAGGTCAAATACCTCGCTATGTAATCAATTGTTGTGAATCGTTTATAATCGATATGGACTTCGTCCGGATGGATTAGGACGGGTCCTTTCAGTTGGTATCAGAGCGGTGGTCTTAGCGAACCGGGTCTGCATTAGTGTGTCTAACTGATAAGTCGTTAGGATGCATTAGTGAGTCTGGACTTTGACCGTGTCTACATGTCAAAAGTTTTGCTTAACATTTTGTGTCAAAAATTTCCTGCTTATCATTCTTAGAGAATCACTTACTTATCATCCTTAGTCTAGACACATCTTATTGCATTAATTGCATGATTAGTGTATAGACAAAAAAATTCATATCTTAGCGTATCTGCTAATTCATATCTTAGCGTATCTGTTATTGTTATCTTTGCCTGACAGCTTCCGTAAATTCCTCTGCAACTTATGGAATTTTATTATTATATATGCACATGTAAATTATGTATTGCAGGGTACTAATCTACATCCTATAATCTATTTCTTATCGAAAATCCTTCATCTGCTCGTACGAGATGAATTCTGCAACCAGTTCGAGTCCCTCAGATTCTGATAACTATTCTGATAGTTATTCCGACAGCTATTCCGACATAGATGTTCACCTAAGCTCCGAAGACAGCGTCATCGGCATGAATCAAGCAATCAGCCATTATCAATTCATCTGATGGGTTCGTAGTTGACTTAATTAATGGAAACGCGCGGAAGGCAATCCCTTCCACCAACCGAATTAACCTCTTGACAATGAACCTGAAGCGCTTACCGGCGAACCTGTTCGAGACACTATTTTCTCTCTCATTTTTAGAGTATCTCGTCACGATCATATACCATCTCAGATTCTAAACCTTATTTATCCGCTCGTTCCGACCGACAATCATCCTGGAGTAATAAGTCAACAAACTTCGCGCTTGAATAATCAATTCGGAGAATATGGTGCAAAATGTACCAGCTTCAGCAACATCACCGGCACCAACAGTACAATCAATAACAGCACCAGTACCATCAACAATCCATGCTTCAATATCATCATCTGTGCTTTGAGTATGATCTTCGTTCGACATGTCGAATACGTAATCTCTAAAGTTTTAAAGATTATTTATTCTAGTTCCAACCGAAAAGCAAATGAGTTTAATATTATATTAACTCATTAAATCCATGAATACATCTGAAGAAAATATATATGTATATATGTTTTCATAAAGATTGTAATTAAAAATTCTCTTGTACAAACTGTTAATGGTGAAAATATTTTAACGGGTAGGTAATACCCGAGGACTATTTAAATTTCACATTAGTAAGTTACATTGTACGTTCTTCGAATCTGTTTCAACAGTCATATACTATCCTACTTACATCCACCGATATACAAATCCGTTCACCACCGAATAACCATATTCATCCAAATACATATTTGGATTTTGACCTATCAGAATCCAACAAGTGGCATCATGAAGAAATAATGGACACAATAAAAATTGATTAGAAACAGATTAATTAACAATATGAAATTCTATTAAGAATCCACGCTGACAAAATCCTAGCTAACTGTTCCTAGCTAACTGTTAATTCCGTATTACCATTTAATTATCGCAATTTATTTATCGAAGTTTATTTATCGCAATTTACATTCTCGCAATTTTATTATCGTCATTTAATTTCTGTTATTTACTTTACGCACTTTATTTATCGTCATTTAATTTCTGTTATTTATTTTACGCACTTTAAATATCGGGACATGTATACAAGGTTTTGACATATCATATCGACGCATCTATATATATTATTTGGAATCACCATAGACACTCTATATGCAGTAATGATCGAGTTCTCTATACAGGGTTGAGGTTGATTCTCAAATAATATATATACTTTGAGTTGTGATCGAGTCCGAGACATGTACACGGGTCACGATATTTATTAATTAATTCGAATATTATATATTAAACTATATATGAATTACTGGACTGTTACTGTGGACTATCAACTGTGGACTACCAACACTGGACAATTAAAATGAATTAAAATATTGATTATAACATATGAAACTAAACAATTCTTCAAGTTTGCCACTTGATTTCATTTTAAACTCCATTCGTATCATCATAATTACAATCTACGTTCAAACCTATCATGATTCTTGAAAACACCTCAATCGATAGGATGAATCAACCGCACTTCATCTACGGGAGAAAAGATTGATGCATATAGTTATGCATCTGAAAAATTCTCGGAAACTGAGTAAACGTTTAACACATAGTTGTGCTAATTCCTTTAGTGTTATTATTACCTAAAACAACTTGGTAATTCCTTTCAAAGTAGCAAATTTTATCACAGCTCAAGCAAATCAACGTCAACTTTTCGTTCGAAACAACCTTATTATCACCTTGATTTATATGTATGCTCTTTTATTGTTACCGGGGAACCTTTTATATTACACCATATTACCGTCAGCGTTTAATCATCTAAAAACACAATTCTCTTGAAATCACCTCAGATCGATAACCAATGATTCAGATATGGTAGCAGTAAATGTAGAAGAATCGGCAAGCAGTACTTTGAAAACTCACAGTATATCTACATCAACAGTTATATGTATAACATTTATCTCTTAGAATAATGATCTTCCATTCTGAAATTCTGAAAATCACCCAGTCTGCGAATTAATACTCTGAATGTGGAAAAAGCTGAATGAAGCAGCAGAAACTATAGACAACCGTAAACGACCTTAATCGTCGGAAGTTTATTGATAAAGAATAGTATGTTGGAAAAACTCAGAAAAGTTAGAACTGGAAAACGGATTGAGCTAACCACAAAGGAGACCAAGGACAAATACAAGGACCAAACCCTATATTCAAAGGATTCAGGTAATTCTGGATCCGTTGAAATCTTTAGAGAATATCTTGCTCCGAAGTCATGTTAAAATCTTGAGAAAAATCTTTCTCCATCAACCATCGAACTTAGAAATTCCAAAATATCATCATCAATATCTTCGATATTTCTGAGGATATTTTCATAAATATTCTCGTCCGAAATTATATACCTCCTCGTACTTCCTGTGTATCATTATATTGGAAACATTCAATAGAAAATTTAGTACCGAAAAGCAGATTATGCGAAACTAAGAAGAAAGCCGTGGACAAATCACAAAGAATAAGTTTGACTTCAAAGAATCTAAATGATTCAATGTCTGCTAAAGTCTTTAGTAAATATCTTGCTCCTTACTCTAAACCCTTGCAGATAATAGTTCTATCATCCTCTGATCTTAGATATTCCGAGATATTATCGTATCTTTCATTATAAATATCCTCCATATTTCTGGAGATATTTTTATAACTATTCTTATCTGAAATCATTAATCTCTTCGTGCTATCAGTATTACATCATATAGAAACTGTTAGTTTCTATATTTTGTAAACTTTCGAGCTTAAAATATGAATGTTATTGAAGTAATGTTGGGAACTGATGCATGAGTTAGTATAATATAATGACACTTGATCAACGTGATTATATTACAGTAAGTCATGCTAAGTTTCTAATGAAACGTGATGATTCACAGACTCTAACGTCATCATGTGCCATGTTACACGACTCTTGTATTCTATTTAAACCTCTAAAATATCAAGAAAATATCCCTTGATGATTCGGTCTTTTCCAGGGTATTCTGGTAATTTAACAAATCAAGATCGTGCCATTACCATTCCCTTCTTAGAACATTAACAATGTTCATTCTGAAACTTATATCCGCGAATTCTGGACCATTATAAGAGATGCCCAATCGCAAGAAGAAGAAACGAAGGGACAAAGCTCCGAAATAGAAAGTGGAGTATAAATCGCAGCAAATAGAAGGGAGTATTAAATGTAGATGACAATGATTATAGAAAACAGAAGCAAGGACTTCGAGGTATAAGGGGAGATATAAAGCCCGATAACAACACATAAATTACAAACCGTGGATATCACTACGTATAGCAATATAAAGACACGGGAGGATTATAAATACAATAATCCCTAGAGCATAATAGAAATAAACAGATTCTTCAGGTGGAAGTTGGAAAAGAAGAACGATCATTGCGATAGTTAGAATAATTACAAGGATCAGAACAGGGTTAAGCATTTTCATAAATCTTTTGAATTTGAGAATTGAGTATAGGAGTGATAAAAGTAATGGAACGGAAGAGTTTCATTTATAATGGAAGTATCAGACAGAGTAATCGAGGTAGATCGTCATATTTAATTATGGAGATCTTAATTTCCTTATTCGTCAAAGAATCAAATCACCTAAATATTTCGAAGATTTTATTTAAATTCCCTGAATTTGGGAAATCAACCCTATCTACGTCAAAAGATATGATGGAACTTACTTTTCACATTTCATTTTTGTGATAGCTTCATGCGTACTCTTCGAATAATCGAATTGTTTTATCCACATTACTTAATGGTAATAAAATTCTATTTTATCAACTCATATTCGTCATGAAGACATTCTTATTGTTAACCATGATAACCACACTCAAATTTCGGGACGAAATTTCTTTAACGGGTAGGTACTGTGATGACCCGGAGATTTCCGACCAAATTTAAACTTGATCTTTATATTGTTCCGACACGATAAGTAAAATCTGTAATGTTGAAGTCTCAAAAACTTGGAACTGTGTTTATATATACATTTGACCTTTGAACTAGTTATATGAATCCGACATGATAAGCGAAGTCTGTAAAGTGTAATCTCAAAATTTTGAGAACTATGTCATGTATTCAATTATCTTTTGACCATCCCGACGATTCACGAATAATTATTTGTAATATATATATATATATATAAAATATATAGAAATTAAATACGCAATATATGTTGCTATATAAAACACACACACACACACACACACATATACATATATATTATATATATAAATTGATATAGTAGTAGCTTACTAATACTATAATTATCATGAATAATATTAATACTATTATAATTAGTATTATTATCAATATCAATAATAATATCATTGATATAAGTATTTTTTTTTAATTATCATTATGATTATAAATAATAATACAAAATATTATTATTATCATAAATAAGATTATTATAATTATTATTATTAATGTATTGTTATTATTATTATAATTATAATTATAATTATTTTTGTTAATTATTAAAAAATAAAATAAAATAAAAATTAATTAAAAAGTGATCAGGTACAAGTCACTATCTGCTTTATGTATTCCTTTCCCCCTCGTGATATTATGCCGAACACAACAACTCCACAAATCATTCCATAGATCATTCTTTGTTTCTATTACAATCATTCAACGACCAACTTCAATATATGTCACATAATATTACCTGCTATCTGATAAAAAAAAATCAGAAATCAAATAAAAATTATATTTTTGTTTTCGCAATCAGTTGAGCCAAGAACCCGAAATCAAACAAATTATTCAAAATTAATAATGCAAAAGTGTTATAAATCATCTATCTAGACTAATTACAGATTACAGATTCTAATCTTCATAATTCGTGAATGAATATTGAGGTCAAAAGTATATGAAGAAACAGTCAAAAGAAGTTGCAACATTCAAATGGAAGCGAGTTACAAATTTTCTGGTAATCAAACTGCTTTACGAACAATTGCTATATGATTTTCAGAAGATTTCGTGTTGGTTCCAACACTTTCAACACATCTGACCTTGAATTCGATCTTGAAACTCTCGAAGGATAGTTGCTCCTATTCTTGATCGACTACAGGCAATTGATATTGTTTCCATCGATTTCACTTCAGCAAAACAGTTAGTCGCTACTTATAGATAACCTAGCCATTGATTTCTCCTCCAATTAATCCTCACTTACTGCTCGATGTCAATTCCACCCGAACCTCCTGCTAATAGAATACTCACAACCCATCATATAATTTACTCAAATAAAAACTAAATCATTACCTTCCAACAATCATCATCGAGAACCACTATGAACTATGGCTGTTGATCGACTAGAAATTTGATGATTGATTACTGGTTTCACGCCGCTGCTTGTTGTCTCTGTTTACGAACGAACTCAGGAACCACACCCACAAATCCATCGGTCCGTGTTTATAAAACTGGATATTGGGCTTAGTGGATCTATTTAACAAACACACTTGGGCTTTTGTCTTGGATTGTTTTTATTTAATGGACTCTTTTGTTATTTGAGGTATAAATTTTAATTATTGTTATTATTATTATTATTATTATTTTTATTATTATTATCATTATTGATATTATTATTATATTTATAATTTTAAGAGTGAGGATAATGAACGAGATCAAAAATGATGAGAGTATGATGAAGACTACGATTGATGATAACGAAGATGATGATGTTTTTGACTCGAATGGTGATGTTTCGGGTGATATGCGATGATGATAACGATAAAGATATATGATGATGATTATGAGGGTATAAAACCTATTATTATTATTATTATTATTATTATTATTATTATTATTATTATTATTATTATTATTATTATTATTAATATCTAATTTATATTATTATTATTATTATTATTATTATTAATAGTATTATTATTAGAGTCATTATTATAACTATTATTAGAATTATTATTATTATCATTATTATGAATATTAAAATTTTAGTAAGGTTATGATTATGAAAACATAAAGATTATAGGTACTAATACTATTATGATTAAGTTACAAGTTAAATGAATGAATTATATAACTATTACTATCATTGTTATTAATACTAATATTAATATTCTTATTATTTTTATGGTATTGTTATTACTACGAATAGAGTGACTAGTATTTTCATTATTAAAATCCAATTATTAATATTATTATTAACATTACTTTTGTATTATTATAATTATTATTTAAAACAAGAAATTCTATATAAAAATATAGTTATTACATATATCATAGTTATATTAATATAACATACTATTTTCTTTAAATATAAAATTTTATTATCTAAAATTGTATAACATTCATTAAGCAACATATAATATAAAAGTATATTTTAATCATATAAGTAAATATTAATTTTAATACAATATATAATATTTTTTTTAAACACTAACATATAATATTCATAATAAATGATATACATTAAAATACTTTTATAAGAACTTAATTATTATGTATTTTGTTAAAATATATATGATAGTTACAATAAACTTATTATTTAACATATCATATAAATTAGAAAAGTATTAATGTATAAACTTAGTTGATTATGATTATATGTGTTAATATATATAAATGATATAGGTTCGTGAATCCGAGGCCAACCCTGCGTCGTTCAATATAGTCATATGTATTTTTACTACAAAATACATTAGGTGAGTTCCTTTGATCCCTTTTTACTCTTTACGTTTTTGGGCTGAGAATACATGCAAATGCTTTATTAACTATTTTACAATATTTATATGCGTGAGTTTCATTACTCACTTTTTACATATATTTTTGGGACTGAGAATACATGCGCTGTTTTTATAAATGCTTTACGAAATAGACACAAGTGATCGAAACTACATTCTATGGCTGGATTATTAAACCGAATATGCCCCTTTTTAGTCTGGTAATCTAAGAATTAGGGAACAGACACCCTAATTGACGCGAATCCTAAAGATAGATCTATCGGGCCCAACAAGCCCCATCCAAAGTACCGGATGCTTTAGTACTTCGAAATTTATATCATGTCCGAAGGAGGATCCCGGAATGATGGGGATATTCATATATGCATCTTGTTAATGTCGGTTACCAGGTGTTCAATCCATATGAATGATATTTTTGTCTCTATGCATGGGATGTATGTTTATGAAATGGAAATATGAAATCTTGTGGTCTATTAAAAATTATGAAATGATTATTTATGTTAAACTAATGAACTCACCAACCTTTTGGTTGACACTTGAAAGCATGTTTATTCTCAGGTACGAAAGAAATCTTCCGCTGTGCATTTGATCATTTTAAAGATATTATTTGGAGTCATTCATGACATATTTCAAAAAACGTTGCATTCGAGTCGTTGAGTTTATCAAGATCGTTATTAATTCAATTATAGTTGGATATATTATGAAATGGTATGCATGTCTGTCAACTTTAGATGAAATGAAAGATTGTCTTTTCAAAACGAATGCAATGTTTGTAAAATGTATCATATAGAGGTCAAATACCTCGCGATGTAATCAATTGTTGTGAATCGTTTATAATCGATATGGACTTCGTCCGGATGGATTAGGACGGGTCCTTTCAATTTTCACATTGAAACTATCTGTAAATTCTTAGATTCCAATTCGTTTCATCGATTGAGAATTTCGAGGTCAAAGATTGGGAATTTAAAAGTCAAACGACTGGTTCATAAAGCAATTCGAATTTTATGTTTTGTTTTAAGTTAAATTGATTATTCAGATAGTTTCTAGGAACAATTTCCAAACTATTTCATGAAGGAATTATGGTCTGAAACAATCTAGATTTTAAAATCGATGTTTGAGTTGAATCGAGCTGTTCCAGCTATTTTTTTTATTTTCTTTTTTCTCTCTAATTTGGTTTTGTCAATCAATTTAATCACAGCTGTTAATAATATTTTACATTGAAAAATCCTAAACGAAAAACAAGGAAATTAATTCCTTGTTGGTTTTAACCCTGGTCGATCGAATGGTAGAAGAAGAAAGAAAAGGAGAAACAGAAAAGACTATTTAAGTAATTAAGAGTCTGGGTTTAGTCAGATAAAACGTGACAGATGAATTGGTAGAGGGTGTTTGCGGGTGAGCTAGAGGTCGAGGGTTCAAGCCCGTGCATTGGCAATTTTTTTTAAAACTGATTATGAAGGTAGTTTCCTTTATGTTATTATTATTATTATTATTATTATTATTATTATTATTATTATTATTATTATTATTATTATTATTATTATTATTATTATTATTATTATTATTATTATTATTATTATTATTATTATTATTTTCATTATTATTACTTGGATTATTATTATTATTATGAAAATAATTCAATTTATTATTATTTTCATTAGTATTAGTATTAGTATTAGTATTAATCTATTATCATTAATATTATTATTATTAGCATAAGTATTATTATCAATATTATCATTATTTTTATTACTAAGATTATTACCACTATTTTTATTAAAACAATTTTTATTCAAAAATTAACATTTTTTTATTTAAAGTTATTATATATATTAAAATTTCAATTAGGTTATCAATATTATTATGAACATTATTTATAAAATATTTACATATGACAAACTATCGGTTTTAAAGAAAATACTAAACATATATTTATGGATATATTAATATAACAAAATGAAGATAAAAATTATTTTAATTAAATATATATATATATATATATATATATATATATATATATATATATATATATATATATATATATATATATATATATATCACATAAAAATTTAAAATATAATACACATAAATAAAGTATATATATAAGATATTTAATATATGTAACATAACAAAATCTATATATATATATATATATATATATATATATATATATATATAAAATTAATATACATTATTAATAAAATATAAAAGTACTAATATAAAAAATTTTTATCACTAATAATATATATATATATATTTGATCAATTATGATATATGTTTTAATATATATACAAATGATATAGGTTCGTGAATCCAAGGCCAACCCTGCATTGTTCAATATAGTCATATGTATTTTTACTACAAAATACAATATGTGAGTTTTATTTGCTCCCTTTTTAATTGCTTTTGCAATATATATTTTTGGGCTGAGAATACAAGCGCTACTTTTATAAATGTTTACGAAATAGACACAAGTACTTAAAAATATATTCTACGTTGAGTTGTACCACTGGCATATTTCCCTGTAGCTTGGTAACTACTATTTACATGGGTATTGTAAACGCGAATCCTGTTGATAGATCTATCGGGCCTGACAACACCAACCGGACTGGACGACCAGTATTCAACGGTTGCATAGTACTTCATTTTGTAGGCTACACTTGGTACAGTGTAGTGAGATTTCATAATAAAGAGAATATGCGACTTTGATTAAATGTTAAGTATGGTTACCAAGTGCTCAACCATTTAGAATGCTTTACATACACTTGCGAGTGTATTATGTTTATGATTATAAAATCTTGTGGTCTATTAATATATTGAAATGATTGTTATGTTAAACCTATGAACTCACCAACCTTTTAGTTGACACTTTTAAGCATGTTTATTCTCAGGTACAAATTAAGTCTTCCGATGTGCATTTGCTCAATTGAAAGATATTACTTGGAGTCATTCATGGCATATTTAGGTCAGTACCTCGCAATGGGACCAGATGTTGATGACTTCGTGCAGGGGGTAAGGACGGGTTATCACAGGTGGTATCAGAGCGGTGGTCGTAGCGAACCAAGTCTTGCATTAGTGTGCCTAATTAGTAGTTGTTAGGATGCATTAATGAGTCTGAACTTCGACCTAGTAGTTGTTAGGTTATATTAATAAGTCTGGACTTGAACCTGGTCCGCATGTCAAAAGTTTTGCTTATCATACCTAGTCGGAAATTACCTGCTTATCATTCTTAGTCTAGACACATCTTATTGCATTGATTGCATGAATAGTGTATAGAAAAAATTCATATCTTAGCGTATCTGTTACTGTAAACTTTTCCTGACATATCCCGTAAATTCCTCCGTAATCTACGGAATCTTTTGCTATATATAGATATTCTATGTAATTAAAATACCGCCCGATAGCCGGAAAATCATTTCATATCGAAAATTCCTTATTCAATCGTACGAAATGGAATTCGTCATTAGTTCAAGTCCATCGGATTCTGATATGGAATCCCGCTCAAGCTCAGAAAGCAGTGTGACTGGAATGGATCAACCAATCAGCCATCATCTATTTTGGATGAATTGGGGATGGGTTGGTAGCCTTCTCAATCATTGGAGACAAGAAGAAGGTGATCCCTTCCATCCACCACATTGTCCACTTGGCGAAGAACCTGAAGCACTTACCAGTGAACCTATCCGAAACACCATTTTCTCTCTCATTTCCCGAGTATCTAGTCACGATCATATACTATACCAAATTCTAGATCTTATTTATCCACTCGTCCGAACCGACAGTCACCCCGATATAATAGAAGAAGTCAACGATCTTCGCGCTCGGGTAGTGGCTTTAGAGAATATGGTGCGAAGGTTACAAACACCAGTAGCAGCACCAGCAGCATAACCAGTACCAACATCAACAACATCAACAGTACCATCACTACCACCAACATCAATATCTGCATCCCACATCTCAATATCAAAATCTTTACCATAAACATCAACATCATACGCACCATATATACCCAGGAGTACCAACAACAATGAAAGATGAAGTATTCATCCATAACTTCATTGATATTCTGCGAAGAATATGTGGTTCCTAATAGTTTTAGAGATTACATATTCTAGCTCAAACCGAAAATCATATGAGCTTAATATCATATTAACTCATTAAATCCATGATTATATCTGAAGAAAATATATATGTATATATGTTTTCATAAAGATTGTAATTAAAAATTCATTCGTACAAACTGTTAATGGTGAAAATAATTTAACGGGTAGGTAATACCCGAGGAATATTTTGATTTCACATTAATAAGTTACACTGTACATTCTTCGAATCTGATTCTACAGTCATTTACTATCCTACTTACACCGATATACGAATCTGTTCACCACAAAATAACCATTTTCTTTCAATTTCATATTTGGATTTTGACTTCTCAGAATCCAACAAGTGGCATAATGAAGAAAACATTTGACAAAATAAAATTTGTTAGAAACAAACAAATTAACTATGAGAAAATTTTGTTAAGAATTCACGCTAACTGTTCCTAGCTAACATATTACATTTATTTATCGCAATTTTATTCATCGTCATTTAATTTCTATTATTTATTTTACGCACTTTAAATATCGGGACACGTATACAAGGTTTTGACATATCATATCGACGCATCTATATGTATTATTTGGAATAACCATAGACACTCTATATGCAGTAATGATCGAGTTCTCTATACAGGGTTGAGGTTGATTCTATAATAATATATATAGTTTGAGTTGTGATTGAGTCTGAGACGTATATGGGTCACGACACGTATTAATTAATTAGAATATAATATATTAAACTATATACGAATTACTGGACTGTTAACTGTGGACTATCGACTGTGGACTAATAACATTGGACAATTAAAAGGAATTAAAATATTGATTATAACATATAAAACTAAACAATTCTTCAAGTTTGCCATTTGATTTCATCTTAAACCTCAATTGTATCTTGACAATTACAATCTGCGCTCAAACCTTTCATGATTCTTGAAAACACCTCGATCGAGAGGATGAACCAGCCGCACTTCATCTACGGAAGAAAAGATTGATGCATATAGTTATGCACCTGAAAAACCCTCGAAAACTGAGTAAACGATTAACATGTAGCTGTGCTAATTCCTTTAGTGTTATTATTACCCAAAATAATTTGGTAATCCCTTTCAAAGTATGAAATTTTGTCACAGCTCCAGCAAGTCAACTCTGACTTTTCATCCGAAATAACCTTATTATAACCTTGAAATATATGCGTGCTCTTTTATGGTTACCGGAGAACCTTTCATATTCCACCATATTACCATCAGCGTTTAATCATCTAAAAACACAATTCTCTTGAAACCACCTCGGATTGATAACCGATGATTCAGATTTGGTAGCATTAAATGCAGAGGAAACAGAAAAATTGTAGATGGCCTAAATGGCCAAGAGTTTGATGATAAAGAATGGAATGTTGGAAACGTTCGATAGAAAATTTGGTACTGAAAAACGGATTGAGCAAACCATGAAGGAGACTAAGGATAACTACAAGGATCAAACCCTATATTCAAAGAATCCAGGTAATTCTGGATCCGTCGAAATCTTTAGAGAATATCTTGTTCCGAAGTCATGTTAAAATTTTGCGAAAAAATTTTCTTCATCAACCTTCGAACTTAGAAATTCTAAAATATCATCATAAATATCTTCAATATTTCTGAGGATATTTTCATAAATATTCTTATCCGAAATTATCTACCTCTTCGTGTTTTCTGTATTCATTTATATTGGAAACTTCAGTAAAATCTAAATATAAATTATGAATGAATTGTGGAGAAGTGTTGAGAATTGAAGTATGAGTTAGTATAATATAATGCCGCTTGGCCAACGTGATTATATTACAGTAAGTCATGCTGAGTTTCTAATGAAACGTGATGATGGTTCACAGTAGATCATACCATCATCATGTGCCATGTTACATAACTCTTTCAATCTAATTAACCTCTGAACATATCAAGAAAATATATTCTTGATAGTTTTATTCTCAGTGATTCTGGTAATTTGACAAATCAAATCGTGCTATTACGTTCTTTCTTGATTAGAACATTAAGTTCATTCGAAACTCCATACTTACAAATTCTGGACTATTACTCGTTTTACTAAAGATCAAGAGGAGATTAAAAAGACAAAGAGCTCCGAAATGTAAGGGAATATATAAAGCCCGATAACAACACATAAATTACAAACCGTGTATATCAATGTTTATAGCAGCATAAAGACACGGAAAAATTAAAAACACTATAACCCCAAGGGCAAAGTAGAAGAAAGCAGATTCCTCCGATGGAAGTTGGAAAAGGAAAATAATTGTTGCGATAGTAAGGATAAGGACAAGGATTAGAACTGGATTAAGCATTTTCACAATTTTTTTTGAATTTGGGAATCTAGTATAGGAGTGGTGAAAATAATGGAACGGAATAAGTTCATTTATAGTGAAAATACCAGACAAAGTAATCGAGACAGATGATCGCATTTAATTACAGAGATCTTAATTTTCATAAATTCCGAAGAAATCAAATCTTATAGATTTCCAAGGTTTTATTTTAAATTCCCTGATTTTTGGAAATCAACTGTGACTACGTCAGAAAGTTTAATCTCCATCTCAATCTTTTGTGATAGCTTCACTCGTACTCTTCACAAAAATCGAATTATTTTATCCCTATTACTCAATGGTAATAAAACTCTAATTTCTAGCTCATATGTGTCATGAAAACATATTTATTGTTAGCCATGACCACCTCACTCAAATTTCGGGACGAAATTTCTTTAACGGGTAGGTACTGTGACGACCCGGTAATTTCCGACCAAATTTAAACGTAATCTTTATATGGTTTCAAAACGATAAGCAAAGTCTGTAATACTGAGTCTTAAAAGTTTTAGAATTATATTCATTTAATCAAATACTCTCTGACTGTGCTCGGCGATTCATGAACAATTATGTAAATAGATATGTATGTATATATATATATATATATATATATATATATATATATATATATATATATATATATATGTGTGTGTGTGTGTGTGTGTGTGCATAATAAATGGAAAAATATTATTAAAACATTAACGGTTTGATTGTTATGAAAATAAGTTATGAAATCTATTATAGGATTTGGAAAACGTTAACAAAGTATTAAATGTGTACCTTAAATTGTTGTCTCAATATATTTTAATAATATAGTTACCCACTTAATATTTAAAACATAATTGTTGAATGTCTGTTATAATATTTTAAAATGCATAAATATTAATACTTAAAATATGTTATATAATATAATTAGTAAATATTACATAATTAATAAAATGTTACAATAGTATATTAAATTAATTACAAGTTAGATTATATAAATATTAATAATATCAGTTTTATTAATAACTAATAAAATTATTATATAAATTTTGATACATGTAAGGTGATGCATTATTATTATTATTATTGGCATTACTTTTATTATTGAATATATATTGTAATAAATTGTAACTTTTAGTTGAATTATAGTAATATTATTATTTTACTTTCATTGTAGTTATTAATATTGATATCAATATTAGTAATATATAATATATAGATATGAGATTTGATAAACATAATATGTCATATCAGTCTCATTATTATTATTATTATTATTAATATTTAATATTAATATTAATATTATTATTTGTATTATTAATAACATTATAATATATAATATATAGATATAAAAATTTAAACATGTAAATTGATATTACTAGTCTTATTATTATGTATTATCATTAAGAATTATTATTATTATTATATATTATCATCATTATTATTATTATAAAATAAAACAATTTATCAATATTATCATTTATAATACTATTATAAATATTATTATAACCATTTGTAGCATTATTCTAAATACTATTAATATTATGATGATTAATGTTAAAAGAATTATTATGTTATTATTATTAATTAATATTATCAGTATTATTATTATTTGTATGATTATTATTGTTAATATGCTTATAATTATTAATAATAATCATAATTATATAAACTGTATAAAGAAATCAGATTCATTGATATAATTCTGTTTCACGTCCACATCCAAATTTTATACGCGATTCCTTCTCCTGCTCCTGATTTGTACCTTATTGGATTTATGCCAAATTCAAACCAACTAGAAAACAATTTTTGTTAACAATCTTAGTCTGCTGTTGTATTTTTTTATTTTATTTTTTTCTCCTGTTCTTTTATTTGTTTGACGTGTATATATCGACAGCCTTACTTTCTCTATAAATCAATCAGTTTTAGATGTATTGAATCATTCTATATCCACTAACAATTACAAACCCTTTTAGTTTTTTTTATTTGTTTGATTTTAAAAAAAATATAACCTGTCGACCTCTGTTATGTCTCATTTTTTCAAAACCTTGAATTTCAAATCAATTCAAAAATGTATAAATGCAGTTTTATTAGGATTTTCACATTCAAACTATCTGTAAATTCTTAGATTCCAATTCGTTTTATCGATTGAGAATTTCGAGGTCAAAGATTGGGAATTTAAAAGTCAAACGACTGGTTCATAAAGCAATTCGAATTTTATGTTTTATTTTAAGTTAAATTGATTTTTCAGATAGTTTCTAGGAACAATTTCTAAACTATTTCATGAAGAAATTATGGTCTGAAACAATCTAGATTTTAAAATCGATGTTTGAGTTGAATCGAGCTGTTCCAGCTATTTTTTTTTTATTTTCTTTTTTCTCTCTAATTTGGTTTTGTCAATCAATTTAATCACAGCTGTTAATAATATTTTACATTGAAAATTCCTAAACGAAAAACAAGGAAATTAATTCCTTGTTGGTTTTAACCCTGGTCGATCGAATGGTAGAAGAAGAAAGAAAAGGAGAAATAGAAAAGACTATTTAAGTAATTAAGAGTCTGGGTTTAGTCAGATAAAACGTGACAGATGAATTGGTAGAGGGTGTTTGCGGGTGAGCTAGAGGTCGAGGGTTCAAGCCCGTGCATTGGCAATTTTTTTTAAAACTGATTATGAAGGTAGTTTCCTTTATGTTATTATTATTATTATTATTATTATTATTATTATTATTATTATTATTATTATTATTATTATTATTATTATTATTATTATTATTATTATTATTATTATTATTATTATTATTATTATTATTATTATTATTATTATTATTTTCATTATTATTACTTGGATTATTATTATTATTATGAAAATAATACAATTTATTATTATTTTCATTAGTATTAGTATTAGTATTAGTATTAGTATTAGTATTAATCTATTATCATTAATATTATTATTATTAGCATAAGTATTATTATCAATATTATCATTATTTTTATTACTAAGATTATTACCACTATTTTTATTAAAACAATTTTTATTCAAAAATTAACATTTTTTATTTAAAGTTATTATATATATTAAAATTTCAATTAGGTTATCAGTATTATTATGAACATTATTTATAAAATATTTACATATGACAAACTATCAGTTTTAAATAAAATACTAAACATATATTTATGGATATATTAATATAACAAAATGCAGATAAAAATTATTTTAATTAAATATATATATATATATATATATATATATATATATATATATATATATCACATAAAAATTTAAAATATAATACATATAAATAAAGTATATATATAAGATATTTAATATATGTAACATAACAAAATCTATATATTTATATATATATATATATATATATATATATATATATATATATATATATATATATATATATATATATATATATATATATATATATATATATATATGTATATATATATATAAAATTAATATACATTATTAATAAAATATAAAAGTACTAATATAAAATTTTTTTATCACTAATAATATATATATATATATATATATATATATATATATATATATATATATATATATATATATATATATATATATTGATCAATTATGATATATGTTTTAATATATATACAAATGATATAGGTTCGTGAATCCGAGGCCAACCCTGCATTGTTCAATATAGTCATATGTATTTTTACTACAAAATACAATATGTGAGTTTCATTTGCTCCCTTTTTAATTTCTTTTGCAATATATATTTTTGGGCTGAGAACACATGCGCTACTTTTATAAATGTTTACGAAATAGACACAAGTACTTAAAAATATATTCTACGTTGAGTTGTACCACTGGCATATTTCCCTGTAGCTTGGTAACTACTATTTACATGGGTATTGTAAACGCGAATCCTGTTGATAGATCTATCGGGCCTGACAACCCCAACCGGACTGGACAACCAGTATTCAACGGTTGCACAGTACTTCGTTTTGTAGGCTACACTTGGTACAGTGTAGTGAGATTTCATAATAAAGGGAATATGCGACTTTGATTAAATGTTAAGTATGGTTACCAAGTGCTCAACCACTTAGAATGCTTTACATACACTTGCGAGTGTATTATGTTTATGATTATGAAATCTTGTGGTCTATTAATATATTGAAATGATTGTTATGTTAAACCTATGAACTCACCAACCTTTTGGTTAACACTTTTAAGCATGTTTATTCTCAGTTATGAATTAAGTCTTCCGCTGTGCATTTGTTCAATTGAAAGATATTACTTGGAGTCATTCATGGCATATTTAGGTCAGTACCTCGCAATGGGACCAGATATTGATGACTTCGTCCAGGGGGATAAGGACGGGTTATCACATAAGGATAGCACAAGAAACAAAAACATCATAAGTAACGAATAGAAGTAACGATGACATAAATATGTCTTCGAAGTACCAAGAATCTCTAAAAGTCAAGAATGGCGTTTTTCGGTTCAAAAACCAAAGCACATAGGCACAACGACAAAAATGCACGTAATATAACAAGAATGTTATATACCTAAACATAATAGCTGACATTGAAATGCCGAGCATTTAGGAGTCAAGAATGACATCTCGCGTAATATAACTCAAATGTTATATACATAACCATAATAGATGACATAGAAATGTCGAGAATTTCAGAAGTCAAGTATGACGTCCCTCGGTTTCACTAACCGAGGTATTCTTATAAGGATAAGTTCGTATGAATCGGAGAATACGTTTAAATCGGAATGGGAGTTCCTCCCGAATTCAGAACATAATAGAGATGTATGTATGATAACAATATACATACCAATACGATACAAATAATCACATATAATAATATATTATAGGCCGGGCTGTAGACTAGACTCACTAATGCACCCTATTGACTCGGGTAACGACATCAATGCAGCCTAATTTCCTACAACCAACGCTCTGATACCAACTGTGATGTCCCCGTCAAAACACTTAACGGCTCTGTCACTTGATCCCACAGCTTGATCATAACTCTATATGAATTTAATAAATAACCTTGCATTCTTTATTTAAAAATGATTTCTTATAAAGGAAACCTACCAAAATGTGTAAATTTAGAAAAACCATACATTATTACTTAACCAAAAGTTGACCAAAATAAAGTCAACAGCATCCACTATTAAATGTATCAAAATAGAATGCAAGTTAATGTTTAACAAAAGATGCCATCATAAATATGCAGACTCTCTAAGCACAGCGGAAGCAATCAATCATGAACCTGAGAATAAAATATGCGAGTAACTGTCAACAAAAAATGTTGAGTGAATTATAGGTTTAATATTGTAAACAATATCTAATTTAAACCATAAAAATTTATGTTTGAAAACATAAAAACTCCTTTTTGGACCACTAAATTATATGTTAGAAAACATATAAAAACATTATTTCATTTTTCGTGAGCCACCTGGTAACCACTTAACCATTTATTTACCCTTGCCAAACACAATAAATAATATACACCGAACAAGTGTATCTACAACAAAATACGAAGTACTAAACATTCTGATTATAAATTGCTAGCGCGACTAGCTCGAAATGGGGTTGTCAAACCCGATAGATCTATCCATAGGATTCGCGTTCACCAGTAGAAACCAGTGATTACAGTTACCAGACTAGGGAATATTTTTGTTCAACTCACAATGAATAATTTAAACCAATTTCCACTTGTGTTCAAAATATAAGATAAATTGCATGTATTCTCATCCCAAAAGATTTAAAATAGAAAATGGGACTATAACTCACCTTAATAGTAACGAAGTAACCAACACAAATAAGCGAACAGCAAATGAGTACAGTGATCAGGAATGATCACAACGCCGACCTATAAATAAAGCAGGTCGATATAAATAACTAACTTATGTCAAGTCTTAGTATGATAGCTATTGTACATGTTGCAAGTAGACATAGAACAATACTCAGCATGCATCGGTTTGATTGGAACAGCTTACGGACACACAGTTTCTATTTTTAGAAAGTTTCTATTTTTAGTAGGTTTCCATTTTTGGAAAGTTTCTATTTTAGGAAAGTTTCTATTTTTGGAAAGTTTCTATTTTTGGAAAGTTTCTAAATTTAGAAAGTTGCTATTTTTAGAAAGTTTATAAGTTAGGAAAGTTCCCTTAATTAGAAAGTCAACAAAAGTCAACTGAAAGTCAAAGTCAACCGAAAGTCAACTCAAAAGTCAACCTTGGTCAAACATAGTCAACGTTAATTTTAAAAGTGTAAGTTATAATAATAATGTAAGTAATAATGTTTATTAAAGTTAAATATGTATAATTATGTCATAACATAAGTTTAATTAAATTAAAATGAATTATTAAAGTTAATATAAGTTTAAATGATATAATTAATATAACATAAGTATTTAATTAATTAATTAAATATTAGTCATAATGTAAGTATTATTAATTAATAATAAATTTTAAATCATATCATAAGTATTATTAATTAATAATGAATTATTAATCATATCATAAGTTTCTAAGTATAATCATTAAATCATAAGTATTTAATAATTAAATTATAATTAAATAATAACTAAGCCTTATAATAATTAAACAATTAATTAATCCTTATTATAAGTCTTATAATAATAATCTTATAATATAAGTTTAATACTTATCATAAGTATTTTCCATTAATAATAAAAGTATTATTAATCATAAGTTTAATTAAAATGTTAATTAAATCATAAGTAATAATTAAATGATATAATAAATATACATCATAAGTCTTAAATTATAATAATTACTTTTTATATCATAAGTAATTCAATAATAATGAAAATCATTATTTATATCATAAGTTTTAATTATTAACCATAAGTTTTAAATCAAAAGTTCTTCTGGTCATATCTTGAGCCCCGGGTGTCGGTTTTCGGCGAGCCTTATATATATCTCCGCCTAATCAAACCACCTGACGCTTTGGTGCCCTCAAGAACACTCCAAGAACAGTAACCAAGTCGTGATGATCAGTCATTACACCACTTGGAACTTTAATCCATTCAAAAACACGTTTTAGCCATAACGGGTGATCCGTGGCTCGGATTTAGATGACCCGAACATGAAAGTTCATCCCATCATCAATCCTAACACACTAGTACACCCTAAGAACTCTAAAAATGGTCACAAAGTCGGACCATACCTGTACCAATTCGTTTTCACATTTTAATTTCAATTAAACACCATTTTGATCATAACTTATGTTCCGGAAATCGAAATAACATGAATCCGGAGTCTAAAATTAATATCTTGATGAGAGGAACTCATCTATACACTTTAATTTCACATTTACAACAGTCAAGTTTACAGAAATGGTCAAAAATTCTGCTGTCCCAAAACAATCAAACCGAAATCATTCTATAACAAGTGTTTCTATGCATACAATCAACAATACAACAACATACAATCATCATACTATCACAATAACATATAAAAATAGTAAAATTAAATAAAAATCAAAAAGTTAGGGTTAGGGTTTATACCCTAATCAAGAATTGAAGGATATGAACATGTAGAGGAGAACGAGAGGAACGCGTTGATGTTAAAAGCCCTTTGATCCAAGCTCTAGATGATGATCAATTGAAGATGATGATGATGAGAAAAATGGCGGCCCTAGGAGAGAAAAAGAGAGGAAGAGAGAAAAAAATAAAATGTGTTTTGGAAAAATGAAGTAGTGATTTAGGTTTAAGATTAAATCAAGTTCAAGAAATTGGCAAAACAAGTCCTCCCCTCCCTTGGGAGATTTAGGCCGGCCCCTATACATGGGTGGGTCCCTCTTGGCCCATTTTTATGTTACTTGCAATTGCTTGTGGCTTGAAAGATCGAACGAAGCCTGAAACGCGAAAATGCTACTACGCGATTGATTTTTCGGAGAGATAACAAATACGCGACGAATAAAATATATAAACACTAAATATAAACATATGACATTAAAATACCATATTTAAAATAATTAGGATTTAAAAATCCCAAAAACTCTACCGTTGGTTTGAAAACCGAAAAGATTCGCCGGATAGAAATCCGCGACACATAGAAACGTACAACTTAAAATATGAAGTCAAATATTCATATAACACATAATAATTAATATATTATTACAAAAATAATAATATAGGTCATAGAAATGATGTGGCACGAATAACAGTTAACGGTCGTTAAGTAATTAACGATAAAAGATAACGGAAAAAGTAGGGTCGTTACACATAGGCACCCGAAGGTTCGTAGATGAGTATAAGAAAGAGTACGACCGTATAGAATTTGAGTTGGTGAACGATATTGAAGAGGTTTGCTAGGAATTATATTTAGAAGATATGTAGCCATTTGGAGTGCGTGAGGCCAAAAAGAGAGTGGAAGAGAGGCGTGAGAGAGAAGTGTTCGGATGATGTAATTTATGGCGCATATTTTTCGTTCAGATTTTCCATTTTGAGATGATGAGTAAGGGCATGAGAAGCGAAAAGTCATTCCATTATTTTGACAAAATTGTTGGAATTGTTTATTGTTGTATTCCGTTCCATTGTCACATTGAAACGTTTTAATGGAGCGATTAAATTGAGTGTGAATATGTTTAGTGAAAGTAAGAAAATTAGAATAAACATCGGATTTATTGTTTAGTGGATATGTCCATAAGAAGTTAGAGTAGTTGTCGAGAAATAGAATGTAATAACGATGCCCATGAGTGGCTGATGTATTTGACAGAAATCATTCATTCAATAAATATAATATATGATGACTATGGTACAGCTCATGATATACACGGATCTGTTAATGATATACACAATACTTATTGTCTAATAATTATCACACTGAAGTACATCCTCATTGTTTGAGTAGTAATTAAATCGAACACTTGGCGTAACTGTCACATCTGACGGCAAAATTAGATGTAACGAACCACTTGATTTCGCTCTATTAATCTTTGCCCCAATGGTGACAACACTCAAGTTTGAAAGTGAAACTGAACTTAAGAGAGGTATAGAACTTATAGGAGGTGTAAGTTTGGGTAGTGCGACAGAATCGATGTACGGGCCATTTTTAGTAATCCCTATCACGCGAAGGCCTCTATGGTCTAATGCAAGTAGGACCAAAAAGTTAATACCGGTACGTTGAGTATCAGCCATGAACTGTCTAACATATGCATTGTGATGAATGACTGAAATATTCATAGACGATAAGTATGCATGTGGCCCGATTCCATTTAATAGTAAAAGTTGTGGGATTCCTAGAGCCCCGGCGCTTAAAATCACTTCTCCATTCTTTCGTACGTGGACTTCATGATATCTTCCTCTTGAATCATGGTACGTAACACCAATCGTAGCTATTATGCCATAAAAATAATGGTTTAGGATTGTGATATAACAATCTGTAAGGGAGGTGATAACATACATGAAAATAGTAAACTATTTTAGACAAGTTGGTAATCCCCATATTTTGTATAGTAAAGTGAATATGAAGTTGTTCTATACCACCAATTGAGTAATTGGTTCTTATGATTATTATTATTATAAAGATTAAAAGATTGACAAATGAACTTTTGACTTGTTTTCTTAACCAATAATGTATTGGTTCTATATCTAACTTGAATATCTATAAAAAAAAAAGAATGATGCAATATATATAGACTGCCACTTTAAACTATATATTCAATAACACTGTTGTAAAACTCCACGATTAATATCGATTACTTTCCGAGTAATCCTTCTTTTTGGACAACTCAAACAAATTTTCTGAAATATGTGTAATTAATTGATTAACGTCGGTAGATTAGTCAAAATCGGATCAAAATCGGATCCAGACATCAATAATTTCGATTTTATTAGTCTTTGAACATCTCAAAATTATGTATACGGTAAATTTTTTTACAATTGCATTAAAATTCTCTTATATATTTACCCACATAATTTTAAATTTTATTATTAAATGTATATAAAGTTCAATCCGATTAATTCCAAATTGTCGATTACTTAAGGTTCCAATAATTACTCTCAATTAGCGATTTTTCCGACCTTGATTCTTAAGTCAAATAAGGATGCAATAATAAAAACTGAATGCTTAGATTAATTACCTTGAGGGTTCGAGGTTGAGAAGATGACCCGATCAACTATCGCGTGGACCAACACATCCAAGTTTTTAGCATTGGCTTTATTAAGAAGCTCAACGGCCCCATGTCGTCTCCCTGAATCATCCATCGAACGTTGAACCACTAACTTTGGTCCCTTCAACATGGTCCAAGGTGAACCCATTGTCCGGACCAAGTCCTAATTCTATCAAGGCACTTTTTATAGAAACTTGCAGTCTATTTAAATGATTCGGAAGAGTCACAATACTATCTTCTATCCACTCGTACACATCTTTCACATTTCTCATATCCCATTCGATACCTGAATTTTTATAAAAGTAGTCATCGGCCCTTAAATATAATCCAAAAGTTAACATGCTACTACCTCCCAGAACCTTCCCTCTTGTGTTCAGTATCCCATCTTCGGAGACAAAACTTTCAGCAGGCGAATCTTTTTTACCCGATGTGAGAAGATTGTTTGCAGTTTCTGTTAGAAAGTGACTAATCACATTACCTCAAATGGATGGTTGACCATTTAGATCTGAAGGAAAGTAGCCTTCATCATTTCCACAATTAGATGGTTCACAAGATGACTTTGGTGACAGGAAACTGAGCTACTGCAGCATACAAACAACAACAAATGGCTAACACAAACAACATCTTTTCCATAAATATTAAAGGGGTTCCAAAGTAGTGTTGGATCCAAACCTCAAATAGAAATAGCTGTTAGGTATTTTTTGTATAAACGGCCTCAATGGCCATTGTAAAAAACAAGTTCAGGTAATAAAAAACTGATTAAGCATTCAATCTTATACTTTCAATTCTTAACATGGTATCAGAGCTAATGGTTGCAATCTTTTGATCAAAAGAACCATTTTTTCTCAAATCATTTACCAGCTATTTAGGGGGTTACAATGTCTGAAGAAGAAGACAGCAACCATACCCAAAACAGTAATCACGATTTAGCCACTTAATTAAGCAATCTATTGAAAAACAGTTTTCAATCCCAACCCACCCATTCCAAATTATCTGATAGTTTGAAAATCAATCTTGCCCTTAATAGTCAAAATTATGCACTATGGGCAAGAATGATAAAAGTGGCAATTGGAGGAAAATCAAATCCCTCTTGAACCATTTAACTACTGATTCTCCAAAAACTGAAGATGATCAATGGGAACAAGACGACTTAGTCGTTTTTTCATGGCTTATTCAAAACATTGAACCAAACCTTGCAAGCAACCTAACAGAATTTCCCACAACAAAAGCTTTATGGGAAGCCCTGGTAGTTACTTACAGCAGCTGCAAGGATAAACTCCAAAATTTTGATTTACATGTTAAAGCCAACGAATTAAAACAAGAAAACATGTTAATCGAAGACATTTGGATCAAATTACAAGGCATATGGGGTGAGATAGAGAGAAGAGATCCAAACCCAATGAAATGTTCAGCTGATATCCAAGCATACAATCAGATAAGAGCTGAGCAGAAACTCTTTCAATTCCTAAATGCCCTTGATCGAAACCATGACCAAATTAAAAGGGAATTGCTCCGATTAAACCCTTTACCAATGGTAGAAGAAGCGTATGCCACCGTACGAAAGGATAAAGCTCACCAACAGATCCTTGGTACAATACTCAACCCTCAAATCAATAAGATATTGGTTCGGGATTAATTGCTGCCAAAGGAACTGGGTTTAGCATGAAGCCTCATTGGAATCACCAAAAATCACAGCCGAATTACTTCTCTGAAAATCCAAGGATCGATAAAAACAAACTTAAATGTTCTGAATGTGGCAAAAGTTGACACACAAAGGAGCAGTGCTTCAAGAAAGTAGGGTATCCAGAATGGTGGAACAATCCACCCAAGAAATCCGACAAAGTAGCAACGATGGTGGGCAACAATGAAGTCGCCAGCAACCACGATGATGAACTAGGATTTGGTGAAATAGCGGCTGATATCAACGAGGGTGAAAACCCACCATCTGGTAACCCTAATTTAATCCCCAATCTAATTCCTTTATTTAATACGTTTACTGTCTTAGAAAATCTCGATCCTAAAACCGAATTACTTAAGCCCAAGAATAATACAAATGGACAGGTTACTAGTGGGCTCAAAATAAACAAAAAGGGTGGGTTAGTTAATGTTGGGCCTAATATAAAAAGGAACATGATTGTTACTGATGGGCCAGATAGTGTAAGAAAGTAATAATGAACCCGTTACCAAATCTAATTTTTCAAATAAACTTAAAGGAAAGGCTAATAATGTTTTCAATAATTTAAAATCTAACTCATGGATATTCGACTGTGGTGCGACGGATACCATGACCTTTGATAAGTCGGATATAATTTTTCAAATAAAACTAAAGAAAATGCAAATCCAAACGGCCAACGAAGGAATTGTTCAAGTCAAAGGGGCTGGAACCATTGAAATCTCACCAACCATAAAACTTCCAAATTGTTTGTATATCCCAGCTTTATCTCTTAAGCTACTATCTGTTAGTCATGTCACAAAAGAATTAAACTGTAAGGTCCTCATATATCCGACATTCTGCATCTTGCATGATATCCGGACGGGATCCATAATTGGTCGTGGCACTGAGAGGGGGGGTTATACTATGTCGATGAAGTTACCCAACAAGGTACTGTGATGCTTGCTCACGGAACACCTAATAGGGAAGCTTAGTTATGGCATCGTCAACTTGGACATCCTTCGGCTGCTATTTACATTTATTATTTCCTAGTTTGTATCAGTCTAACACCGTCTTAAACTGTGAGACTTGTATTTTGGCAAAAAGCCATCGAAGTACTTTCAAACCTTGTAATAACAGAAAAGATATTCCTTTTTCATTAATTCATTCGGATGTTTGGGGTCCTGCTCCAATTAACGGGGGAAAAATCTACGGTATTTCGTACTCTTTATTGACGATTGCACACGAATGACCTATACTTATTTTATGACAAACACATCCGAAGTCTTTGAAAATTTTTCATGTTTTTACAAAATGATTCAAACACAAGTTAATAAAAACATACAGATTTTAAGGTCCGATAACACAACAACAATAACAATACCCAATACCACATGAGTGGTGTATGGGGGAGGTGAGATGTAGACAATCCTTCCCCTATCCGAGAATAAAGACAAGTCGTTTCTCCACCCAGAGTGACACACTCTCAAGAGTAGAGAAAGTCATATCTCTCTTTATTCGACGGATAAAGAGATTGCTTCCGAGAGGACCTCCGGCCTTTAAGTAGAGAAAAGTTTTTTTAAAAAAAAAATAAAAATATTAAAATAAAAATAATAATAGACGCCATGAAAATGGTAGAATCAAATTTTCATGGGTTTTAAATCCTGCTTGGAATTTAATTTAGGCTCTAAGAGTCAGTCAAGTGACCAATAAATTGAGTTTAAGATTTTTCTAAGATTTTAAGGTCCGATAATGGGGGAGAATTTGTTAATTCCTCCATGAAAAGTTTTTGTCAAGAAAAAGGGATTATTCACCAAACCTCGTGTGCTCATACCCCCGAATAAAATGGGGTGGCAGAAAGAAAAAACCGTTTACTTTTAGAAATGAAGTGTGCTCAGCTTATCGAGTCCAAGGTTCCAAAAAGTTTTTGGCCAGAAGCACTTGCGACCACAACGTATCTTATAAATCGATTACCAACAAAAATTCTTGGTTTTAAAAGTCCTATTCAAACCCTAAAGAATTTTTTTGAACTTCCCTCGGAACTTACTCTTAATCCTTGAATCTTTGGGTGTTCAGTCTTTGTTCACATACCAAAAACTGAATGCTCCAAGTTAGACCCATGTGCTGAGAAATGTGTGTTTGTTGGTTATAGGGTCAACCAAAATGGGTATAGATGTTATAGCCCAAAGAAACGTTTTATATACACAACTATGAATTGCAACTTCCTCGAAACCGAATACTTTTATAATAGCCAACACGCTGAGGGGGAGAAAGAATATGACACAGTGAGTTGGATGAACTGGATACCTTTCTCTACTAACAATAATACTTCAACCTCCACAAATACTTCCACAAATACCAATAATATCCCGATTTCCACAAATACCAACAATGATACCCCGACTTCCACAAATGATATACCTCCCGTTGCTAACAATGAATCTAGTGGAACCAACGAAACCCTAAATCATTCCGAAGAATGTAGTTTGCAAGATGAAATTAATAATCATGATAGCACACAAGATGTTACTGAAACAATCATAGCCAAGCAAGTTGAACCTACCCCTGAACGGTATGTTTTACTACAAAGAAGAAATAGAGGGATTCCGCCAAACAGATATGATCCAGAAAAGGAATCTCTACGATCAAAATATCCTATGGCAAATATTGCTACAGGAAATCTATCTAAAGAAGCACGGGAATTCAACTCCGCCATATATTCTGAAGAAATACCAACTTCCGTAGAACAAGCTTTACAATCAACAAACTGGAGAAAAGCAATGGAAGCTGAAATGGAAGCCCTTAAGACAAATGACACGTGGGAAAAATGTGTTATTCCTCAAGGAAAAAAACCAGTAGGGTGTCGATGGGTGTTTACAATAAAACACAAACCGGATGGTACTATTGAGAGATACAAAGCCAGGCTAGTTGCCAAAGGGTATACTCAAACCTACGGGATAGATTATTCTGAAACTTTTTCACCATTGGTAAAAATAGATACCATCCGAGTCCTCTTTTCTATTGCCGCAAACAAAGATTGGCCTCTTCATCAATTTGATGTAAAAAATGCCTTTCTACATGGCAAACTAAAAGAAGAGGTTTATATGGAACCTCCCCCAGGATTCAGAAGAAACTTCGAAAATAGGGAAGTTTGCCGCCTTAAAAAATCTCGATATGGGTTAAAACAATCACCACGGGCTTGGTTTGGGAGATTTACATTAGCTATGAAAAAATACGGTTTTAAACAAAGTAACTCAGATCATACACTTTTTCTTAAACGAAGAGGTAACCTCATTACATGTTTAATTATATATGTTGACGACATGATGAAGGTATTTCATATGCCCGAGAGACATATCAAATTAATGTGGCTAACATGTTATGATCCAAGTCGGGTCATACCCAATAACAAGCTTACCGACACCTTATTCGTATTTGATCTTAACGATTGGATCGTGGATTAAAATACGCGACACTTGGATTTTAAGAAAAATGGTTTTCTAAAATAATATAACTTGATGTAGATATAAATTATGGAATAATTTATATAATGTGGATTTAATTATTTATAGGTTAAATAATTAATTTTGTTATGTTACATTTTATAAAATTGGTTTTATAAAATAAAAATGTGGATAACAAATAATGGAAGTTTATAAAATGTAGTTTTATAAAAATTAAGTTTATAAAACTAATTTTATTTAAATTCATTAATGGCATTGGTAGTGGGTTCTTGCATGGCTTTTGATTGGCTAAAGATGCAAGACCCATGTGCTTATCTTGGAGGCACAAAAACACCAATACACACACATGCAAATACATCAAAACAAGCAAAAAAAAATTCTGCATTTTCTCCTCCTTGCTGCTGGCCGAAATATTTTGGGAGAAAAAGGGTGTTCAAATGTTTTTGCAAGCTAATCTCAAGTGTAATTAAATCCTAACTAAAGGCTAGGGTGTTGGTGATAAGTTTGGGGTATTATCTCTTGAGGTTTCATACATTTGGAGCTCCATTCATCCTCATCTTCTTCATCATATTGTTGTAACCCTCAACTAGCTTGAGGAGGTAAATTACTAAACCCACTTGTTGTATGTAAGCATATTATTTCAAGACTTGATATATTTATGGAATTTGTCTTTTAAAATGGTTGATATATAACATGATACTTGCATGCTTCCGCTCACTTTATCTTCATAAAATGGGTTTATGAACATGTTAAAATGTAGAACATGTTTCTCAAAAGTTTGTCAAATTCCATCAATGGTATCTAGAGCCAAGGTCTTTGAAATATGCTTCTTTTTTTATGACTTTTAAATCCACTAATCTTACAATCTAGTAACATGCATGAAACTAGAATGTAAAAAAAAAAAATTTTGGATTTTGGGTGGGTTCTTATTTTGGCCGAAAATTAGGAGGTTCCAAAGTGGGTTTGGAACTTATTTTTTGGTCAAATTTTGTTGTTTAATGTGGTTCACAATCAAGCCTAGACCTTGTGTTTGTATGGTTGTATGTTTTGGTTGATTAATCATTCATTTGGTTTGTAATATTAATCATTCATTTGGTTTGTAATATTAATCATTCATTTGGTTTGTAATAATTTGTAATATTCATTCATTTGTAATTTTATTTATATTTGGTATGTATAATAGATTAGGTTGTAATTTCATTTTCTAGAAAAAATGTATTAGGATATATTTTTTGTAAAGAGAATGAAGAATGAAGATGATGAAGATGAACACAAGTTGGAAGCATTTGGATGCAAGATTAAGTGGGAGATTATAAATCTCCTACTTTGTCATAACCCTTAGAAGGTGACATTTGTTTTGGCTAAACAAATGTCTACTAATTGGCTTGATTGTGAACTTGGTTGTTTTGCATGTTTATTGTGTTTGTATGTTTGGTTGCTACAATTTATCACACATTTACAAATTGCAAAATGACATTATAATTGGTTATAATTAAAACAACAAAAGGACACTAATAAATGGTTATTAGGGACATAAATAACAATGCATATAAAATGGTTTATATCAAAGTAATTGGCTTTACTAATATAACATGAAAATTGGCTTTTCATAATGAACTATACACCAAATGCATGTTGGTGTATGGCAAATGTTTTCTTAAACTAGAATTTATGAAAACTTAAAATCCCTTTACTAAAACAAGGTAAACAAGTTAAACGCCATCCTTTTGTGGAAACACTTAGACATATTAGGAATCTCCTGATGGGATAAAGGTCACCTAACCGTCATGAGTGAACTAATATAAATAAGGTACACTTCGCATACATGTGGGATAAAGGTCACCTAACCACTTGTAGGTTAAGTCTACATGTTTACACAAGTAGGACGACTTGATTTGGGAATCATGAACTTAGGGTCACCGAAGCATGAGGAACAAATAGGCGTTGATGGGATTAATATGCCATGCAAAAGGATTGCATGATCCCATACTCTAGAAGTTGCAAATGGATTGCAATTGTCATTTATTGACTACCTAGCTAAATCAAATTGGGGGATAAATGTCACCTAACTGAAATTTGGTTTATCGTTGGATTCTAGAATTTAATAATTCAATTAAATTAAAAGGGTATTGAATGTTAAATTAAAATCGATACTTAAACGAACTTTGTTAATTTTGTAGATGGCCGCCAATAACAACAACAACATGCAAAACGCACCACTTAACATGAACAACCTATCGTTACGGTCTCTCCTCGAGAAAGACAAACTCAACCATACCAACTTTATGGATTGGTTCCGCAATCTTCGGATTGTCCTCAAACAAGAGGATAAAGCGTATGTACTTGAGGACCCCATTCCCGATCAACCGGATGAGAATGATGTGGAGGCAATGGCCTCTTACGATAAGTATTGCCACGACTCCCTTCAAGTCTCATGCTTAATGCTTGGGACTATGATACCCGAACTCCAAAAGGATTTCGAGCACCATAGTGCATACGACATGATAACGCAATTGAAGGAGATGTTCCTTCAACAAGCGCGTGTCGAGCGTTTCGAGACCGTTCGGGCGCTACATGCTTGTCGTATGGACGATACCCAATCGGTTTCATCTTATGTGCTTAAGATGAAGAGCCTTATTGATCGTGCTAACCGCCTTAACCTAAACATATCAAATGAGTTAGCCACCGATCTTATCCTTAACTCCCTATCAAAAAGGTTTGATCAATTTTTAATTAATTACAATATGAATGGGATGGATAAGAGCATAGGTGAGCTTCACGGTATGCTTAGAACGGCGGAAACTAGCATGGGTAAAAGGGCTTTACCCGTGTTAGCAATCGATCAAGGTGGATCCAAAGGTAACACCTCTAAGCTAAAGGTGGCTAAGAGAAAAGGACCCGCCCATCAAGGCAAAGGGAAGGGGAAGATGGTTACCCCAACCATCAACAAGGCTAAGAAGCAAAATGTAGCCGAGAAGGCAAACCCCAAGGAAGACCCATGTTTCGGTTGCGGTGAGATGGGTCACTGGAAACGAAACTGTCCGGTCTACCTTAAGGAGTTGAAGGACAAGAGGGATGCAGGGCAAACCTCAGGTAATATATATATGGTATATATAGAGCTTAGTATTACTTCTTCTAATACATGGGTATTAGACACTGGATGTGGAACTCATATTTGCAATTCTTTGCAGGGGTTCAAAAGAAGTGATCATAAGGCGGGAACATCAAGTCTCTATATGGGCAATGGTGCAAAGGTGCATGTTAAAGCTCAAGGAGATTTTATTTTGAAGCTTCCAAGCGGATTGGAACTTATTTTAGAAAATGTTTTGTATGCTCCGGATTTGTGTAGAAACATTATTTCTATTTCTCGCTTAAAACAATGTGGTTACGTTGTTAATTTTATTGATGATGATATTCATGTTTCTAAAGATAATGTATTCTATTTCAAGGCTTCGCCTTCAAATGGAATTTATGAATTGGTTCATGATGACGTATCATCGAGCTCTATATACCATACTAGCACCAAGAAACTCAAAAGGGATTTGAGTGATTCCTATCTATGGCATTGTCGCCTTGGTCACATAAACAAGAACCGAATGCATACACTTCAAAAGAATGGACTTTTGAAATCAAATGAAATGGATTCGTTTGATGTATGTGAATCTTGTTTACAAGGCAAGATGACTAAAGCACCTTTCAAAGGGACTTATGAAAGGGCTAAAGATTTATTGGGATTAATACATTCGGATGTATGTGGACCCTTTAAACCCATGACTAGGAATGGTGAAAGATACTTTGTTACTTTCATTGATGACTTTAGTCGTTTCGGATATGTCTACTTATTAAGACACAAGGACGAAACGTTTGAAGCATTCAAAGAATATCAAAACGAAGTACAAAATCAACTCAATAGGACAATTAAGGTACTTCGTACCGATAGAGGAGGTGAATACCTAAGCGATGCCTTCCAAGATCATCTTAGGAGTTGTGGGATTATCTCACAACTTACTCCACCCGGAACACCCCAACTTAATGGAGTTTCCGAAAGGAGGAACCGAACCCTAATGGATATGGTTTGATCTATGATGGCAAGAAGCTCGTTACCTCTATCATTTTGGGGTTATTGTCTAAGCTCCGCGATTCGTATTTTAAATATGGCCCCAACCAAGAAAGTGGAACGAACTCCTCATGAGATGTGGTTTGGAAAACCTCCTTCTCTTTCATACTTGAAAGTATGGGGATGTGAAGCTTATCCTAAGCGTTATGTAGCTAATAAGCTACATGCTCGATCCACAAAGTGTATCTTCATAGGATATCCCAAAGATGACATGGGGTATTACTTCTATGATCCATCCGAGCAAACGGTATTTGTTGCTCGGAAAGCGAAATTCCTTGAAACCAAGTTCCTTATGGAAGGTGATGGTGAAAGGAAGATAGATCTTGTAGAGGTACAAGATCAAGCCGATGATGCACGATTGGTTGGCACTAGCACTCAACATGAGGATGTTGAAAATGATCAAGTGGATGATCAAAGTACACAAGACGTTCGAAGATCTAGTAGGATTAGTAATCCTCCTGAGAGATATGGTTTTCTCGTGGATGGTTGCTATACGGTTGATTTGGATGAACCGACAAACTACAAAGATGCTTTATCAAGGATTGATAAAGACAAATGGCAGGAAGCCATGAACGCCGAGATGCAATCCATGTATGAAAACCAAGTTTGGGAACTTGTTGTGCAACCTCCTAGCTCCAAGCTAGTTGATTGCAAATGGCTTTTCAAGAAGAAAACCGACATACATGGAAACTTGGATACATACAAAGCTAGACTTGTAGCAAAAGGTTTCACTCAAACTCAAGGGGTTGATTATGATGAAACTTTCTCGCCTGTGGCAATGCTAAAGTCTATTAGGATATTATTTTCCATTGCTGCTCACTATGACTATGAAATATGGCAAATGGATGTCAAAACCGCTTTCCTAAATGGATATCTTGAGGAAGATGTCTATATGGTATAGCCCGAAGGTTTTGTTGATCCGAAAAATCCTAAAAAGGTATGCAAGTTAAAGAAATCAATCTACGGATTGAAACAAGCATCTAGAATGTGGAATCATCGTTTTAATGAAGAGGCAAAGAAATTTGGCTTCATTAAAAATGGTGATGAATCTTGTGTATACAAGAAGGCTAGTGGGAGCTCCATAATGTTTCTTGTGCTATATGTGGATGATATATTATTGTTTGGGAATGATATTACCACAATGCAAGAAGTCAAAACTTGGCTAAAGAGTTGCTTCTCCATTAAGGATCTTGGAGAAGCACAATACATATTGGGGATTGGGATCTATAGGAATAGATCCAAGAGATTGATAGGTTTAAGTCAAAGTACATACATTGATAAAATCTTGAAAAGGTTCAAGATGGAAAACTCTAAGAAAGGTTTGGTACCTATTCAAAAGGGAACCGTTCTCAGTTCATCTCAGTGTCCTAACACGAAAGATGAACAAGAGAGAATGAAGAAAGTCCCATACGCATCTGCTATTGGGTCTATCATGTATGCAATGATATGTACTAGACCGGATGTGTCATGCGCTTTAAGCTTGACAAGTAGATACCAGAATAACCCAGGAAATAGTCATTGGACTGCGGTTAAATGTATATTGAAATACCTTAGAAGGACTAAGGATATGTTTCTAATATATGGGTCTGGTGAGGAGGAACTCGCTGTAAAAGGTTACGTGGACGCGAGTTTCCAAACTGATCGAGATGACTCTCGATCACAATCCGGTTATGTCTTCATGTTAAATGGTGGTGCGGTCTCTTGGAAGAGCTCAAAACAGGAAGTTGTTGCGTTATCCACTACAGAGTCGGAGTACATTGCCGCCTCATTGGCAGCCCAGGAAGCTGCATGGATGAAGAAATTCATCGACGACTTAGGAGTGGTCCCTTCCATTCAGGACCCTCTTGAGATCTTTTGTGACAACGAGGGTGCGATTGCTCAAATCAAGGAACCTCGTGCTCATCAAAAGACTCGTCACATTGAGCGGAGATTCAACTACATTAGGGATGAGGTTGAAAAGGGAAAGATATGTATTCACAAAGTTCACACAGATCATAATGTTGCGGATCCACTCACGAAGCTTTTACATGGGCCAAAACATGAGGGACATGTTTGTGCATTAGGGCTTCGATATTCTAGTGATTGGAAATGAACTATTTTATGTATTGTAACGGAACGAATTAGTTCAAACTCATTAATATAATTATGGTATTAATTTATTTATGAGTCATGTTCCAATTTTGCATATTTTATCCATGAATAAACTATTATTCTGAATTCCGTAGTTGATCACATTTGTGGGAACAAGTGTGAGGTCTAGACTATTATGAACTTGGATTGGTTAGCATTCAAATGGTGAATGTGGGGCAAGGTTGCGACCAAGGTTCATAGATATTTGTGGGACACAAATATTGGAAGACCCGCTCTCAAGATTTACTATATGGAGCCTTTGTGGTTGATCACATGTAATCTTGAGTAAAGGAGAATATCATTATATCCTCTGACCTGAGACACATATTGGGTTCAGACATTCACCGAATATTGTGCCTTGATTCTTTCCTTCGCTATTCTGAAACATGGTAGTACATAAGGGAGGCTTCAGGTATGGTACGAAGTGTAGTGTCTAGGACGTATGTAATCAAGATGGAATTTGTCCCTCTTATTCGTTGAGAGTCGGATGTCTAAGGCCTGATAAAGTTAAATCTATAAGAGAGTGATCATTCTATGTCTCTTGGATTTAACATGACATCTAGGACAAAAGGATATATTGAAAGATTCACCTAATCATATTCGAGATGGGAACTCGAAAGGGATGATGTTATTGAATGGCACTAAGTCATAACATATTAGGGGTGACGGACGGTCGTTAGGTGGTATCCATCACTTGCATTAATTTCTTATGTTTCTCGTGCAAGTGGGAGATTGAAGGTATTTCATATGCCCGAGAGACATATCAAATTAATGTGGCTAACATGTTATGATCCAAGTCGGCTCATACCCAATAACAAGCTTACCGACACCTTATTCGTATTTGATCTTAACGATTGGATCGTGGATTAAAATACGCGACACTTGGGTTTTAAGAAAAATGGTTTTCTAAAATAATATAACTTGATGTAGATATAAATTATGGAATAATTTATATAATGTGGATTTAATTATTTATAGGTTAAATAATTAATTTTGTTATGTTACATTTTATAAAATTGGTTTTATAAAATAAAAATGTGCATAACAAATAATGGAAGTTTATAAAATGTAGTTTTATAAAAATTAAGTTTATAAAACTAATTTTATTTAAATTCATTAATGGCATTGGTAGTGGGTTCTTGCATGGCTTTTGATTGGCTAAAGATGCAAGACCCATGTGCTTATCTTGGAGGCACAAAAACACCAATACACACACATGCAAATACATCAAAACAAGCAAAAAAAAATTCTGCATTTTCTCCTCCTTGCTGCTGGCCGAAATATTTTGGGAGAAAAAGGGTGTTCAAATTTTTTTGCAAGCTAATCTCAAGTGTAATTAAATCCTAACTAAAGGCTAGGGTGTTGGTGATAAGTTTGGGGTATTATCTCTTGAGGTTTCATACATTTGGAGCTCCATTCATCCTCATCTTCTTCATCATATTGTTGTAACCCTCAACTAGCTTGAGGAGGTAAATTACTAAACCCACTTGTTGTATGTAAGCATATTATTTCAAGACTTGATATATTTATGGAATTTGTCTTTTAAAATGGTTGATATATAACATGATACTTGCATGCTTCCGCTCACTTTATCTTCATAAAATGGGTTTATGAACATGTTAAAATGTAGAACATGTTTCTCAAAAGTTTGTCAAATTCCATCACATGATAATTACAGGAAACGATAAAAAGGAAATCTCAAACTTAAAACTTAGTTTATTCAATGAATTTGAAATGAAAGACTTAGGCAGACTTAAATATTTTTTGGAAATTGAAGTTCTAAGATCCCAACTGGGAATATTTATCTGTCAAAAGAAATATATACTTGATCTTCTTGCAGAAACAAGAATGATCGATTGTAAACCAGCCGAGACTCCAATGATTCCAAATCAAAAGCTATTAATTGTGACGATCGCTCTAAATCCATATGGACAATACGTCATTCATCGATTTCATTGCGAGGTATTTGACCTCTATATGATACGTTTTGTAAACATTGCATTATTTTGAAAAGGCATACCATAAATGAATATTTAAATCAAAGGTTTTCGACATCTGATAATTTCTACATATAAACAATCATCGTAATATAATAGTTTATAATGATACTTCCATTGACAATGCAGTCAAAATAAGATACATGGTGATGATTTGGTAAATGCAACGTTTCCTTGAAAAGTATGTCATGTAAGACTCCATGCACATAGCTTGTCTAACATATAAGCAAACAGCGGAAGACTTATAGGGAACTTGAGAATAAACATGCAAACAAGTGTCAACACAAAGGTTGGTGAGTTCATAGTTTTAGTGTTTCGCATAATCTGTATATAAAAGTGGATCACAAGATTTCAGTTGTTTCATCCAGAAACGTTTATCAAAAGTTTACCAATAGATTCTACGTAACAGAGCACCCTGGTAACTAAGCTTTAACGTTATAATGATAAATACCCCATTCGTTTTAATACACGCAAACCAACGTGTCCTAAAATCAAATAACACACGTCCGTTAAAAGGCTAGTGCTCTAGCTCGGACGGGGATGTCAAGCCCTATGGATCCATATACTGTTATTCAGGCCCACCAGTCCACATCCTATGTACTGGCAGTTACTAGTTACCAAAGCTAAGGGACTCAGTGTAGAATTAAGTATGTACTTGTATCCATTGCGTTTAAATAAAGTGCATGTATTCTCAGCCCAAAAATGTATATTGCAAAAGCAATTAAAAAGGAATCATATGAAACTCACCTTAGCAGCATATAAAGTTGTTCATCGTAATGTGACCAAAACTTGGAATATCAAATAATCGTAGATCTCAACCTAGAGAACATATGTTGGTCAATAAATGTCTATCAAGCTAGGCCTGGTCATAGTGTATCACAATCTTAATGCTCGAGATCGACATACAAAAGTTATCCAAAGTCGTTTCAAAAAGTCAATTTTTGACAATAGTTTTACAAAACGAGACGTACCTTATATAAGGATTCATTTACTCGGTTGGTAATATTCAAAAATCCAATTTATCAATCTTGTAAACAAGTTGTTTAAATCTTAATTGCAGATTCAAAAGTAATTTCAATTAACGTCAATCATAATTCAGTTGATCATATCTTTTAATCCGTTCATCGAAACTCTTCGATATCTAAATGAAATGTCATTGATTTTTCGCCAGCTTTCCAAAAATATGTATATCATATACCTTTTACCAGTAATATATATATTTAATTCGTGATTCACCATAAACTGTTTAACGACGAAATTTAGCATACAAGCATGCATAAACATATATACTCGAGCACTAGACATGGATACGCTATTAATATATAAAAGATAAAATATGAGTGCTTACGTATCAATATTGAGATTCAATATTGTAGGAAAGTACGTAGACGTAACGGAGATGATAAATACTAGGTTTGATTTGCCAATAATACCCACGCACATTACCCATAACCTCCATAGCTATAACCCATATTTTCCTTAGCTCTATCCCGCTTGAAAAACCCATTTTGAAAGTGACACGCTCATAACCTCGTTGTAGTATTTTATGTATAATACTAATTAATAATACTAAAAATAATAAGATTAATAATAATATTAATCTTAATAATAATAATAATAATAATAATAATAATAATAATAATAATAATAATAATAATAATATATAAATATATCGAGAGAGAAGTGAATGGAGTGCATCACAGAACCCGAAATCGTTCAATTTATAGGACTTGGCCTGAAAAAGTACCTCATGCGAGTGCATGGGATTTTAGTGCAATTCTCATGCACTTGCACGGGTTTTATGCCTATTTTCCATGCGATCGCATGGCTGTCAGATCCAGCTCACATATTTTTTGTTTTCTTGTTTGTCGACATAATTAAATATAATATATATAATATATATAATTTAAATAATTAATTTTATATTATATTAAATTCATGTGCATAGTTGACTTGTAATTTTCGTTTCGATGACTCGTACGTTGTCACTCGACTTATGTCCCGGTTCCGGTTTCTCGAACGCATTTTCGTACGCTTAGAAAACTCACAATTTACGTTTTGTGACTCGTACCTTTGTCAAAATATAGCCTTAAATTATCCATAAACTATACCACTCAAAGTATATCTTAATCTTTCGAGTGTTTTGGTCATTTACTTCTATAAATCATTGTCTCGTTATTTATTAATATAATAATATTTATCAAACGTTTCAAAACCAAGTTAATATCTATTCTCAATATTTATAAACACGTTTTAAAATACATATCGCAAGTTATTCATATAATTAATTCTTAACAATTAATATTCTAATTATTGTATGTGTCCAAATTACGTTATTTAAACAAACACTTTATCATTTATTCCAAATACCATTAACAAGGAATAATTTCTCAAATCAGAGTGGTCCTCACAACAGAGACCCATAACAATATCATAATCATTAAAGGACTTAATAAATATCTTTTAATTCAATCGTTTGGCATTATATTTTAACTCCGTAGTTAAATATATCAATCAGATAATCAAACCAATAAGTTTAATGCACAGTATCATATACTCAACACTTTGTTACGTTTTCAAGTTATAGTATATGTATCTATTTACATATAATTGTTCGCGAATCGTTGAGAACCATCGAAAGGTAATTGAATAGTTCAAAAGTTTTGAGACTCAGTTTTACAGACTTTGCTTATCGTGTCGGAAACGTTAAAGATTAAGTTTAAATTTGGTCAGAAATTTCTGGGTCATCACAGTACCTCCCCGTTAAAGAAATTGCGTCCCGAAATTTGAGTGAGGTCGTCATGGCTAACAATAAAAATGTTTTCATGACGTACATGAGTTGATAAATAGAGTTTTATTACTGTTGAATAATATGGATAAAACAATCCAATTACTCGAAGCGTATGAGAGAATTTATTGTAATAGAGTGAAATGGAGAATAGAGATTCGTCTTATCTCTTGATGTAGTAACGATTGATTTCCGGAATTTAAGGAATAGAAAATCTTCATAATTTAAATAAGATTTGATTCTTCGGAATTTAAGAAAATTAGGATTTCCTTGATTAAATGCGTAATCTGCCTCGATTGCTATGTCTGATTTTTCACTATAAATTGACCTCTTCCGTTTCATTTATTTTCACCACTCCTATAATCTTCTTCCTTATTTCATACTTCCAAAAGATTGTGAAAATGCTTTATCCAGTTCTGATTCTTGATATACTCCTAACTTTCATATCTATCATTCTTCTTTTTCATCTGTCGCCGGAGGAATCTATTCACTTTTACTATACTCTTGGCTTTATAGTGTTTTTAGTTCTCCCGTGTCTTTACGTTGCAATACTTATTGATATACATGGTTTGTAATTTTTTTGAGGTTGTTATCGGGCTTTATATTTGTAGTGACCCGAACTTTTCCATGTTTATATATATTAATTGAGATTGATATTTACATGATTAAATGTTTCCAACATGTTAAACAATCAAAATTGTTAAGACTTGATTAATTGAAATATGTTTCATATAGACAATTGACCACCCAAGTTGACCGGTGATTCACGAACGTTAAAACTTGTAAAAAGTATATGATGACATATATATGGATATATATATAGTTAACATGATACTATGATAAGTAAACATATCATTAAGTATATTAACAATGAACTACATATGTAAAAACAAGACTACTAACTTAATGATTTTTAAACGAGACATATATGTAACGATTATCGTTGTAAAGACATTTAATGTATATATATCATATTAAGAGATATTCATACATGATAATATCATGATAATATAATAATTTAAAATCTCATTTGATATTATAAACATTGGGTTAACAACATTTAACAAGATCGTTAACCTAAAGGTTTCAAAACAACACTTATATGTAACGACTAACGATGACTTAACGACTCAGTTAAAATGTATATACATATAGTGTTTTAATATGTATTTATACACTTTTTAAAGACTTCAATACACTTATAAAAATACTTCTACTTAACAAAAATGCTTACAATTACATCCTCGTTCAGTTTCATCAACAATTCTACTCGTATGCACCCGTATTCGTACTCGTACAATACACAGCTTTTAGATGTATGTACTATTGGTATATACACTCCAATGATCAGCTATTAGCAGCCCATGTGAGTCACCTAACACATGTGGGAACCATCATTTGGCAACTAGCATGAAATATCTTATAAAATTACAAAAATATGAGTAATCATTCATGACTTATTTACATGAAAACAAAATTACATATCCTTTATATCTAATCCATACACCAACGACCAAAAACACCTACAAACACTTTCATTCTTCAATTTTCTTCATCTAATTGATCTCTCTCAAGTTCTATCTTCAAGTTCTAAGTGTTCTTCATATATTCTACAAGTTCTAGTTACATAAAATCAAGAATACTTTCAAGTTTGCTAGCTCACTTCCAATCTTGTAAGGTGATCATCCAACCTCAAGAAATCTTTGTTTCTTACAGTAGGTTATCATTCTAATACAAGGTAATAATCATATTCAAACTTTGGTTCAATTTCTATAACTATAACAATCTTATTTCAAGTGATGATCTTACTTGAACTTGTTTTCGTGTCATGATTCTGCTTCAAGAACTTCGAGCCATCCAAGGATCCATTGAAGCTAGATCCATTTTTCTCTTTTCCAGTAGGTTTATCCAAGGAACTTAAGGTAGTAATGATGTTCATAACATCAATCGATTCATACATATAAAGCTATCTTATTCGAAGGTTTAAACTTGTAATCACTAGAACATAGTTTAGTTAATTCTAAACTTGTTCGCAAACAAAAGTTAATCCTTCTAACTTGACTTTTAAAATCAACTAAACACATGTTCTATATCTATATGATATGCTAACTTAATGATTTAAAACCTGGAAACACGAAAAACACCGTAAAACCGGATTTATGCCGTCGTAGTAACACCGCGGGCTGTTTTGGGTTAGTTAATTAAAAACTATGATAAACTTTGATTTAAAAGTTGTTATTCTGAGAAAATGATTTTTATTATGAACATGAAACTATATCCAAAAATTATGGTTAAACTCAAAGTGGAAGTATGTTTTCTAAAATGGTCATCTAGACGTCGTTCTTTCGACTGAAATGACTACCTTTACAAAAACGACTTGTAACTTATTTTTCCGACTATAAACCTATACTTTTTCTGTTTAGATTCATAAAATAGAGTTCAATATGAAACCATATCAATTTGATTCACTCAAAACGGATTTAAAATGAAGAAGTTATGGGTAAAACAAGATTGGATAATTTTTCTCATTTTAGCTACGTGAAAATTGGTAACAAATCTATTCCAACCATAACTTAATCAACTTGTATTGTATATTATGTAATCTTGAGATACCATAGACACGTATACAATGTTTCGACCTATCATGTTGACACATCTATATATATTTCGGAACAACCATAGACACTCTATATGTGAATGTTGGAGTTAGCTATACAGGATTGAGGTTGATTCCAAAATATATATAGTTTGAGTTGTGATCAATACTGAGATACGTTTACACTGGGTCGTGGATTGATTCAAGATAATATTTATCGATTTATTTCTGTACATCTAACTGTGGACAACTAGTTGTAGGTTACTAACGAGGACAGCTGACTTAATAAACTTAAAACATCAAAATATATTAAAAGTGTTGTAAATATATTTTGAACATACTTTGATATATATGTATATATTGTTATAGGTTCGTGAATCAACCAGTGGCCAAGTCTTACTTCCCGACGAAGTAAAAATCTGTGAAAGTGAGTTATAGTCCCACTTTTAAAATCTAATATTTTTGGGATGAGAATACATGCAGGTTTTATAAATGATTTACAAAATAGACACAAGTACGTGAAACTACATTCTATGGTTGAATTATCGAAATCGAATATGCCCCTTTTTATTAAGTCTGGTAATCTAAGAATTAGGGAACAGACACCCTAATTGACGCGAATCCTAAAGATAGATCTATTGGGCCTAACAAACCCCATCCAAAGTACCGGATGCTTTAGTACTTCGAAATTTATATCATATCCGAAGGGTGTCCCGGAATGATGGGATATTCTTATATATGCATCTTGTTAATGTCGGTTACCAGGTGTTCACCATATGAATGATTTTTATCTCTATGTATGGGATGTGTATTGAAATATGAAATCTTGTGGTCTATTATTATGATTTGATATATATATATATAGGTTAAACCTATAACTCACCAACATTTTTGTTGACGTTTTAAGCATGTTTATTCTCAGGTGATTATTAAGAGCTTCCGCTGTTGCATACTTAAATAAGGACGAGATTTGGAGTCCATGCTTGTATGATATTGTGTCAAAACTGCATTCAAGAAACTTATTTTGTTGTAACATATTTATATTGTAAACCATTATGTAATGGTCGTGTGTAAACAGGATATTTTAGATTATCATTATTTGATAATCTACGTAAAGCTTTTTAAACCTTTATTGATGAAATAAAGGTTATGGTTTGTTTTAAAATGAATGCAGTCTTTGAAAAACGTCTCATATAGAGGTCAAAACCTCGCAACGAAATCAATTAATATGGAACGTTTTTAATCAATAAGAAAGGGACATTTCAGTTGGTATCCGAGCGTTGGTCTTAGAGAACCAGAATTTTGCATTAGTGTGTCTTATCGAGTTTGTTAGGATGCATTAGTGAGTCTGGACTTCGACCGTGTTTACTTGAAAAATGATTGCTTAACAAATTTTGTTGGAAACTATATATTTTTAACATGTGAATATTATGTGATATATTAATCTCTTAACGCGTTTGATATTATGTGATAGATGTCTACCTCTAGAACAAGTCCCATTGACTCACCTAATAATAATGAAGAGTCAAATGGAAATTGGAATGATTCGTGGACTGATTCACAAGTTCCCGAAGAGGAACCGGAAGAAGAGTCGGAATCGGAAGAAGAATCGGAACCGGAAGAAGAATCGGAACCAGATGAAGAAATAGAACCGGTGGGGGAAATAATAAAACGGTTAAGTAAAAGAAAATCCTCAACCAACCGACCAAGGTTAATTATGGTCAATGGTGTTTCCGCCAAGGAAGCAAAATATTGGGAGGATTACCAATTCTCCGATGAATCGGATTCCGACGAGAATTCCGATGATGTTATAGAAATTACCCCAACTGAATTTAAAAAGGCAAAAGAAAATAATAAGGGAAAGGGCATAAAAATAGAGAAATCTAATTCCAACCCCGATGAACTTTATATGTATCGTCAACCCCCGAAGTCCTTAAGTTGTAACAATGACCCGGGAACATCTAAACCACCAGGTTTTTCTAAACCAATGTGGAAAACGACGGCTCGTATTAGGGGAACATCATATATCCCTAGAAACTTGGCAAAACAAACCAAAACCGAAGAAGAAGAAACAAGCGAGTCGGAATAAGATAGTTGTATTCGTGTGGTGTAATATATGTAATATAGTGTGCTTATGCTTTATGATATATGTAAAAATTGCTTGTATTAATAAGTATTTTTTTAATGAATCTAACTCTTGATGAAATCTACCCGGAGACATGATTGATGAAATCTTGTCTAGAGTCGGTCAGAATTCTTCGGCACAACTATTTAAGGCGAGATCAGTTTGTAAGACATTCGAAGAACGTTCCAAGAATGCCTTGGTTTATAAAAGGCTTTCGTTCGAAAGATGGGGGATATCACATTGGGAAATCCATAAGTTACGATGTGTTTACTTTGACGCATATATTGCGGGTAACCCAAATGCTATTTTACACAATGGGTTAAGAAATTATTTTGACTCACAATATTCAAATATTGGACTTCGTGATTTAGAAAAAGCGGCTAACATGCAACATAAAGAAGCATGTTATGCTTACGGATTAGTAATGTTCGCTTCTCACCAAAGTGAGAACAAGAACATCGGGCTACAACTATTAAACAAAACGTTCCCACAAGTGACGGAGTCGGTAATTGGGGTAAGAAATGAGGTTTTTATATTGTTACGGGACTGTTGGACATTACGTAACCCTCGTCCTTTTGACGACGTTACAACACGCTGTCTTATCAACGGCCATAACGGTTATGTTCCACAAGACCAAGGATGGGAAGTAATCCTAGTAAAACCAGAATGCATGACTTGTTTCTGGACGTATGAATTACGTGTCTTTATTGCCTTTGCTAAACGACTTTTGTACTAGCTAGAATTATCTTCACAACTATCTTGTATCAAAGTTATTGTGTGCTATATTTCATGCTTTATGTAAAATAAGCGGTATTGTAAGTTTGTAAAATATTGTATAAAAGTTTGAACGCGAAATATTATTATAATCAGTTTTTCATATAGAATTGTAGTAGTTGAATTGTATATTAGCTACTAAGTATGAACTTAACGGGTAGGTACTAACCGAATTTAAACTTATAAAACGCTAATATGAAGAAAAAGCATTTATAAATGAGTTCATATTATGCTACGAAATACTATTAACTACTCTTAATATTCTGTATGATTAACTTGTTCCATTTGATTATTTTGAAGGAAATGGCACCGACTACTCGACACACCGTGAATATGAATGAAGAAGAATTCCGTACTTTTCTAGCTTCAAACATAGCCGCAGTACAGGCTGCGCTACATACCAACAATAACCTTGGATCTAGCAGTACAGGAAATCGTGTAGGATGCACCTACAAAGAATTCACTGCCTGCAAACCTTTGGAATTTGATGGAACCGAAGGACCGATCGGATTGAAACGGTGGACCGAGAAGGTCGAATCGGTGTTTGCCATAAGTAAGTGTACTGAAGAGGACAAAGTGAAGTACGCTACGCATACCTTCACAAGTTCTGCGTTAACATGGTGGAATACCTATCTAGAGCAAGTGGGACAAGACGATGCATACGCACTACCGTGGTCAGCATTCAAGCACTTGATGAACGAGAAGTACCGTCCCAGAACCGAGGTCAATAAGCTCAAGACAGAACTTAGAGGGTTACGAACCCAAGGATTTGATATTACCACGTACGAAAGACGATTCACAGAATTGTGCCTATTGTGTCCGGCTGCATTCGAAGATGAGGAAGAGAAGATCGACGCGTTTGTGAAAGGATTACCGGAAAGAATCCAAGAAGATATAAGTTCACACGAGCCCGCCTCCATACAACAGGCATGTAGAATGGCTCACAAACTAGTGAACCAGATTGAAGAAAGAATTAAAGAACAAACTGCTGAAGAGGCCAATGTGAAGCAAGTCAAAAGAAAGTGGGAGGAAAACGGTGATAAGAATCACCAATACAACAACAACAGCAATTACAACAATAATCGCAATAATTATCCCAACAATCGCAACATCAATCGCAACTACAACAAACGGCCCAACAACAACAACAACAACAACAACAACAACAACAGCAACTACAACAATCATCCCAACAACAATAATAACCGCAACAACAACAACAATCAGAAGCAGCTATGCCAAAGGTGTGAAAAGTATCACTCGGGGTTCTGCACCAAATTTTGCAACAAGTGTAAAAGAAATGGTCATAGCGCGGCAAAGTGTGAGGTCTACGGACCAGGGGTTAATAGAACGAAAGGAACAAATGGTGTCGGAACGAGTAATGGCGGAGCAAGTAGTGTCGGATCAAGTTATGCCAATGTAGTTTGTTATAAATGTGGAAAACCGGGCCACATTATTAGAAATTGCCCGAACCAGGAGAACACGAATGGACAAGGCCGCGGAAGAGTTTTCAATATTAATGCGGCAGAGGCACAGGAAGACCCGGAGCTTGTTACGGGTACGTTTCTTATTGACAATAAATCTGCTTACGTTTTATTTGATTCGGGTGCGGATAGAAGCTATATGAGTAGAGATTTTTATGCTAAATTAAGTTGTCCATTGACGCCTTTGGATAGTAAATTTTTACTCGAATTAGCAAATGGTAAATTAATTTCAGCAGATAATATATGTCAGAATCGAGAAATTAAACTGGTTAGCGAAACATTTAAGATTGATTTGATACCAGTAGAGTTAGGGAGTTTTGATGTGATAATCGGTATGGACTGGTTGAAAGAAGTGAAAGCAGAGATCGTTTATTACAAAAATGCAATTCGCATTATACGAGAAAAAGGAAAACCCTTAATGGTGTACGGAGAAAAGGGCAACACGAAGCTACATCTTATTAGTAATTTGAAGGCACAAAAACTAATAAGAAAAGGTTGCTATGCTGTTCTAGCACACGTCGAGAAAGTACAAACTGAAGAAAAGAGCATCAATGATGTTCCCATTGCAAAAGAATTTCCCGATGTATTTTCGAAAGAATTACCGGGATTACCCCCACATCGATCCATTGAATTTCAAATAGATCTTGTACCAGGAGCTGCACAATAGCTCGTGCTCCTTACAGACTCGCACCCAGTGAGATGAAAGAACTGCAAAGCCAATTACAAGAACTTTTAGAGCGTGGTTTCATTCGACCAAGCACATCACCGTGGGGAGCTCCTGTTTTGTTTGTCAAGAAGAAAGATGGTACATTCAGGTTGTGTATCGACTACCGAGAGTTGAACAAACTTACCATCAAGAACCGCTACCCACTACTGAGAATCGACGACTTATTTGATCAACTACAAGGCTCGTCTGTTTATTCAAAGATTGACTTACGTTCCGGGTATCATCAAATGCGGGTGAAAGAAGATGATATTCCAAAGACTGCTTTCAGAACACGTTATGGTCATTACGAGTTTATGGTCATGCCTTTTGGTTTAACTAATGCACCAGCTGTGTTCATGGACCTTATGAACCGAGTGTGTGGACCATACCTTGATAAGTTTGTCATTGTTTTCATTGATGACATACTTATTTACTCAAAGAATGACCAAGAACACGGTGAACATTTGAGAAAGGTGTTAGAAGTATTGAGGAAGGAAGAATTGTACGCTAAATTTTCAAAGTGTGCATTTTGGTTGGAAGAAGTTCAATTCCTCGGTCACATAGTGAACAAAGAAGGTATTAAGGTGGATCCAGCAAAGATAGAAACTGTTGAAAAGTGGGAAACCCCAAAAACTCCGAAACACATACGCCAGTTTTTAGGACTAGCTGGTTACTACAGAAGGTTCATCCAAGACTTTTCCAGAATAGCAAAACCCTTGACTGCATTAACGCATAAAGGGAAGAAATTTGAATGGAATGATGAACAAGAGAAAGCATTTCAGTTATTGAAGAAAAAGCTAACTACGGCACCTATATTGTCATTGCCTGAAGGGAATGATGATTTTGTGATTTATTGTGATGCATCAAAGCAAGGTCTCGGTTGTGTATTAAAGCAATGAACGAAGGTGATTGCTTATGCGTCTAGACAATTGAAGATTCACGAACAAAATTATACGACGCATGATTTGGAATTAGGCGCGGTTGTTTTTGCATTAAAGACTTGGAGGCACTATTATATGGGGTTAAAAGTATTATATATACCGACCACAAAAGTCTTCAACACATATTTAATCAGAAACAATTGAATATGAGGCAGCGTAGGTGGATTGAATTGTTGAATGATTACGACTTTGAGATTCATTACCACCCGGGGAAGGCAAATGTGGTAGCCGACGCCTTGAGCAGAAAGGACAGAGAACCCATTCGAGTAAAATCTATGAATATAATGATTCACACTAACCTTACTACTCAAATAAAGGAGGCGCAACAAGGAGTTTTAAAAGAGGGAAATTTAAAGGATGAAATACCCAAAGGATCGGAGAAGCATCTTAATATTCGGGAAGACGGAACCCGGTATAGGGCTGAAAGAATTTGGGTACCAAAATTTGGAGATATGAGAGAAATGGTACTTAGAGAAGCTCATAAAACCAGATACTCAATCCATCCTGGAACGGGGAAGATGTACAAGGATCTTAAGAAACATTTTTGGTGGCCGGGTATAAAAGCCGATGTTGCTAAATACGTAGGGGAATGTTTGACGTGTTCTAAGGTCAAAGCGGAGCATCAGAAACCATCAGGTCTTCTTCAACAACCCGAAATCCCGGAATGGAAATGGGAAAACATTACCATGGATTTCATCACTAAATTGCCAAGGACTGCAAGTGGTTTTGATACTATTTGGGTAATAGTTGATCGTCTCACCAAATCAGCACACTTCCTGCCAATAAGAGAAGATGACAAGATGGAGAAGTTAGCACGACTGTATTTGAAGAAAGTCATGTCCAGACATGGAATACCAATCTCTATTATCTCTGATAGGGATGGCAGATTTATTTCAAGATTCTGGCAGACATTACAGCAAGCATTAGGAACTCATCTAGACATGAGTACTGCCTATCATCTACAAACTGATGGGCAGAGTGAAAGGACGATACAAACGCTTGAAGACATGCTACGAGCATGTGTTATTGATTAAGGAAACAGTTGGGATCGACATCTACCGTTAGCAGAATTTTCCTACAACAACAGCTACCATTCAAGCATTGAGATGGCGCCGTTTGAAGCACTTTATGGTAGAAAGTGCAGGTCTCTGATTTGTTGGAGTGAAGTGGGGGATAGACAGATTACGGGTCCGGAGATTATACAAGAAACTACCGAGAAGATCATCCAAATTCAACAACGGTTGAAAACTGCCCAAAGTCGACAAAAGAGCTACGCTGACATTAAAAGAAAAGATATAGAATTTGAAATTGGAGAGATGGTCATGCTTAAAGTTGCACCTTGGAAAGGCGTTTTTCGATTTGGTAAACGAGGGAAATTAAATCCAAGGTATATTGGACCATTCAAGATTATTGATCGTGTCGGACCAGTAGCTTACCGACTTGAGTTACCTCAACAACTCGCGGCTGTACATAACACTTTCCGCGTCTCGAATTTGAAGAAATGTTTTGCTAAAGAAGATCTCACTATTCCGTTAGATGAAATCCAAATCAACGAAAAACTTCAATTCATCGAAGAACCCGTCGAAATAATGGATCGTGAGGTTAAAAGACTTAAGCAAAACAAGATACAAATTGTTAAGGTTCGATGGAATGCTCGTAGAGGACCCGAGTTCACCTGGGAGCGTGAAGAACAGATGAAGAAGAAATACCCGCATCTATTTCCAGAAGATTCGTCAACACCTTCAACAGCTTAAAATTTCGGGACGAAATTTATTTAACGGGTAGGTACTGTAGTGACCCGAACTTTTCCATGTTTATATATATTAATTGAGATTGATATTTACATGATTAAATGTTTCCAACATGTTAAACAATTAAACTTGTTAAGACTTGATTAATTGAAATATGTTTCATATAGACAATTGACCACCCAAGTTGACCGGTGATTCACGAACGTTAAAACTTGTAAAAACTATATGATGACATATATATGGATATATATATATAGTTAACATGATACTATGATAAGTAAACATATCATTAAGTATATTAACAATGAACTACATATGTAAAAATAAGACTACTAACTTAATGATTTTTAAACGAGACATATATGTAACGATTATCGTTGTAAAGACATTTAATGTATGTATATATCATATTAAGAGATATTCATACATGATAATATCATGATAATATAATAATTTAAAATCTCATTTGATATTATAAACATTGGGTTAACAACATTTAACAAGATCGTTAACCTAAAGGTTTCAAAACAACACTTACATGTAACGACTAACGATGACTTAACGACTCAGTTAAAATGTATATACATGTAGTGTTTTAATATGTATTTATACACTTTTGAAAGACTTCAATACACTTATCAAAATACTTCTACATAACAAAAATGCTTACAATTACATCCTCGTTCAGTTTCATCAATAATTCTACTCGTATGCACCCGTATTCGTACTCGTACAATACACAGCTTTTAGATGTATGTACTATTGGTATATACACTCCAATGATCAGCTCTTAGCAGCCCATGTGAGTCACCTAACACATGTGGGAACCATCATTTGGCAACTAGCATGAAATATCTCATAAAATTACAAAAATATGAGTAATCATTCATGACTTATTTACATGAAAACAAAATTACATATCCTTTATATCTAATCCATACACCAACGACCAAAAACACCTTCAAACACTTTCATTCTTCAATTTTCTTCATCTAATTGATCTCTCTCAAGTTCTATCTTCAAGTTCTAAGTGTTCTTCATATATTCTACAAGTTCTAGTTACATAAAATCAAGAATACTTTCAAGTTTGCTAGCTCACTTCCAATCTTGTAAGGTGATCATCCAACCTCAAGAAATCTTTGTTTCTTACAGTAGGTTATCATTCTAATACAAGGTAATAATCATATTCAAACTTTGGTTCAATTTCTATAACTATAACAATCTTATTTCAAGTGATGATCTTACTTGAACTTGTTTTCGTGTCATGATTCTGCTTCAAGAACTTCGAGCCATCCAAGGATCCGTTGAAGCTAGATCCATTTTTCTCTTTTACAGTAGGTTTATCCAAGGAACTTAAGGTAGTAATGATGTTCATAACATCATTCGATTCATACATATAAAGCTATCTTATTCGAAGGTTTAAACTTGTAATCACTAGAACATAGTTTAGTTAATTCTAAACTTGTTCGCAAACAAAAGTTAATCCTTCTAACTTGACTTTTAAAATCAACTAAACACATGTTCTATATCTATATGATATGCTAACTTAATGATTTAAAACCTGGAAACACGAAAAACACCGTAAAACCGGATTTACGCTGTCGTAGTAACATCGCGGGCTGTTTTGGGTTAGTTAATTAAAAACTATGATAAACTTTGATTTAAAAGTTGTTATTCTGAGAAAATGATTTTTATTATGAACATGAAACTATATCCAAAAATTATGGTTAAACTCAAAGTGGAAGTATGTTTTCTAAAATGGTCATCTAGACGTCGTTCTTTCGACTGAAATGACTACCTTTACAAAAACGACTTGTAACTTATTTTTCCGACTATAAACCTATACTTTTTCTGTTTAGATTCATAAAATATAGTTCAATATGAAACCATAGCAATTTTATTCACTCAAAACGAATTTAAAATGAAGAAGTTATGGGTAAAACAAGATTGGATAATTTTTCTCATTTTAGCTACGTGAAAATTGGTAACAAATCTATTCCAACCATAACTTAATCAACTTGTATTGTATATTATGTAATCTTGAGATACCATAGACACGTATACAATGTTTCGACCTATCATGTTGACACATCTATATATATTTCGGAACAACCATAGACACTCTATATGTGAATGTTGGAGTTAGCTATACAGGATTGAGGTTGATTCCAAAATATATATAGTTTGAGTTGTGATCAATACTGAGATACGTTTACACTGGGTCGTGGATTGATTCAAGATAATATTTATCGATTTATTTCTGTACATCTAACTGTGGACAACTAGTTGTAGGTTACTAACGAGGACAGCTGACTTAATAAACTTAAAACATCAAAATATATTAAAAGTGTTGTAAATATATTTTGAACATACTTTGATATATATGTATATATTGTTATAGGTTCGTGAATCAACCAGTGGCCAAGTCTTACTTCCCGACGAAGTAAAAATCTGTGAAAGTGAGTTATAGTCCCACTTTTAAAATCTAATATTTTTGGGATGAGAATACATGCAGGTTTTATAAATGATTTACAAAATAGACACAAGTACGTGAAACTACATTCTATGGTTGAATTATCGAAATCGAATATGCCCCTTTTTATTAAGTCTGGTAATCTAAGAATTAGGGAACAGACACCCTAATTGACGCGAATCCTAAAGATAGATCTATTGGGCCTAACAAACCCCATCCAAAGTACCGGATGCTTTAGTACTTCGAAATTTATATCATATCCGAAGGGTGTCCCGGAATGATGGGGATATTCTTATATATGCATCTTGTTAATGTCGGTTACCAGGTGTTCACCATATGAATGATTTTTATCTCTATGTATGGGATGTGTATTGAAATATGAAATCTTGTGGTCTATTATTATGATTTGATATATATATATATAGGTTAAACCTATAACTCACCAACATTTTTGTTGACGTTTTAAGCATGTTTATTCTCAGGTGATTATTAAGAGCTTCCGCTGTCGTATACTTAAATAAGGACGAGATTTGGAGTCCATGCTTGTATGATATTGTGTAAAAACTGCATTCAAGAAACTTATTTTGTTGTAACATATTTGTATTGTAAACCATTATGTAATGGTCGTGTGTAAACAGGATATTTTAGATTATCATTATTTGATAATCTACGTAAAGCTTTTTAAACCTTTATTGATGAAATAAAGGTTATGGTTTGTTTTAAAATGAATGCAGTCTTTGAAAAACGTCTCATATAGAGGTTAAAACCTCGCAACGAAATCAATTAATATGGAACGTTTTTAATCAATAAGAACGAGACATTTCAATATTCTCCATTATATTTAGGGGCTTCATGTTTTCGTTTTCCCTTCCCGACTTCAAGTCAAGCGAATAATGGTCCAGAATTCGTAGGTATGGAGTTTCGAATGATCATAACATACAAAGTAGAAAGGAAAGGTAGTAGCACGATTTGATTTGTTAAATTACCAGAATATCTGGAAAAGACCGAATTATCAAGAAATATATTTTCTTGATATATTTAGAGATTTTATAGAATGAAAGAGTTATGTAACATGGTTCATGATGAGGGTGGGATCTGTGAACCTTTATCACGTTCCATTAGAAACTCAGCATGACTTACTGTAATATAATCACGTTGATCAAGTGTCATTATATTATACTAATTCATACTTCAGTTCCCAACACTACTTCAAACATCCATTTTTCGAATTTTTCAGATTTTAGAAACTAAAATAGTTTCTTTTATAATGTAACACAGATAGCATGAAGAGATGAATGATTTCAGATAAGAATAATTATAAAAATATCTTCAGAAATATGGAGGATATTTATAATGGAAGATACGATGATATCTTAGAATATTTAAGATAAGATGATGATGAAAAATATTGTCCGCAAAGATTTTAGAGTAAGGAGCAAGGTATTTGCTAAGGATTTCAGCAGACACTGAATCATTTGTATTCTTTGAAGGTAGATTTCGTCTTTGTGATTTGTCCACAGCCTCCTTCATAGTCTGCTCAATCCATTTTCCAGTTCCAAACCTTCTCTTTTTCTCAGCTTTACCACCATACTATTCTTTATCATCAAACTTTTGACTATTAAGGTCGTTTACAGTTTTTGCTGCTTCATCAGCATTTTTCCAAAATTCGGAGGGCTAGTTCATAGTTTGGGATGTTTTTCAGAAACTTCACATTCGAAGTATGTAAGTCTAGAAGATAGACATTATATGTATATATATATCTGTTGGGGTAGAATTGCTGCGAAATTCGAAATACTGATTGCTAATTCCCTGTAGTTGGTATGGCAATTATTGTTACAAGATATGGATGAGTACATGATAGGGTTTCAATGAGTATATGGGTTTTTCAGAAGGTCAAGGATAAATGAAGTTGTTGGTAAATTTACTGCTAATGTGGTGGAACATAAAAGGTTCCCCGGTAACAAAAACGTATATACCAAAGTTTCAAGTCTGAAAGGTTGTCGTTGACTGGTTGAATGGTTGATAATACTGGATACTTTGAAAAGGAACTGCAAGGTTATTTTTGGTAAAAACAATACTAAAGGATCTTTCACAGTTTTGAAGTCAAAGTATAGCTTTGAAAGATGTAGAGATCTAAGAATGATTTCACAGGTTCAGAGTTATGACTTGGATTCTGATCCGTCAATATCAGAATATGTAATTGAATTTGTATGAAAACGATTGTATATCGTTGTGAGCATTGTTAATAAATTTTTTTTTTTTGAATCAAAGTTGAAGAATGTACAGTGTAACATATTAATTGTGAACTTATATATTTCTCGAGTATTACCTAACCGTTAAAGATTTCACAATTAATATTTTGTATAAAAGAATTTTTATTACCGTCTTTATGAAAATATATGTATGTATATTTTCTTCAGATGTAATACAGATTTAATGAGTTAATATCATATTAAGCTCATTTGATTTTCGGCTTGACTTATAAATAAATGATCTCTAAAACATTAGAGATTACATAATCTTCGCGGAGTATCTCACTAATGAAATCAATACTTCATTATTTATTCTTATTCCTTGGTGAAGGATGTTGATGCTAGGGGAATTTTTGTGAACCTTATAAGGCACATATGATGTTTTCTGGAAAGTTTCGAGTACATCGAAAATGAAAATGTAGAATCAATTATGTAATTGAATAATACACTTGGTTTATTAGGAAATGGAATTCATTGCGTTGAAACGGAGATTGTAGTTAACAAGGTTAAGTTGTTATCGAAGGATGTACATCATAGCACATTAATAATATGAATTTAACCGAGTAGTATTTACCCTTTTTCAATTCATACATAATAGCTTAGTACGAAAAGATTTATGATGGTTTTAAATTTTATATATATAAGATATACATATAAATTCTTTAGAGGAATTGAGTTATTACTTCATAACTCATTGATACAATATACTCGTTGTTGACTCATAATGATGTCCACGGTGCTTTCTTGAACTGACGGAGCTTGTGATGTAGCAGATGCTACTGGTAAAACAAGTCTAGCTTGTACCTTACGCACCATTCTTGTCAGGGTTTCTATTCTTCCTTCTATCATCTCTGTTCATCTGATTTACAGTTAGAACTGGGATAAATAATCTCTAAGATTTTAGAGATTACCTAATCACCGTAGAATATTTCTCCGATGAAGTTATGAATCAATACTTCATCATTTATTGTTGTTGGTACTCCTTGGTACCTATGGTGAGTATGATGTTGATATCCGAGGTACAGATTGCGATGTTGAGGCGTGTGATGCGGATGTGATTGTTGGTGGTGGTAATGATACTGTTGGTGTTGATGATGGCGGTACCGGTTATGCTGCTGGTGCTGCTGCTGGTGTTCGTAACCCTTGCACCATATTCTCCAAAGCCACTACCCGAGCACGAAGCTCGTTGACTTCTTCTACTAACCCCGGATGATTGGCGGTTCGGATAAGCGGATGAATAAGATTTACAATATTGGATATTACGTAGTCGTTGCTAGCTGTTCTGGAAATGAGGGTGAAAATGGTGTTACGAACGGGTTCGCCGTTAAGTGCTTCAGGTTCTTCGCCAAGAGGTGAATGTGGTGGATGGAAAGGATCGCCTTTTTCCTGTCTCCACTGATTAAGTAGATTACGAACACATCCCTAATTCATCCAGAATAGATGATGGCTAATTGGTTGATCCATTCCGGTTAAGCTGTTTTCGGAGCTCGAGTGGAAATCCATATCGGAATAGCTGTCGGAATCTGAGGAATTCGAACTAGATGCGGAATTCATCTTACACGATTTGGATAAAGGATTTTTGATATGAAATGTTTTTTGGATATCGGATGATATTCTAATTACATAGAATACCTATATATAATACAAGGGATCCGTAAATTACGGAGGAACTTTCGAAAGCTGTCAGGCAAAATTTACAGTAACATATACGCTAAGATATGAATTAGCAGATATGCTATGATACGAATTTTGTCTATACACTATTCATGCAATCAATGCAGTAAGACGTGTCTAGACTTGGAATGATAAGCAGGTAATTTCCGACAAGAAATGATAAACAAAACTTTTGACATGCAGACACAGTCGAAGTCCATACTTATGAATGTATCCTAACAACTATTAGTTAGACATACTAATGCAAAGACCTGGTTCACTAGGACCAATGCTCTGATACCAACTGTGATGATCGCTCCAAATCCATATGGATAATACGTCATTCATCGATTTCATTGCGAGGTATTTGACCTCTATATGATACGTTTTGTAAACATTGCATTCTTTTGAAAAGGCATACCATAAATGAATATTTAAATCAAAGGTTTTCGACATCTGATAATTTCTACATATAGACAATCATCGTAATATAATAGTTTACAATGATACTTTCATTGAAAATGCAGTCAAAATAAGATACATGGTGATGATTTGGTGAATGCAACGTTTCCTTGAAAAGTATGTCATGTAAGACTCCATGCACATAGCTTGTCTAACATATAAGCAAACAGCGGAAGACTTATAGGGAACCTGAGAATAAACATGCTAACAAGTGTCAACACAAAGGTTGGTGAGTTCATAGTTTTAGTGTTTCGCATAATCTGTATATAAAAGTGGATCACAAGATTTCAGTTGTTTCATCCAGAAACGTATATCAAAAGTTTATCAATAGATTCTACGTAACAGAGCACCCTGGTAACTAAGCTTAAACGTTATAATGATAAATACCCCATTCGTTTTAATACACGCAAACCAACGTGTCCTAAACTCAAATAACACACGTCCGTTAAAAGGCTAGTGCTCTAGCTCGGACGGGGATGTCAAGCCCTATGGATCCATATACTGTTATTCACGCCCACCAGTCCACATCCTATGTACTGGCAGTTCCTAGTTACCAAAGCTAAGGGATTTTCGGTTTAAACTCAGTGTAGAATTAAGTATGTACTTGTATCCATTGCGTTTAAATAAAGTGCATGTATTCTCAGCCCAAAAATGTATATTGCAAAAGCAATTAAAAAGGGATCATATGAAACTCTCCTTAGCAGCATATAAAGTTGTTCATCGTAATGTGACCAAAACTTGGAATATCAAATAATCGTAGATCTCAACCTAGAGAACATATGTTGGTCAATAAATGTATATCAAGCTAGGTCTGGTCATAGTGTATCACAATCCTAATGCTCGAGATCGACATACAAAAGTTATCCAAAGTCGTTTCAAAAAGTCAATTTTTGACAATAGTTTAGCAAAACGAGACGTACCTTATATAAGGATTCATTTACTCGGTTGGTAATATTCAAAAAATCCAATTTATCAATCTCGTAAACAAGTTGTTTAAATCTTAATTGCAGATTCAAAAGTAATTTCAATTAACGTCAATCATAATTCAGTTGATCATATCTTTTAATCCGTTCATCGAAACTCTTCGATATCTAAATGAAAAGTCATTGATTTTTCGCCAGCTTTCCAAAAACATGTATATCATGTACCTTTTACCAGTAATATATGTATTTAATACGTGATTCATCATAAACTGTTTAACGACGAAATTTAGCATACAAGCATGCATAAACATATATACTCGAGCACTAGACATGGATACGCTATTAATATATAAAAGATAAAATATGAGTGCTTACGTATCAATATTGAGATTCAATATTGTAGGAAAGTACGTAGACGTAACGGAGATGATAAACACTAGGTTTGATTTGCCAATAATACCCACGTACATTACCCATAACCTCCATAGCTATAACCCATATTTTCCTTAGCTCTATCCCGCTTGAAAAACCCATTTTGAAAGTGACACGCTCATAACCTCGTCGTAGTATTTTATGTATAATACTAATTAATAATACTAAAAATAATAAGATTAATAATAATATTGATCTTAATAATATATATATATATATATATATATATATATAAATATCGAGAGAGAAGTGAATGGAGTGCATTACAGAATCCGAAATCGTTCAATTTATAGGACTTGGCCTGAAAAAGTACCTCATGCGAGTGCATGGGATTTTAATGCAATTCTCATGCACTTGCATGAGCTCATGCACTTGCATGGGTTTTATGCCTATTTCCCATGCGATCGCATGGCCGTCAGATCCAGCTCACATATTTTTTATTTTCTTGTTTGTCGACATAATTAAATATAATATATATATAATTTAAATAATTAATTATATATTATATTAAATTCATGTGCATAGTTGACTTGTAATTTTTGTTTCGATGACTCGTACGTTGTCACTCGACTTATGTCCCGGTTCCGGTTTCTCGAACGCATTTTCGTACGCTTAGAAAACTCGCAATTTACGTTTTGTGACTCGTACCTTTGTCAAAATATAGCCTTAAATTATCCATAAACTATACCACTCAAAGTATATCTTAATCTTTCGAGTGTTTTGGTCATTTACTTATATAAATCATTATCTCGTTATTTATTAATATAATAATATTTATCAAACGTTTCATAACCAAGTTAATATCTATTCTCAATATTTATAAACACGTTTTAAAATACATATCGCAAGTTATTCATATAATTAATTCTTAACAATTAATATTCTAATTATTGTATGTGTCCAAATTACGTTATTTAAACAAACACTTTATCATTTATTTCGAATACCGTTAAAAAGGAATAATTTCTCAAATCAGTGTGGTCCTCACAACAGAGACCCGTAACAATATCATAATCATTAAAGGACTTAATAAATATCTTTTAATTCAATCGTTTGGCATTATATTTTAACTCCGTAGTTAAATATATCAATCAGATAATCAAACCAATAAGTTTAATGCACAGTATCATATACTCAACACTTTGTTACGTTTTCAAGTTATAGTATATGTATCTATTTACATATAATTGTTCGCGAATCGTTGAGAACCATCGAAAGGTAATTGAATAGTTCAAAAGTTTTGAGACTCAGTTTTACAGACTTTGCTTATCGTGTCAGAAACGTTAAAGATTAAGTTTAAATTTGGTCAGAAATTTTCGGGTCATCACATTAATGGAAGATGAAGCCGATCTAGCCGATAAAGGGCAGTATCAAAGAATCATAGGAAAACTCATCTACCTTGCCCACACTCGGCCAAATATAACATATGCAGTAGGAGTAGTGAGCCAATTTATGCACCAACCACGGGCTCACCACATGGAAGCTGCAATGAGGATCATCAGATATCTCAAGAAAACAGCGGGACATGGGGTAGTTTTCAAGAAAAACGAACACCTTAAGACCCAAATATATACAGATGCAAGTTGGGCTAGAGAAAAGGGGGATAGAAGATCTACACCAGGATTCTTCACGCTTGTTGGAGGAAACTTAGTTGCATGGAGAAGTAAAAAGCAAAAAGTAGTATCTCTTTCGAGTGCACAATCCGAGTTTAGAGGAATAGCAAAGGGAGTAGCTGAAGCATTATGGATCCGAAAACTATTAACAGAGATTGGTTTCAAACAAGAAGAGACAAGTCAAATTCTATGTGACAACGAAGCAGCTATTGCCATTTCCAAAAATCCAGTCCAACATGAACGAACTAAACATGTTGAAATAGATAGACACTTTATTAGAGAAAAACTAGATGCATAAATAATTTCTCTTCCTCACATCAGATCAAAAGATCAGCTAGTCGACATTCTCACAAAATCGGTTAACGGAAGATTCTTAATGATGTTCTAGTCAAGTTGAATATCGGAAACCCCACTATTCAACTTGAGGGGGAGTGTTAGAAAGTGACTAATCACATTACCTCAAATGGATGGTTGACCATTTGGATCAGAAGGAAAATAGCCTTCATCATTTCCACAATTAGATGGTTCACAAGATGACTTTGGTGACAGGAAACTCAGCTACTGCAGCATACAAACAATAACAAACGGCTAACACAAACATCATCTTTTCCATAAATATTTAAGGGGTTCCAAAGTAGTGTTGGATCCAAACCTCAAATAGAAATAGCTGTTAGGTATTTTTTGTATAAAAGGCCTCAATGGCCATTATAAAAAACAAGTTCAGTTAAGAAAAAACTGATTAAGCACTCAATCTTATACTTTCAATTCTTAACAGTTTCGTTATCGTATATCATTATAGGATCCGATTTGGGAACACCTCCTCGTTCAAGTAGTAGTACGGAGTATTTTTCAGATTATGTAGTTGCTAAGGAACAGCCAGCAGTTCCACCTCCAACAATGATGTAATCATACTTTAGTGCAGGAGAAAATTTGGTGGCTTCATATGTGAAATTAAGATAACTTTTATCTGCACAGTATACTAACAATATTTGATTATTCAAGTTCTATCAGTAGTTAGCAGATGATATTAGAATCTTTAATCATGGATAGAGAAATATAGAGAAGTTATCATTACTTGTGTAGTGACCCGAACTTTTCCATGTTTATATATATTAATTGAGATTGATATTTACATGATTAAATGTTTCCAACATGTTAAGCAATCAAACTTGTTAAGACTTGATTAATTGAAATATGTTTCATATAGACAATTGACCACCCAAGTTGACCGGCGATTCACGAACGTTAAAACTTGTAAAAATGACATGACGATATATATATGGATATACATATGGTTAACATGAGATTATGATAAGTAAGTATCTCCATAAGTATATTAACAATGAGTTATATACATATAAACAAGACTACTAACTTAAGGATTTCGAAACGAGACATATATGTAACGATTATCGTTGTAACGACATTTAAATGTATATATATCATATTAAGATATATTAATATATCATAATATCATGATAATATAATAATTTAACATCTCATTAGATATAATAAACAATGGGTTAACAACATTAATTGAGATCGTTAACTTAAAGGTTTCAAAACAACACTTACATGTAACGACTAACGATGACTTAACGACTCAGTTAAAATGTATATACATGTAGTGTATTTAGATGTATTAAAATACTTTTGGAAGACTTCAAGACATATATCAAAACACTCATACTTAACGAAAATGGTTACAGTTACTTTCCCATTCTTTTCTTGCATCAAGAATTCTAGTCGTATTCTTACCCGTATTATACACAGCTTTAAAACGTACTTACTATGGGTATATACCAATAGGAACTAGCATGGGATTCCACTCTTGATTATGTCATGTATGACTAATTAATTTTAACTTCTACCATGAGCTAGTCAACTAACTAGAACTCCTTTTAACCCCACTCACCACTCACCAATTACCACTCATCATTCACTCCATTTCACTTCCAATTCTCTTTCTAATTCTCTCTCAACACACACACACACACTATTATGAACGTATTTTTCCAGTAGTTAATCATCATTTTCATCAAAAATCACTTCAAGAATCAAGCTATAATCATCATAGGAAGAACACTTCAAGAACACTTCAAAAATCCCTTCAAGTTTACTAATTTACTTCCAAGCTTTCTAATCCATTCCAAGTAATCATCTAAGATCAACAAACCTTTGTTATATACAGTAGGTTATCTTTCTTATTCAAGGTAATATTCATATTCAAACTTTGATTCAATTTCTATAACTATAAACTATCTTAATTCGAGTAAAAATCTTACTTGAACTTGTTTTTGTGTCATGATCCTACTTCAAGAACTTTCAAGCCATCCAAGATCCTTTGAAGCTAGATCATTTCTTGTCACTTCCAGTAGGTTTACCTGCTAAACTTGAGGTAGTAATGATGTTCATAACATCATTCGATTCATATATATAAAACTATCTTATTCGAAGGTTTAAACTCGTAATCACTTGAACATAGTTTAGTTAATTCTAAACTTGTTCGCAAACAAAAGTTAATCCTTCTAACTTGACTTTTAAAATTAATTAAACACATGTTCTATATCTATATGATATGCTAACTTAATGATTTAAAACCTCGAAACACGAAAAATACCGTAAAACCGAATTTACGCCGTCGTAGGAACACCGCGGGCTGTTTTGGGTTAGTTAATTAAAAACTATGATAAACTTTGATTTAAAAGTTGTTATTCTGAGAAAATGATTTTTATTATGAACATGAAACTATATCCAAAAATTATGGTTAAACTCAAAGTGGAAGTATGTTTTCTAAAATGGTCATCTAGATGTCGTTCTTTCGACTGAAATGACTACCTTTACAAAAACGACTTGTAACTTATTTTTCCGACTATAAACCTATAATTTTTCTGTTTATATTCATAAAATAGAGTTCAATATGAAACCATAGCAATTTGATTCACTCAAAACGGATTTAAAATGAAGAAGTTATGGGTATAACAAGATTGGATAATTTTTCTCATTTTAGCTACGTGAAAATTGGTAACAAATCTATTCCAACCATAACTTAATCAACTTGTATTGTATATTATGTAATCTTGAGATACCATAGACACGTATACAATGTTTCGACCTATCATGTCGACACATCTATATATATTTCGGAACAACCATAGACACTCTATATGTGAATGTTGGAGTTAGCTATACAGGGTTGAGGTTTTATCACTAAAATGCCCATTTTTTCTCCCATATTTGACTCAGAGCCCATAAAAATAAAAATTTGACAAATTGCCCGCGCAAGACGCAAGGGCGCAAGGTGCCCTTTGCGACCTTGCTCCCCGGTGGACGCAAGGACGCAAAGTGCCTCTTGCTCCCTTGCTTCCCGGGGACGCAAGGACGCAAGGTGCCTCTTGCGACCTTGCTTCCCGGGGACGCAAGGACGCAAGGTGCATCTTGCTCCTACCTGATGTCATAATCAATGTTTTCTTTCAGACATTTCATCAAACACCTTACGTGCATAACAATTAAGCTTGATTAGTACTTCGTAATATGATTATGATAGCTTTATTTATATATTAATAATTAATAATAATCATGATATCTCAAGTGAAATGAACAATTTTTGCATGAATGTAGAGGAGTTCCAGGATTTGCATTCACGCACAATCTTACATACATGGAGCATATACTAAAAAAAAAAAAAAAAAAAAAAAGGTTGGAGCTCGCATCAAGGTCAGAACAACTACAATTTTATCAAGTACGTATTAATTCAACCTATTAATTAGTTAACTAGTAAATTAAACCTCATATATTTGTAATTTCCTGACGCATATATACATGTAGTAAGATTCGAAGCTAACGTTTATGAATCAAACAAAGAGATAGAGCAAAACAAAGATATGCACGTAAGGTGTTTGATGAAATGTCTGAAAGAAAACATTGATTATGACATCAGGTAGGAGCAAGAAGCACTTTGCGTCCTTGCGTCCCCGGGAAGCAAGGTCGCAAGAGGCACCTTGCGTCCTTGCGTCCCCGGGAAGCAAGGAAGCAAGAGTCACCTTGCGTCCAAGGTCGCAAAGGGCAGCGCCCTTGCGTCTTGCGAGGGCAAATTGTCAAATTTTTATTTTTATGGGCTCTGAGTAAAATATGGGATAAAAAATGGGCATTTTAGTGATAATCCCTTCCAAAATATATATAGTTTGAGTTGTGATCAATACTGAGATACGTATACACTGGGTCGTGGATTGATTCAAGATAATATTTATCGATTTATTTATGTACATCTAACTGTGGACAACTAGTTGTAGGTTACTAACGAGGACAGCTGACTTAATAAACTTAAAACATCAAAATATATTAAAAGTGTTGTAAATATATTTTGAACATACTTTAATATATATGTATATATTGTTATAGGTTCGTGAATCAACCGTGGCCAAGTCTTACTTCTCGACGAAGTAAAAATCTGTGAAAGTGAGTTATAGTCCCACTTTTAAAATCTAATATTTTTGGGATGAGAATACATGCAGGTTTTATAAATGATTTACAAAATAGACACAAGTACGTGAAACTACATTCTATGGTTGAATTATCGAAATCGAATATGCCCCTTTTTATTAAGTCTGGTAATCTAAGAATTAGGGAACAGACACCCTAATTGACGCGAATCCTAAAGATAGATCTATTGGGCCTAACAAACCCCATCCAAAGTACCGGATGCTTTAGTACTTCGAAATTTATATCATATCCGAAGGGTGTCCCGGAATGATGGGGATATTCTTATATATATGCATCTTGTTAATGTCGGTTACCAGGTGTTCACCATATGAATGATTTTTATCTCTATGGATAGGATGTGTATTGAAATATGAAATCTTGTGGTCTATTGTTACGATTTGATATATATATAGGTTAAACCTATAACTCACCAACATTTTTGTTGACGTTTAAAGCATGTTTATTCTCAGGTGAATATTAAGAGCTTCCGCTGTTGTATACTAAAATAAGGACAAGATTTGGAGTCCATGTTTGTATGATATTGTGTAAAAACTGCATTCAAGAAACTGATTTCGATGTAACATATTTGTATTGTAAACCATTATGTAATGGTCGTGTGTAAACAGGATATTTTAGATTATCATTATTTGATAATCTACGTAAAGCTTTTTAAACCTTCATTTATAAAATAAAGGTTATGGTTTGTTTTAAAAATGAATGCAGTCTTTGAAAAACGTCTCATATAGAGGTCAAAACCTCGCAACGAAATCAATTAATATGGAACGTTTTTAATCAATAAGAACGGGACATTTCAGTTGGTATCCGAGCGTTGGTCTTAGAGAACCAGAATTTTGCAATAGTGTGTCTTATCGAGTTTGTTAGGATGCATTAGTGAGTCTGGACTTCGACCGTGTTTACTTGAAAAATGATTGCTTAACAAATTTTGTTGGAAACTATATATTTTTAACATGTGAATATTATGTGATATATTAATCTCTTAATGCGTTTGATATTATGTGATAGATGTCTACCTCTAGAACAAGTCCCATTGACTCACCTAATAATAATGAAGAGTCAAATGTAAATTGGAATGATTCGTGGACTGATTCACAAGTTCCCGAAGAGGAACCGGAAGAAGAGTCGGAACCGAAAGAAGAATCGGAACCGGAAGAAGAATCGGAACCAGATGAAGAAATAGAACCGGTGGGGGAAATAATAAAACGGTTAAGTAAAAGAAAATCCTCAACCAACCGACCAAGGTTAATTATGGTCAATGGTGTTTCCGCCAAGGAAGCAAAATATTGGGAGGATTACCAATTCTCCGATGAATCGGATTCCGACGAGAATTCCGATGATGTTATAGAAATTACCCCAACTGAATTTAAAAAGGCAAAAGAAAATAATAAGGGAAAGGGCATAAAAATAGAGAAATCTAATTCCAACCCCGATGAACTTTATATGTATCGTCAACCCCCGAAGTCCTTAAGTTGTAACAATGACCCGGGAACCTCTAAACCACCAGGTTTTTCTAAACCAATGTGGAAAATTACGGCTCGTATTAGGGGAACATCATATATCCCTAGAAACTTGGCAAAACGAACCAAAACCGAAGAAGAAGAAACAAGCGAGTCGGAATAAGATAGTTGTATTCGTGTGGTGTAATATATGTAATATAGTGTGCTTATGCTTTATTATATATGTGAAAATTGCTTGTATTAATAAGTATTTTTTTTATGAATCTAACTCTTGTCTATTTTACAGTATAAAAACACAAAATGGATAGACAACCCAATATTTTAAGAGACCTACCCGGAGACATGATTGATGAAATCTTGTCTAGAGTCGGTCAGAATTCTTCGGCACAACTATTTAAGGCGAGATCAGTTTGTAAGACATTCGAAGAACGTTCCAAGAATGCCTTGGTTTATAAAAGGCTTTCGTTCGAAAGATGGGGGATATCACATTGGGAAATCCATAAGTTACGATGTGTTTACTTTGACGCATATATTGCGGGGAACCCAAATGCTATTTTACGCAATGGGTTAAGAAATTATTTTGACTCAATATATCCGAATATTGGACTTCGTGATTTAGAAAAAGTGGCTAACATGCAACATAAAGAAGCATGTTATGCTTACGGATTAGTAATGTTCGCTTCTCACCAAAGTGAGAACAAGAACATCGGGCTACAACTATTAAACAAAACGTTCCCACAAGTGACGGAGTCGGTAATTGGGGTAAGAAATGAGGTTTTTAGATTGTTACGGGACTGTTGGACATTACGTAACCCTCGTCCCTTTGACGACGTTACAACACGCTGTCTTATCAACGGCCATAACGGTTATGTTCCACAAGACCAAGGATGGGAAGTAGTCCTAGTAAAACCAGAATGCATGACTTGTTTCTGGACGTATGAATTACGTGTCTTTATTGCCTTTGCTGAACGACTTGTGTACTAGCTAGAATTATCTTCACAACCATCTTGTATCAAATTTATTGTGTACTATATTTCATGCTATATGTAAAATAAGCGGTATTGTAAGTTTGTAAAATATTGTGTAAAAGTTTGAACGCGAAATATTATTATAATCAGTTTTTCATATAGAATTGTAGTAGTTGAATTGTATATTAGCTACTAAGTATGAACTTAACGGGTAGGTACTACCCAAATTTAAACTTATAAAACGCTAATATGAAGAAAAAGCTTTTATAAATGAGTTCATATTATGCTACGAAATACTATTAACTACTCTTAATATTCTGTATGATTAACTTGTTCCATTTGACTATTTTGAAGGAAATGGCACCAACTACTCGACACACCGTGAATATGAATGAAGAGGAATTCCGTACTTTTCTAGCTTCAAACATAGCCGCAGTACAGGCTGCGCTACATACCAACAATAACCTTGGATCTAGCAGTACAGGAAATCGTGTAGAATGCACCTACAAAGAATTCACTGCCTGCAAACCTTTGGAATTTGATGGAACTGAAGGACCGATCGGATTGAATCGGTGGACCGAGAATGTCGAATCGGTGTTTGCCATAAGTAAGTGTACCGAGGAGGACAAAGTGAAGTACACTACGCATACCTTCACATGTTCTGCGTTAACATGGTGGAATACCTATCTAGAGCAAGTGGGATAAGACGATGCGTACGCACTACCGTGGTCAGCATTCAAGCACTTGATGAACGAGAAGTACCGTCCCAGAACCGAGGTCAATAAGCTCAAGACAGAACTTAGAGGGTTACGAACCCAAGGATTTGATATTACCACGTACGAAAGACGATTCACAGAATTGTGCCTATTGTGTCCGGGAGCATTCGAAGATGAGGAAGAGAAGATCGACGCGTTTGTGAAAGGATTACCGGAAAGAATCCAAGAAGATATAAGTTCACACGAGCCCGCCTCCATACAACAGGCATGTAGAATGGCTCACAAACTAGTGAACCAGATTGAAGAAAGAATTAAAGAACAGACTGCTGAAGAGGCTAATGTGAAGCAAGTCAAAAGAAAGTGGGAGGAAAACGGTGATAAGAATCACCAATACAACAACAACAGCAATTACAACAATAATCGCAACAATTATCCCAACAATCGCAACATCAATCGCAACTACAACAAACGGCCCAACAACAATAACAACAACAACAACAACAACAACAACAACAGCAGCAACTACAATAATCATCCCAACAATAATAATAACCGCAACAACAACAACAATCAGAAGCAGCTATGCCAAAGGTGTGAAAAGTATCACTCGGGGTTCTGCACTAAATTTTGCAACAAGTTTAAAAGAAATGGTCATAGCGCGGCGAAGTGTGAGGTCTACGGACCAGGGGTTAATAGAACGAAAGGAACAAATGGTGTCGGAACGAGTAATGGCGGAGCAAGTAGTGTCCGAGCAAGTTATGCCAATGTAGTTTGTTATAAGTGTGGAAAACCGGGCCACATTATTAGAAATTGCCCGAACCAGGAGAACACGAATGGACAAGGCCGCGGAAGAGTTTTCAATATTAATGCGGCAGAGGCACAGGAAGACCCGGAGCTTGTTACGGGTACGTTTCTTATTGACAATAAATCTGCTTACGTTTTATTTGATTCGGGTGCGGATAGAAGCTATATGAGTAGAGATTTTTGTGCTAAATTAAGTTGTCCAATGACGCCTTTGGATAGTAAATTTTTACTCGAATTAGCAAATGGTAAATTAATTTCAGCAGATAATATATGTCGGAATCGAGAAATTAAACTGGTTAGCAAAACATTTAAGATTGATTTGATACCAGTAGAGTTAGGGAGTTTTGATGTGATAATCGGTATGGACTGGTTGAAAGAAGTGAAAGCAGAGATCGTTTGTTACAAAAATGCAATTCGCATTATACGAGAAAAAGGAAAACCCTTAATGGTGTACGGAGAAAAGGGTAACACGAAGCTACATCTTATTAGTAATTTGAAGGCACAAAAACTAATAAGAAAAGGTTGCTATGCTGTTGTAGCACACGTCGAGAAAGTACAAACTGAAGAAAAGAGCATCAATGATGTTCCCGTCGCAAAAGAATTTCCCGATGTATTTCCGAAAGAATTACCGGGATTACCCCCACATCGATCCGTTGACTTTCAAATAGATCTTGTACCAGGAGCTGCACCAATAGCTCGTGCTCCTTACAGACTCGCACCCAGCGAGATGAAAGAACTGCAAAACCAATTACAAGAACTTTTAGAGCATGGTTTCATTCGACCAAGCACATCACCGTGGGGAGCTCCTGTTTTGTTTGTCAAGAAGAAAGATGGTACATTCAGGTTGTGTATCGACTACCGAGAGTTGAACAAACTTACCATCAAGAACCGCTACCCACTATCGAGAATCGACGACTTATTTGATCAACTACAAGGCTCGTCTGTTTATTCAAAGATTGACTTACGTTCCGGGTATCATCAAATGCGGGTGAAAGAAGATGATATTCCAAAGACTGCTTTCAGAATACGTTACGGTCATTACGAGTTTATGGTCATGCCGTTTGGTTTAACTAATACACCAGCTGTGTTCATGGACCTTATGAACCGAGTGTGTGGACCATACCTTGACAAGTTTGTCATTGTTTTCATTGATGACATACTTATTTACTCAAAGAATGACCAAGAACACGGTGAACATTTGAGAAAGGTGTTAGAAGTATTGAGGAAGGAAGAATTGTATGCTAAGTTTTCAAAGTGTGCATTTTGGTTGGAAGAAGTTCAATTCCTCGGTCACATAGTGAACAAAGAAGGTATTAAGGTGGATCCGGCAAAGATAGAAACTGTTGAAAAGTGGGAAAACCCGAAAACTCCGAAACACATACGCCAGTTTTTAGGACTAGCTGGTTACTACAGAAGGTTCATCCAAGACTTTTCCAGAATAGCAAAACCCTTGACTGCATTAACGCATAAAGGGAAGAAATTTGAATGGAATGATGAACAAGAGAAATCGTTTCAGTTATTGAAGAAAAAGCTAACTACGGCACCTATATTGTCATTGCCTGAAGGGAATGATGATTTTGTGATTTATTGTGACGCATCAAAGCAAGGTCTCGGTTGTGTATTAATGCAACGAACGAAGGTGATTGCTTATGCGTCTAGACAATTGAAGATTCACGAACAAAATTATACGACGCATGATTTGGAATTAGGCGCGGTTGTTTTTGCATTAAAGACTTGGAGGCACTACTTATATGGGGTCAAAAGTATTATATATACCGACCACAAAAGTCTTCAACACATATTTAATCAGAAACAACTGAATATGAGGCAGCGTAGGTGGATTGAATTATTGAATGATTACGACTTTGAGATTCGTTACCACCCGGGGAAGGCAAATGTGGTAGCCGATGCCTTGAGCAGGAAGGACAGAGAACCCATTCGAGTAAAATCTATGAATATAATGATTCATAATAACCTTACTACTCAAATAAAGGAGGCGCAACAAGGAGTTTTAAAAGAAGGAAATTTAAAGGATGAAATACCCAAAGGATCGGAGCAGCATCTTAATATTCGGGAAGACGGACCCCGGTATAGGGCTGAAAGGATTTGGGTACCAAAATTTGGAGATATGAGAGAAATGGTACTTAGAGAAGCTCATAAAACCAGATACTCAATACATCCTGGAACGGGGAAGATGTACAAGGATCTCAAGAAACATTTTTGGTGGCCGGGTATGAAAGCCGATGTTGCTAAATACGTAGGAGAATGTTTGACGTGTTCTAAGGTCAAAGCTGAGCATCAGAAACCATCAGGTCTACTTCAACAACCCGAAATCCCAGAATGGAAATGGGAAAACATTACCATGGATTTCATCACTAAATTGCCAAGGACTGCAAGTGGTTTTGATACTATTTGGGTAATAGTTGATCGTCTCACCAAATCAGCACACTTCCTGCCAATAAGAGAAGATGACAAGATGGAGAAGTTAGCACGACTGTATTTGAAGGAAGTCGTCTCCAGACATGGAATACCAATCTCTATTATCTCTGATAGGGATGGTAGATTTATTTCAAGATTCTGGCAGACATTACAGCAAGCATTAGGAACTCGTCTAGACATGAGTACTGCCTATCATCCACAAACTGATGGGCAGAGCGAAAGGACGATACAAACGCTTGAAGACATGCTACGAGCATGTGTTATTGATTTCGGAAACAGTTGGGATCGACATCTACCGTTAGCAGAATTTTCCTACAACAACAGCTACCATTCAAGCATTGAGATGGCGCCGTTTGAAGCACTTTATGGTAGAAAGTGCAGGTCTCCGATTTGTTGGAGTGAAGTGGGGGATAGACAGATTACGGGTCCGGAGATTATACAAGAAACTACCGAGAAGATCATCTAAATTCAACAACGGTTGAAAACCGCCCAAAGTCGACAAAAGAGCTATGCTGACATTAAAAGAAAAGATATAGAATTTGAAATTGGAGAGATGGTCATGCTTAAAGTTGCACCTTGGAAAGGCGTTGTTCGATTTGGTAAACGAGGGAAATTAAATCCAAGGTATATTGGACCATTCAAGATTATTGATCGTGTCGGACCAGTAGCTTACCGACTTGAGTTACCTCAACAACTCGCGGCTGTATATAACACTTTCCACGTCTCAAATTTGAAGAAATGTTTTGCTAAAGAAGATCTCACTATTCCGTTAGATGAAATCCAAATCAACGTAAAACTTCAATACATCGAAGAACCCGTCGAAATAATGGATCGTGAGGTTAAAAGACTTAAGCAAAACAAGATACCAATTGTTAAGGTTCGATGGAATGCTCGTAGAGGACCCGAGTTCACCTGGGAGCGTGAAGATCAGATGAAGAAGAAATACCCACATCTATTTCCAGAAGATTCGTCAACACCTTCAACAGCTTAAAATTTCGGGACGAAATTTATTTAACGGGTAGGTACTGTAGTGACCCGAACTTTTCCATGTTTATATATATTAATTGAGATTGATATTTACATGATTAAATGTTTCCAACATGTTAAGCAATCAAACTTGTTAAGACTTGATTAATTGAAATATGTTTCATATAGACAATTGACCACCCAAGTTGACCGGCGATTCACGAACGTTAAAACTTGTAAAAACGACATGACGATATATATATGGATATACATATGGTTAACATGAGATTATGATAAGTAAGTATCTCCATAAGTATATTAACAATGAGTTATATACATATAAACAAGACTACTAACTTAAGGATTTCGAAACGAGACATATATGTAACGATTATCGTTGTAACGACATTTAAATGTATATATATCATATTAAGATATATTAATATATCATAATATCATGATAATATAATAATTTAACATCTCATTAGATATAATAAACAATGGGTTAACAACATTAATTGAGATCGTTAACTTAAAGGTTTCAAAACAACACTTACATGTAACGACTAACGATGACTTAACGACTCAGTTAAAATGTATATACATGTAGTGTATTTAGATGTATTAAAATACTTTTGGAAGACTTCAAGACATATATCAAAACACCCATACTTAACAAAAATGGTTACAGTTACTTTCCCATTCTTTTCTTGCATCAAGAATTCTAGTCGTATTCTTATCCGTATTATACACAGCTTTAAAACGTACTTACTATGGGTATATACCAATAGGAACTAGCATAGGATTCCACTCTTGATTATGTCATGTATGACTAATTAATTTTAACTTCTACCATGAGCTAGTCAACTAACTAGAACTCCTTTTAACCCCACTCACCACTCACCAATTACCACTCATCATTCACTCCATTTCACTTCCAATTCTCTTTCTAATTCTCTCTCAACACACACACACTATTATGAACGTATTTTTCCAGTAGTTAATCATCATCTTCATCAAAAATCACTTCAAGAATCAAGCTATAATCATCATAGGAAGAACACTTCAAGAACACTTCAAAGTAATCCATTCCAAGTAATCATCTAAGATCAAGAAACGCTTGTTATATATAGTAGGTTATCTTTCTTATTCAAGGTAATATTCATATTCAAACTTTGATTCAATTTCTATAACTATAAACTATCTTAATTCGAGTAAAAATCTTACTTGAACTTGTTTTTGTGTCATGATCCTACTTCAAGAACTTTCAAGCCATCCAAGATCCTTTGAAGCTAGATCATTTCTTGTCACTTCCAGTAGGTTTACCTGCTAAACTTGAGGTAGTAATGATGTTCATAACATCATTCGATTCATATATATAAAACTATCTTATTCGAAGGTTTAAACTCGTAATCACTAGAACATAGTTTAGTTAATTCTAAACTTGTTCGCAAACAAAAGTTAATCCTTCTAACTTGACTTTTAAAATTAACTAAACACATGTTCTATATCTATATGATATGCTAACTTAATGATTTAAAACCTAGAAACACGAAAAACACCGTAAAACCGAATTTACGCCGTCGTAGTAACACCGCGGGCTGTTTTGGGTTAGTTAATTAAAAACTATGATAAACTTTGATTTAAAAGTTGTTATTTTGAGAAAATTATTTTTATTATGAACATGAAACTATATCCAAAAATTATGGTTAAACTCAAAGTGGAAGTATGTTTTCTAAAATGGTCATCTAGACGTCGTTCTTTCGACTGAAGTGACTACCTTTACAAAAATGACTTGTAACTTATTTTTCCGACTATAAACCTATACTTTTTCTGTTTAGATTCATAAAATAGAGTTCAATATGAAACCATAGCAATTTGATTCACTCAAAACGGATTTAAAATGAAGAAGTTATGGGTAAAACAAGATTGGATAATTTTTCTCATTTTAGCTACGTGAAAATTGGTAACAAATCTATTCCAACCATAACTTAATCAACTTGTATTGTATATTATGTAATCTTGAGATACCATAGACACGTATACAATGTTTCGACCTATCATGTCGACACATCTATATATATTTCGGAACAACCATAGACACTCTATATGTGAATGTTGGAGTTAGCTATACATGGTTGAGGTTGATTCCAAAATATATATAGTTTGAGTTGTGATCAATACTGAGATACGTATACACTGGGTCGTGGATTGATTCAAGATAATATTTATCGATTTATTTCTGTACATCTAACTGTGGGCAACTAGTTGTAGGTTACTAACGAGGACAGCTGACTTAATAAACTTAAAACATCAAAATATATTAAAAGTGTTGTAAATATATTTTGAACATACTTTAATATATATGTATATATTGTTATAGGTTCGTGAATCAACAGTGGCCAAGTCTTACTTCTCGACGAAGTAAAAATCTGTGAAAGTGAGTTATAGTCCCACTTTTAAAATCTAATATTTTTGGGATGAGAATACATGTAGGTTTTATAAATGATTTACAAAATAGACACAAGTACGTGAAACTACATTCTATGGTTGAATTATCGAAATCGAATATGCCCCTTTTTATTAAGTCTGGTAATCTAAGAATTAGGGAACAGACACCCTAATTGACGCGAATCCTAAAGATAGATCTATTGGGCCTAACAAACCCCATCCAAAGTACCGGATGCTTTAGTACTTCGAAATTTATATCATATCCGAAGGGTGCCCCGGAATGATGGGGATATTCTTATATATATGCATCTTGTTAATGTCGGTTACCAGGTGTTCACCATATGAATGATTTTTATCTCTATGGATGGGATGTGTATTGAAATATGAAATCTTATGGTCTATTGTTACGATTTGATATATATATAGGTTAAACCTATAACTCACCAACATTTTTGTTGACGTTTAAAGCATGTTTATTCTCAGGTGAATATTAAGAGCTTCCGCTGTTGCATACTAAAATAAGGACAAGATTTGGAGTCCATGTTTGTATGATATTGTGTAAAAACTGCATTCAAGAAACTGATTTCGATGTAACATATTTGTATTGTAAACCATTATGTAATGGTCGTGTGTAAACAGGATATTTTAGATTATCATTATTTGATAATCTACGTAAAGCTTTTTAAACCTTCATTTATAAAATAAAGGTTATGGTTTGTTTTAAAAATGAATGCAGTCTTTGAAAAACGTCTCATATAGAGGTCAAAACTTCGCAACGAAATCAATTAATATGGAACGTTTTTAATCAATAAGAACGGGACATTTCAACTTGTCTGAAGGGAAAACAGAATCTACCAAGTATAAAAGTGTCAATTGCAGTCCAACACAAAATACAAGACAAAAGAGTACTGCAACACTCATATTGTGATGAGATTGAGAGAGTTAGGATATGTGATTGATGCTTAATGGAAATTAAGAACCTTAATTGAACTTTCATGCCAAGTCTTAATACGTATAATATATATGCATCTATGATCATATGATTATATGATAACTGTTTTTTTATGAAAATGATAAACGGATAAGGATTTTTCTGTTCGTGCTACTTAGTAAGGGAAGTATAACTTTTAACTAGAAGCTATTGTTCTTCACAAGCAAACCGGTAATTTGCACACATCATATTTTAAGCTTAGTTGGTTGCATAGCATTTTCATAAGTTTGGTACCAATGTCCTTTAGTACCATTCCATGACAAGATACAATGAATCAAGTAATCAATGATGTGTATATTTCTAAATTTATTGTTCACTAGATCTCATTAATATGGAACTCATACTAACCAGTTCCCCCGACCACAACTTTTGCAGGACACACAGCTGCCAGATCGAACTCGCAACACGAATGATCGCTCGGGGCACATGTTTTCAAGGGGTCAATTTCTTATATATATAGAGACACAATCCGACATTTGTGAAAGAGGGAAACTATGAAACACAACTGAATCAGCGAAGACGAGGCACAATAGGCCCAAAAACAAAAACCAAATGACCAAAAAAATCAAAGTTCGTTAGCATTCTACCAAAGCGCAAAGTGCCTTGTTTTAAATGGCTTATATTATTCGTTAGAGCCTGAAGAACTTTTTTTTACCTCGTTCTAGGTAACTAAATTCTCGGGACCAACCCTCGTTATTTTTACCATTACATTCCGATCCTACCAAACCATATGCATTGTGTTGTAGCTCATGTGGTAGTGATCTGCCTCTCTTAACGAGATGTCAGGAGTTCGACTCTCTTGGACTGCATCATTGCACACAAGGGAATGTGAGTTTTTTTCTTTTTTGTTATTCATAAACAATTGTTATTCACAAACATATTGATTAAATTGCACACACCATTTTTAATGCTTAGTTGGTTGCATAACAGTTTCATAAATTTGATACAAATATCCTTGAGTACCATTCCATGACAAGATACAATTAATGAATCAATGATGAATGTGTGCCTAAATTGATTGTTCACCATCTCATTAATATGGAACCCATACTAACCGGTTAACCCGGCCCACAACTTTTGCGGGACATATGGCTGCTAGGTTGACGGCTGGAACCCGTAACACGTTTGAGAGAGCTATCACATATTTAATGCATGTTGCTGTAAACTTAAACTGATCAATCTTACATTAGTTATAAGTTGACCATTACATTTCTAATTCTCAATCTATCACTACCAAACCTTCTACAAAAACTAAAAGATTTGAGGTAAAACCATTAGTTTTAAGGACTATAAATGTAAATTTACTAAAGTAAAAGGTCATGTGTCTAAACTTAATGGACACCGATTGACATGGTTAAATATATAAAAGGCATTAAATAGGTAATAGGAATGGATCGGATATGGATTAGATACTGCTATATCTATGTCCATATTTATTTAGTTCTTCATTCATATTCATGTTTATATCCATTTAATTTCAGTTCATTCATATTCATATTCATATTCATATTCATATTCGCCGGATTAAGCGGGTTAATGAATCCATTCGATATTAAATTTTTTTATAATATCTCGTGATATACGATAAAAAAAAACGTAGTATAACAAATATAAATATAACATGGCATAATTAATATATATCCACAAAATGTGTACTCTTTGTCGAAAATGAGACACAATTTGTTGTATCTAATATTGAAAAATTGATTATGAAAAATTAAATATGTAATTTATATATTTATTTTGTTAGATATACTTGTTTTATTGTAATATAGCATAACATATTTTATTATAAGACTGAAAGTAAAATGTAAATGTAGTAAATGTGTTTGTAATAGTAACTATGTAAACATATAAATATATATGTGTATATATATTTCGGGTGTTAATGAATATATTTTAGGATGAAACTTTTCATACATGTTCATATTCATTCGTATCAATCTTCATTTAAGTTCATCGTATTCATCATGAAACGAGTGGATCGTCAAAATCTATTTCTATTTTTATTTTATTATTATTTGTTTTTAAATGGACTTATAAGAACATAGTTGCATTTCCCCAATTTCAACATATTACGAGCAAATTCCGGTTCTAAGTTCTTGTTATTTTGAATAGTACATAAACACGGAAATTAATCAAACGTGTTAGCAGAGTTAGGTGGGAGCATATTGCGTGATATTGCTTTAAACATACATATATTTCGACGCAATATCATTTATATTTCATCAGCTTTTACCGAAACGAAGACATTCAAATGTATAATTCACGAGAAAAACGACAAAAGTAAACACGAGCTTGAAGTTTGATAAAACAACAATAAAACGACGGATTTAAACCAAATATGTATCAAGATAATGTTTACCCGAATGCAAGTTCAAGATGATCGAAGAGAAGAGTTCAAACGAAAAGTTCCAAGTCGATATACGTAAACACGGGATCAACAGAGAACAAACGAAAAAATAAAAATAAGAAAACTGTCGACTACTCTTACGCGGATCGCGTAGATAAGTACGAGAAACGCGAAGTATTTTTGTCTTACGCGAAACGTGTGGATTGTTACGCGAAACGCGTAATGTCGAGTCCAGATCCAGATTCCAAATGCAAATGGGATGGCTGCTTTTGTGTTTTATATAACTTCTTTTTCAGTGCTACAGCAAGAAAAGGCATTAACACTCAAGTTACCTACTACTTCAACTCTTATAATACGGAGTACTAGAGACATACAGAGAGAGACAGACACATTTTCACACATACAATTTACACAGCTCCAAAAATATATACAATAACATTTACATCATTTTTAGCTACTGTATTTTATTTTCAAGTACCAATATGAATTTCAGTTCCAAGTTAAATTTTTAATTAGTTTCAAGGGTGTATTGTTCGTGATTAAGGGTATTATTGTACGCGCTAAAGGAGTGTTGTTATTGTAATTTTCTACCGTTTAAAGTAAATGAGAGTGAAGATTTTCGTAAGTATATCCCATTAAAATTATCGTTATCAAATTTTATCATTATTATTATGTTTGTATATTTATATTTTTACGTTTACCCTAGTATAATGAATAGCTAAATTTCCCTAGTGGTTGCTTAGATGTAGAGCCCCTAGTGAAATGGATTGTTATCATTTGTAAAAATTAAAATGTAACTGTAGTATTTTTAACATTGAGCCTAATTAAAAGAACCATTATTATGTATTTAGATATTCAACCCCTGTCACTCAATTTGTTAGATTAAAATAATGAAAGTTATTTTTATCTATATAAATTAAGCTTCAACATCAAAAGTGATCTAGACGAATTTATGAATAATTTACTAACACTAAATTAGAAATAAAGTTCGGTGATTTGGGTAATATCATGAGTCATATAATAGTGAAATTGTAAAAAGGGAAACCGTTATGATTTGGGTTTTGGCGAAGGTCAAAACTGGGTTGGGTCTCAATTTAAATACTTAAGGACTAGTAACTATCTAAATATAATCCAATGAAAATTAGATTTAATTTAGTTAGTTAAAACTTTATATTTATTCGAAAGGAAAATATAAGTTTTATACTAAACATTTTAATACGAGCTTAAACTTAAAACAATCCATGGATCTAGAGGTGACACATTTAAGTAACCACTCCCATTTATATATATTGTAAATTTATTATTATTATTATTATTTACGTATTATTATTATTATTACACACTAAAATATAAAAATTACATCAAAATACTCAAATCCGTACCAGCACTGTTTGTCACCTGGACTATAACATACGTGGATCGTGTATAATTCTATACGATACGCGTACATTTTAAAACATACGCGGAACGCGTATATCATTACGCGAAACGCGTAAGTATAAATACGAGCACTGTAGCAAATTAGGTTAAAATTTAGGGTTTTAAATATTTTATTATTATATTTAAGTTATTAATTTATAATTAGTAATTAGTTTATAATTAGTTAATTATTATAATTCCTATTAATTTATATTAATTTAATTAAAACATGTTATTTAGTTAATTTAAATAAATTTATATTATAATTGCTCAAAACAAAATTCTAATCAATTAGTTTTATTAAAAGTTATTATTTTATTAATTATCATTTAGTAATAAACTTATTAGTATAGTTTCAATTAATTCACTTATAAGTTAATAATTATAAATAATGTATTCGTATAAGTTAATAAGTAGTTCAATTAAATTAGAATTAAGTTATATTTTATTATTATTATGTAGTATTATAAATTCCTAATCCAAAACCCCCTTTAAATAAGTTTAACCTCAAAGACTATAAAAAAATTAATTTGAACACTGTCTCCCTGTGGAACGAACCGGATTTACCAACAAACTAAACTACACGGATAGGACTAGTTGCCTATATATGTTTGAAACCAACCTAAATTCATTAAAATACCATATATACAATAAATCAATTCGTGTAACAAAACAACTCAAATCCGTTCATAAATAAAGGTACTGTTTCAGCACATCAACTTTTTGGCGTCGTTGTCGGGGAGCGGTTTTCGTTCATAAAGATTTTAATAGACTTTAGGTTATTCGATCCTTTTATAGGAATTCATTCCTAGAAAAGCTTTTTTTGTTATGATAGAAATTAATGCATGAATTTACGTTCCTCCAACACTGAATTAACTCCTCCATATCCTGAACCCGAAAGAGAATTTCACGAACGTTTAAGAGCTCAAGAAGTAGAGTCTCTCGCCGAGGATTTAGAATCACTTTCATTGGATTCTAACTCTGAACCAGATATTCAACCAATCATAGAGCCAGTTATTAAGAAAGAAGAAGAGATGGCTGTTACAAATCAAACGATGGAAGCATTAATGAAGGCGACAAGAACAGGTCAAAGCCACGCAATTATCCAACCTACGATGACTGACGGCTTTGAAATAAAAGGTCAATTCCTTCACATGGTGACTAATACATGCCAATTCGGTGGAGCTCCAAATGAGGATGCTAACGAGCATCTTCGTAAGTTTGTAAGCATTTGCAAGCTATTCAAAATCAAGGATGTCTCCGATGAAGTCGCATGTTTAAAAATCTTTCCATGGTCCCTAAAGGATGATGCAAGAGATTGGTTAGACTCGTTACCAGAAGGTTATATCGAAGATTGGAATGATATGATGGACAAGTTGTTGTCAGAGTTCTTCCCTGCTTCAAAAGCAGCAAAATTGCAAAGTGATATAAATCACTTCAAACAAAAGCTTAATGAGACTCTTTATGAAACTTGGACCCGATTCAACAAAATGCTTAGGGTATGTCCTCAACATGGGTTGAATACATTCCAAAAAGTCCAAATATTCTATAAAGGAGTCAATATGGCTACTAGAAAAGATATAGATGTTACAGCAGGAGGATCAGTCATGAAGAAAACACCGGAAGACGCTCACACAATTATTGCCGATATAGCAGCACATTCTCATAATTGGCATCAAGAGATAGAATTCTCTAGATCATCAACCGTTGCTAATATCGAAAGCAATGATGAAATTGCTTCTTTAAAAGCTCAAATGGCAAATCAAGCAAGACAAATTGAAAAAGTAACCAAGGAAATGCATGCTATCAGGGTAGGATGTGAAATGTGCCAAGGCCCCCATCTTACTAGAGATTGTGATAAAACAATGATAGAAGAGCAAGCAAATTTCCTAGGTTACTTGCGAAAAGGTGAAATGAATTTCAACGATTTTCCAGCGATAGAAGCAAATAACCGAAAATATCCTCTAATTAACAACTATCAAACAGGAGGACCTTCAGGTTTAAATAATAATAACTATCAAGGAGGAAATCCGGTTTACCAAAATAACCGGAATTTCCAAAATCAAAATCAAAATCAAAGAAATACACCACCAGGTTACAATAACCTAAACAACCGAAATCAACCTCAAAGAATTTATCAAAATAATTTCCAACACAATCAACCACAACCACAAGCACTTATACAACCACAACCCGAGAAGAAATCCGGTTTAGAAGATCTCTTAAGAGATTTTATGGTTAAGCACGAGCAAACTGCGGAAATTCAAACTCAACAAATTCGAAATCAACAAGCTACGATTCAGAATTTAGAAAGAGATGTTGGAAGGATCTCACAGTTACTATCAGAGAGGCCACCAGGCGCTCTCCCCTCAAATACTCAAGTGAATCCTAACAACAATCAAACAAGGAATGAGCATGTAAATGCTATAACTACTAGAAGTGGTTTAACTGTTAACCCATAAACTAGTAAGACCTCAGAAGTTCCTTTATCTTCTTCTAGTTTACAAGAACCTGTTGATATAGATGAACATGTTGAGAAAGAACAAGAAAAGGATGATCCACCTGAGATCATATCGAAGAAAATTGAAGAAACACCTGTAAAGGTGCACAAAGCACCTATTCCATACCCGAAGGCATTAAAGAAAGACAAACTCGCGAGCCAATATCAGAAATTTGCAGATATGATCAAGCAAATTAGCATTAACATGCCACTCGCGGAAGTTCTTAGGGGTATGCCAAATTATGGAAGGTTTACCAAGGATCTCATAGCCGACAAAGGTAAATATGAAGAGGTTTTAACCACATTCCTCAATGTGGAATGCTCAGCAATTTTGCAAAAGCAAAAGATGCCACCGAAACTCGGAGATCCTGGTAGTTTCATTATTCCTTGTCTGATGGGAGATTCAGTAATGTACGATGCATTAGCTGACTTAGGCGCAAGTATCAATCTTATGCCACACTCCTTATACTTAAAACTAAACCTAGGTGATCTAAAACCAACTAGGATGTGTATACGCCTAGCAGATAGAACTTTTAACTATCCTATTGGTATTGCCGAAAACCTACCAGTTAAAGTCAATCATTTAATCTTTCCTGCCGACTTCGTTGTCCTTGAAATGGAAGAAGATAGCAAGGTTCCCCTAATTCTAGGGCGACCATTTCTAAATACCGCTGACGTGATTGTGCGTGTTAAAGATAAAAATCTTAGTCTAGGTGTAGGGGAAGATAGAGTTACCTTAAACATAGACAAGGCTATGAAACAACCTATCTCCTCCGATGACGAATGTTATAAGTTAGACATTGTTGATTGTTGTGTTGAAAAAGAATTGCAATAATTACTAAATATAGACACCTCGAACTTCACCCCAAGGAGTGAAGGTGATGAATTCGATGTAGAACTTGAACTTGACGAATTGTTAAAAGTAGTCATCAATGAAGATTGCTATGAGGAAGAAATTCCCAAGGAAGATGAACCCTTTGAAGAAATTACCGATGGTAACAGGTTCCGAATAAAATCTTCCTTGGAAGAACCACCAACCTTGGAGCTTAAAGAACTCCCGGAACATTTGGAGTATGCTTATCTCCAAGGTACATCACAATTACCTGTTATAATTTCATCAAAACTTTCCAATGACGAAAAGAGTAGGTTAATGTCCGTTCTAAAAACTCATAAGAAAGCAATTGCTTAGAAAACAACCGATATTCCATGGATTAACCCCGCTTATTGTACTCATAAGATTCTAATGGAAGAATATTTTAAACCCGTGGTATAAAGACAACGAAGGTTAAACCCTAACATGAAAGAAGTTGTCAAAAAGGAGGTTATCAAGTTACTTGATGCCGGGTTAATATACCCTATATCCGATAGCCCATGGGTTAGTCCTGTTCAAGTGGTACCCAAGAAAGGGGGTACAACTGTTGTTCTTAATGATGATAATGAACCTGTTCCTACAAGAACAGTCACTGGTTGGAGAGTCTGTATAGACTACCGTCGTTTAAATGACGCCACAAGGAAAGATCATTTCCCACTTCCTTATATTGACCAAATGCTAGAACGTTTAGCGGGGAAAGAGTACTATTGTTTCCTTGATGGATTCTCCTGTTATTTTAAAATTCCCATTGATCCAAAAGACCAAGACAAGACAACTTTTACTTGTCCATTTGGTACATTCGCATACCGACGAATGCCGTTCAGATTATGCAACGCGCCAGGCACCTTTCAAAGGTGTATGATGGCAATATTTCATGACATGATAGAAGGAAGTATGGAAGTCTTTATGGACGATTTCTCTATTTTTGGAGACTCCTTCGATTCATGCCTTTTAAACCTTGAGCGAATGTTAATTCGTTGTGAGGAATCAAATCTTGTTTTAAATTGGGAAAAATGCCACTTCATGGTGAAGGAAGGCATTGTTTTAGGACACAAGATTTCTCGAGATGGAATGGAAGTAGACAAAGCTAAGATCGATGTAATCTCAAAGCTTCCTCCTCCAACTAACGTTAAGGGAATTCGTAGTTTCTTAGGTCATGCGGGATTCTATCGACGATTCATAAAGGATTTTTCCAAAATCGCTCGACCCATGACTAAACTTCTCGAGAAAGACAGTACATTCGATTTCAATGACGAATGCTTACAAGCTTTCTCCATTCAAAAAAATAAACTTACGAATCCACCCATTATGGTATCACCCGACTGGTCCAAACCTTTCGAGCTAATGTGTGATGCTAGTGATTTCGCGATGGGAGCTGTTTTAGGTCAACGTCAAGATAACAAATTTCAACCAATCTATTACGCAAGTAAAACACTTACAGGAGCTCAGTTGAATTACACGACTACTGAGAAGGAGCTTCTTGCAGTAGTTTTTGCTTTCGATAAGTTTAGATCTTACTTAGTGTTATCTAAAACAATTGTTTATACCGATCATTCAGCCCTAAAGTACTTATTCAAAAAGCAAGACGCTAAACCTAGACTAATTCGTTGGATTCTTCTCCTACAAGAATTCGACATTGAAATTAAGAATAAAAAAGGTGCTGAAAATCTCGCTGCAGATCACTTATCCCGTCTTGAAAATCCTAACTTAGAAACACTCGACGAATCTGTTATTCACGATACTTTTCCGGAAGAGTTCCTTATGAGAATTGAAATAGAAGAAGAAATTCTATGGTTTGCGGGCTATGCTAATTATCTAGCCGTAGGAATTCTTGTTAAAAATCAAACTTATCAGCAAAAGAAGAAATTCTTTGCTGATCTGAAGTTTTACTTCTGGGAAAGCCCTAACCTATTTCGTATAGGAGCTAACCAAGTTATTCGTCGATGTGTATACGGCAAAGGAGCACAACAAATTCTAGAGCACTGTCATGAAGGACCGGCTGGTGGACATTTCGGACCTAGCTATACATCCAAAAAGGTTTTTAACTCAGGTTTTTACTGGCCTACAATTTTTAAAGATGCATACAATATGGTAAAAACTTGTGATTCTTGTCAAAGATCTGGAAATATCTCCAAGAGAGACAAAATGCCACAACAAAGTATCCTAGTATGCGAAGTATTCAACATTTGGGGTATTGACTTCATGGGTCCATTCCCCGCTTCTAACAAATGCAAATACATTCTCGTGGTAGTCGATTATGTTTCTAAATGGGCTGAAGCAAAAGCCCTACCCACTAACGATGCTCGAGTTGTTGTCAGCTTTCTTAAAAATCTTTTCTCACGTTTTGGGATTCCAAAAGCATTAATCGGTGATCGTGGAACTCATTTTACAAATCAACTACTCGAGAAAGTGCTTAAAAAGTACGGAGTTAATCATCGTTTTTCAACTTCTTACCACCCTCAAACGAGTGGTCAAGTTGAAAACACAAACAGAGGTCTTAAACGAATTTTAGAAAGAACGGTTAAAAATAATCCAAAAATCTGGCATCGAAAGCTAGATGATGCACTTTAGGCATTTAGAACTGCATTCAAAACGCCCATCGGTACTACACCTTTCCGATTAATTTACGGTAAGGCGTGTCATCTACCTGTCGAAGTTGAACACAAGGCATACTGGGCTCTGAGAGAATGTAATACCGACCTTGTGAAAGCCGGATATAACGACCCTCATTTTTCCATTCTATATTTTTTCAATATTAAATGCCCAAACAATATAATTAAAACTTAATGATCAAACTTTAATCAACAATTGTTAAGTGTTAAGAGTTAGAAAACATATTAATTAACTTTGTGCAATAATTGACAAGTTAATAAAAGATGAAAATAATAAACTGTTAGTCGACACTCGCTACTAATTAAAATTTATGCATTTATGTAATATTATAACTAATAACCTGTAAGTAATAAATAAAAAGTGACATTTATATAAATAATAAAACAATTGGGAACTAAATATATACAAGTCATGAATTAGTAAAAAGAAAATAATACTTATCAATGTAGTAAATGTAAAAATAATAATAGTAATAATAATGAGACTAAAGAATCTTAAACCATTACATCCTTATGTTGACTAAAAATAAGGTATAAACTAGTACCACCTATTGTTGACTAAAAAAAAAAAAAATTATAAAACTCATTTTATCAACTTTATTTTCACTATAAATAGCACCCATTTGTTTCATTTCAACTCACACCTCAAAACACACTCTCAACTTGAAAGAAACTCTCCCAAGTCTCAGCAACTATTTTTTTGTAAGTCCCCTAATTAATTTATATAGTTTTTATTAAGTTTTTATATAGTTTTATGCTAGTTTTTATGTTAAAAACTAATTAAATACGAAATTAATTTTAATAAAAAATGTAAATACATGATAATTAGTGTTAAGTATCCTAATGTCTATAAAAATTAGTTTCATGAATTATAAAGTCGGAATAGTATTTATTAAAAATCAAAAACTGATTTTTTTTATAAACCGAAATACATAAATGATTTTTATTAAATAGTAAACGAATTTTTTTGTAAAATTTTATTTTAGTCACTTGCTATATCATATGTAAGGGTAATTATAAATTTTTTTTATAATTAAATTCGCATGTTTAATATTTAATTTGAATTTTCTTCTGAAAACGCTACAGTACCCGATTAAACTGTTTTTTATAATAAAATGAAATTACATGTTACAGCAGGTTTTTAACCATGATAACTATTAAAAACTACTTAATAAATATTAATAAAGTTATAAAAATATTTGTAGAATTAATGGTTATGTATTTCTATTTAATTTTTTTTTATTAAAACTAAAAACTACACAATAGTATGATTAAATAGTTAAACTATTTATATAAATGTATAAATAATTTTTCTGACTTTGTTGTAACATTATAAGCATAGAAAAAATATTGGTTGAATTAATTTGGTTCATTTAATAATTAATTCTTTATAAACTTTGTATTATTACAAACCGAAAGGAAAATGGAAAATAAATACTTAAACACCATAACAAAAATCTATAAATTTTTCTTAAGCTTATTTTGATCAGTAGAACATAAGAAAAATATAAAATGTGATGTTTAATTTGTTTACCTATTTATTTACATTTTAGCTATTAAAACAATAATAAAAAGTGTTATTTAATACACAAAACTTAATATTAATGTGTATAAAAATTTTATTATGTTTTATACATATTACCTACTGATATTAAATCAATATTACACTTGTTAATATTATTAGATAATTAATTGATGCTATTATTGATCTAAAACAAAATTTAAAATAAATATATATATGTATCCTTACATATATATAATATTTATATATATTGAAACACTTATAAGTAAAATAACTAAAGTGTTGTATTCCTATACACACCTAAAAACATATTGGATCGGTATATTAGACTTGTATAGATCTTAAACTTTCTCGATGTGGATGGAAGCTCGAAAGTCTTAGGTGGAGGGTCTGGATTGACCAATTTAACGGATCCTAGTGCTCAGAAACCTAATGACCTGAAAAGTCCATTTTAAATTGAAAGTGGGTAGATTGGAAGCTTGTCTAATATGCAAAAGCCTTTCCAAAACGATAAACAATCTTTAAACTTACTACACACGAAAATACTTAAACTTATCTTCATACGGGCAAAACATCTAAACTATTCTCAACTTATTCTTAGGTTGACTTATCTTGTGCTTCGATCATCCATACATTCTCTTTAAGGACTACCTTACTTCATCGAATTACTAAGGTGATTTTTATAGCCCCACTTTACTTGAGCTCAATTTACTTTTTATACTTATTGGGGTGAGACACATGCTGCTTTTACTATTTACAATTTAGACACAAGTACCAACTAAAACTATGCTATACCCGGCTATGTCCGACTAAGTCCCTACAGTGATATTTTTAGGTGCTGCGGCATGCTTAGTTATTGGGGGTAGGCCTATCGGGAGTAACGTCCCCGATACATTTGATGTTATCTTTGTATTGCTTGATAATGAAATTAAACCGACAAGTAGAACTAACTTGTCATGGGGAAAACTTGAACGTTTAGTCTAAATATCACGCACTGGCATAACTTTTTGATCCTGCGGGAGATCAACCTTACAAATTAAATCTTGTGGTCTAAAACAAACGGTCAAACTTATTTGTTAAACCTATGAACTTCACTCAACCTTTTGGTTGACACTTTAGCATGTTTTGTCTCAGGTGCTGTTTCATTTAAGCTCTTATACTTACTGCTTATGTGATGCTACTTGGACATAGGATCAAGAGATATCGCATTTATTACTTCTGCATGTGAACATTTCCATTATTGTTATTCCTATCATTGTAACTACGTTTCATTTTCCGCTGCGTGCTCAATAAAGTTTGTTTTATCATTTAGTATTGTTCTCGTATATTATAATATGTTGGTTGATTTGATATTAAGTCACATTTCACCCAGGCCCTAACTGGGGGTGTGACAGATTGGTATCAGAGCAAACCAGGCTGTTATAGAGAACCAGGATTGCATTTTTATGTGTGCCTTACTTGTTAGCTAGGGTGCCTTAGCAATCTAGGAAACTATAACCTTTCCTGCCTTAGACTTAAAGCACTTAGGATTGTCGTATAATCTTAACAATTATGCTTTAATAAACTTGACTCAAAGATTCTAATCAAGGTCTCTTTCCTAATGATAGGATGTCAAGCTCAAGCGTTAACAAGCCCAACAAAGCAACTCACAACCCTACCACCGAAGTAGGTGTTGGACACTCTTCAACTTCGAGACCAGTTCGAAGTCCTCTTTATAGTCCTGCTTCACCACCTCTGAATTATAGCCCGAATACTATTTTAGATTCACATGGGTCTCCTCAATACTACCCAACTCCGAGAACCCAAGATAAGGGAAAACGGCATGAAGAAGTTGGTCCATCAAGGAAGAGAGCCCGATCTCCTTTTTATGATGGTCCTAAGTATGAAATCATGAGATTACGAAACGATACCGAGAGAAGCATTGGAGGTCTACTTCGCCACATGGAAAGAGTGGATCGTCGAATGAAGAAACTTATAAAAGAAAACGTCGAGCTAAGAAAGGAGTTGCTGATGCTAAAGTGCGAGGAAGAACGCAACACTCGCTGGGGAAAGCAATCACTTGCTTACCTCAAGGAGGATGTTGATGTCCGAATGAAAATGGAGAAAGGTCGAGTCGACGAACAACTTGCCATAAGAGAGTACAACACTAATGCCGTAAACAGTCGTGTTACTAACCTTTATGACAACTTCGAGTATCTCTATGAGAAACAAAAGACGAAAAATGAGAAAGTTGAGGAGTTTATGAAGAAGGTTGGAGACGAAATATGAAGACTACTTCAATCTTAATATTTCCTAGTTATTTTTCCTATTTTCCATCTATGTAAAGGCTGTGCCTTAAACAATTTCTATTTCCGAATCGTGTAATAAAGGCTTATTTAATGCCTCGTTCTAATAATATAAAGTGTTTTATTAATATCATGCGATATCAATACTTTAGTTTATTCATACTTGTGATTACTCAAACTTATAACTTGTTAAACTTATCTAACATATGTTCACTTTTATGTAGTGACATCATGGTTCGTTCAGCTGCACCTACCGTTAACAACGTTGTGTTAACTACTGAGCAATTCCAACAGTTACTCGCTGCTGCCCAAGGCAACGCCCAAGCTAATCATGCTAATACTCAACCAAAACCTTGTTCCTACAAGGACTTTACAAACTGTCACCCTCCCGCTTTTAAGGGAAACGAAGAAGCTGTCGAACTAGTTCGTTGGTTCGAAAAGATGGAATCTATTTTCCGTATTTGCAACTGTGGTGATGATGATCGAGTAAAGTATGCCACTAGCTCGTTGGGTGGTAATGCTTTAACTTGGTGGACTGCTTATGCCAAGTCCGTAGGAATTGATAATGTTAATGCAATTCCATGGGACGAACTCAAAAGTATGATGGTCAACAAATTCTGCCCAAGGAGTCAAGTTCAGAAGCTTGAAGCTGAGTTCTGGGAACTCAGGGTCAAGGGTACTGACATTGAGAATTATACCAATCGTTATCTGGAGCTTTCTACTCTATATCCTGAAATTTTTCCTACTGAAGCTAGAAGAATTGAGCGGTATATTGAAGGTCTTCCCGAGGATGTTCAAGGGAATGTTATTGCTGCTGAGAAGGTTACTTTGGATGCTGTGATTCTCATGGCACAAAATCTCATGTTGGCCAAGAGAAGAAGGGCGTCGGCCAATAAGCAAGTTGAAACCAAGGGTAATGATGGTAAGAGGAAGTTTGAGCCGTCTCAAGGTTCAACTCAGAATGTTAGTAAAAAGCTTATGGATAGTACAAGGACGAATTATAAGGGCACTTATCCTTTTTGTGTTCGTTGTGAAAGGCATCACCCGGGGCAGTGCACTGCCACTTGTTCGTTGTGTAAGAAAGTGGGACACGTAGCTAAGACGTGTAGGACTCCTCCAAAGAATAAATCTATTGTTCCTGCCAAAGCTCCTCCTACTTGTTATACTTGTGGGGAAAAGGGACACATTAGTCCAAATTGCCCTAAGAAGAGAGATAATCCTGCTACTGGAGCCAATACTACTGCTGCAAAGGGTCGTGCATTTGTTATTACTGCTGCTGAAGCCCGAGATGAAGATGAGGTCATCACGGGTACGTATCTCGTCAATAATTGCTACGCAACTATTTTATTCGATACTGGTGCCGACCGAAGTTACGTATCTAATGAATTTTGTACCCTATTTACTGAAAAGCCTCAACCCTTAGAAACTAAACGATTAGTAGAAGTAGCCAATGGAAAGATCATGAAAGTTGATAAAATTTATAAAAACTGCAACCTAATCTTAGCCAGCAAAGAATTTAAGATAGTCCTTTTGCCGGTCGAGCTAGGAAGTTTCGATGTCGTAGTTGGAATGGATTGGTTACGTCCATTAAGAGCTGCGATCATGTGTTACGATAAAACCGTTCATGTTCCATTAGGAAATGGAGAGACTCTTATTATCCAAGGTGAAAAGAGTGGTTCCAATCTCAATATTATCTCCTGTATTAAAACCCGCAAATACCTTATGAAAGGTTATCCAGCTATTCTAGCCCACGTTAATCTGATTGAATCGAAAGAGAAGCGAATTGAAGATGTACCAGTAGTTAAAGACTTTTCCGATGTGTTTCCCGAAGATCTTCCGGGTATTCCACCTCCTCGACAAGTTGAATTCCAAATTGATTTAACTCCTGGTGCTGCTCCTGTTGCTAAAGCACCATACCGTTTAGCACCTTCCGAAATGAAGGAATTATCCTACCAACTCCAAGAACTATTGGATAAAGGTTTCATTCGTCCAAGCTCGTCCCCTTGGGGAGCTCCTATTCTGTTTGTTAAAAAGAAGGATGGTACATTAAGGATGTGCATTGATTACCGCGAACTTAACAAGCTTACTATCAAGAACCGTTATCCGTTGCCACGTATTGATGATCTATTTGACCAACTTCAAGGGTCAAGTGTTTATTCAAAGATTGATTTAAGATCCGGTTATCACCAACTCAAGGTCAAGGAATCCGATATTCCTAAGACTGCTTTTCGCACTCGTTATGGGCACTATGAATTCTGTGTCATGCCTTTTGGTTTAACTAATGCTCCTGCCGTGTTCATGGACCTCATGAATCGTGTTTGTAAACCGTATCTTGACAAATTTGTCATCGTATTCATTGACGACATCTTGATCTATTCGAAGAATGAGAAAGAGCATGAGCAACATTTGCGCATGATTCTTGAACTCTTACGAAAGGAACAACTTTATGCTAAATTTTCTAAGTGCGAGTTTTGGCTCAAAACCGTACAATTTCTCGGACATGTTGTTGATAGAAACGGAATACATGTCGATCCAGCTAAGATTACTGCTATTCAGAACTGGGAGATACCAAAGACTGCAAAGCATATTCGTCAATTTTTGGGACTTGCCGGTTACTATCGAAGGTTTATAAAAGATTTTTCTCTCATTGCCAAACCTCTTACAAAGCTGACTCAAAAAGGGAAGAAATTTGAGTGGTCCGAAGAACAGGAATCTGCTTTCAAGATTCTGAAGGAGAAGTTGACCACAGCCCCGATTCTTTCTTTACCTGAAGGTACCGACGACTTTGTTGTTTACTGCGATGCCTCAAAGCATGGCTTTGGTTGTGTTTTAATGCAACGAGAGAAGGTTATCGCCTATGCATCTAGACAGTTGAAGAAACATGAAGTAAACTATACCACACATGACCTAGAGTTAGGTGCCATGGTATTTGCATTAAAGATATGGAGACATTATCTCTATGGTAATCACTTTACGGTGTACACTGACCATAAAAGTCTTCGACACATCTTTGATCAAAAACAGCTGAATATGAGGCAAAGTCGATGGCTCGAGACATTGAACGATTATTATTGTGAGCTGAAATATCATCCTGGCAAGGCGAATGTAGTTGCCGATGCCCTTAGTCGAAAAGACGATATTAAATGTGTTCGTGCTTTATACCTAAAAATCAAATCGAATCTTATTTCACGAATCTGTGAAGCTCAATTGGAAGCTATTAGACCGACACTTATTGAAGGTGAAGGACCTATTGGTTTTGAGAACCAACTTCAAGTGAAAGCTAATGGTACACGGTACTTTGGCAATAGAATCTGGGTTCCTCGTTTTGGTAATCTTCGCGAACTAGTCTTGGATGAAGCACATAAGACTAGATATTCTATCCATCCCGGTTCCAGTAAGATGTATCACGATGTGAAGGAATTCTACTGGTGGCCTAACATGAAAGCCGATATTGCTACTTATGTTAGTAAGTGTCTCACTTGTTTGAAAGTCAAGGCCGAACATCAAAAGCCTTCTGGTCTGTTGACACAACCCGACATTCCGCAGTGGAAGTGGGAAGGTATCACTATGGACTTCGTTACTAAGTTACCTAAGACTTCGAACGGTAACGATACTATTTGGGTCGTAGTTGATCGTCTTACTAAATCTGCACATTTCATACCAATCAAGGAAACCGACAAGATGGAGAGATTAGCACAGCTTTATATTAAAGAAATCGTCTCACGTCATGGTGTTCCTATCTCGATCATTTCTGATCGCGATAGTCGATTTGTTTCTAGATTTTGGAAAACTTTACAATCTGCTCTTGGAACTCAACTCGACATGAGTACAGCTTATCATCCGCAAACCGATGGTCAAAGTGAACGAACCATTCAAACTATGGAGGATATGCTACGTGCTTGTGCAATCGATTTCGGCAAAGGATGGGATAGACATCTACCTTTGGTTGAATTTTCTTATAATAACAGTTATCACTCCAGCATTAAGGCTGCACCTTTTGAAGCTTTATATGGACGGAAGTGTAGATCCCCTTTGTGTTGGGATGAACTTGAGGACAGACATTTAACTGGTCCTGAAATTATTCACGAAACTACCGAAAAGATCGTTCAAATCAAGCAACGTTTAGAAACTGCCCGTAGCCGACAGAAAAGCTATGCCAATAAGAAACGAAAAGACATCGAATACCAAGTTGGAGATAAAGTCATGTTGAAAGTATCCCCTTGGAAAGGTGTTGTCCGCTTCGGTAAGCGAAGTAAACTCAGTCCACGATATGTTGGACCATTCACAATCACTGAAAGAGTCGGTCCCGTGGCATACCGATTAGAACTGCCAACCGAACTTAGTCAAGTACATGATGTGTTTCATGTCTCAAATCTTAAACTGTGTCTTGCCGATGACACACTCGTTATTCCTCTGGATGATGTCCGCATTGATGAGCAAATGCACTTCGTTGAAGAACCTATAGAAATCATGGAAGGAGAGGTCAAACAAACACGTAAAAGCAATATACCTATCGTTAAAGTCCGGTGGAATTCGCGTAGAGGCCCCGAATATACCTGGGAACGCAAAGACCATATGAAACGGAAATATCCCCATCTCTTCTCAACTGCTGATGCAAACGAGAAAACTACCTAAAAACTTCGGGACGAAGTTTTCAATAACGGGGAGGTACTATAACGACCCTCATTTTTCCATTCTATATTTTTTCAATATTAAATGCCCAAACAATATAATTAAAACTTAATGATCAAACTTTAATCAACAATTGTTAAGTGTTAAGAGTTAGAAAACATATTAATTAACTTTGTGCAATAATTGACAAGTTAATAAAAGATGAAAATAATAAACTGTTAGTCGACACTCGCTACTAATTAAAATTTATGCATTTATGTAATATTATAACTAATAACCTGTAAGTAATAAATAAAAAGTGACATTTATATAAATAATAAAACAATTGGGAACTAAATATATACAAGTCATGAATTAGTAAAAAGAAAATAATACTTATCAATGTAGTAAATGTAAAAATAATAATAGTAATAATAATGAGACTAAAGAATCTTAAACCATTACATCCTTATGTTGACTAAAAATAAGGTATAAACTAGTACCACCTATTGTTGACTAAAAAAAAAAAATTATAAAACTCATTTTATCAACTTTATTTTCACTATAAATAGCACCCATTTGTTTCATTTCAACTCACACCTCAAAACACACTCTCAACTTGAAAGAAACTCTCCCAAGTCTCAGCAACTATTTTTTTGTAAGTCCCCTAATTAATTTATATAGTTTTTATTAAGTTTTTATATAGTTTTATGCTAGTTTTTATGTTAAAAACTAATTAAATACGAAATTAATTTTAATAAAAAATGTAAATACATGATAATTAGTGTTAAGTATCCTAATGTCTATAAAAATTAGTTTCATGAATTATAAAGTCGGAATAGTATTTATTAAAAATCAAAAACTGATTTTTTTTATAAACCGAAATACATAAATGATTTTTATTAAATAGTAAACGAATTTTTTTGTAAAATTTTATTTTAGTCGCTTGCTATATCATATGTAAGGGTAATTATAAATTTTTTTTATAATTAAATTCGCATGTTTAATATTTAATTTGAATTTTCTTCTGAAAACGCTACAGTACCTGATTAAACTGTTTTTTATAATAAAATGAAATTACATGTTACAGCAGGTTTTTAACCATGATAACTATTAAAAACTACTTAATAAATATTAATAAAGTTATAAAAATATTTGTAGAATTAATGGTTATGTATTTCTATTTAATTTTTTTTTATTAAAACTAAAAACTACACAATAGTATGATTAAATAGTTAAACTATTTATATAAATGTATAAATAATTTTTCTGACTTTTTTGTAACATTATAAGCATAGAAAAAATATTGGTTGAATTAATTTGGTTCATTTAATAATTAATTCTTTATAAACTTTGTATTATTACAAACCGAAAGGAAAATGGAAAATAAATACTTAAACACCATAACAAAAATCTATAAATTTTTCTTAAGCTTATTTTGATCAGTAGAACATAAGAAAAATATAAAATGTGATGTTTAATTTGTTTACCTATTTATTTACATTTTAGCTATTAAAACAATAATAAAAAGTGTTATTTAATACACAAAACTTAATATTAATGTGTATAAAAATTTTATTATGTTTTATACATATTACCTACTGATATTAAATCAATATTACACTTGTTAATATTATTAGATAATTAATTGATGCTATTATTGATCTAAAACAAAATTTAAAATAAATATATATATGTATCCTTACATATATATAATATTTATATATATTGAAACACTTATAAGTAAAATAACTAAAGTGTTGTATTCCTATACACACCTAAAAACATATTGGATCGGTATATTAGACTTGTATAGATCTTAAACTTTCTCGATGTGGATGGAAGCTCGAAAGTCTTAGGTGGAGGGTCTGGATTGACCAATTTAACGGATCCTAGTGCTCAGAAACCTAATGACCTGAAAAGTCCATTTTAAATTGAAAGTGGGTAGATTGGAAGCTTGTCTAATATGCAAAAGCCTTTCCAAAACGATAAACAATCTTTAAACTTACTACACACGAAAATACTTAAACTTATCTTCATACGGGCAAAACATCTAAACTATTCTCAACTTATTCTTAGGTTGACTTATCTTGTGCTTCGATCATCCATACATTCTCTTTAAGGACTACCTTACTTCATCGAATTACTAAGGTGATTTTTATAGCCCCACTTTACTTGAGCTCAATTTACTTTTTATACTTATTGGGGTGAGACACATGCTGCTTTTACTATTTACAATTTAGACACAAGTACCAACTAAAACTATGCTATACCCGGCTATGTCCGACTAAGTCCCTACAGTGATATTTTTAGGTGCTGCGGCATGCTTAGTTATTGGGGGTAGGCCTATCGGGAGTAACGTCCCCGATACATTTGATGTTATCTTTGTATTGCTTGATAATGAAATTAAACCGACAAGTAGAACTAACTTGTCATGGGGCAAACTTGAACGTTTAGTCTAAATATCACGCACTGGCATAACTTTTTGATCCTGCAGGAGATCAACCTTACAAATTAAATCTTGTGGTCTAAAACAAACGGTCAAACTTATTTGTTAAACCTATGAACTTCACTCAACCTTTTGGTTGACACTTTAGCATGTTTTGTCTCAGGTGCTGTTTGATTCAAGCTCTTATACTTACTGCTTATGTGATGCTACTTGGACATAGGATCAAGAGATATCGCATTTATTACTTCTGCATGTGAACATTTCCATTATTGTTATTCCTATCATTGTAACTACGTTTCATTTTCCGCTGCGTGCTCAATAAAGTTTGTTTTATCATTTAGCATTGTTCTCGTATATTATAATATGTTGGTTGATTTGATATTAAGTCACATTTCACCCAGGCCCTAACTGGGGGTGTGACACCGGAGAAAACCGATTCTTGCAATTGAATGAATTAGATGAATTAAGACTACAAGCGTATGAAAACTCTAAAACATACAAGGAGAAAACTAAAAGATGGCACGATGCACGGTTAAAAGAAAAGAGAGAATTTGAACAAGGAGATAAAGTATTAATATTTCAATCACGTTTTAAGTTTTCACCTGGGAAACTTAGATCCCGATGGACTGGGCCATATATAATAAAACAAGTTTTTCCATCTGGATATGCAGAATTATATAGCAAAGACGGTGGAACTTTCAAAGTGAACGGTCATCGACTCAAATTATACTTTGAAGGAATCAATACTACGGAAAGAGACGAGATCACATTCTACCCTAAGGAAAAGTAAATTCAGGGTAACTTTAAGATTTTTCAACTCCATTCTCGAACTTTATTTTCATCTTTAAGAGTGGGGTTTGTTCGGTCTTTCCCTAGCAGACACTAAAGAACTAGTCTTCTCCCTCCATTCTACCTTTTTATTTTTATTTTCTTTTCGTTTTTTATTTATTGTTTATTTCCAAGATGCGCAATCAATATGTCTACAACCACTTCTTTTTGATTTGCGATAAAATTTTACCGAGAGATGTGGTTTTAGATATAAAGAGAAGATGCGATCAGGCGAGTAAAGAAATAAGGCAAAAACTTAACGAGAAAAATTATGCCAAAGGAAAATCAAAATCAGCTAAGAAACGTCGAGCGTGTCATTTGGGCAAATGTGTAAAATGTGGAAAACCATCTCATTACGGAAATTGCCCAAAGAACCAGACGGACTCTAATTTCGAGTACGTAACCTTATGCCGAGACGGGCCTTTTAAATGTTCAAAGGAAAACCTCTTAAACCAACGAGGTTACGCCTACGAAGCCATGGGAGGCGAAATGGTACGACTCCACTATGAGGCAAGTCGACGTGGTTTCACAATCTAATTCTTTTTCTCGCCAATTGTGTTTTTGTGCATTTTTTGTTTTTGTGCATTTTTGTGTATTTATGTTTTGGTGTGTTTAGTTTGTATTTATTTGTTGTTTGTTTTTATTAAAAGGGTCTACCATTTAAAATTGATAAACCTTGAATTTAACCTGTTTTCATTGAAAACGATAATGTTAAGTGTAACAACTGAATTGTCGTTCTTCAAATTGCACGAAATTAATTGTTGGATTCATAATATATCTTTTAAATAGTAAACTACAAAAACAAAAGAAAAATTAAAACTACTAAAAAATATTTTTTTATCAATAACCGTAAAGATATATAACTTGTAAACTTTTGTCGTGGGTAATGATAGGTGTAACAACCGAGATTATCTCTACCTAGTTGATAGGAAACAAAGTTTTAAATTTGAAAATTAGTTGGTTTGAAAGTATATATTAAAATTTAAAAAATTTAAAAAAATAGAGTGTATTTTAAATTCATTTAATTTTTATTTTTCATGTACTTATTTTTAATTTTAAATATTAATTTTCTTTTAATTTTAAAATTTAAAAAGAAAAAAAATTAGAGTGTTTTGTTTTTAAGTTATTTTTGAAAAATATTAAAACTTTAACTTTTAAAATATTAAATTATAAATTGAAATTAAAAATTTATAAACGGATAAAGACTAGGTAAACCAACCAAAATTTCCGTTACATCAAATATAAATTTAAAATTGTTATTTTGAAATTTAAGTACTTATAAAGTTGAAAAGAAAAAAAATATATATATAAAAAAATAAAAAAATAAATAGAATGTTTTTGTTTTATTTTTATTTTCGTAAAATATTAAAAAACTTTAACTTTTAAATTATTAAATTTTATAAATTAATTTTTAAAATTTATAAACGGATAAAGACTAGGTATAACAACCGAAATTTCCGTAGCAATAAATATAAATTTATAAAAGAAATTTTAAAGGTTTGATTAATTTTAAAGTTGAAAAGAAAAAGAAAAAAAATAGGGGGTCCTAAAGCTTACGCGAAACGTGTGGCTATCCACACGAAACGCGTAGAAATAAAAGCTACGCGAAACGCGTAGTACTACGCGAAACGCGTAGAGTCAAAATCAGATTCATATCAGTCGACCAGCAGCTTGTTCTTAACACTCTCTTATTAAATTTTTTTTTTTTTTTTTTTTTTTGCTGTGGACGAGAGAAAAACCCAAAAACCCCAAAAATCACACCCAAATACTAAATTAACACTATCAATCTTCTCTAATTCATCCATCTTTCAACATGCCGAGATTGGTAAGGGTCCTAAACCCAATTTACCCCTTGTTCTTCAAGTTTTTCATTAATTATTTGTTTAGCTTTAATCCGAATTTGGAGCTTGTTATTGTTAAATTTTGCTTGATTATTGCTATGGCTATGTTGTTAGTATGTTATTAAACCCGATTAGCATGAAAATTTGATGTTTAATTGATTATTAAAAAGTTAGGGTTTATGTAAATTGGGAAATTGAGGAATTGCTATTGAATTGTGTTATTTTGGGTCTAATTAGATGTTTTTAGATGTTTTGATAGTAGTAGAACCATTGAATATAAGTTTGATTGATTGATTTTGTGATTCTAATTTTCGTCTAAATTTCATAATTTTTTGTAATTGTCATAAATCAAGTATGGATTGTAATGATGATTAGGAGCTGGATTATACGCAATGTAATTGAATTGGATTATATATGCATAGCTCATTGCGTGTTTCCGCTTGTGAATTAAACCTAGTTGATTGAAACTTGATTTATGATTTTAAATTTTTGTTTTATTGTTTGTTTTCATTTTTAGAAGTAAACTGTTGTTGAATTATTGATTCCCATGGTGTTGAAACAAGCTTGTATGTCAAGAATGAATTCTTTGCTAACATTAACATACCCAATTGGGACGATTCTCTTGTTTTAAAATGTTATGCAGGGATTATTTAGAATGAGAGCTGTTAACCAACAACAAGGGGAAGAACAAGTAACAACGGAAATGGAACAACAACTTCAGAATCTACACCCGAACCTGAGATTTTCTTATGATTTACCTAACCGATTACAATAGGTTAAGGACTTACTTTCTCTGGTCAATAGAAACATCTCTCCAGTATACGTTGTAGATTGGGCTCCTTTAGGACACCCAGTGAACTTAGATGAACAAATAAGGGGAATTTTAAACCAAAGTTTTACAAACGAATTTGGAATGACTTTGGTTTTTAATGATATTGAGAGGTTGTTTAATTTAAATAGCCCTGTATATAGAGAATGGTGTTTAGAGTTCTATGCTACCGTTAGAATAAGTTTACAGCCAGAAACTATCAATGACCCTAATTTTCTACAATTTTGACTGGGTGGGGTAGATAGAAGTATGTCCCTAAGCAACGTGACTGACGCATTAGGGATTTACACCGTTGAGGAGATGTTGGCTCCTGGTTTTAGGGAATATATTTTTACAGGAGCTAGATATACAGGAAATTATGATTCTTCGAGAGTCTGGCAATCTTTCACTAATAGAAATACATATGAGCCAGGCCAAGAATCATACCTAAAGATCACTGATGTTCGCTTTAGAATAATTCATAAGTTTATAGCGAACACAATAAACCAAAGGTCATTTACTAATACAGATAAAATTAATTATATCGACCTTTGGTACTTAGATGCGATCAGAGATAGGGATACATTTGTTAGTATACCCTATGGAGTTGCTTACTTTTTGGCCCATGTTGGTAAGGGTGCTTGAGGGGCAAGTGACATGTCGGGGGGTCACTACATCACGTGTCTAGGAAACTGGTTCGAACTCGACCCAAGTGAATCAGAACCTCCAATCCAACCGGTAGATCAAGCTGTTAAAACTTTAGGATTGGATGTGTATAGGATGGCAAAGGCTATACACGTGAGGGGTGGGGTAATTAGTTTAAGACGACAAGAAGTTGTCGCTCACGCTCCTATGGAGGAGGATGAGGATCCCGCGAGGGAAACTAGGAGGAGACGAAGACAGCCAGATGAGGCTAGTTCGTCTAATGCAGGTATTTCTGATTTCGATAGGCTACAAAATTTGTTTGATTCATTGAGTTTAGATTTAAGGAACTCGTATGATAATTGGGGACGGAGATCAGAAGAATAATACACTAGTTTGTCTAGTCAAATAGGGGACATTAGGCATACCTAACTAGCTCAGGGTAATATGTTAGAAAACATCCGCTATGATCAGAGGGACCAGGGAGCACAGTTAGAGTGGGCACATCATCAGGCATATTTATACGCAGCTAATCCACAACAATACGCACCCCCAGCTTTTCCTTCATACACCCCTTGGCAAGGACACGGTGACCCTCTACCTCCACCTTATGACCCCAACGCTGCCCTAGCCGCAAGTCAGGAAGCCTATAGGCATTTTTACGAGGAACAACGCCTAAATGAACAACGGCAGCAACAGCAGCGGGAACAGGAAGATCAGGGAGGCCCTGCGTGGTCATTTTTCTAGTTTATTTTTAGTTTTAGAACTATTTATTTTGTATTTGTTTTGTGTAAAATAATTTTTATGGTGTGTTAATTTAGTTTTACTTTTATATATTTTATATTTACAAAAACTTTTAGTGTGGGGTAAAATTTTTGTACTACTAAAGTACAACCCCATCTCGTTTATGTTTGACATATTTGTTGACAGGTACTTACGATGATAAGATTCGACATAGCGAAACACGAAAGCATTATTGAGATAAAAAGGATTGGATATGTTCATAAATTAAGCATTTTACAATCTCCAATTGCTTAACAAAGGAAGTTCTAAATACTTTACACTTTTTGTCCTCTCAAATTTATACATTTAATCTGATTTTATGTAATGAGGGCATTACATAATCTTAAGTGTGGGGTGGGAGTATATAAATTCTCGAGAACTTATAATCTAGTGGTTTTTATGACAAAATTTTGAAAATTTTTAAACAAATATATCTAGTCAATTTTTAAGGTAATTACGAGCAATTAAAGATTAGGTGGAAAAAAAACCGAAATTATTGTCTCCATACATTAAAAATACATAAGTTTATTTGATTAAAATATTTAAAAGAAAACCAAGTATAAAAGAATTTATAAACCAATATGTTTAGAACCATTTATCACATGTTTCTATGAAGTTTATTGCAGATATCATTGCTTTGGAATGTATAAACCTGAATATCTCATTAAGGAAGTAAAGTCTTCCAAAATGACACACTTGCTAACTTATGTTAGAAGATGTAGTCCAGAACAGCTGTAGGTTGACGAAAAATCTTGAAAAGTCATCTCTATCATCGGCTGGAAATCCACCTCACCTCAGCATCAAACAAGGTTTTTGGTGGTCAGACTTATCCTAACCATGAGATGGATCTGTCTCGTACAATGGGGGCACATTGCAAATTAGCTTTTAAGACTAATGAATCTAATCCCCAGATGGATGATCTCCGTAAATATCAACCGCATCTATGTTTGACCACGGTCAACATACATATGCCATAACAAATTGAGGTGTGCAAACTCATGGTTCACCGATGATATTTGGACACGATATAATTTTATTCTAAAACTTATGCTATTTTATGAATTATATTGTGTAAAACCATTTTTAGGACATTCGGTTTCAAGTTCCATAATACTTCAATTATGGGGGCGGATAGCTTGCTAATCGCCGACTGAGACTACGGTTTTCAGTTACCCTCGACCGGAATTTGAGGTTAAAACCGAAAAACGTGTCTAGTGTAAAAACTAGCATGCCATTTTATAAAATCTTAAAACGTTTTCATAACGTCCAATTTTCCCTAAGGATCCAAATTTTTAAACCTTAATCACGAGATTTCTACTTTGTTTCTGTTGTCAGAATTTCATTTCGTGTGGTGTGCGTGTGATCCAATGAAAATTGTGTAGTGTTTCCAACTTATTCCATATAGCGTGTGTTTCATTTCGTGTAGTGTGTATTGTGTGATTTAATGTTCGATATAGAAAAATATGTAATGTTCCGATTCTATTTAGAAGACGTAATTGCTTGAGGACAAGCAACGTTCAAGTGTGGGGTATTTTGATATTGCTTTAAACATACATATATTTCGACGCAATATCATTTATATTTCATCAGCTTTTACCGAAACGAAGACATTCAAATGTATAATTCACGAGAAAAACGACAAAAGTAAACACGAGCTTGAAGTTTGATAAAACAACAATAAAACGACGGATTTAAACCAAATATGTATCAAGATAATGTTTACCTGAATGCAAGTTCAAGATGATCGAAGAGAAGAGTTCAAATGAAAAGTTCCAAGTCGATATACGTAAACACGGGATCAACAGAGAACAAACGAAAAAATAAAAATAAGAAAACTGTCGACTACTCTTACGCGGATCGCGTAGATAAGTACGAGAAATGCGTAGTATTTTTGTCTTACGCGAAACGTGTGGATTGTTACGCGAAACGCGAAATGTCGAGTCCAGATCCAGATTCCAAATGCAAATAGGACGGCTGCTTTTGTGTTTTATATAACTTCTTTTTCAGTGCTACAGCAAGAAAAGACATTAACACTCAAGTTACCTACTACTTCAACTCTTATAATACGGAGTACTAGAGACATACAGAGAGAGACAGACACATTTTCACACATACAATTTACACAGCTCCAAAAATATATACAATAACATTTACATCATTTTTAGCTACTCTATTTTATTTTCAAGTACCAATATTAATTTTAGTTCCAAGTTAAATTTTTAGTTAGTTTCAAGGGTGTATTGTTCGTGATTAAGGGTATTATTGTACACGCTAAAGGGGTGTTGTTATTGTAATTTTCTACCGTTTAAAGTAAATGAGAGTGAAGATTTTCGTAAGTATATCCCATTAAAATTATCGTTATCAAATTTTATCATTATTATTATGTTTGTATATTTATATTTTTACGTTTACCCTAGTATAATGAATAGCTAAATTTCCCTAGTGGTTGCTTAGATGTAGAGCCCCTAGTGAAATGGATTGTTATCATTTGTAAAAATTAAAATGTAACTGTAGTATTTTTAACATTGAGCCTAATTAAAAAAACCATTATTATGTATTTGAATATTCAACCCCTGTCACTCAATTTGTTAGATTAAAATAATGAAAGTTATTTTTATCTATATAAATTAAGCTTCAACATCAAAAGTGATCTAGACGAATTTATGAATAATTTACTAACACTAAATTAGAAATAAAGTTCAGTGGTTTGGGTAATATCATGAGTCATATAATAGTGAAATTGTAAAAAGGGAAACCGTTATGATTTGGGTTTTGGCGAAGGTCAAAACTGGGTTGGGTCTCAATTTAAATACTTAAGGACTAGTAACTATCTAAATATAATCCAATGAAAATTAGATTTAATTTAGTTAGTTAAAACTTTATATTTATTCGAAAGGAAAATATAAGTTTTATACTAAATATTTTAATACGAGCTTAATCTTAAAACAATCCATGGATCTAGAGGTGACACATTTAAGTACCCACTCCCATTTATATATATTGTAAAATTATTATTATTATTATTATTATTTACGTATTATTATTATTATTACACACTAAAATATAAAAATTACATCAAAATACTCAAATCCGTACCAGCACTGTTTGTCACCTGGACTATAACATATGCGGATCGTGTATAATTCTATACGATACGCGTACATTTTAAAACATACGCGGAAAGCGTATATCATTACGCGAAACGCGTAAGTATAAATACGAGCACTGTAGCAAATTAGGTTAAAATTTAGGGTTTTAAATATTTTATTATTATATTTAAGTTATTAATTTATAATTAGTAATTAGTTTATAATTAGTTAATTATTATAATTCATATTAATTTATATTAATTTAATTAAAACATGTTATTTAGTTAATTTAAATAAATTTATATTATAATTGCTCAAAACAAAATTCTAATCAATTAGTTTTATTAAAAGTTATTATTTTATTAATTATCATTTAGTAATAAACTTATTAGTATAGTTTCAATTAATTCACTTATAAGTTAATAATTATAAATAATGTATTCGTATAAATTAATAAGTAGTTCAATTAAGTTTGGATTAAGTTATATTTTATTATTATTATGTAGTATTATAAATTCCTAATCCAAAACCCCATTTAAATAAGTTTAACCTCAAAGACTATAAAAAAATTAATTTGAACACTGTCTCCCTGTGGAACGAACTGGATTTACCAACAAACTAAACTACATGGATAGGACTAGTTGCCTATATATGTTTGAAACCAACCTAAATTCATTAAAATTCCATATATACAATAAATCAATTCGTGTAATAAAACAACTCAAATCCGTTCATAAATAAAGGTATTGTTTCAGCACATCATTGCGTGTTCTTCGTCAATCCGTTGTTGATGACGTTGCTACAGGTGGTCAGGTACTTCTCTTCAAGAGATTGATTAGGTTTTAGTTTTAATATGATTATTTTGTTTTTTAATTAAGTTATATTGAAGATTTTTTGTTGATGTTACAAAATTTATTGGTCAGATTAATGCGATTAATCACACCATAAAATGAATCGATATGGATATCAATACAGTATGCTTTGGTTTGAAAGATTGAATCGATAGTGTTATTGCAAGTCATTGCTTTATGCTTATCATACGACCTTAAGATTCTTATAAGACTTTCTCTAACCCTACGTGCTGGAGCTTAAGTGCACTCAACACACCGCCCGCACGTGGCTAACGCGGCATGTTGGTGGATATTTATTCCGGCGTGATGGACATCAACACGGGTTAAGGAAACCGCGTGCCACTTGAATTCTCGAATGTGATTGGTTGTTTCAAACTCAACACCTAGTTTGCTTTGCTTTTGGTGATATCCGTAAACAAATAAATAAATTAATTAAATTAAATTAAAACACTCCTCTATATATACACTTCAAACATATACACTTTTTTCACAACTCAAACACTTCATCTCAAATTCATTTTCACACACTCTATCTCACAAAATTATTAACAATGTCAACCCCGAACGACTGGTCGGTGTTTAACAACATTTTAACCGGCAGTGGCGAGCTGACAACACCCGGTTCGTCATCTTCAAACCAATCCCAACATGGACTAGGTTTTGCCAATTATACAACTAGCTAGTTCAATATGAATATGAACCCATCAGAAGTTGAACAACAAATCCATCAACTACAACAATTTCAAAAATTACAAGAAATTCAAAGAGAACTCGGGTTATCCCTACATCCACTTTTTCAATTAAAAACACAACCACAAACACAATCGCAACCCTAAGTAGAACCTGAACCTGAACAAGGTGGTGGTGCGAGGAGAAGAAGAAGTCACCAACATAAAGACAAACAAAAGGCACGTGAACCGTGTCAAAAAAGAATTTGGACATCGGCCGAAGAAGTTTGGTTGGCGAAATGTTGGCTTGATGCGTCCGAGAATCCGATTGTCGGAAACTCTCAAAAATATGCATCATTGTGGGGTACCGTTATGAGTAAATTCAACAATAATGAAGAAGGATGGTATCGAAATGAAGATGCGTTATCGGGAAAATGGTGTTATGTGGACAGGGGGTGCAAAGCTTTTCAAGGCTATTATGAGGCTGAAAAACGCAATCCAAGGCGTAGTGGAAAAACTGAAAAATGCTTTTATGAGGTTGCGGTAAAAGCGTATTGTAATACTGAGTTGAAAACTTGGGCGTTTAAAGATGCATGTAAGTTTTTGAAAGACAAACCGAAGTGGCATGCACCTGCTGTGGTTGGTGGAACTATTTATGGTAAAGGTCTGCGCGATGAGGATGATGAAGACACGGTCCAACGATTGATATCACGGATGATCGTCATGATAATGTGCTTCTAGGTGATGATCCAATTGAATGACGCATTGGAAGGAATCGAGCAAAGAAAGCGGCTAGGACTTCTGCATCTTCCGATGCATCACAAAGCTCTCGTTCTACAAACTTTTCAAAATTTGATGAGTTATGTGAATTGGTTAACGCGTACAAGAGCGAAGTTGCAAAGGAAAAGCTTGAAGAAATGGACACAATCACCAATGCAGAACGTATGAAAACCGCACTCGAAGCCACAAAATGGATTTCGTCCTTGGACATGTAACGACCCGGATTTTTCCGACTACTTGATTATACTATTTACATGATTTAATAATTCCGACTTGATAAGCAATGAATTTTAATAAGTCTTGAACCTCCGGAAAGAGTTTTACACAAGCTTTTAGTCACCCTTTTATTCTTACGATTCACGAAGGTAATAACTTGTATTAATTATATATATATGTGTATATATATATATACATATATATATACATATATACATATACATATACATATATATATATATATATATATATATATATATATATATATATATATATATATATATATAACTTGAAAATATGATAATTAAATATCTCATTAAGAATATTAACAAAGTATTATATATATATTTTCATACTACTAATTTAAAGAGTTTTTGAACAATATATATGTTACTATTTAAATGACGTAATTAACTTATGTTAAAATGTATTTACATATAATGTATTACGAGTATAAATACATCTCTACAAGTATTAAATACACTTTATAATATACCAATACATATAAAGGATATCTATACTCGTATTTTCGTTCAATTTCCTCAAGAATTCTACTCGCATTCATACGGCATTTTTACCCGTATTATACACAGCTTCTAGAAGTATTTAATATTGGTATATACCAATAGAAATCTGCAATTATTTGTGTAATATGTCATCCATGACCTAATCAATTTAATATGTCATCCATGACTTAATACATTTTAACTTATCTTAGATATTTTCACTAAAAACTAAATTTTCAAGCCTATAAATAAGCACAATTTCTAACTCATTTTTACACATTCATTTTTCAAATTTTACTTTCAATTTTCACACACACTTGAAAGAACTCTCTCAATTTTTGTTCTACTACTTCTTTCCAGCAACTTTACATTTTAAACTTGAGGTAAAAACTCTACTTCAACTCTTGTTCAATTCATATGTTTATAGCTATCTATATAAGAGTTTATAAACTAGAATATAGTTTAGTTGATTCTAAACTTGTTTGAAGAACTAATCTTATCTTTCTAACTTAACTCTAATAACACTTATTTATATGTATTATGATGTTATATTAAGTTAATATAAGAATTTATAACTTGTACATATGAAGAACACCTTGAAACTTAACATATATCGTTTAATCTCCATTCGATAAAAAGCAGGCTGTTTTGGGTTGGGAATTAAAATCCTATCTTAGACTTTGAGTTCGAGGCTAAGACTTTGGAAATATGTTAATATATGTAAATAAGACTTCCAGTATTTTTTTCATAATTTTATACAAAGTGGAAGTATTTTATCAAAAATCATATATTGGGTGGATGCCGGGATTTTTCCAAATCTGTCCACCGACACAAAAAGAGGGTAAAGCTCTAAAAATTACTACTTTGGATGAACTTTTCGAATTGTTTTTGTAAAATTTACTTCTTAATGAATCCATAGCAATTTGATTCACTTTAAACGGAGTTGTAATGAATATTTGGCGAGCAAAACAAAATCTGCTAAAATTAACGTTGTATGGACGAAATTTATATTATAAAAACTATATTAACCATATCCTTGTTAAATTTTCCTATATCCTATATATATTTAGACATGTTATCAGTAGTATAACAAAATACTATAATCTTGGTTAATTCTGTGATTGTATATATGTATAATAATATTATTGGTACGTCCTAACACAATAAGTATACAATACGTTTTGATAAATCCTAAGACAATACGTACACCATACGTCTTAGTTAATTCTAAGACAATACGTATATAATACGTCTCTGGGTTGATGCAAAGACAATACGTATACAATACATCGTGGGATAATTCTAAGATTATATATATATATATATATATATATATATATATATATATATATATATATATATATATATATATATATATATATATATCGATTATTGGACTGTTGTACTTTTCGAACTATTTTAGACTACTAACAAAGGACTACTAACAATGGATTACTAACATAAAATGTTAAAAATTATTTTATAAGTATTCTATGAACTTGCTTTATTTTATTCATATGTCGTATTATTATCTGAATCGTTATTATTGTTATAGGTTCGTGAATCCAAGGACGACGGTCATATTTTTAATAAGTTGAAAACTTATTATTAATATACTTTTACTACTGTGAGTATATAGTCCCATTTTTAAACTCTACAAATATTTTGAGATGAGAATACATGCATATTATGTTTTACTCCATAGACACAAGTACTTAAAATATATTCTACGTTGAGTTGTACCACTTTGCATATCTTCCCTAATAACTTGGTAACTAATATTTACAGGTTGTAAGAACATGTATACGCGAATCCTATTGATAGATCTATCGGGTTTGACAACCCCAACCGGGCTAGTCGCTCTAGTATCGTAAACGGGTGCATAGTACTTCGTTTTTACTACACTTGGTACAGTGTAGGGAGATTTCATAATAAAGGGAATATGCCACATTAATGGTTAAGTATGGTTACCGAAGCGCTCAACAACTTATAGAATACTTTTATGCACATGCGATATATTTATAACTATGAAATCTTGTGGTCTATATTTATATCGATGATAAACCTATATATCTCACCAACCTTTGTGTTGACTGTTTACGCATGTTTATTCTCAGGTCCTTAAGAAAGTCTTCCGCTGTTGCATTATCTGAGCAAGCTGTGTATACTTTTATTTAAATAAAGTGTTGCATTCAATAAAACCTTTGTCATGTATTATATTCGACTGTTACGTCACGTGTGTAATATTTGGAAACCGATGTATATTGGAGATTATTTCTTAAATAATCGTCCACTTATTTAAAACATGCATTATATATAATAATGATGTGCTTTTTATGAAATGAATGCAATATTTTATAAAACGTATCATATAGAGGTCAAATACCTCGCTATGGGACCAATGAGAACGTACTGCGTTTATAGTAATATGGACGGGTCATTTCAGTTGGTATCAGAGCGGTGGTCTTAGCGAACCAGGTCTTGCATTAGTGTATCTAATTGATAGTTGTTAGGATGCATTAGTGAGTCTGGACTTCGGCCATGTCTACATGTCAAAAGTTTTGCTTATCATTTTTTGTCGGAAATTACCTGTTTATCATCTTAAGTCTTGACGTGTCTTACTGCAATTATTGCATAGATAGTGTATAGACAAAATTCATATCTTAGTATATCTACTAAATCATATCTTAGCTTGTCTGTTACTGTAAACTTTGACTGACATATTCGGTAAATTCCTCCGTAATCTATGAAATCTTTTGTTATATATATATATATATATATATATATATATATATATATATATATATATATATATATATATATATATATATAGATATTCTAATTATATATATAGATATTCTATGTAATTAGAATACCATCCGATAGACGGAAATCATTTCATATCGAAAAGTCCTTTATTCAATCGTACGAAATGGAACTCGCCACTAGTTCAAGTCCCTCGGATTTCGATATGGAGTTTCACTCGAGCTCCGAAACCAGTGTGACTGGAATGGATCAACCAATTAGCCATCATCTATTCTGGATGAATTGGGGATGGGTTCGTAGTCTACTTAATCATTGGAGACAAGAAGAAGGTGATCCCTTCCATCCACCACATTTCCCTCTTGGCGAAGAACCTGAAGCACTTACCGGCGAACCTGTCCGAAACACCATTTTCTCTCTCATTTCTAGAGTATCTCATCACGATTATATACTATCTCACATTCTAGATCTTATTCATCCACTCATCCGAACCAACAATCATCCCGGTGTAATAGAAGAAGTCAACGAGCTTCGCACTCGGGTAGTGGCTTTGGAGAATATGGTGCAAAGGTTACAAGCACCGGTAGCATCACCAGCATCAACAGTACCACCATCAGCAACATCAACAGTACCATTACCACCATCAACAACAACATCTGCATCCCACACCTCAACGTCACAATCTGTACCTCGAGCATCAACATCATACGCACCATAGATACCAAGGAGTACTAATAAAAATCAACGATGAAGTATTGATTCATAACTTCATTGGATAAAAATTCTGCTGCGATTATGTAATCTCTAAAGTCTTAGAGATTATCTATTCCAACCTTAACCATAAATCAGATGAGTGGACCGAAATGATAGAAGGAAGAGTAGAAACCCTGACAAGAATGGTGCGTCGTTTACAAGCTAGACTTGTTATACAAGCACCACCGGTAGTACCACCAGCATCACCATCAGTATCACCAACACCGGCAAAACCTGTAGCACTATGAGCTCTGCCAATTCCATAATCATCAACATCATCACAAATCAACAACGCGTATATTGTATCAACGAGTTATGAAGTATTAACTCATTCCCCCTGAAGAAATTATATGTATATTTTATATATATGAATTTTGAGATCAAAATATATCTTTTCGTACTAAGCTATTATGTATGAATTAAATAAGGGTAGATACTACTCGGTTAAATTCATATTACTAATATGCTATGATGTACATCCTTCCTTAACAACTTAACCATCCTTAACTACGACCTCTGTTTCAACTCCATGAATTCTGTTTCATAATAAACTAAGTGTATTATTCAATTACATGTTTGATTTTACACTTAGATATACATGAAGCTTTCTAGAAAACATCATTCATATCTTACGAAGTTCGCAAGAATTCACAAGCATCAACATCCGTCACCAAGAAATGTCAATAAGAATAAATAATAAAGTATTGATTACATTAGTGAAATACTCCACGAAGATTATGTAATCTCTATTTTTTTAGAGATTATTCATTTCTAATTCCAGTCGAAAATCAAATGAGCTTAATTTAATATTAACTCATCAAATCTGTATTACATATGAAGAAAATATACATATATTTTCATAAAGACTGTAATAAAAATTCTCCTGTACCAAATTATTACTTGTGAAACTTTTAACGGGTAGGTAATACCCGAGAGATATATATGTAGAGACCCGTCCTAATCCATAAGAACGAATACAAAAACATATGATTACATCGCGAGGTATTTGACCTCTATATGATACATTTTACAAACATTACATTCGTTTTTAAAAGACAAACTTTCTTTACATCAAAAATTGACAGGCATGCATACCATTTTATAATATCCACTGTCCAACTATAAATTGACTTAATAATAATCTTTGACGAACTCAATAACTCGAATGCAACGTTCTCGAAATATGCTATGAAAGATGTGAAGACCTGTCCTAATCCATCCGGACGAAGTCCATATCGATTATAAACGATTCACAACAGTTGATTACATCACGAGGTACTTGACCTCTATATGATACATGTTACAAACATTGCATTCGTTTTTGAAAAGACAATCTTTCAATACATCGAAAGTTGACGGTATGCATACCATTTCATAATATATCTAACTATCATTGACTTAATAATAATCTTGATGAACTCAACGACTCGAATGCCACGTTTTTTGAAATATGTCATGAATGACTCCAAGTAATATCTCTAAGATGAGCAAATGCACAGCGGAAGATTTCTTTCATACCTGAGAATAAACATGCTTTAAAGTGTCAACCAAAAGGTTGGTGAGTTCATTAATTTAACATAAATAATCATTTCATAATTTTAATAGACCACAAGATTTCATATTTCCATTTCTCATCAACATACGTCCCATGCATAGAGACAAAATATCATTCATATGGATTGAACACCTGGCAACCGACGTTAACTTAATGCATAGAATATCCCCAAAACAGAACCTCTCGTCTGTATAATAATCTCGAAGTACTAAAGCATTCGTACCCCGAATGGGACTTGTCAAGGTCCATAGATCTATCTTTAGAATTCGCGTCAATCAGGGGCCATTTCCCTAAATTCTTATGTTACAAGACTTGAAGGGCGATATTCAGTTTAATAATCCAACCATAGAATGTAATATTAAGTACTTGTGTCTATTTCGTAAAAACAGTTATAAAAGCAGCGCATGTATTCTCAGTCCCAAAATATATATTGCAAAAGCATTTAAAAAGGGAGCAAATGAAACTCACACATATAAATATTGTAAAACAGTTAATAAAGCATTTGCATGTATTCTCAGCCCAAAAATGTAAAGAGTAAAAGGGCAAATGAAAACTTACCTAATGTATTTTGTAGTAAAAATACATATAACAATATTGAACAACTGAACAATGCAGGGTTGGTCTTGGATTCACGAACCTATATCATTTGTATATTTATCAATACATATAACCGTACTCGAACAATTTCACATACTATATCTATATATATTATTTATTTAATTTGTATATATATATTTGAAAATGGTTATTACTTATATAGTTATATATATTTAGGTTGTATATATATTTAAATGATTAATATCGATATATTTAATTATATTAATATATATATATATATATATATATATATATATATATATATATATATATATATATATATATATATATATATATATATGTGGTTAGTATTATATCTAAAATTCTTTGGTTTGTTATATATAAATATTTGTGTAATTAATGTTAATATGTTTTATATATATAGGTATATAAACTATTAATACCATATATATGTTAGGTCAAAATATTTATCTGTAATAATAATGATAGTTTTGAAAATAATGATTTACTAATAATAATAACTTTCTTGATAATGATAATACTAATAACAATATTGTTAAAAAATATTTATATTAATAATAGTAGTAATATTAATAATTACGAAAAATGATATTAATACTAATTTTAGTGAAACTAATTATAATTTGTATCACTTTTATAATAATAATAATAATAATAATAATAATAATAATAATAATAATAATAATAATAATAATAATAATAATAATAATAATAATAATAATAATAATAATCCTAATCATAATTATAATAATAGCACTTAAAAAGATAAGTTAGTAATCATAATAATAATAATATCATTCATAGTTGTGTTTATAATCATAATACTAATAATAAATGATAACGTCATTGATGATTTTATTACCAATACTTTTGTTGATAATAATAATAATAATACCAACAATTTTATAAAATGATACTAATAGTAATATTTATAATGATAAATTGTATTATGTTCATAATAATGATAATGATAATGATAATAATAATAATAATAATAATAATAATAATAATAATATAATAATAATAATAATAATAATAATAATAATAATAATAATAATATTAATAATAATAATAATGAAAATAATGATAATGAAAATGAAAAGAAATGGTATACCCTAAAAAGAAATGCACCCAATGGGACTTGAACCCAAGACCTCTGGAACACCAGCATACCCCCGAAACCATTCCTCTGCCGTCTGTTTATCTGATTTACATCAAATTCCATTTAATTATAAACCGAACTTTTTCTGATTCCTAATATTCATCTTCTTCACAAAAAAAAATCCAATCGATCAAAAAAAATCCAATCGATCAAAACCAAGATCATAACAGTAAATCAAATCAACGTGCTTTTAAATTAAAACAGAAGTACTCTCGTGGTTGTTTCAGCTTAATCAAAAGGATAAAAAAAATTAAAAAAAAATATGTATCTGTATCTGCTGTTCAAACTAAACGAAGAACACAATTTCGGTTTTTAAATTCAAGAGTGTTTTAGACATAAATTATAACATGAAACATGTTTAAAAACACTCCTATAAACTTTCTGAATTATCAAATTAACCTAAATGTAAACAAAACACGAATTAAGCAGAAGAACATTTGTTGACTTTTAAAACCCAAAACTTTGACTCAAGAATTCTCGTTCGATAGAAAGAATTGGAACCCCAAAATTTTCAGATAGTTTAAGTGAAATATTCCTAACAAGACTGCAATATTACATTTTGACAGTTAGTTCGAATTCGAATTTTGAAAATAAAGAAGATAGAACAGGGATATCGAGTTGTTTATAAAAAGAAAATAAAACTTTAACAGATATATTAATGCTCAGACTGTTGTAAATTGATATTGAGAGTCGAATTTCGATTTAGTTGTTGTTAATCTTTTTTCTTATCTCTGAGAAAGGATCGACATATAATATAACTCAGAAGAAGGAATAACCGAAAAAAAAATAAAAAAAATAAAGTAGATAAAGTAGACATTGACTTGCAACTGAATTTGTCATATGGTGAAATTGATTTGTACGATTTCTAACAATCATCTACAGCAACAATCGGGGTGTAACAGATTTTGGATTTTTATAGTTGTTTTATTTACTTACTTATTTATTTATTCATTCCTATATGTGTATATGCATATTTATATATATGGACATATGTTTGTATATTTATTTATACAATCTGTATTTTATATATGTATAAGTATTTATATATATTTCAGTAGTTATATATCTATCTATAATTAAATTTTTAACTAACATTAGTAATTATTAATGTATTAATGTTAATAATATTATTAACACTCATAATAAGTAAAATATTTAAATTACAACTAAATTATAAGTTTACTTATTCTTATAATAATATTTTTTTTTAAATCTTATTTTATTAATCGTACCTTGAAGTTATTAGAATCTTAATATTTATAACTATATCAATAATAATAATAATAATATTAATAATACCAATATTGATATTATTATTCATAATAATAATGGAAGTAGTAACATTAATAATACTATAACAATTATATTTTTAGCTTATAATTAAATATGTAATAATATTACAATTTATTAATTATTTAAAAATTAAAGATTAATAATATATATGTGTAATAACATATGTTTACTATTTAATACAATATACATATAATCACCAATTATACCAAAATCATATTCATGTATATATATAAATATATTTATTTATTTATAACAATTGTTCGTGAATCGTCGAAAATAGTCAAAGATCAAATGATTCCATTTAAATAGTTCACAAATTTCAAGACTCAATCTAATAGACTTTGCTTATCGTGTCGAAATCATAATAAGATTAGATTTAAATTTGGTCGGAATTTCCGGGTCACTACAGTACCTACCCGTTAAAGAAATTTCGTCCCGAAATTTGAGTAAGGTCGTCATGGCTAACAATAAAAAAGTGTTTTCATGACGAATATGAGTTGATGAATAGAGTTTTATCATTATTGATTAATATAGATAAAACAATTCGATTACTCGAAGAGTACGAGTGAAGCGATCATAAAAGATTGAAATGAGTAAATGCAGGTTTGTCTTAACTGGTGACGTAGTCAGGGTTGAATTCCGGAATTCAAGGGATTTAAAGAAAATCTTTGTAATCTATAAGATTTGATTCTTCAGTGAATAATAAAATTAGGATTCTCTTTAATTTAATGCGGTCATCTACCTCGATCGCTTCGCTATAAATCAACCTCTTTCGTTCCTTTTATTTTCATCACTCATATACTTTCTTCCTCAATCTATTCTCTTAAGGATTGTGAAAATGCTCAATCCAGTTCTAATTCTGAATATTATTCTGGTCATTGCAACAATAATTCTTCTTTTTCATTTGCCACCAGAAGAATCTGTTTACTTCTATTACGCTCTAGGGATTATTGTATTCCTAATCCTCCCGTGTCTTTATCTTGCTATTCGCATAGACATACACGGTTTATGATCTTTCTTGTTTGCTGCGATTTATACTCCAATTTGTATTTTGAGGCTCCATGTTTTTGTTTTCTTCCCAACCTGAAGTAAAGCGATTAAGACGTCTCGAATTCGTACGTATAAAATTTCGAATGAACATAACTTAATGTTCTAAGCGGAAAGGAAAGGTAATAGCACGATTTAATTTGTTAAATTACCAGAAGTTACGGAAAAGACAGAACCATCAAGAAAATATTTTCTTGATATGTTTAGAGGTTAAGTAGAATGAAAGAATCGTGTAACATGGCACATAATGATGGTACTGTGAATCATCACATTCCATTACAAACTCAGCATGACTTACTGTAATATAATCACGTTGATCAAGTGTCATTATATTATACTAACTCATGCATCAGTTTCCAACATTACCTCAATAACATTCATATTTTAAGCTCGAAAGTTTACAGAATATAGAAACTAACAGTTTCTATATGATGTAATACTGATAGTACGAAGAGATTAATGATTTAAGATAAGAATAGTTATAAAAATATCTCCAGAAATATGGAGGATATTTATAATGAAAGATATGATAATATCTCAGAATATCTAAGATCAGAGGATGATAGAAACTATTGTCTACAAGGGTTTAGAGTAAAGAGCAAGATATTCATTAAAGACTTTAGCAGACATTGAATTATTTGGATTCTTTGAAGTCAAACTTATTCTTTGTGATTTGTCCACGGCTTTCTTCATAGTTTCGCATAATCTGCTTTTCGGTACTAAATTTTCTATTGAATGTTTCTAATATAATGATACACAGGAATCACGAAGAGGTATATAATTTCGGACGAGAATATTTATGAAAATATCCTCAGAAATATCGAAGATATTGATGATGATATTTTGGAGTTTCTAAGTTCGAAGGTTGATGAAGTAAAATTTTCCGCAAGATTTTAACATGACTTCGGAGCAAGATATTCTCTAAAGATTTCATCGGATCCAGAATTACCTGGATTCTTTGAATATAGGGTTTGGTCCTTGTATTTGTTCTTTGTTTCCTTCATGGTTAGCTCAATCCGTTTTTTAGTACCAATTTTAATCGAGTGTTCCCAACACTCCATTCTTTATCATCAACCTCTTGGCCATTTAGGCCATCTACAATTTTGCTGTTTCCTCTGCATTTAATGCTACCATATCTGAATCATCGGTTATCAATCCGAGGTGGTTTCGAGAGAATTGTGTTTTTAGATGATTAAACGCTGATAGCAATATGGTGGAATATAAAAGGTTCCCTGGTAACAATAAAAGAGCACGCATATATATCAAGGTTATAATAAGGTTGTTTCGAACGAGAAGTCGAAATTGATTTGTTGGAGCTGTGACAAAATAGGCAAATCCGAATGAAATTCGAAGTTGATTTGCTAAAGCTGTGACAAAATTGGCTACTGTGAAAAAGAATTGCAATGTTATTTTCTGTAATAGCAATGCCAAAGGAGCTAGCACAGGTACGTGTTAAACCTTTACTCAGGTTCCAAGAGTTTTTCAGGTGCACAACTATATGCATCAATCTTTTCTTCCGTAGATGAAGTGCGGTTGGTTCATTTTCTCGATTGAGGTGTTTTCAAAAAGCATGAAAGGTTTGAATGCAGATTGTAATTGTCAATATACAAATGAGGTTTAAGATGAGATCAAGTGGCAACTTGAAGAATTGTTTAGTTTCATATGTTATAGTCAATATTTTAATTCATTTTAATTGTCCAATGTTGGTAGTCCATGGTTGATAGTCCACAGTTAGCAATTCAATAATTCATATATAATTTAATATATAATATTCAAATTAATTAATACGTATCGTGACCCATGTACATGTCTCAGACTCGATCACAACTCAAACTATATACTACGTATATTATTGTAGAATCAACCTCAACCCTGTATAGAGAACTCGATCATTGCTGCATATAGAGTGTCTATGGTTATTCCAAATAATATATATAAATGCATCGATATGATATGTCAAAACCTTGTATACGTGTCCCGATATTTAAAGTGCGTAAAATAAATAACAGAAATTAAATAACAATAAATAAAGTGCGTAAAGTAAATAACAGAAATTAAATGACTATAAATAAAATTGCGAGAATGTAAATTGCGATAATTAAATTGCGATAAATAAAATGTTATCAGTTAGCTAGGAACAATTAGCTAGGAACAGTTAGCGTGGATTCTTAACAAAATTCCTCATAGTTAATTTGTCTGTTTCTAATAAATTTTATTTTGTCAAATGTTTTCTTCATTATGCCACTTGTTGGATTCTGATAAATCAAAATCCAAATATGAAATTGATTGAAAATGGTTATTCTGCGGTGAACGGATACGTATATCTGTGGATGTAAGTAGGATAGTAAATGACCGTTGAATCAGATTCGAAGAATGTACAGTGTAACTTATTAATGTGAAATCTTAAATATTCCTCGGGTATTACCTACTCGTTAAAATATTTTCATCATTAACAGTTTGTACAAAAGAATTTTTAATTACAATCTTTATGAAAACATATATACGTATATATTTTTTTCAGATGTAATCATGGATTTAATGAGTCAATATGATTTTAAACTTGTTTGATTTACCGTTAGAACATGAATATATAACCTCTAGAACATTAGAGATTATATAATTGCCATGAAGAACGAAGATAATTGATGTAGAACGATATGTAGAACGATGATTATACTCGAGGTACAGAATGAGATGTTGAGGCATGGATTGTTGATGGTACTGATGCTGTTATTGATGGTACTGTTGGTGCCGGTGATGTTGCTGAAGCTAGTACGTTTTGCACCATATTCTCTAAATTGATTACTCGAGCGTGAAGTTCGTTGACTTCTTGTATTACTCCGGGATGATTGTTGGTTTGGACGAGCGGATGAATAAGATTCAGAATTTTTGATAGAATATAATCTTGTCGAGTTACCCTGGAAATGAGACTGAAAATGGTGTCTCGAACAGGTTCGCCGGTAAACGCTTCAGGTTCATTGTCAAGAGGTAAATTCGGTTGGTGGAAGGGATTGCCTTCTGCGCGTTTCCATTAATTAAGTCGACTACGAACACATCCGATGAATTGATAATGGTTGATTGGTTGATTCATGCTGATGACGCTGTTTTCGGAGCTTAGGTGAACATCTATGTCGGAATAGCTGTCGGAATAACTATCGTAATAGCTATCGGAATCTGAGGGACTCGAACTGGTTGCATGATTCATCTCGTACGATCAGATGAAGGATTTTCAATAAGAAATAGATTATAGGATGTAGATTAGTACCCTGCAATACATAATTTACATATGCATATATAATACAAAAATCCCATAAGTTACGGAGGAATCTACGGAAGTTGTCAGGCAAAGTTACAGTAACAGATACGCTAAGATATGAAGTAGCAGATACGGTAAGATATGAATTTTGTCTATACACTATTCATGCAGTCAATGCAGTAAAACGTGTCTAGACTAAGAATGATAAGTAAGTGATTCTCTAAGAATGATAAGCAGGTAATTTTTGACACAAAATGATAAGCAAAACTTTTGACATGCAGACACGGTCGAAGTCCAGACTCACTAATGCATCCTAACGACTTATCAGTTAGACACACTAATGCAGACATGGTTCGCTAAGACCACCGCTATAATACCAACTGTGAAGACCCGTCCTAATCTATCCGGACAAAGTCTATATCGATTATAAATGATTCACAACAGTTGATTACATCGCGAGGTACTTGACCTCTATATGATACATGTTACAAACATTGCATTCGTTTTTGAAAAGACAATCTTTCAATACATCGAAAGTTGACGGCATGCATACCATTTCATAATATATCTAACTATCATTGACTTAATAATAATCTTGATGAACTCAACGACTCGAATGCAACGTCTTTTGAAATATGTCATGAATGACTCCAAGTAATATCTCTAAGATGAGCAAATGCACAGCGGAAGATTTCTTTCATACCTGAGAATAAACATGCTTTAAAGTGTCAACCAAAAGGTTGGTGAGTTCATTAATTTAACATAAATAATCATTTCATAATTTTAATAGACCACAAGATTTCATATTTCCATTTCTCATCAACATACGTCCCATGCATAGAGACAAAATATCATTCATATGGATTGAACACCTGGTAACCGACGTTAACTTAATGCATAGGATATCCCCAAAACAGAACCTCTCGTCTGTATAATAATCTCGAAGTACTAAAGCATTCGTATCCCGAATGGGACTTGTCAAGGTCCATAGATCTATCTTTAGGATTCGCGTCAATCAGGGGCCATTTCCCTAAATTCTTATGTTACCAGACTTGAAGGGCGATATTCAGTTTAATAATCCAACCATAGAATGTAATATTAAGTACTTGTGTCTATTTCGTAAAAACAATTATAAAAGCAGTGCATGTATTCTCAGTCCCAAAATATATATTGCAAAAGCATTTAAAAAGGGAGCAAATGAAACTCACACATATAAATATTGTAAAACAGTTAATAAAGCATTTGCATGTATTCTCAGCCCAAAAATGTAAAGAGTAAAAGGGCAAATGAAAACTCACCTAATGTATTTTGTAGTAAAAATACATATAACAATATTGAACAACTGAACAATGCAGGGTTGGCCTTGGATTCACGAACCTATATCATTTGTATATTTATCAATACATATAACCGTACTCGAACAATTTCACATACTATATCTATATATTATTTATTTAATTTGTATATATATATATTTGAAAATGGTTATTACTTATATAGTTATATATATTTAGGTTGTATATATATTTAAATGATTAATATCTATATATTTAATTATATTAATATATCTATATATATATGTGTGTGTATATATATATATATATATATATATATATGTATATGTATATATATATATGTATATGTATATATATATATATATATATATATATATATATGTGGTTAGTATTATATCTAAAATTCTTTGGTTTGTTATATATAAATATTTGTGTAATTAATGTTAATATGTTTTATATATATAGGTATATAAACTATTAATACCATATGTATGTTAGGTCAAAATATTTATCTGTAATAATAATGATAGTTTTGAAAATAATGATTTACTAATAATAATAACTTTCTTGATAATGATAATACTAATAACGATTTTGTTAAAAAAATATTTATATTAATAATAGTAGTAATATTAATAATTACGAAAAATGATATTAATACTAATTTTAGTGAAACTAATTATAATTTGTATCACTTTTATAATAACAATAATAATAATAATCCTAATCATAATTATAATAATAGCACTTAAAAAGATAAGTTAGTAATCATAATAATAATAATATCATTCATAGTTGTGTTTATAATCATAATACTAATAATAAATGATAACGTCATTGATGATTTTATTACCAATACTTTTGTTGATAATAATAATAATAATACCAACAATTTTATAAAATGATACTAATAGTAATATTTATAATGATAAATTGTATTATGTTCATAATAATGATAATAATAATAATAATAATAATAATAATAATAATAATAATAATAATAATAATAATAATAATAATAATAATAATAATAATAATAATAATAATAATAATAATAATAATAATAATAATAATAATGAAAATGAAAAGAAATGGTATACCCTAAAATGAAATGCACCCAATGGGACTTGAACCCAAGACCTCTTGAACACCCGCATACCCCCGAAACCATTCCTCTGCCGTCTATTTATCTGATTTATGTTAGATTCCATTTAATTATAAATCGAACTTTTTCTGATTCCTAATATTCATCTTCTTCTCAAAAAAAAAAAAATCCAATCGATCAAAACCAAGATCATAACAGTAAATCAAATCAACGTGCTTTTAAATTGAAACGGAAGTACTCCCGTGGTTGTTTCAGCTTAATCAAAAGGATAAAAAAAAAATATGTATCTGTATCTACTGTTCAAACTAAACGAAGAACACAATTTCGTTTTTAAATTCAAGAGTGTTTTAGACATAAATTATAACATGAAACGGGTTTAAAAACACTCCTATAAACTTTCTGATTTATCAAATTAACCTAAATGTAAACAGAAAACATGAATTAAGCTGAAGAACATTTGTTGACTTTTAAAACCCAAAACTTTGACTCAAAAATTCTCGTTCGATAGAAAGAATTGGAACCCCAAATTTTTCAGATAGTTTAAGTGAAATATTCCTAACAAGACTGCAATATTACATTTTGACAATTAGTTCGAATTCGAATTTTGAAAATAAAGAAGATAGAACAGGTATATCGAGTTATTTATAAAAAGAAAATAAAACTTTAACAGATATATTAATGCTCAGACTGTTGTAAATTGATATTGAGAGTCGAATTTCGATTTAGTTGTTGTTAATGTGAGAATAATCGTTTTGCTTATCTCTGAGAAAGGATAGTCAGATAATATAACTCAGAAGAAGGAATAACCGAAAAAAATAAAAAAAATAAAGTAGATAAAGTAGACATTGACTTGCAACTGAATTTGTCATATGGTGAAATTGATTTGTACGATTTCTAACAATCATCTACAGCAACAATCGGAATGTAACAGATTTTGGATTTTTATAGTTGTTTTATTTACTTACTTATTTATTTATTTATTCCTATATGTGTATATGCATATTTATATATATGGACATATGTTTGTATATTTATTTATACAATCTGTATTTTATATATGTATAAGTATTTATATATATTTCAGTAGTTATATATCTATCTATAATTAAATTTTTAACTAACATTAGTAATTATTAATGTATTAATGTTAATAATATTATTAACACTCATAATAAGTAAAATATTTAAATCACAACTAAATTATAAGTTTACTTATTCTTATAATAATATTTTTTTAAATCTTATTTTATTAATCGTACCTTGAAGTTATTAGAATCTTAATTTTATAAATATATCAATAATAATAATAATATTAATAATACCAATATTGATATTATTATTCATAATAATAATGGAAGTAGTAACATTAATAATACTATAACAATTATATTTTCAGCTTATAATTAAATATGTAATAATATTACAATTTATTAATTATTTAAAAATTAAAGATTAATAATATATATGTGTAATAACATATTTTTACTATTTAATACAATATACATATAATCACCAATTATACCAAAATCATATTCATGTATATATATAAATATATTTATTTATTTATTTATTAATAACAATTGTTCGTGAATCGTCGAAAATAGTCAAAGATCAAATGATTCCATTTAAACAGTTCACAAATTTCAAGACTCAATCTAATAGACTTTGCTTATCGTGTCGAAATCATAATAAGATTAGATTTAAATTTGGTCGGAATTTCCGGGTCACTACAAAAGACTCCAAGTAATATCTTGAAAATGAGCAAACGCACAGCGGAAGATTTCTTTCAATCCTGAGAATAAACATGCTTTAAAGTGTCAACCAAAAGGTTGGTGAGTTCATTAGTTTATCATAATCATTCATTTCGATCATTTTAATAGACCACAAGAATTTCATTTCCAGTTCTCATAAATATACGTCCCATGCATAGAGACAAAAATCATTCATATGGATTGAACCCTGAAAATCGACATTAACAAGATGCATATAGAATATCCCCATCATTCCGGGACACCCATCGGACATGATAAATTTCGAAGTCCTAAAGCATTCTAAATTCCAGAATGGGGCTTGTTGGGCCCGATAGATCTATCTTTAGGATTCACGTCAATTTGGGGGTCTGTTCCCAAATTCTTAGATTACCAGGTTAAAAGGGGCATATTTGGCTTCGATCCATTCAACCATATAATGTAGTTTCAATTACTTATGTCTATTTCGTAAAACATTTATAAAAATTACGCATGTATTCTCAGCCCAAAAATATAAAGGGTAAAAAGGCAAATGAAACTCACCATACTGTATTTCATATAACGTCATTGAACAAGTGCAATATTGGCCTCAGATTCACGAACCTATATTAATTATATATATTTATATGTTGGTCAATATTTGTCTAACAAATTAGGTCAAGTCTTAGTGTACCACAATCCTAATGCTCGAGACTAATATGCTAAAGTCAATAAAAGTCAATTTGACTCAAAATGATTTCCAAAATTTATACATGATTATTTTATAGTTTAGATATCGTCATTTTATATTTATAAATATTTTTACAGATTTTATAAGAGTAAATAATATAATTCATGTATTAATAAATAAAATTTTATATTAAAATTTATATAATAAAAATATACTTTTATATATCTTAAGTAATAAAATTTATAAAGTTCATTTAATATCATAAAAAATAATATGATAGGTTTTGTTAATGTAATTATATTACACGTAGTAAAATATGTTTGTATCACATATTTATTTGATAAAATAATATCGATAATAATAATAATAATAAGTAAAAGTTGTATTATTTTGTAATAATAAATATTATTATTCTAGTAATAATAATAACAATATTTATATTTACTCAAAATGATATTATGATAAAATGATAATTCTTATTAATAATAATAATAATAATGAAATTTTATATTAACAATGATATTCCTATTAAAAATAATAATTTTTGTAAAAATGACAGTTTTAATATTAATAATACTTTTTTTTAAATAATGAAAACGATATTTTTTTATCTAAATCAATATCTTTCAAATTTTAATTTCATTATGATACATATACTCATTATTTTCTAATCAATTTGTTAATAGCTTTTAGTCGTCTTTTATATCGCGTTCACAATAATGATAATAATAGTAATCATAATAATTAGATGTTACTAATATTAGTTTTAATTATAATAATACCAATAATAATAAATATTATGATAATATTAATGATAATTTATGATAATATTAATGATAATACTAATAACTATTTTAATGTTAATAATAAAAATAATAATAATAATAGTAATAATAATAATAATAATAATAATAATAATAATAATAATAATAATAATAATAATAATAATAATAATAATAACAATTTTTAAATAATGATACATATATTAATAATGATAATATTAACAATAATATTAGGTAATAATAATAACGACGATAATAACGACGATAGTAATAATAATTATTTTAACAATAATACTAAAATTCAATTGACTATAACTTCTAATCCGTTCATCGAAACCATTCGATATCTAAATGAAAAGTTCTTAATTTTTTGCTAGCTTTCCAACGACATGCATATCTTATACCTTATCTCAACCGCATATGTAACTAATTCAGGATTCAACATACCCTATCTAATGACAATATCAAAAAATACAAGCATGCCTAATCCTATATACTCGAGCACTAGTCAGGGATACACTATTAATATATAAAAGTTAAGTTATGAGTGCTTACGTATCAATATTGAGATTCAATATTGCAGGAAAGGTACGTAGACGCAACGGGGATGATAAAAACACTAGGTTGACCTCACGAGCATACCCATGAACCATACCCATCACTTCCACAGCTATAACCCATAATTTTCTTAGCCATATCCTACTCGCAAACCAGTTTTGAAAATAACCCACTCATGACATCGTCGTAGTATTTTATGTATAATATTGATAATATTACTACTAACATTAATATAAATAGATTAATAATAATCTTTAATAATAAATAAAATATTAAATTAAATAAATATTACGGAGTAATCAAGGAGATAAATGGATATATGAATTGTGAAATCAACCAAATCGCGTTCGAGATTTATAGTACATTTCTGGGACCCATTAACTCCAAAATTTCAAAGTGATAAAGAAAAAAAAAGGAGATCCGCAAATTGCGGCATAATACATGGACGTCAAAACTAACATTACATATATAGATTTTATAATATATTTAATTTATATAATTAATTAAATATTATATTATATTTACATTCATTGTAAAAATATAATTTTTACTAAAATGACTCGTACGTTGTCACTCGACTCATGTACCACTTTCGGTTTTTCGAGCGCACTTTCGTACGTTTAGAAAACTAGCCTTTTACATTACGCGACGTGTACCCTTAATAATAATTTGACTTATCCATCAATAAATTACCTTATAAAAATGTAACTTTGTAAAATTGAGTGTTGTGGTCATTTGCTTCTATAAATCAGTGACTCGTTGTTTATCAAAATATATTATTTTAAATTAGGACGTTTTATGACTAAGTTAAAATATATAGATATATACATATTTAGAATTGTAATTTTGTATTCAAAATCTTTATTTAATAATATGACATTTTGTTTTTCAAAACTATTTATATTTCAAAGTTTATTTTTATTTCGTTTAGAAAAATTAACGCGTAACGTTTTCATTTTAAAATTTAAATAGATACTAATCGTTTTAAATATCAATTGCGTCACTAGGCGAGTGTTACTACCGTGTACTTGATTTGAAAACATATATATATTTAATGAACACGTTTTAAATATACATTGCAAGTTAAATCATAGACTCTTATCATTTATAACTTGTCAAAAGGTTTCTTGAAAGATTCTAAAGTTTGGGATAACGTTTGACCTTTACACTTATCCTAATGACTCAGTAATAAATTGTCAAAAGTGGTTCTAGATGTTTATAAAACTATATTCATTTTTAAAGAAAACGCGATGTTCAATTTGTCTTCCCAACATTTCCAACGATAAAAGATAATCTTAAAGTCTTATAATATGTTCCTACTTCTCGACAATTTATATTGTTTATTTTAAATCCTTATATATATATATATATATATATATATATATATATATATATATATATATATATATATATATATATATATATTACAAGAAAATTAATATTATTTCTTTTTTTATGTATTCAAAACGTATTTGTAACAAAGTTCTGTTTAGATGGAAAGACATTTTCATACGTTTGAAACTAAATCGAGAAATTATAAATTTGGTTTTCCAGAATCAGTTATATTTCAAATCATCCTTTTTTTTAAAGGTTTTATTATATCGTAAAACGTTTTTAATATTATGAAACTAAATAATTAACTTATTAAGAGGTACTAGACAATCATCGTAAAGCATGCACTGAGAGTTAAAAAGAAATCTCCACTAACATTTGTCCGGTTCTCGTTAATGGACACTTACGTTCTTTCATGTAATTCACTTTACCAATCTTTCGAATATTGTTAAAAAGAAAGGTTTCCTAAATCAAAGTGGACCTCTCAATAGAGACTCGTAATCATAATTCAATGTATCTGACAAATCAATCATTTGATATTATCTTCTAATTCCATCGATAATCATTTTGAAACAAATACGTTCACGTAAAGTATTATACTTTTAATACTTTGTTAACGTTCTCAAGTTATAATATATATATATATATATATATATATATATATATATATATATACATATATATATATATATATATATATATATATATATATATATATATATATATATATATATATATATATATATATATTCATATTCAATTATATAATGGTTCGTGAATCGTCAGAATTTGGTCGAGGTTAAATGAGTGTATGAACGTAGTTTAAAATTCTTGAGATTCAACTTACAAACTTTGCTTATCGTGTCAGGAATATATAAAGATTAAAGTTTAAATTTGGTCGAAAATTTTCGGGTTGTCACAGTACCTACCCGTTAAAGAAATTTCATCCCGAAATTTGATTGGGGTGGTCATGGCTGACAATAAGTATGTTTTCATGACGCATATAAGCTGAAAATTAGGGTTTTATCATCATTGAGTAATATGAATAAAACCATTTGATTTTGTGAAGAGTACGAGTGAAGTTATCACCAAAAGAGTGAATTGAGTAGGTATAGATTCATCATATCTTTTGACGTAGATAGGATTGATTTTCAAGTTCAAGAGATTTGGAGAAAATCTTCATAATAAGATTTGATTCTCCGGTAACCAAGGAAATTAGGATCCGCTTTAAATGCGATCATCCATTTTGATTGCTCTGTCAGAGATTTTCCTATAAATCCACTTCCTTCATTTCCTTACAACTCACACCTTCTATTCTTCCTCCCTCAACTCATTTTTTTTTAAAGTATTCGTCAATATGCTCCATCCAGTTCTAATTCTTGATATACTTCTAACCTTCATATCGGTCATTCTTCTTTTTCATCTACCGCCAGAAGAATCTATTTACTTCTACTATACTCTTGGGTTTATAGTGTTTCTAGTTCTCCCGTGTCTTTATATTACTATATGCATTGACATATACGGTTTATAATTTCTGGGTGGTTATTGGATTTTATATCTTCCCTTATATTTCGATGTCCCTGCTTCTGTCTTCTATAATCATTGTCATTTCCAATTACTGCTCTCTTTTATTTGCTACGATTTATATCCCAATTTTCTGTTTCGGAGCTTTGTCCTTTCATTTCTTCTTCTTGCGATTAAGCACCGCTTGTAATAGTACAGAATTTGCAGATATGAATTTCGGAATGAATATAGTAAATGTTCTAAGAGGAAATTTGTAATGGCACGATCTTGATTTGTTAAATTACTAGAATACCTCAGAAAAGGCCGAATCATCAAAAAATATTTTCTTGATATTTTAGAGGTTAAATAGACTACAAGAGTCGTATAACATGACACATGATGATGTTATGATCTGTGAATCATCATGTTTCATTTAGAAACTCAGCATGACTTACTGTAATATAATCACGTTGATCAAGTGTCATTATATTATACTAACTCATGCTTCAGTTCCCAACACTACTTCAAAAATGTTCCTATTTTAAACTCGAATGTTTCAGAATTTAGAAACTAAAATAGTTTCTTTTATGATGTAATACAGATAGCGCGAAGAGGTAAATGATTTCAGATAAGAATAATTATGAAAATATCTTCAAAAATATGAAGGATATTTATAATAAAAGATACGATGATATCTTAGAATGTCTAATATCAGAGGATGATGAAGAATATTGTACGCAGGGGTTTAAGGTCAGGAGCAAGGTATTCGTTAATGACTTCAGCAGGTACTGAATCATTTAGATTCTTTGAAGTCAGGTTCAGTCTTTGTGATTTTGTCCACAGCCTCTTTCATACTTTGCTCAATCCGTTTTCCAGTTCCAAAACTTCTCTTTTTCTGAGCTTTGCTAATACACTATTCTTTATCATCAAACTTTTTACTGTTAAGATCGTTTACAGTTGTTGCTGCTTCGTCAGCATTTTAAGAACTAGTTCGCAGTTCAAGGTGTTCTTCAGAAACTTCACATTCAAAATATGTAAGTCTAGGAGATAGACGTTGTACGTACACATATAACTGTTGGCATAGACATGTTGCGAGATTTCAAAATACTGATTGCCAATTCCCGATGATTCGTATGGTAATTCTCATTACAAGATACAAATGAGTAAATGATGGGGTTTTGATAACTATAATGACTTTTCAGAAAATCTCAGATCATTACGGTTGCTGATAAGTTTAATGCTAATGTGGCGAGATATGAAAGGTTCCCCGATAACAAAAGGGTAATCATATATATCAAGATTATGATAAGGCTACTCCAAATGAAAAATTGAAGTTGTCTTGCTGGAGCTGTGATATAATTTGCTACTTTGAAAAGGAATTACAAGGTTATTTTTGCTAATAAATGCCAAAGGATCTGACACAGATATGTGTTGAATTATGACTTTGGTTTCGAGAGCTTTTTAAGTACATAACTGTGGGTAATATGTGGTTGGATCATCATCTCGATTGCTCATTATTTGAAGTGTCTTCAGAAATTTTCGAAGGGTTTGAACACAGATTGTAATCGTTAATATACATTTGATGTTCTAACACAGTTTTAAAGTCAAAGTATAGTTTTGAAAGATGTAGGAATCTAAAAGTGATGGTACCGGTTATATCTCGAATTGAATTATGAGGTTTCAAAATCAGAATATGTAATTGAGTTTGAATAAGTATAGTTATTTTGATTTCTATGAAAGAATGTATATTATTGTGAAAGTTGGAAGTATAGTTGATAATTTGCTTAATCAGATTTGAAGAATGTAACATATTAATTGTGAATATATATATATATATATATATATATATATATATATATATATATATATATATATATATATATATATATATATATATCTCGGATATTACCTACCTGTTAAAAAAATTTCACAATTAATATTTTGTACAAAAGAATTTTATTGCAGTCTTTATGAAAATATATATGTATATATTCTCTTCAGATGTAACATAGATTTTAATTAGTTAATACTAAATTAAGCTCATTCGATTTACGGTTGGAACTAGAATTGAATAATCCCTTGAATGCTTTAGAGATTACATAAGTATTTCTTCAATAATATTGAAATTATGAATCAATACTTCGTTATTTGTTGAGGCGTGATGTTGGTTTTTGTTAAATTCTTGTGAACTTCGCAAAGTACGAATGATGTTATCGGAAAAGTTTCGGGCACATTGATGATGAAAGTGTAAAATCAAATATATACTTGATTTATTATGAATTGGAATTTGTTGAATTGAGACAGAGATTGTGGTTAACGATGGTTAAGCTGCGGGCGAAAGACGTACATTATTGCATATTTGTAATATGAATTAACCGAGTAGTTAAGATTCATACACAATAGCTTAGAACGGAAAGATTTATTTTTATTTCAAATATATATATATATATATATATATATATATATATATATATATATATATATATATATATATATATATATAATATACATATAATTTCTTCAGAGGGAATGAGTTAATTCTTCATAAGTCGTTGATACAATATACGCGTTATTGATCCGTAATGATGTCCACAGTGATTCTTAAACTGACGGAGTTTGTGATGTTATAGGTGTTGTTGATTCTGATGTTGACTGTACTGACGATGCTGGTGACGCTGACGGTACTGTTGATGTTGTTGGTAAAACAAGTTTAGCTTGTTAATCACACACCATTTTTGTCAGGGTTTCTACTCTTCCTTCTATCATTTTGGTTCGCTTAACTGATTTATAGTTAGGGCTAGATTGGATAATCTCTAAGACTTTAGAGATTATATAATCGCTGCGGAATGTTTTTCCAATGAAGTTATGAATTAATACTTCATCAATTATTGTTGTTGGTACTCCTTGGTATCTATGGTGCGTATGACGTTGATGCTCGTGGGACAGATTGTGAAGTTGAGGTTTACGATGCGGTTTTAGTTGGGGTTGGTAATGGTACTGTTGGCGTTGATGATGGTGTTACTAGTTATGCTGCTGATGCTGCTACTGGTGTTTGTAACCTTTGCACCATGTTCTCCAAAGCCACTACCCGAGCGCGAAGCTCGTTGAATTCTTCTATTATACCGGGTTGATTGTCGGTTCGGACGAGCAGATAAATAAAATCTAAAATTTGATGTAGTATATAATCGTGACGAGATACCCTAGAAATGAGAGAGAAAATGGTGTCTTGAACAGGTTCGCCGGTAAGTGCTTCAGGTTCTTCGCCAAGAGGGCAATGTGGTGGATGAAAAGGATCGCCTTCTTCTTGTTTCCAATGATTGAGGAGGCTACGAACCCATCCCCAATTCATCCAGAATATTTGATGACTGATTGGTTGATCCATTCCGATCACACTGCTTTCGGAGCTTTAGTGAGATTCCATTTCGGAATCCGAGTGACTTGTACTGATGACAAATTCCATTTCGTATGATTGGATAAAGGATTTTTCGATATAAAATGATTTTCCGGCTATCGGGTGGTATTCTATTTACATAGGATATCTATATATATAGATCAAAAGATTTCGTAGATTACGGAGGAATTTACGGGATATGTCAGGCAAAGTTTAAAGTAACAGATACGATAAGATATGATTTAGCAGATACGCTAAGATATAAATTTTGTCTATACACTATACATGCAATCAATGCAATAAGATGTGTCTAGACTAAGAATGATAAGTAGGTAATTTCCTAAGAATGATAAGTAGGTAATTTTCGACACAAAATGATAAGAAAAACTTTTGACATGCAGACACGGTCGAAGTCCAGACTCACTAATGTATCCTAACGACTATCAGTTAGACACACTAATGCAGACCTGGTTCGCTAAGACCACCACTCTGATACTACATGTAGAGACCCGTCCTAATCCATAAGAACGAATACAAAAAAATATGATTACATCGCGAGGTATTTGACCTCTATATGATACATTTTACAAACATTGCATTCTTTTTTAAAAGACACACTTTCTTTACATCAAAAATTGACAGGCATGCATACCATTTTATAATATCCACTGTCCAACTATAAATTGACTTAATAATAATCTTTGATGAACTCAATAACTCGAATGCAGCATTCTCGAAATATGCTATGAAAGACTCCAAGTAATATCTTGAAAATGAGCAAACGCACAGCGGAAGATTTCTTTCAATCCTGAGAATAAACATGCTTTAAAGTGTCAACTAAATGGTTGGTGAGTTCATTAGTTTATCATAATCATTCAATTCCATCATTTTAATTGAGCACAAGAATTTCATTTCCAGTTCTCATAAATATACGTCCCATGCATAGAGACAAAAATCATTCATATGGATTGAACCCTGATAATCGACATTAACAAGATGCATATAGAATATCCCCATCATTCTGGGACACCCATCGGACATGATAAATTTCGAAGTATTAAAGCATTCCAAATTCTAGAATGGGGCTTGTTGGGCCCGATAGATCTATCTTTAGGATTCGCGTCAATTTGGGGGTTTGTTCCCAAATTCTTAGATTACCAGGTTAAAAGGGGCATATTCGGCTTCGATCCATTCAACCATATGATGTAGTTTCAATTACTTTTGTCTATTTCGTAAAACATTTATAAAAATTGCGCATATATTCTCAGCCCAAAAATATAAAGGGTAAAAAGGTAAATGAAACTCACCATACTGTATTTCATATAACGTCGTTGAACAAGTGCAATGTTGGCTTCGGATTCACAAACTTATATTAATTATATATATTTATATGTTGGTCAATATTTGGCTAACAAATTAGGTCAAGTCTTAGTGTACCACAATCCTAATGCTCGAGACTAATATGCAAAAGTCAACAAAAGTCAATTTGACTCAAAATGATTTCCAAAATTTATACATGATTATTATATAGTTTAGATATCATCATTTTATATTTTTAAATATTTTTACAGATTTGATTAGAGTAAATAATATAATTCATGTATTAATAAATAAAATTTTATATTAAAATTTATATAATAAAAATATACTTTTATATATCTTAAGTAATAAAATTTATAAAGTTCATTTAATATCAAAAAAAATAATATGATAGGTTTTATTAATGTAATTATATTACACGTAGTAAAATATGTTTGTATCACATATTTATTTGATAAAATAATATCGATAATAATAATAATAAAAAAAAAGTTGTATTATTTTGTAATAATAAATATTATTATTCTACTAATAATAATAACAATATTTATATTTACTCAAAATGATATTATGATAAAATGATAATTCTTATTAATAATAATAATGAAATTTTATATTAACAATGATATTCCTATTAAAAATAATAATTTTTGTAAAAATGACAGTTTTAATATTAATAATACTTTTTTTTAAATAATGAAAACGATATTTTTTTTATCTAAATCAATATCTTTCAAATTTTAATTTCATTATGATACATATACTCATTATTTTCTAATCAATTTGTTAATAGCTTTTAGTCGTCTTTTATATCGCATTCACAATAATGATAATAATAGTAATCATAATAATTAGATGTTACTAATATTAGTTTTAATTATAATAATACCAATAATAATAAATATTATGATAATATTAATGATAATACTAATAACTATTTTAATGATGATAATAATAATAATAATAATAATAATAATAATAATAATAATAATAATAATAATAATAATAATAATAATAATAATAATAATAATAATAATAATAATAACAACAATTTTTAAATAATGATACATATATTAATAATGATAATATTAACAATAATATTAGGTAATAATAATAACGATGATAATAACGACGATAGTAATAATAATTATTTTAACAATAATACTAAAATTCAATTGACTATAACTTCTAATCCGTTTATCGAAATCATTCGATATCTAACTGAAAAGTTCTTAATTTTTCGCTAGCTTTCCAACGACATGCATATCTTATACCTTATCTCAACCGCATATGTAAGTAATTCAGGATTCAACATAACCTATCTAATGACAATATCAAAAAATACAAACATGCCTAATCCTATATACTCGAGCACTAGTCAGGGATACATTATTAATATATAAAAGTTAAGTTATGAGTGCTTACGTATCAATATTGAGATTCAATATTGCAGGAAAGTTACGTAGACGCAACGGGGACAATAAACACTAGGTTAACCTCACGAGCATACCCATGAACCATACCCATCACTTCCATAGCTATAACCCATAATTTTCTTAGCCCTATCCTACTCGCAAACCAGTTTTGAAAATAACCCACTCATGACCTCGTCGTAGTATTTTATGTATAATATTGATAATATTACTACTAACATTAATATAAATAGATTAATAATAATCTTTAATAATAAATAAAATATTAAATTAAATAAATATTACGGAGTAATCAAGGAGATAAATGGATATATGAATTGTGAAATCAACCAAACCGCGTTCGAGATTTATAGTACATTTCAGGGACCCATTAACTCCAAAATTTCAAAGTGATGAAGGAAAAAAAAAAGATCCGCAAATTGCGGCATAATACATGGACGTCAAAACTAACATTACATATATAGATTTTATAATATATTTAATTTATATAATTAATTAAATATTATATTATATTTACATTCATGGTAAAAATATAATTTTTACTAAAATGACTCGTACGTTGTCACTCGACTCGTGTACCACTTTCGGTTTTTCGAGCGCACTTTCGTACGTTTAGAAAACAAGCCTTTTACGTTACGCGACGTGTACCCTTAATAATAATTTGACTTATCCATCAATAAATTACCTTATAAAAATGTAACTTTGTAAATTTGAGTGTTGTGGTCATTTGCTTCTATAAATCAGTGACTCGTTGTTTATCAAAATATATTATTTTAAATTAGGACGTTTTATGACTAAGTTAAAATATATAGATATATACACATTTAGAATTGTAATTTTGTATTCAAAATCTTTATTTAATAATATGACATTTAGTTTTTCAAAACTATTTATATTTCAAAGTTTATTTTTATTTTGTTTAGAAAAATTAACGCGTAACGTTTTCATTTTAAAATTTAAATAGATACAAATCGTTTTAAATATCAATTGCGTCGCTAGGCGAGTGTTACTACCGTGTACTTGATTTGAAAACATATATATATATATATATATATATATATATATATATATATATATATATATATATATATATATATATAATGAACACGTTTTAAATATACATTGGAAATTAAATCACATACTCTTATCATTTATAACTTGTTAAAAGGTTTCTTGAAAGATTCTAAAGTTTGGGATTGCGTTTGACCTTTACACTTATCCTAATGACTCAATAATAAATTGTCAAAAGTGGTTCTAGATGTTTATAAAACTATATTCATTTTTAAAGAAAACATGATGTTCAATTTGTCTTCCCAACATTTTCAACGATAAAAGATAATCTTAAAGTCTTATAATATGTTCCTACTTCTCGACAATTTATATTGTTTATTTTAAATCCTTATATATATATATATATATATATATATATATATATATATATATATTACAAGAAAATTAATATTATTTCTTTTTTATGTATTCAAAACGTATTTGTAACAAAGTTCTGTTTAGATGGAAAGACATTTTCATACGTTTGAAACTAAATCGAGAAATTATAAATTTGGTTTTCCCGAATCAGTTATATTTCAAATCATCCTTTTTTTTAAAAGGTTTTATTATATCGTAAAACGTTTTTAATATTATGAAACTAAATAATTAACTTATTAAGAGGTACTAGACAATCATCGTAAAGCATGCACTGAAAGTCAAACAGAAATCTCCACTAACATTTGTCCGGTTCTTGTTAATTGACACTTTCGTTCTTTCATGTAATTCACTTTACCAATCTTTCGAATATTGTTAAAAAGAAAGGTTTCCTAAATCAAAGTGGACCTCTCAACAGAGACTCGTAATCATAATTCAATGTATCTGAAAAATCAATCATTTGGTATTATCTTCTAATTCCATCGATAATTATTTTGAAACAAATACGTTCACGTAAAGTATTATAACTTTAATACTTTTATATACATATTCATACATATATATATATATATATATATATATATATATATATATATATATATATATATATATATATATATATAATGGTTCGTGAATCGTCGGAATTTGGTCGAGGTTAAATGAGTGTATGAACACAGTTTAAAATTCTTGAGATTCAACTTACAAACTTTGTTTATCGTGTCGGGAATATATAAAGATTAAAGTTTAAATTTGGTCGGAAATTTCCGGGTTGTCACAATATAAATTCACAATTAATATATTACATTCTTCGAATCTGATTCAGCAATCATCAACTATACTCACTACTTTCACAACGATATACATTCTTTCATAGAAATCAAAACATCAGTTCTCACCCAAATTCAATTTCATATTCTAATTTTGATAGATCAGAATCCAAGTCAAGACTCAACGGAAGACATCACTCTTTAATCTCTACATCTTTCAAAGCTATACTTTGACTTCAAAACTGTGCTAAAACATCACTTCTATTCATTAAACCCATAAAACAATTTTTGTGTTATTCAAAAATTCATTGCAATCTACATTCAAACCCTTCATGATTCTTGAAAATACCTCAATTAAGAAACAATCGAGATGATGATCCAACCACATGTTATCCACAATCATGCATCTGGAAAACTTCCGGAACCTAAGTAGAAGTTTAACACAAATTCATGAGCCATTAGCGTTATTGTTGCCGAAAATAACCTTGCAATTCCTTTTCAAAGTAGCCAGTTTTGTCACGGCTCCAGCAAGTCAACTTCGACTTTTCAGTCAGATTAGCCGTATTATAACCTCAATATATACGTTGCCCTTTCGCCATCGTTACCGGAGCACCTTTTATATTCCACTATATTATCGGCAGATGTACCAGCAACTTCGGCTTTAGTCTCTCTGAAAAATATCTATATCATTCATGAAACCCCATCATGTACTCACCTACATCCTGTAACAATAATTGTCATACCAATTACCGGGAATCATCAATCATCAATCTCGAATCTCGCAGCATTTTCACTTCAATTATATGTATACATTTAATGTGTAACTCCTAAAAATTTTGATCTTCAATTCTGAATTTCTGAAAAGCACCCAGTCTACGAATCAATACCCTGAATTTTGAAAAAGCTGAATGAAGCAGCAAAAACTGTAGACAACCGTAATAGTCAAAAGTTTGATGATAAAGAATAGTGTGTTGGCAAAGCTCATAAAAAGAGAAGGTTTGGAATTGGAAAATGGATTGAGCAAACCATGAAGGAGGCTATGGACAAATCACAAAGACTAAATCTGCCTTCAAAGAATCCAAATGATTCAGTGTCTGCTGAAGTCTTTAGCAAATTCCTTGCTCCTTACTCTCAACTCTTGCGGACAATATTCTTCATCATCCTCTGATCTTAGATATTCTAAGATATCATCATATCTTTCATTATAAATATCTTCGATGTTTCTGAAGATATCGTCATAACTATTGTTATCCAAAATCATTTACCTCTTCGCGCTATCTGTGTTACATCATAAAAGAAACTATTTTAGTTTCTAAATTCTGAAACCTTCGAGTTTAAAATATGAATGTTTTTGAAGTAGTGTTGGGAACTGAAGCATGAGTTAGTATAATATAATGACACTTGATTAACGTGATTATATTACAGTAAGTCATGCTGAGTTTCTAAATGGAATGTGATGATTCACGGATCATAACGTCATCATGTGCCATGTTACACGACTCTTGCATTCTATTTAACCTATAAAAAAATATCAAGAAAATATTTTCTTGATGATTCAGTCTTTTCCGGATATTCTGGTAATTTGACAAATCAAATCGTGCTACTACCTTTCCTTTCTACTTTGTATATTATGATAATTCGAAACTCCATACCTACGAATTCTGGACCATTACTTGCGAAAAGAAAACAAAAGCATGAAGCTCCGAAATAGAAAGGGGGTATAAATCACAGCAAACATAAAAGACCATTAACCGTAGATGTCAATGATTACGGGAAAACAGGAGCAGGGACTCCGAAAAATAAGGAAAGATATAAGGCCCAGCGACAATACATAAATTACAAACCGTGTATATCAATGTGTATTGCAACGAGAAGACACGGGAGAACTAAAAACACTATAAAACCAAGAGTATAGTAGAAATGAATAGATTCTTCTGGCAGCAGATGAACAAGAAGAATGACGGTTATAAAAGTTAGGAGTATATCAAGGATTAGAACCGGATGGAGCATATTGACGAATGTTTTGGAAGTATGAATTAAGGAAGAAAGTATAGAAGATGAGAGATGTGGAAATAAGGAAACGAAGGGGGTGTTAATTTATAGCGATGTCTCAGACATAGCAATCGAGGCAGATTACGCACCTAATCGAAGAAAATTCTAATTTCCTTAATTACCGTAGAATCAAATCTTATTAAGATTACAAATATTTTCTTTAATCCGAAAATCAACCGTGATGACGTCAAAAGTTAAGACGAATCTTTACTTTCCTCATTTCACTATTTTGTGATAGCTTCACTCTTACACTTCAGATAATCGGATTGTTTTATACATATTACTCACTGATGATAAAACTCTAAATTTTCAACTCGTATTCGTCATGAAAACATACTTATTGTCAGCCATGACGATCTCGATCAAATTTCGGGACGAAATTTCTTTAACGGGTAGGTACTGTAACGACCTGGATTTTTCCGACTACTTGATTATACTATTTACATGATTTACTAATTCCGACTTGATAAGCAATGAATTTTAATAAGTCTTGAACTTCCGGAAAGAGTTTTACTCAAGCTTTTAGTCACCCTTTTATTCTTACGATTCACGAACATCATAACTTGTATTAATTATATATATATATGTATATATATATATATATGTATATATATATATATGTATATATATATATATATATATATATATATATGTATATATATATATATATGTATATATATATATATATATATATATGTATGTATATATATATATATATGTATATATATATATGTATATATATATATGTATATATATATATATATATATATATATATATATATATATATATATATATATATATGTATATATATATATATAACTTGAAAATATGATAATTAAATATCTCATTAAGTATATTAACAAAGTATTATATATATATTTTCATACTACTAATTTAAAGAGTTTTTGAACAATATATATGTTACTATTTAAATGACGTAATTAACTTATGTTAAAATATATTTCCATATAATGTATTACGAGTCTAAATACATCCTTACAAGTATTAAATACACTTTATAATATACCAATACATATAAAGGATAGCTATACTCGTATTTTCGTTAAATTTCCTCAAGAATTCTACTCACATTCATACGGCATTTTTACCTGTATTATACACAGCTTCTAAAGGTATTTACTATTGGTATATACCAATAGAAATCTGCAATTATTTGTGTAATATGTCATCCATGACCTAATCAATTTAATATGTCATCCGTGACTTAATACATTTTAACTTATCTTAGATATTTTCACTAAAAACTAAATTTTCAAGCCTATAAATAAGCACCATTTCTAACTCCTTTTTACACATTCATTTTCCAAATTTTGGTTGCAATTTTCACACACACTTGCAAGAATTCTGTCAAGTTTTGTTCTACTACTTCTTTCCTGCAACTTTACAATCTAAACTTGAGGTAAAAACTCTACTTCAACTCTTGTTCAATTCATATGTTTATAGCTATCTATATAAGAGTTTATAAACTAGAACATAGTTTAGTTGATTCTAAACTTGTTTGAAGAACTAATCTAATATTTCTAACTTAACTCTAATAACACTTATTTATATGTATTATGATATTATATTAAGTTAATATAAGAACTTATAACTTATACATATGAAGAACACCTTGAAACTTAACATATATCGTTTAATCTCCATTCGGTAAAAAGCGGGCTGTTTTGGGTTAGGAATTAAAAACCTATCTTAGACTTAGAGTTCGAGGCTAAGACTTTGGAAATATGTTAATATATATAAATAAGACTTCCAGTATTTTTTTCATGATTTTAGACAAAGTGGAAGTATTTTATCAAAAATCATATATTGGGTGGATGCTGGGATTTTTCCAAATCTGTCCACCGACACAAAAAGAGGGTAAAGCTCTAAAAATTACTACTTGGGATAAACTTTTAGAATTGGTTTTGTAAAATTTACTTCTTAATGAATCCATAGCAATTTGATTCACTTTAAATGGAGTTGTAATGAATATTTGGCGAGCAAAACAAAATCTGCTAAAATTAATCTTGTATGGACGAAATTTATATTATAAAAACTTTATTAACCATATCCTTGTTAACTTTTCCTATATCCTATATATATTTGGACATGTTATCAGTAGTATAACAAAATATTATAATATTGGTTAATTATGTGATTGTATATATGTATAATAATATTCTTGTTACGTCCTAACACAATAAGTATACAATACGTTTTGATAAATCCTAAGACAATACGTACACAATACGTCTTAGTTAATTCTAAGACAATATGTATACAATATGTCTCTGGGTTGATGCAAAGACAATACGTATACAATACGTCGTGGGGGTAATTCTAAGATTATATATATATATACCGATTATTGGACTGTTGGACTTTTCGGACTATTTTGGACTACTAACAAAGAACTACTAACAATGGACTACTAACATAAAATGTTAAAAATTATTATATAAGTATTCTATGAACTTGCTTTATTTTATTCATATGTCGTATTATTATCTGAATCGTTATCATTGTTATAGGTTCGTGAATCCAAGGACGACGGTCATATTTTTAATAAGTTGAAAACTTATTATTAATATACTTTTACTACTGTGAGTATATAGTCCCATTTTTAAACTCTACAAATATTTTGTGATGAGAATACATATATTTTATGTTTTACACTATAGACACAAGTACTTAAAATATATTCTACGTTGAGTTGTACCACTTTGCATATCTTCCCTAATAGCTTGGTAACTAATATTTACATGTTGTAAGAACATGTATACACGAATCCTATTGATAGATCCATCAGGTTTGACAACCTCAACCGGGCTAGTTGCTCTAGTATCGTAAACGGTTGCATAGTACTTCATTTTTACTACACTTGGTACAGTGTAGGGAGATTTCATAATAAAGGGAATATGCCACATTAATGGTTATGTATGGTTACCGAAGCGCTCAAAAACTTATAGAATACTTTTATACACTTGCGAGTGTACATATATTTATAACTATGAAATCTTGTGGTCTATATTTATATCGATGATAAACCTATATATCTCACCAACTTTTGTGTTGACTGTTTACACATGTTTATTCTCAGGTCCTTAAGAAAGTCTTCCGCTGTTGCATTATATGAGCAAGCTGTGCATGGAGTCTCATACTTTTATTTAAATAAAGTGTTGCATTCAATAAAACCTTTGTCATGTATTATATTCGACTGTTACGTCACGTGTGTAGTATTTGGAAACCGATGTATTTTGGATATTATTTCTTAAATAATCGTCCACTTGTTTAAAACATGCATTATGTATAATAATGATGTGCTTTTTATGAAACGAATGCAATATTTTCTAAAACGTATCATATAGAGGTCAAATACCTCGCTATGGGACCAATGAGAACGTACTGCATTTATAGTAATATGGACGGGTCGTTTCAGGACATCACAAACATAAGAAACTCGAAGGAAAAGAAACGATGCTTGAAGATGAAGAAGACCTTGCTCGCAGTACGTCGACTTAATTCAATTGTTAGATGAGGACGACGACGAGTAGTTTTATTATTTATATTTGTATTGTATTTTTAAAATTTTAGGACTTTTTAAAAAATAAATTAAGTTAGGTTTTTTTTTATTATTGTAATTTTTTTCTAGGACTTATGTAATCGTATTATTTTCTTTTTAATTTTAGTGTGTTTTATTGAATTTATTTGTATTTTTATAATTTACAAAATAATAATATAAAGTAATTAAACAAAATAAATTAAAATTAAGAAAAATGAAAGAAAAATGAAAAAGAAATTAAAAATACCCACCCCAACCCAGCAACACGCCACTCAGCATGCCACCCATTATCAGATGACAAAAACGGCTATATGATTCAGATATCAGTGGTACACGGTCGAACCACGGTCGACCGTGCAGTGAGCCGTACAACTTCCATGCTGATTTCTCTTTTCTATAAAAGCCAAGCCATGAAGCATTTGAAGACTCACCTCTTGCACTCATATTTTCTTATATTCTCTGATACCATTCTTATAATTATTTGTAATCTTTTTAGTGTGATTTTAGCAAGAGTACTTGTTAGCTTAAGTTGTAAGTTTACTTGTAAACTATCTTCTTAAAGGGTTTTAGAAGGTAGTTGTGTTTTCACTAGGTTAGAACATTAGGATCTTGTGGTAAGAGCTTTAGGTGTTTGTGAAGTCTTCAAAGGGACATAAGAGTTCACAAGTTGCGGCTTATCGAAGTACTGGTGTTGTATCCAGACACTCCATCGAGTTTGGAGTATCATAGTGAAGAAAAATCTCAATTCGTAGAATTGGGAAGTGGATTAAGAAAGATTAGTTAACATCTTCTCGAACCACTATATATCGTTGTGTTTGTTCTCTCTTCCTTTATCTCTTTAATTTCATATACATATATATATATTATACGTATTGTTTAAAAATAAAAATTTCAAGTCACACTATATCAAGTTCAAGTACAATAAAACGCAAAGTTTTTCTAAAAATCTTAAAAATCGACTAAGTAACTATTTACTCCCCTCTAGTTACTTACAATTGGTATCAGAGCGGTTGCTCTAAATGTTTTGCTAAAAATTACTAATTTGAAATTAAGACTAATTTTTGCAAATCTTTGAGTTTAAGATCAAGTAACAAAAATTTGAGAAATTGAACTATAGTGAAGGTTGCTCTATGCAAAGGCATGCACTTCTTAAAAGTGAAGGATTTTGTTATTGGAAGCATCGATTTGAAACGTATGTCCGCTCCAAAGATATAGACTATTGGAACATTATTACTAAAGGTGATTATGTTCCATTTAAGTATTGTGATGATAAGAAAACTAAAATATTTATACCCAAGGAAGATTGGACTAAGGAACACAAAGTAGAAGTAGGCAAAAACTATGAAGCTAAGATGACCATTTTTAATGCTTTACATAGGAAAGAATATGAAAGAATTTTCATGATGGGTAGTGCTAAAGAAATATGGGATAGTATCATGGTTACTCATCATGGAAACTCACAAGTCATAGAAAATAAAGTAGAATTGCTTATAACTAAATATGAACAATTTGTCATTGAAGAGTATGAAAAAATAGATAGTGTTTATACTAGATTTAACAATGTTTGTTCAAGTTTGAAAGCTCTAGGTACAACCTATACGGATAAGCAATATGTTCGAAAATTCTTAAGAGCTCTACCATCAAGATGGAGACCAAAAGTGATGGCAATCGACGAATCAAGAATGCGGAAAAGTTAACTCTAGATGAACTCATTAGAAATCTCAAAGTACATGAGGTCATATTAGATAAAGCTGATGAAGTGAATAAAGCCAAGATAGAGAGAAGAACAAGTAAATTGCTCTAAAGGCTAAGATTCATGAAGAATATGATATCGATGATGACGATGACGGTATTCCTAATGATGATGAGCAACTTGCATCTATTGTTCGCTCATTTAAGAAATTTTATCGAAGGTCGGGAAACCATGTTCGTCCTCCAATGGAACCAAAGAAGACACCATTCGATTCTAAGAAGAAGTTTGTACGAAAGTGCTTTGGGTACGGTGATCCCAATCACTTGATAAGTGAATGTCCAAAGAGAAAGAATGAAAAGGCTTTTCTCGAAGGTGTGTGGGATGATGAAGAAAACAACACACAAGAAGGAGGAAAGGAAACGTGTCTCATGGCCATTGATGTTCCGAATGATGACGACAAAGTATCACAAGTCGAACAAATTGACAATGAGGTACTTTCAACTACATTTGAGTTTAATGTTGATAACTTTGTTAAATTATGTGTCTTAAGTAATAAAGTAAGTAATAGCAATACAAATCTAAAGAAAGAAAATAATTTACTTAGGTTAGAAATTTTACAACTTAAAGAAAGAATTTCCAACTTACAAGAATGTCTCACATGTGACGGCTTAAAACATGAAAACCTTGTTTTAAACAAAGCTAACAAACTACTTGAAAATAGAAATAAATTTTCAAAATATGATGGAAGTAGTAAAGTGCTAGAAAATATTTGAAGTGTTCAAAACCAAATAATAACAAACGAGGGTTAGGATATAAGGAGAATCAGTGGCGGAGCCACCTTCAAGGCTATGGTGGCACGTGACACCAGTCATTTGGGTTGTTCAATGAGTAACAATATGAGTTTTCAACTAGTGCACCCATAAAAAAAACATTGGTGCACCCATCATAAAACATTGGTGCTACCGGATAACTCAGTAACTCACTTACTTTGTTATTCAGGATATTTTAAGCAATATACATTTGTTGAAATTTCAATGATTGTAGAAATTTTAATTATAAATTTAGATGTAGCACCATGAAAAAGGAAAAAAACTGGAGCAATTTTTACCGGAAATGTATAGGAAATTTAGTGAGGAAGATGACTAGCTATCTACCAATTTTTAACTTTAGTGGGATGTGTGAGTAAAAATATACTACTATCATAATATAAAATAAAATATCTACTTTAAAACTCGTAATGTTATCTGAATGTACAATTGTACAATTTAAACCCTCAAATCCTATAATTTATTACCTTTAGCTCTTCATATTTAAATAGGATTATTCTAAAATACTTATTAGGCATTAAACTTTATACTTGTAAGATTGTAAGAATATACTCCGTAATATTGTACTCCATAATTCATATATTCTTATAAATGCTAAATGATATTATACAAAATATATAAGAAATATTAAGTATAAGTATAATGACACGAACCAAAGGGTCATTGGCTTAGCGGTATCGATGCAGCCCTTTCAATCAGGAGGTTGAGGTTCGAGTCCTACTTAGTACAATTTGTATATATATTTCATGGTTAATTCGTGTAGTGGTGTGTGTGAGTTTACTTTTTTTTTTTTTAAAATATAATGAAACAGAAGATATTATTAGATAATCTTAATTTAACTCCCAGAACCATTTTTAACATTATATATAGGAGCACAAGATTTCAAGTTACTTACTTTGATTATCTATTCGAATTCCCATCTAATTTATTAAATAGAAATCAACATTTTAGATATAAGTTTGAAATGAAACACTTTACTAATTCTATGAATAAACTAGTTATCAATGGTTTATAACAAGAAAATATCTTAAAAATGTTTCTATTAAAAGGTAATTGGGTTTTATTATATTTATACCGAAACATAGTTCGTGATTTAAAATTTTAATGATTCGATACATGTCGTTATATTTGTGCCACCAGTGACACAAAATGCTGGCTTTGCCACTGAGGGGAATACTCTTGAGGTAGAAATATCTAAACATAAACTTATAGTGTTTGTTAAATCCCAAGAAAAACCCAAAGTAGTAGAAATATTAAAACCAAAGTGAAGAAAACAACAAGGGCTACCATGATTGATCAAGTATAAACAAAAGCTCCAATAAAGAAAGAAATCAAGTCACTTGTGAGAAATCCTTTAAGAAGAACGAACAGGAAGAAATCAAGCTTTTAACCTAATTGCCAACTATGCTTTCATCTCTCAAATAGAAACCAAAAATATTAAAGAAGCCCTATTAGATGAGAGTTGAGTAGAAGCAATGCAAGAGGAATTAAATCAATCCCAAAAGAGTGATGTATGAGATTTGGTTCCTTTACCTAGTGAGAGCAATATCATAGGAACCAAATGGGTTTATAGAAATAAATTAGATGAACATGGAAATATAGTTAGAAACAAAACTAGGCTAGTTGCACAAGGATATAGCCAATAAGAGGGAATTGATTATAATGAAACATTTGCTCCCGTCGCTATGCTAGAGTCCATAAGGATACTTCTTGCATATGCATGTGCCAATAACTTCAAACTTTATCAAATGGACATCAAAAGTGCTTTTCTAAATGGTGTCATAAATGAAGAAGTATATGTGTCGCAACCTCCGGGCTTTGAAGATTTCAAAAAACCATATCATGTTTTTAGAATTAAAAAGGCTCTTTATGGACTTAAACAAGCTCCTAGAGCATGGTATGAAAGACTTAGAACCCTTTTAATTAACCATGGTTATGAAATGGGAAAAATTGGTAATACACTCTTTATTAAAAAGCATGAAAAAGATCCAGTTATAGTTCAAATATATGTTGATGATATTGTATTTGGTTCTACTAACGAATTTCTTAGCAATGAGTTTTCTAAGTTAATGCATAATAAGTTTGAAATGAGCATGATGGGTGAGCTCAAGTTCTTTCTCGGACTTCAAATCAAACAACTAGAAGATGGAACGTTCATCAATCACCAAAAGTACATTCATGAAATGATCAAAAAATTTGGAATGGAAAACTCAAAACCAATGGCAACTCCTATGGCAACAAATGCAAAACTTACTTTAGTAGGAGAAGGAGAAGTGTTCGATAGCACGAAATATAGAGGAATGATAGGATCACTCCTACATTTAATGGCGAGTCGACCGGACATCATGTTTAGTGTGTGCTTATGCGCAAGATTTCAAGAAAATCCAAAGACATCACACGTTGAAGCGGTAAAAAGAATCTTTAGATACTTAAAAGGGACGATGCATCTTGGGTTATGGTATCCAAAGTTCACCGGGGTTGATATTATGTGCTTTGAGGATTCTGACCACGGAGGGTCAATGATTGATAGAAAAAGCACAAGTGGAGTATGCGCATTCGTGGGTCTTTGTTTAACATCATGGTTCTCAAAGAAGCAAACGTCTGTTGCATTATCTACCACCGAAGCTGAATATGTAGCCGTGAGAAGAGCATGCGTACAAGTGTTATGGATGAAGCAAACCTTCCTTGATTACGGTATCATCTCATCCAAAATACCCATATGCTGTGATAACAAAAGTGCTATTGACCTATCTAGAAATCAAATATTACCACTTCATTCGTGGCCACGTCCAAAATGGTAATATTGTGATAGATAAGGAAGAATCTGCTGAAAACATAGCTGACATATTCATTAAGCCCCTTAAAAAGGAGACCTTTAACTTGCTTAGGAATGGGTTGAGAATGATGGAACATATTCCATAAAATTTTCTGCAGTTCACACACGTAACCGACCGCCTGGAGTCTGACGAACTCTTTTGTCTTTTATGTACCCTCTTTAATATCCAAACAACTTTTCCACCAACCACATCTCTTCTTTGAACCCCAACCACTGGATCTCTAGACTTTTTGTCCTATTTTCAAGTACTCTTCAAAAGTGGTCCAAAACTCTTTCAATTTTCTTCAAGGTAAGCATCCAAAATTTCTTTTTAATTTTGCCTATACTTGTTTAATTATGTAAGAGTCTTTCTAAACTATTAGGAACACTTATTTTCTAGCATAAATTCATACGATTATGTAAAGACAAATTGTTATGGGAAAAATTACTTTTCAAATGTGCCATGAAAGTGTTTTCTTGCATAAATCTCATATATGTTTTAAGAACATTTTTTTTAAACCCATACACAAATATGTTTGAACAAGCCATTATGATACTTGACAATCTCATGACTTTTATATATACTTGGCAAACATAAAGCAAAATGATGAAACTTGTCTAAATTTTCAAAAGAAATGGCACAACTTACTTTCAAAATCTTCTTTTCAAAAATGAGTATAGACAAGGACTAATCTACACATGTTTAGCATATAGTTTTTCAAAATCATATAATAAACTTAAATGTTTTGCTAAAAATGTTGTTTTCCTAGGAAATGACCAATACACGAAACCAACGTATTACAAACAATAGGCAACACATGGAAACAAGGACACTTCATAAAGAGCGTATTGTTCACCATACCGAATTTCCCGAACTAACTCAACTTTTCACTCAAAACAATTGTTTCTCATTCCTTGAGTTTGATGAGGTCATCTATCCAACTTTGATTAGAGAATTTTATGCTCATATTGACGTTTCAATTCCTGACCAAGTTGCATTTCGACTTTTCAATACACTCTATACTTGGTCTCTTGAACAATTTGCAACTGTTATGGCTATTCCATCCAATGGGCGTTCCTTCTATACTCTTTCTACCGATCTAAGGTCACTTAACTCCACATTTCCATTACAACCTATCTTAGATCTCGTCACCATTCCGGGAGTATCTCGAAATCTCAACCAACGCCTTCGTATTTAAGACGACAAAATACGCTATGATCTTTAACTCCTTTTGAATGTCATTCGTAACAACGTTTACTGTAGGGAACGTACCGCCACTCACGTCTCGGGAACCGAAGTTGTCATCATGTGGTCCCTTCTTACTCATGAGCCCATAAATCTCGCTTATCTCATGATTCGACGAATGGGTTACCTTCGAGAGCTAGGAAGTCACCCTCTTCCATACTCAAACCATCTCAATCGACTTTTTCAATTGTTGGTGGCATTAACCCATCTCAAATTTCTCAACCCATATCCACAATTCCTCTCACCTATTGGGTTGCAGATCCGGTCATCATCCTCTCTTCCGACAATGAAGATTCAACTATCTCCTATGCATTTAGCACTAATGGCATTTATCCTTAATTTAGAAATGTTGGTTAAGATTAAGTTTAAGGGTGGTAGATACAACACTTGTCCTAGAATTAAAACTTGCTATGTACTAATTATTGTCATGTACTTGTTATGTTTATTATGTTTGACGCTCTCTTACTTTCGATATTGGTTCAAGATGGAGCCATACTATTGATAAGCATGTACAATTTAAGGGAGATCATTACTTTAGGGCGCGCTTAGTTCTAGTGGGAGCTAATCTTTTTGCTTCGACAAAAGGGGGAGAAAGTGTATGGTAAGTGATGTTAACACTTATGTCAGCTTACATAACTAAACACTTACCCATATGTTTGTCATCATCAAAAAGGGGGAGAATGTTGGTTAAGAATTCAATTATAATATTCAAAAGTTAATCACTTTGTTTTGATGATGACACAAAAGAGATAAGTGCTTAATCACATGTAAGACGATATGAGTTCATAAGCCTACACTATCTCTAGCAAAAGACCAATACATAAATAATTAACTTAGTAAAAACTGATACACGGCTGCACCACGGTTGACCGCGGGTCTGACCGTAGATTTCATGTTCCAACAGTTGCACCATTTTACAAAACTGTTGATCAACGGTCAACCTCACGGCCGACCGTGGATCGACTGCAGTTTTCACTGTAAGCAAATTCAACCACTTTGAGTTAGACCACTTTGAGGCATCTATAATTTAAAAAAACCTTTTTAAACATACTTATAATAGTTGTCTTCTTTGATTTCAAAAGAGTTTTGAACCAAAAGATGTTAATTTTTGCTAATCACACTTAATGACATCTTAATGATATTTTAAGCTCAAATAAGATCAAACAAAAAATGTTTTACTCCTGTCTTATTACAAAATGTCATTTAATACATACTAATGATGGTCATTAAAAGTCTCAACAAAAGAGGTGCTCTCCCGTGACTTTTATGTATCATTTTTATAAATGTGTTATTATTATGAACTAGTAAATTGTTGTAATAATCTCCAAGTAAGTTCCAACTAGATTCAAACTAGTTTATTTGAGATGTAACAATGTTCCAAAGAGCAAGATACTTTCATTAACAAAATGACAAGTAATTAAGAAGGGTTGATGAAGTTTTGGAAGGTAATGCTTTGTCAAGAGACAAAAATCTGCAATTACCCAATTAAGAAATCAATGACAAATGGTCAAAGCTTGAAGACTTTCTTCTTTTGAGGACATGTCAACTTCCACACTTATGTCCAAAACAAAAAGGTTAATAGTAATGACTTCAGAGATAATTGGCTTTTAGTTGCAGTCATCCAACAAGGGAAAATGACAAAGTTCAAAGGATAAAAACGGCTATATGATTCAGATGTCAGTGGCACATGGTCGAACCACGGTCGACCGTGCAGTGAGCCGTACAACTTCCAGGCTGATTTCTCTTTCCTATAAAATCCAAGCCTTGAAGCATTTGAAGACTCACCTCTTGCACTCATATTTTCTTATATTCTCTGATATCCTTCTTATAATTCATTGTAATCTTTTTAGAGTAATTTTAGCAAGAGTAATTGTAAGCTTAAGTTGTAAGTTTACTTGTAAACTATCTTCTTAAAGGGTTTTAGAAGGTAGTAGTGTTTTTACTAGGTTAGAACATTAGGATCTTGTGGTAAGAGCTTTAGGTGTTTGTGAAGTCTTCAAAAGGACGTAAGAGTTCACAAGTTGCGGCTTATCGAAGTACTAGTGTTGTATCCGGACACTCCACCGAGTTTGGAGTATCATAGTAAAGAAAAATTTTCAATTCGTAGAATTGGGGAGTGGATTAAGGAAGATTAGTTAACATTTTCTCGAACCACTATATATCGTTGTGTTTGTTCTCTCTTCCTTTATCTCTTTGATTTCATATACATATACATATATATACATATATATACATATATATATACATATATATATATATATATATATATATATATATATATTATACGTATTAATATATGTATGTATATATATATATATGTATATTATACGTATTGTTTAAGAACAAACATTTCAAGTCACACTTTATCAAGTTCAAGTCCAAGAAAACACAAATTTTTTCTAAAACTCTTTAAAAAATCGACTAAGTAACTATTCACCCCCCTCTAGTTACTTACAGTCTTTGTAACTTCTTAAACTTTCTGCTTATATATGTAGTCATGAAGTGTTACATTACTTGTTGGTGTGCAAAGGCTAAGCAGCCTATGGATCTTAGATGTGTTAGGTAAGGTTGTGTGTCGTGAACAAGTTCATAAGGACTTTAGTAGTTAAGAACATTGGAAGGTAGTTTGTTTGTGAGATAAGTTGCAGCAAGTAGGCTGTAACCGAAGTGGATATGAAAGTTTGCTAGGAATTGTATAACTCTTGCCATTTCTAGTAAATTTTCATGTTTTCTTTCTACACGATCATTTTGTTGTGGAGTGTAAGGACATGAGGTTTGATGGGCGATTCCCATTTCTTGAAGATAAAGATTACGGGTGTGTTTGGACGAAAGTAGCTGGAGCTGGAGCTTATAGCTTGAGCTGGAGCTTATGAGCAGGAGCTTGAGCTGGAGCTTATTTTTGAAGCTGATAGCTGGAGCTTATTATTTTTTATAAATGTTTGGTAAACTAGCTGGAGCTTATTTTTCAGTTCATAATCTCTACTTTTTTTCATAAGCCACTACAAGTAGCTTATTTTTTCAGAGCTTATGATTTTCATAAGCTCTACTTTTTTTGTCTATCAAACGAAGCTTATGACTTGGAGCTTATTAAAATCATAAGCTCAAGCTCCAATAAGCTTCCATAAGCTCCAATAAGCTACGCGCCAAACACACCCGTTGTGTATTTATGAACTCAATGCCATTATCCGATCTAAGTTGTTTGATGGTGGTTTGAAATTGTGTTTGGACATATTTGTGGAAAGTTTTGAAGGTGGAGGTGACATGGTGTTTGCTAGGAATAAGGAAATGTTGCTCTTGAGAAGTCATCAACTAAAGATAGAAAATAGTTGCATTTATTTATTGTGGGGTGTTTGTAGGGTCCCATATATCAGCATGAATCAAATCAAATTTGGATTTAGCATGAGAAAGGCTAGATTTAAAAGGTAAAGTGTGCTGCTTTGCAAGTGGACAAACATTACATTCATGTGTTGAATTACAATAGCTTAGCCTTAATGACTTTCTTTTGTTAAGAACAGAAAAAGAACAATGGCCTAATCTTACCTACCACAAATGTGGATTGTTTACATTTAAAGTTTGAACAGAATGAAATGTATGCAGAGTGGTTGTTTTGGCTTCACAATGTATGAGATAGAGTCCATCACATAGTGTTCATGGGAAATCTCTGTTTTGTTGTCCTAAAAAACACAATCAAAGTGATTAAAGTGGACAAAAAGATTTGTGAATTTTGTTCCTTACTAACAGAAAGTAGGTTGTAAGTGAAGCTTGGAATGTATAAGACATTATAGAGAGTTAGGTTTAGAGTAAGTTTTACAGATCAAGTTATAGAAACTTTGATTGTATACTTGTTTGGATGTGTGACTTGTATTGGTTTATGGTGATGTTTGAGGTCAGTCATTTGGTGTACGTATATGGAGATGTAATCCGTAGCCCCACTATCAATTACCCAAGCATTTTCAAGAGGTGAAAAAATTGAAGCAATGAGTAGGGTTATACCCGTTTCATCATTTTTGACCTTTTGCATCATCATCATTATTTGGTCTAACTGATTTTGAAGTTGATTCATTCTTGCAGTCAACGGATCATTATTTGCAGACCTTTCTTAACCCGTTATATGTGTCATAGTTTGAGTTTTATCTGCATTGTTATTCATGTAAACACTATTGATGATTTTACCTTTTCCAGTGATCTGTTTTGGTTGATATTTTCCATGTAGTGAATGTCCAGGAGGATAACCAATGCCTTTGTGTACCCTTCTCTATAACAATTAGTCTAGTGGACACCTGCTTTGAAGGTTGATTTTCTTTCTGATGTGTTGTTTGGTGAATATCTTGTAAACCTTTGGTAGTTGTATTGCTTTGTTGTGCTTCCTGATACTGACATGATTGCAGGGACTGTTGGCTTTCGAAGTATTCCTTCTCTTTGCTTCTCTTCCTCTTTGATCATACCATAAGCTTTTGCGTGGTTGAGAGTGGTTACATTAGCAATATCTGTCCCATCATGTTCGAGTAGCTATCATCAAGTCCCATCAAGAATTGAATTAGTCATTTTCTTTATTCCGCTTCTCCATTAACTCTTCCATTTGCACATGTACATGCACAACTGTATAAGTAAGGAGCTTCCAATGCATCAATCGCATCCCATAAACCTTTGAGTTTGTGATAGTAAATTTAAATGAAGTAGTTATTTTATTTCAACTGTGAGTTGTTTTCTGCCAATTGAAATATCCTTTGTCCATCAATCTGTGCATAGTGTTCTTGGAGTTCTTCCCACAGACTTGCAGCAGAGTTGATGAAATTCAGACTATTGCTTATATCTTCGTATACAGTGTTTAGGATCCATGAAATTATCATATCATTGTTTATTTCCCATAGTGATCTCATATTCAAGTTCAATTCGGGTTCATTGTACTCCTTTGTTACAATCTTTAGCTTGTTCTTGGCGTTGAGTGCAATCATCATAGATTGTTTCCAACTATTATAGTTTTCTGAACCAGTTAGTTTCTTTGATATGAGAATTAATCCAGGATTATCATTTTGATGAAGAAAGAGTGGATGATTTGTTATATTTGTATCTTCTATAGTTGTTGTTGTGCTCGTCATTTAGATTTTGATTCTTGTTGTTTATTACAGTATCTGAATTGTGAAAAAAGATTGAGTGGAGATATCTGTTGAAGAAAATTGATTGTAATTAAGTGTTAGATGAAGATCAATTGAAGATTTTCATGATGTTTTGCATAAAAAAACTGAAATGAAATTTATTTTGATTTGTTGAAGTATTTGGTTGCGGAATTTCATCAACACCTGGTGTGCTTGATTTTGTTATGAATTTTTTAGAATTGAGCGTAGAGCTCCGATAGCATAAAATAAAATAAAATGTATTGAGAGGAGAAGAAGAAGATTGTAAAACGTATTGATTCATTCAAATCAACAGCTTTACAAATGATTCATATATACATGAAAACTAAGAACTATCTGGGAACTAACTCTATCATTGCTACTAACAGAATTGTAACTAACAGATTAACCAATTTTGGACACTGTTATATTGAATTACAATAATCAAAGTACAGTTGGTGATGTGTGTAAGCAGCAGAGAGTGGATTCTGTAGGCCTTTGTGTACTGTGTGTATGATATGCTTCGATGGTGTGGTTGCAGCTACAGGGTCTTGTTTAGTTAGGGATGAACTTGTGACTTTAGCTAGACAAGGTGAAGAGGAATGTTCACCTTTATGTCTTAAGCATCAAAAACCTAACAAATTTAGCAATAACATCCATATGGAATGATGAGCCACCTTCTTATCACTTTTAAATTAAAATCTAAAACTAAAACGATCATTTCACAAAGTTGAACATTGGACAAAGGATGGGTGAACTGAGTCTTGAAACGAAGTTGGGTGACAAACGGGTCGGGCCTCTTGATTCACAGTCCCTACAAACCGGATATTTCCCCATCTATGATTGCCAGTACGATTGTACGAATGTTGATATATGAGAATCGGCACAGGTACATTTTAATTAGATCTTCTTCATCTTCCTCTTCTTTGTACTCATAAGGATAAAAGTCCTCCAAAACGTGATCATCCAACCTACTATTAGGCATCTTCTCGACCATACTAAAACGTAATACAACATTGGGTGAAATTCGACTGAAAATCGATTCAAATATAAACCGCCAACAATAACAGAAACACCATATAGATAAAGACAATAAATGTGTGCCTCACTCATTTTAAAAAAGATCTTTTATAGGACAGTTCAAAGGTATCTCAAAACAATTTGTATTTTAGCTGAAACCTTTCAAGAACTTGCAGAAGATGCAATCAAATAAATGTCTCAAATATTTCCTTTACGAGCAGTATGTCTGTAATTCAAAAGTGCATTACAAGATTCAAGTTCAAATATCTCAAGTGACCTACTAAAATGGACGATTGTTTGGAGTGGCTCAACTCAAAACCGGCGGCATCCGTGGTGTACATATCGTTCGGAAGTGTAGTGAGCATGAAGTAAAATCTGGTGACTGAAATGGCTTATGGTATATTGAGATATGTTGTGTTGGTTTTGTAGGTCTTAAATATGAAAATGACGACAACAGTGGATAAAATAGGGGAGTTACCAAATGGATTTTTAAATGAGGCTGGTGACAGGTGAGAAAATATACAATGTTTTTGTTCTGATATATTTTACATTGAAAAATATATGGTTTAGAAAGGGACTATGTAAAAGCTAAAAAAAAAATTTATGTTCATGGTTCAAATTATAAGTATATTTTATAAATATTGTTATTCTTTAGTCGAGTCTATTGTTATAATTTGTTGGGGATGATTGTAGTGAACCCAAAATAAAAAATAAAAAAATGTTAAAAGTAAAAAAAAAAAAAAAACATGAATAGTATTGTGGACGAATGGGAGTGGAGAACCCACTATTGTACTTCATATATATGATAATGATATATATGATAATTACCCTTTACATTTATTATATCGTTAAGTTAAAGTCCTCAAAATTTATATTTTAATAGACAAGTCCTAATATTAATTAAATTTTAATGCAATAGTAGTTTCGAGTAGTGGGGATGATGAGTTGATCAAGTACTTGAAAAGCATGTTAGAGTGCGAGATGAAACTTAGTGACTACTTGAATGGTGACGATTCGATGCAACCAGAATTAAACGCTGATAAGAGGGAGATGTTAGTGAACTGGATTGTGAGAACTCAAAAATAGATTGGACCAAACCAACGAAACGTTGTACCTATCCGTAAACATACTCGGTCATTTCTTAGCACTTGAAACAGTTCTAATGCGCGATTTTCATTGTGTTGGAATGACTTCAATGCTCATTGCTGGAAAGGGTGCAGAATGCCAAAATTCTTCTGTCCCCACAATTGAAAACTACGTCTATTTGTATAACGATGTTTGAACAAACGAAGAGATGGTGAATTACGAGAAACAGATGTTAACTCGACTCGCTTATAAATTATCCCTTCCAACACCCTATTGTTTTCTCCATCATTTCATTAAACTCTCTGCTGCCCATCAACACTTCGACTCCAAATCTAACTTTCCCTCAATCGTTACTAATTTTTTTCCTTAACATGTATTTATTTACTTATTTTTATATTGGATTTTGCTAACGACAGTCCGTAGAGTTGTCATTAGCATGCTTTAAATTGTTGTACATCTTGACAACTGGCATATTGAAAGTGATCAATAACCGCTATATAAAATGTTTCAATGCATGCTAACGACAATCCTTAGGGCTGTTTTCGTTAGCAAAATCATTTTTTATTATTTTCTTACTTTTTATTTTTTTATTAGTTCGTATTCATATACTGAATTGGGGCTAATGAATTATGAGATATCAACAACGTATTACATTTCAATGTTGGCAGCGCAGTGGTGTATGTTGCACGTGCGACGTTGTTAACTAAAACTAGTGATCATCATGTGTGGCCGAATGAGTCGTTGGAAATGCACACATGCTATACGGAAGGGCGGGTAATGGAATGTGCGAAAAATTTGGTGGCGTATCGCATAATTGTCAACACATATCAAACTCTTACTGACGTTCTTGAAAAGTATACTTGTGTGACACAAGATGCTGTCATGCTTTACCCGCTACCCGCATCTCTATTGGAACCTCCATACGCTTAATAATACTCATAACTATTAGGGTTTAAGCTACTCAAAAGTAATATACTTTTTATTTGTTCCAATGTAGGCTATATACCCAAAAAATACCAATGTAGGTCATATAGATTTATACAAAAAGTAATCTGCTACCTGCTAAACCGGTCATCTTCATCTTCAGTGTAGCAATGGGATTGGAACATGAGAGTAGAGCATCATGAGCCTAGCAAATGATTCAACATGAAAGTATACACTCAATTGAGATTATAAAAATGTAAAATGAGATTGTGGTTGCAAAATAACTTTTAAATAGGATATAAGAAAAATTAGAAATTTGTATAACATTTGAGAGTTTGTTTTAAGAAGGAAATAAAAGAAAAAAAAAGGAAATTAAAAAAAAACAAAAGGAAACAAAAGAAAACAAAAGGAAAATAAGAGGAAAATAAATGAAAATGAAAGAAAAAATACAGTATTTTTGTTTTAATATATTTTGCATTGAAAAATATATGATTTAGAAAGGGAGACTATGTAAAAGTTAAAAAAAAATTATGTTAATGGTTCAAAATTATAAGTATATTTTATAAATTTTGTTATCCTTTAAGCGAGTCTATTGTTATACTTTATTTGGGATGATTGTAGTGAACCCAAAATGAAAAAAGAAAAAAAAAACATGAAAAGTAAAAAAAAAAAAAAAAAAGGAAAATAATGAGGGAACATGAATAGTATTGTGGACCAATGTGAGTGGAGAACCCACTATTGTACTTAGTGTATATGATAATGATAATATATATGATAATTACCCATTATATTTATTGTATCTTTAAGTTAAAGTCCTCAAAATTTATATTTTAATAGACGAGTCCTAATAATTAATTAAATTTTATTGCAGTAGTAGTTTCGAGTAGTGGGGATGATGAGTTGAAGTACTTGAAAAGCATGTTAGAGTGCGAGATGAAACTTAGTGACTACTTGAATGGTGACGATTCGGTACAACCAGAATTAAACGCTGATAAGAGGGAGATGTTAGTGAACTGGATTGTGAGAACTCATAAATAGATGGGACCTAACCAACGAAATATTGTACCTATCCGTAAACATACTCGATCGTTTTTTAGCACTTGAAACAGTTCCCATGCGTGATTTTCATTGTGTTGGAATGACTTCAATGCTCATTGCTGGAAATGTGAAGAATGCCAAAATTCTTCTGTCCCCACATTTGAAAACTACGTCTATTTGTATAACGATGTTTGGACCAACGAAGAGATGGTGAATTACGAGAAACGGATGTTAACTCGACCTGCTTATAAATTATCCCTTCCAACACCCTATTGTTTTCTCCATCATTTCGTTGAACTCTCTGCTGCCCATCACAACTTGGACTCTAACTCTAACTTTCTCTCAATCGTTACTAATTTTTTTCCTTAACATGTGTTTATTTACATATTTTTTATTGAATTTTGCTAACGACAGTCCCTAGAGTTGTCATTAACGTGCTTTAAATTGTTGTACATCTTGATATCTGGCATATTGAAAGTGACCAATAACCGCTATTTAAAATGTTTCAATGCACGTTAACGACAATCCTTAGGGCTATTGTCGTTAGCAAAATCATTTTATATTATTTTCTTACTTTTTGTTTATTTATTAGTTCGTATTCATATACTGAATTGGGGCTAATGAATTATGAGATATCAACTACGTATTATTCTTCAATGTTGGCAGCGTGACAGTGTAGGTTGCACGTGCGACGTTGTAAACTGAAACTTGTGATCATCATGTGTGGCCGAACGAGTCATTGGAAATGCACACATGGTATACGGAAGGGCAGGTAATGGAATGTTCGAAAAAGTTGGTGGCGTATCGCTTAATTGTCAACACATATCAAACTCTTACTGACGTTCTTGAAAAGTATACCTGTGTGACACGAGATGCTGTCGTGCTTTACCCGCTACCCGCATCTCTATTGGAACCTCCATACGCTTAATAATACTCATAATTATTAGGGTTTAAGCTACTCAAAAGTCATATACTTTTTCATTTGTTCCAATGTAGGCTATATACTCAAAAAATACCAATGTAGGTCATATCAATTTATACAAAAAGTAATCTGCTACCTGCTAAATCGGTCATCTTCATCTTCAGTGTAGCAATGGGATTGGAACATGTGAGTATAACATCTTGAGACCAGCAAATGATTCAACATGAAAATATACACTCAATTGAGATTATAAAAAATATAAAATGAAATTGTGTTTGCTAACTAACTTTTAAATAGGATATAAGCAAATTTTGAAATTTGTATAACATTTGAGAGTTTGTTTTAAGAAATAAATAAAAGAAAAAAAAGGAAGTAAAAGAAAAACAAAAGGAAACAAAAGAAAACAAATGGAAAATGATAGGGAAATAAATGAAAATGAAAGAAAAATTACAGTATTTTTGTTTTGATATATTTTACATTGAAAAATATATGATTTAGAAAGGGAGACTATGTTAAAGCTAAAAAAATTTATGTTAATGGTTCAAAATTATAAGCATATTTTATAAATATTGTTATTCTTTAGTCGAGTTTATTGTTATACTTTGTTGGGGATGATTGTAGTGAACCCAAAACATGAAAAGTAAAAAAAAAAAAGAAAAAAGAAAAAAAAAGGGAACAATAATAGTATTGTGGACCAATGAGAGTGGAGAACCCACTATTGTACTTAGTCTATATGATAATGATAATATATATGATAATTACCCTTTACATTTATTGTATCGTTATGTTAAAATCCTCAAAATTTATACTTTAATAGATGAGTCCTAATAATTAATTAAATTTTAATGCAGTAGTAGTTTCGAGTAGTGGGGATGATGAGTTGAAGTACTTGAAAAGCATGTTAGAGTGCGAGATGAAACTTAGTGACTACTTGAATGGTGACGATTCGGTGCAACCAGAATTAAACACTGATAAGAGGGAGATGTTAGTGAACTGGATTGTGAGAACTCAGAAATAGATGGGACCTAACAAACGAAACATTGTACCTATCCGTAAACATACTCGATCGTTTCTTAGCACTTGAAACAGTTCCCATGCGCGATTTTTATTGTGTTGGAATGACTTCAATGCTCATTGCTGGAAAGTGTGCAGAATGCCAAAATTCTTCTGTCCCCACAATTGAAAACTACGTCTATTTGTATAACGATGTTTGAACCAACGAAGAGATGGTGAATTACGAGAAACGGATGTTAACTCGACTCGCTTATAAATTATCCATTCCAACACCCTATTGTTTTCTCCATCATTTCGTTAAACTCTTTTATGCCCGTCACAACTTCGACTCCAATTCTAACTTTCCCTCAATCGTTACTAATTTTTCCTTAACATGTGTTTATTTACTTATTTTTATTGGATTTTGCTAACTACAGTCCCTAGAGTTGTCATTAGCGTGCTTTAAATTATTGTACATCTTGATAACTGGCATATTGAAAGTGACCAATAACCGCTATTTAAAATGTTTCAATGCATGTCAACGACAATCCTTAGGGCTGTTGTCGTTACCAAAATCATTTTTTATTATTTTCTAATTTTTTTTATTAGTTCGTACATGTATATTGAATTGGGGCTAATGAATTATGAGATATCAACGACATATTACCCTTCAATGTTGGCAGCGCGGCGGTGTATGTTGCACATGCGACATTGTTAACTGAAACTAGTGATCATCATGTGTGGCCGAACGAGTCATTGAAAATGCACACATGGTATACGAAAGGGCAGGTAATGGAATGTGCGAAAAAGTTGGTGGCATATCGCTTAATTGTCAACACATATCAAACTCTTACTGACGTTCTTGAAAAGTATACTTGTGTGACACAAGACGCTGTCGTGCTTTACCCGCTACCCGCATCTCTATTGGAACCTCCATACGCTTAATAATACTCATAACTATAAGGGTTTAAGCTACTCAAAAGTCATATACTTTTTCATTTGTTCCAATGTAGACTATATACCCAAAAAAATATCAATGTAGGTCATATAGATTTATACAAAAAGTAATCTGCTACCTGCTAAACCAGTCATCTTCATCTTCAGTGTAGAAATGGGATTGGAGCATGAGAGTATAGCATCTTGAGCCTAGCAAATGATTCAACATGAAAGTATACACTCAATTGAGATTATAAAAATGTTAAATAAGATTGTGTTTGCAAAATAACTTTTAAATAGGATATAAGAAAAATTAGAAATTTGTATAACATTTGAGAGTTTGTTTTAAGAAGGAAAAAAAAAGGAAATAAAAGAAAAACAAAAGAAAACAAAAGGAAAATAAGAGGGAAAAAAATGAAAATGAAAGAAAAAATACAGTATTTTTGTTTTAATATATTTTACATTGAAAAATATATGATTTAGAAAGGGAGACTATGTAAAAGCTAAAAAAAATTATGTTAATGGTTCAAAATTATAAGTATATTTTATAAATATTGTTATCCTTTAAGCGAGTCTATTGTTATACTTTGTTTTGGATGATTGTAGTGAACCCAAAATGAAAAAAGAAAAATAAAATGAAAAGTAAAATAAAAAAAGGGAAAAAATGAGGGAACATGAATAGTATTGTGGACCAACGTGAGTGGAGAACCCACTATTGTACTTAGTGTATATGATAATGATAATATATATGACAATTACCCTTTACATTTATTGTATCGTTAAGTTAAAGTCCTCAAAATTTATACTTTAATAGGCGAGTCCTAATAATTAATTAAATTTTATTGCATTAGTAGTTTCGAGTTGTGGGGATGATGAGTTGAAGTACTTGAAAAGCATGTTAGAGTGCGAGATGAAACTTAGTGACTACTTGAATGGTGACGATTCTGAAATGTCCCGTTCTTATTGATTAAAAACGTTCCATATTAATTGATTTTGTTGCGAGGTTTTGACCTCTATATGAGACGTTTTTTAAAGACTGCATTCATTTTTAAAACAAACCATAACCTTTATTTCATAAATAAAGGTTTAAAAAGCTTTACGTAGATTATCAAATAATGATAATCTAAAATATCCTGTTTACACACGACCATTACATAATGGTTTACAATACAAATATGTTACATCGAAATCAGTTTCTTGAATGCAGTTTTTACACAATATCATACAAACATGGACTCCAAATCTTGTCCTTATTTTAGTATGCAACAGCGGAAGCTCTTAATATTCACCTGAGAATAAACATGCTTTAAACGTCAACAAAAATATTGGTGAGTTATAGGTTTAACCTATATATATCAAATCGTAACAATAGACCACAAGGTTTCATATTTCAATACACATCCCATACATAGAGATAAAAATCATTCATATGGTGAACACCTGGTAACCGACATTAACAAGATGCATATATAAGAATATCCCCATCATTCCGGGACACCCTTCGGATATGATATAAATTTTGAAGTACTAAAGCATCCGGTACTTTGGATGGGGTTTGTTAGGCCCAATAGATCTATCTTTAGGATTCGCGTCAATTAGGGTGTCTGTTCCCTAATTCTTAGATTACCAGACTTAATAAAAAGGGGCATATTCGATTTCGATAATTCAACCATAGAATGTAGTTTCACGTACTTGTGTCTATTTTGTAAATCATTTATAAAACCTGCATGTATTCTCATCCCAAAAATATTAGATTTTAAAAGTGGGACTATAACTCACTTTCACAGATTTTTACTTCGTCGAGAAGTAAGACTTGGCCACTGGTTGATTCACGAACCTATAACAATATATACATATATATCAAAGTATGTTCAAAATATATTTACAACACTTTTAATATATTTTGATGTTTTAAGTTTATTAAGTCAGCTGTCCTTGTTAGTAACCTACAACTAGTTGTCCACAGTTAGATATACAGAAATAAATCGATAAATATTATCTTGAATCAATTCACGACCCAGTGTATATGTATCTCAGTATTGATCACAACTCAAACTATACATATTTTGGAATCAACCTCAACCCTATATAGCTAACTCCAACATTCACATATAGAGTGTCTATGGTTGTTCCGAAATATATATAGATGTGTCGACATGATAGGTCGAAACATTGTATACGTGTCTATGGTATCTCAAGATTACATAATATACAATACAAGTTGATTAAGTTATGGTTGGAATAGATTTGTTACCAATTTTCACGTAGCTAAAATGAGAAAAATTATCCAATCTTGTTTTACCCATAACTTCTTCATTTTAAATCCGTTTTGAGTGAATCAAATTGCTATGGTTTCATATTGAACTCTATTTTATGAATCTAAATAGAAAAAGTATAGGTTTATTGTCGGAAAAATAAGTTACAAGTCGTTTTTGTAAAGGTAGTCATTTCAGTCGAAAGAACGACGTCTAGATGACCATTTTAGAAAACATACTTCCACTTTGAGTTTAACCATAATTTTTTGATATAGTTTCATGTTCATAATAAAAATCATTTTCTCAGAATAACAACTTTTAAATCAAAGTTTATCATAGTTTTTAATTAACTAACCCAAAACAGCCCGCGTGTTACTACGACGGCGTAAATCCGGTTTTACGGTGTTTTTCGTGTTTCCAGGTTTTAAATCATTAAGTTAGCATATCATATAGATATAGAACATATGTTTAGTTAATTTTAAAAGTCAAGTTAGAAGGATTAACTTTTATTTGTGAACAAGTTTAGAATTAACTAAACTATGTTCTAGTGATTACGAGTTTAAACCTTCGAATAAGATAGTTTTATATATATGAATCGAATGATGTTATGAACATCATTACTACCTCAAGTTTAGTAGGTAAACCTACTGGAAGTGACAAGAAATAATCTAGCTTCAAAGGATCTTGGATGGCTTGAAAGTTCTTGAAGTAGGATCATGACACAAAAACAAGTTCAAGTAAGATTTTTACTCGAATTAAGATAGTTTATAGTTATAGAAATTGAATCAAAGTTTGAATATGAATAATACCTTGAATAAGAAAGATAACCTACTGTATATAACAAAGGTTTCTTGATCTTAGATGATTACTTGGAATGGATTAGAAAGCTTGGAAGTAAATTAGTAAACTTGAAGGGATTTTTGAAGTGTTCTTGAAGTGTTCTTCCTATGATGATTATAGCTTGATTCTTGAAGTGATTTTTGATGAAGATGATGATTAACTACTGGAAAAATACGTTCATAATAGTGTGTGTGTGTTGAGAGAGAATTAGAAAGAGAATTGGAAGTGAAATGGAGTGAATGATGAGTGGTAATTGGTGAGTGGTGAGTGGGGTTAAAAGGAGTTCTAGTTAGTTGACTAGCTCATGGTAGAAGTTAAAATTGATTAGTCATACATGACATAATCAAGAGTGGAATCCCATGCTAGTTCCTATTGGTATATACCCATAGTAAGTACGTTTTGAAGCTGTGTATAATACGGGTAAGAATACGACTAGAATTCTTGATGAAAGAAAAGAATGGGAAAGTAACTGTAACCATTTTCATTAAGTATGAGTGTTTTGATATATGTCTTGAAGTCTTCCAAAAGTATTTTAATACATCTAAATACACTACATGTATATACATTTTAACTGAGTCGTTAAGTCATCGTTAGTCGTTACATGTAAGTGTTGTTTTGAAACCTTTAAGTTAACGATCTCAATTAATGTTGTTAACCCATTGTTTATTATATCTAATGAGATGTTAAATTATTATATTATCATGATATTATGATATATTAATATATCTTAATATGATATATATACATTTAAATGTCGTTACAACGATAATCGTTACATATATGTCTCGTTTCGAAATCCTTAAGTTAGTAGTCTTGTTTATATGTATATAACTCATTGTTAATATACTTATGGAGATACTTACTTATCATAATCTCATGTTAACCATATGTATATCCATATATATATCGTCATGTCGTTTTTACAAGTTTTAACGTTCGTGAATCGCCGATCAACTTGGGTGGTCAATTGTCTATATGAAACATATTTCAATTAATCAAGTCTTAACAAGTTTGATTGCTTAACATGTTGGAAACATTTAATCATGTAAATATCAATCTCAATTAATATATATAAACATGGAAAAGTTCGGGTCACTACAGTACCTACCCGTTAAATAAATTTCGTCCCGAAATTTTAAGCTGTTGAAGGTGTTGGCGAATCTTCTGGAAATAGATGCGGGTATTTCTTCTTCATCTGATCTTCACGCTCCCAGGTGAACTCGGGTCCTCTACGAGCATTCCATAGAACCTTAACAATTGGTACCTTGTTTTGCTTAAGTCTTTTAACCTCACGATCCATTATTTCGACGGGTTCTTCGATGAATTGAAGTTTTTCGTTGATTTGGATTTCATCTAACGGAATAGTGAGATCTTCTTTAGCAAAACATTTCTTCAAATTCGAGACGTGGAAAGTGTTATGTACAGCCGCGAGTTGTTGAGGTAACTCAAGTCGGTAAGCTACTGGTCCGACACAATCAATAATCTTGAATGGTCCAATATACCTTGGATTTAATTTCCCTCGTTTACCAAATCGAACAACGCCTTTCCAACGTGCAACTTTAAGCATGACCATCTCTCCAATTTCAAATTCTATATCTTTTCTTTTAATGTCAGCGTAGCTCTTTTGTCGACTTTGGGCGGTTTTCAACCGTTGTTGAATTTGGATGATCTTCTCGGTAGTTTCTTGTATAATCTCCGGACCCGTAATCTGTCTATCCCCCACTTCACTCCAACAAATTCGAGACCTGCACTTTCTACCATAAAGTGCTTCAAACGGCGCCATCTCAATGCTTGAATGGTAGCTGTTGTTGTAGGAAAATTCTGCTAACGGTAGATGTCGATCCCAACTGTTTCCGAAATCAATAACACATGCTCGTAGCATGTATTCAAGCGTTTGTATCGTCCTTTTGCTCTGCCCATCAGTTTGTGGATGATAAGTAGTACTCATGTCTAGACGAGTTCCTAATGCTTGCTGTAATGTCTGCCAGAATCTTGAAATAAATCTACCATCCCTATCAGAGATAATAGAGATTGGTATTCCATGTCTGGAGACGACTTCCTTCAAGTACAGTCGTGCTAACTTCTCCATCTTGTCATCTTCTCTTATTGGTAGGAAGTGTGCTGATTTGGTGAGACAATCAACTATTACCCAAATAGTATCAAAACCACTTGCAGTCCTTGGCAATTTAGTGATGAAATCCATGGTAATGTTTTCCCATTTCCATTCTGGGATTTCGGGTTGTTGAAGTAGACCTGATGGTTTCTGATGCTCAGCTTTGACCTTAGAACACGTCAAACATTCTCCTACATATTTAGCAACATCGGCTTTCATACCCGGCCACCAAAAATGTTTCTTGAGATCCTTGTACATCTTCCCCGTTCCAGGATGTATTGAGTATCTGGTTTTATGAGCTTCTCTAAGTACCATTTCTCTCATATCTCCAAATTTTGGTACCCAAATCCTTTCAGCCCTATACCGGATTCCGTCTTCCCGAATATTAAGATGCTTCTCCGATCCTTTGGGTATTTCATCCTTTAAATTTCCCTCTTTTAAAACTCCTTGTTGTGCCTCCTTTATTTGAGTAGTAATGTTATTATGAATCATTATATTCATAGATTTTACTTGAATGGATTCTCTGTCCTTCCTGCTCAAGGCATCGGCTACCACATTTGCCTTCCCCGGGTGGTAACGAATCTCAAAGTCGTAATCATTCAACAATTCAATCCACCTACGCTGCCTCATATTCAGTTGTTTCTGATTAAATATGTGTTGAAGACTTTTGTGGTCGGTATATATAATACTTTTGAACCCATATAAGTAGTGCCTCCAAGTCTTTAATGCAAAAACAACCGCGCCTAATTCCAAATCATGCGTCGTATAATTTTGCTCGTGAATCTTCAATTGTCTAGACGCATAAGCAATCACCTTCGTTCGTTGCATTAATACACAACCGAGACCTTGCTTTGATGCATCACAATAAATCACAAAATCATCATTCCCTTCAGGCAATGACAATATAGGTGCCGTAGTTAGCTTTTTCTTCAATAACTGAAACGCTTTCTCTTGTTCATCCTTCCATTCAAATTTCTTCCCTTTATGCGTTAATGCAGTCAAGGGTTTTGCTATTCTGGAAAAGTCTTGGATGAACCTTCTGTAGTAACCAGCTAGTCCTAAAAACTGGCGTATGTGTTTCGGAGTTTTCGGGGTTTCCCACTTTTCAACAGTTTCTATCTTTGCCGGATCCACCTTAATACCTTTTTTGTTCACTATGTGACCGAGGAATTGAACTTCTTCCAACCAAAATGCACACTTTGAAAATTTAGCATACAATTCTTCCTTCCTCAATACTTCTAACACCTTTCTCAAATGTTCACCGTGTTCTTGGTCATTCTTTGAGTAAATAAGTATGTCATCAATGAAAACAATGACAAACTTGTCAAGGTATGGTCAACACACTCGGTTCATAAGGTCCATGAACACAGCTGGTGCATTAGTTAAACCAAATGGCATGACCATAAACTCGTAATGACCGTAACGTGTTCTGAAAGCAGTCTTTGGAATATCATCTTCTTTCACCCGCATTTGATGATACCCGGAACGTAAGTCAATCTTTGAATAAACAGACGAGCCTTGTAGTTGATCAAATAAGTCGTCGATTCTCGGTAGTGGGTAGCGGTTCTTGATGGTAAGTTTGTTCAACTCTCGGTAGTCGATACACAACCTGAATGTACCATCTTTCTTCTTGACAAACAAAACAGGAGCTCCCCACGGTGATGTGCTTGGTCGAATGAAACCATGCTCTAAAAGTTCTTGTAATTGGCTTTGCAGTTCTTTCATCTCACTGGGTGCGAGTCTGTAAGGAGCACGAGCTATTGGTGCAGCTCCTGGTACAAGATCTATTTGAAATTCAACGGATCGATGTGGGTGTAATCCCGGTAATTCTTTCGGAAATACATCGGGAAATTCTTTTGCGACGGGAACATCATTGATGCTCTTTTCTTCAGTTTGTACTTTCTCGACGTGTGCTAGAACAGCATAGCAACCTTTTCTTATTAGTTTTTGTGCCTTCAAATTACTAATAAGATGTAGCTTCGTGTTGCCCTTTTCTCCGTACACCATTAAGGGTTTTCCTTTTTCTCGTATAATGCGAATTGCATTTTTGTAACAAACGATCTCTGCTTTCACTTCTTTCAACCAGTCCATACCGATTATCACATCAAAACTCCCTAACTCTACTGGTATCAAGTCAATCTTAAATGTTTCGCTAACCAGTTTAATTTCTCGATTCCGACATATATTATCTGCTGAAATTAATTTACCATTTGCTAATTCGAGTAAAAATTTACTATCCAAAGGCGTCAATGGACAACTTAATTTAGCACAAAAATCTCTACTCATATAGCTTCTATCCGCACCCGAATCAAATAAAACGTAAGCAGATTTATTGTCAATAAGAAACGTACCCGTAACAAGCTCCAGGTCTTCCTGTGCCTCTGCCGCATTAATATTGAAAACTCTTCCACGGCCTTGTCCATTCGTGTTCTCCTGGTTCGGGCAATTTCTAATAATGTGGCCCGGTTTTCCACATTTATAACAAACTACATTGGCATAACTTGCTCCGACACTACTTGCTCCGCCATTACTCGTTCCGACACCATTTGTTCCTTTCGTTCTATTAACCCCTGGTCCGTAGACCTCACACTTCGCCGCGCTATGACCATTTCTTTTACACTTGTTGTAAAATTTGGTACAGAACCCCGAGTGATACTTTTCACACCTTTGGCATAGCTGCTTCTGATTGTTGTTGTTGTTGCGGTTATTATTATTGTTGGGATGATTGTTGTTGTTGTTGTTGTTGTTGTTGTTGTTGTTGTTGTTGTTGTTGTTGTTGTTGTTGTTGTTGTTGTTGTTGTTGTTGTTGTTGTTGGGCCGTTTGTTGTAGTTGCGATTGATGTTGCGATTGTTGGGATAATTGTTGCGATTATTGTTGTAATTGCTGTTGTTGTTGTTGTATTGGTGATTCTTATCACCGTTTTCCACCCACTTTCTTTTGACTTGCTTCACATTGGCCTCTTTAGCAGTCTGTTCTTTAATTCTTTCTTCAATCTGGTTCACTAGTTTGTGAGCCATTCTACATGCCTGTTGTATGGAGGCGGGCTCGTGTGAACTTATATCTTCTTGGATTCTTTCCGGTAATCCTTTCACAAACGCGTCGATCTTCTCTTCCTCATCTTCGAATGCTCCCGGACACAATAGGCACAATTCTGTGAATCGTCTTTCGTACGTGGTAATATCAAATCCTTGGGTTCGTAACCCTCTAAGTTCTGTCTTGAGCTTATTGACCTCAGTTCTGGGACGGTACTTCTCGTTCATCAAGTGCTTGAATGCTGACCACGGTAGTGTGTACGCATCGTCTTGTCCCACTTGCTCTAGATAGGTATTCCACCATGTTAACGCGGAACCTGTGAAGGTATGCGTAGCGTACTTTACTTTGTCCTCTTCAGTACACTTACTTATGGCAAACACCAATTCGACCTTCTCGGTCCACCGTTTCAATCCGATCGGTCCTTCGGTTCCATCAAATTCCAAAGGTTTGCAGGCAGTGAATTCTTTGTAGGTGCATCCTACACGATTTCCTGTACTGCTAGATCCAAGGTTATTATTGGTATGTAGCGCAGCCTGTACTGTGGCTATGTTTGAAGCTAGAAAAGTACGGAATTCCTCTTCATTCATATTCAAGGTGTGTCGAGTAGTCGGTGCCATTTCCTTCAAAATAGTCAAATGGAACAAGTTAATCATACAGAATATTAAGAGTAGTTAATAGTATTTCGTAGCATAATATGAACTCATTTATAAAAGCTTTTTCTTCATATTAGCGTTTTATAAGTTTAAATTCGGGTAGTACCTACCCGTTAAGTTCATACTTAGTAGCTAATATACAATTCAACTACTACAATTCTATATGAAAAACTGATTATAATAATATTTCGCGTTCAAACTTTTATACAATATTTTACAAACTTACAATACCGCTTATTTTACATAAAGCATGAAATATAGCACACAATAACTTTGATACAAGATAGTTGTGAAGATAATTCTAGCTAGTACACAAGTCGTTCAGCAAAGGCAATAAAGACACGTAATTCATACGTCCAGAAACAAGTAATGCATTCTGGTTTTACTAGGACTACTTCCCATCCTTGGTCTTGTGGAACATAACCGTTATGGCCGTTGATAAGACAGCGTGTTGTAATGTCGTCAAAGGGACGAGGGTTACGTAATGTCCAACAGTCCCGTAACAATCTAAAAACCTCATTTCTTACCCCAATTACCGACTCCGTCACTTGTGGGAACGTTTTGTTTAATAGTTGTAGCCCGATGTTCTTGTTCTCACTTTGGTGAGAAGCGAACATTACTAATCCGTAAGCATAACATGCTTCTTTATGTTGCATGTTAGCCGCTTTTTCTAAATCACGAAGTCCAATATTCGGATATATTGAGTCAAAATAATTTATTAACCCATTGCGTAAAATAGCATTTGGGTTCCCCGCAATATATGCGTCAAAGTAAACACATCGTAACTTATGGATTTCCCAATGTGATATCCCCCATCTTTCGAATGAAAGACTTTTATAAACCAAGGCATTCTTGGAACGTTCTTCGAATGTCTTACAAACTGATCTCGCCTTAAATAGTTGTACCGAAGAATTCTGACCGACTCTAGACAAGATTTCATCAATCATGTCTCCGGGTAGGTCTCTTAAAATATTGGGTTGTCTATCCATTTTGTGTTTTTATACTGTAAAATAGACAAGAGTTAGATTCATAAAAAAAATACTTATTAATACAAGCAATTTTTACATATATCATAAAGCATAAGCACACTATATTACTTATATTACACCACACGAATACAACTATCTTATTCCGACTCGCTTGTTTCTTCTTCTTCGGTTTTGGTTCGTTTTGCCAAGTTTCTAGGGATATATGATGTTCCCCTAATACGAGCCGTCGTTATCCACATTGGTTTAGAAAAACCTGGTGGTTTAGAGGTTCCCGGGTCATTGTTACAACTTAAGGACTTCGGGGGTTGACGATACATATAAAGTTCATCAGGGTTGGAATTAGATTTCTCTATTTTATGCCCTTTCCCTTATTATTTTCTTTTGCCTTTTTAAATTCAGTTGGGGTAATTTCTATAACATCATCGGAATTCTCGTCGGAATCCGATTCATCGGAGAATTGGTAATCCTCCCAATATTTTGCTTCCTTGGCGGAAACACCATTGACGATAATTAACCTTGGTCGGTTGGTTGAGGATTTTCTTTTACTTAACCGTTTTATTATTTCCCCCACCGGTTCTATTTCTTCATCCGGTTCCGATTCTTCTTCCGGTTCCGATTCTTCTTCCGGTTCCGACTCTTCTTCCGGTTCCTCTTTGGGAACTTGTGAATCAGTCCACGAATCATTCCAATTTACATTTGACTCTTCATTATTATTAGGTGAGTCAATGGGACTTGTTCTAGAGGTAGACATCTATCACATAATATCAAACGCATTAAGAGATTAATATATCACATAATATTCACATGTTAAAAATATATAGTTTCCAACAAAATTTGTTAAGCAATCATTTTTCAAGTAAACACGGTCGAAGTCCAGACTCACTAATGCATCCTAACAAACTAGATAAGACACACTAATACAAAATTCTGGTTCTCTAAGACCAACGCTCGGATACCAACTGAAATGTCCCGTTCTTATTGATTAAAAACGTTCCATATTAATTGATTTCGTTGCGAGGTTTTGACCTCTATATGAGACGTTTTTCAAAGACTGCATTCATTTTTAAAACAAACCAGAACCTTTATTTCATAAATAAAGGTTTAAAAAGCTTTACGTAGATTATCAAATAATGATAATCTAAAATATCCTGTTTACACACGACCATTACATAATGGTTTACAATACAAATATGTTACATCGAAATCAGTTTCTTGAATGCAGTTTTTACACAATATCATACAAACATGGACTTCAAATCTTGTCCTTATTTTAGTATACAACAGCGGAAGCTCTTAATATTCACCTGAGAATAAACATGCTTTAAACGTCAACAAAAATGTTGGTGAGTTATAGGTTTAACCTATATATATCAAATCGTAACAATAGACCACAAGGTTTCATATTTCAATACACATCCCATACATAGAGATAAAAATCATTCATATGGTGAACACCTGGTAACCGACATTAACAAATCCCCATCATTCCGGGACACCCTTCGGATATGATATAAATTTCGAAGTACTAAAGCATCCGGTACTTTGGATGGGGTTTGTTAGGCCCAATAGATCTATCTTTAGGATTCACGTCAATTAGGGTGTCTGTTCCCTAATTCTTAGATTACTAGACTTAATAAAAAGGGGCATATTCGATTTCGATAATTCAACCATAGAATGTAGTTTCACGTTCTTGTGTCTATTTTGTAAATCATTTATAAAACCTGCATGTATTCTCATCCCAAAAATATTAGATTTTAAAAGTGGGACTATAACTCACTTTCACAGATTTTTACTTCGTCGGGAAGTAAGACTTGGCCACTGGTTGATTCACGAACCTATAACAATATATACATATATATCAAAGTATGTTCAAAATATATTTACAACACTTTTAATATATTTTGATGTTTTAAGTTTATTAAGTCAGCTGTCCTCGTTAGTAACCTACAACTAGTTGTCCACAGTTAGATATACAGAAATAAATCTATAAATATTATCTTGAATCAATCCACGACCCAGTGTATACGTATCTCAGTATTTATCACAACTCAAACTATACATATTTTGGAATCAACCTCAACCCTGTATAGCTAACTCCAACATTCACATATAGAGTGTCTATGGTTGTTCCGAAATATATATAGATGTGTCGACATGATAGGTCGAAACATTGTATACGTGTCTATGGTATCTTAAGATTACATAATATACAATACAAGTTGATTAAGTTATAGTTGGAATAGATTTGTTACCAATTTTCACGTAGCTAAAATGAGAAAAATTATCCAATCTTGTTTTACCCATAACTTCTTCATTTTAAATCCGTTTTGAGTGATTCAAATTGCTATGGTTTCATATTGAACTCTATTTTATGAATCTAAATAGAAAAAGTATAGGTTTATAGTCAGAAAAATAAGTTACAAGTCGTTTTTGTAAAGGTAGTCATTTCAGTCGAAAGAACGACGTCTAGATGACCATTTTAGAAAACATACTTCCACTTTGAGTTTAACCATAATTTTTGGATATAGTTTCATGTTCATAATAAAAATTATTTTCTCAGAATAACAACTTTTAAATCAAAGTTTATCATAGTTTTTAATTAACTAACCCAAAACAGCCCGCGGTGTTACTACGACGGCGTAAATCCGGTTTTACGGTGTTTTTCGTGTTTCCAGGTTTTAAATCATTAAGTTAGCATATCATATAGATATAGAACATATGTTTAGTTAATTTTAAAAGTCAAGTTAGAAGGATTAACTTTTATTTGCGAACAAGTTTAGAATTAACTAAACTATGTTCTAGTGATTACGAGTTTAAACCTTCGAATAAGATAGTTTTATATATATGAATCGAATGATGTTATGAACATCATTACTACCTCAAGTTTAGTAGGTAAACCTACTGGAAGTGACAAGAAATGATCTAGCTTTAAAGGATCTTGGATGGCTTGAAAGTTCTTGAAGTAGGATCATGACACAAAAACAAGTTCAAGTAAGATTTTTACTCGAATTAAGATAGTTTATAGTTATAGAAATTGAATCAAAGTTTGAATATGAATATTACCTTGAATAAGAAAGATAACCTACTGTATATAACAAAGGTTTCTTGATCTTAGATGATTACTTGGAATAGATTAGAAAGCTTGGAAGTAAATTAGTAAACTTGAAGGGATTTTTGAAGTGTTCTTGAAGTGTTCTTCCTATGATGATTATAGCTTGATTCTTGAAGTGATTTTTGATGAAGATGATGATTAACTACTGGAAAAATACGTTCATAATAGTGTGTGTGTGTGTGTGTGTGTGTGTGTGTGTGTGTGTTGAGAGAGAATTAGAAAGAGAATTGGAAGTGAAATGGAGTGAATGATGAGTGGTAATTAGTGAGTGGTGAGTGGGGTTAAAAGGAGTTCTAGTTAGTTGACTAGCTCATGGTAGAAGTTAAAATTGATTAGTCATACATGACATAATCAAGAGTGGAATCTCATGCTAGTTCCTATTGGTATATACCCATAGTAAGTACTTTTTGAAGCTGTGTATAATACGGGTAAGAATACGACTAGAATTCTTGATGAAAGAAAAGAATGGGAAAGTAACTGTAACCATTTTCGTTAAGTATGAGTGTTTTGATATATGTCTTGAAGTCTTCCAAAAGTATTTTAATACATCTAAATACACTACATGTATATACATTTTAACTGAGTCGTTAAGTCATCGTTAGTCATTACATGTAAGTGTTGTTTTGAAACCTTTAAGTTAACGATCTCAATTAATGTTGTTAACCCATTGTTTATTATATCTAATGAGATGTTAAATTATTATATTATCATGATATTATGATATATTAATATATCTTAATATGATATATATACATTTAAATGTCGTTACAACGATAATCGTTACATATATGTCTCGTTTCGAAATCCTTAAGTTAGTAGTCTTGTTTATATGTATATAACTCATTGTTAATATACTTATGGAGATACTTACTTATCATAATCTCATGTTAACCATATGTATATCCATATATATATCGTCATGTCGTTTTTACAAGTTTTAACGTTCGTGAATCGCCGGTCAACTTGGGTGGTCAATTGTCTATATGAAACATATTTCAATTAATCAAGTCTTAACAAGTTTGATTGCTTAACATGTTGGAAACATTTAATCATGTAAATATCAATCTCAATTAATATATATAAACATGGAAAAGTTCGAGTCACTACAGATTCGGTGCAACCAGAATTAAACGCTGATAAGAGGGAAATGTTAGTGAACTGGATTCTAAGAACTCAGAAATAGATGGGACCTATGAAATGTCCCGTTCTTATTGATTAAAAACGTTCCATATTAATTGATTTCATTGCGAGGTTTTGACCTCTATATGAGATGTTTTTCAAAGACTGCATTCATTTTTAAAACAAACTATAACCTTTATTTCATAAATAAAGGTTTAAAAAGCTTTACATAGATTATCAAATAATGATAATCTAAAATATCCTGTTTACACACGACCATTACATAATGGTTTACAATACAAATATGTTACATCGAAATCAGTTTCTTGAATGCAGTTTTTACACAATATCATACAAACATGGACTCTAAATCTTGTCCTTATTTTAGTATGCAACAGCGGAAGCTCTTAGTATTCACCTGAGAATAAACATGCTTTAAACGTCAACAAAAATGTTGGTGAGTTATAGGTTTAACCTATATATATCAAATCGTAACAATAGACCACAAGATTTCATATTTCAATACACATCCCATACATAGAGATAAAAATCATTCATATGGTGAACACCTGGTAACCGACATTAACAAGATGCATATATAAGAATATCCCCATCATTCCGGGATACCCTTCGGATATGATATAAATTTCGAAGTACTAAAGCATCCGGTACTTTAGATGGGGTTTGTTAGGCCCAATAGATCTATCTTTAGGATTTGCGTCAATTAGGGTGTCTGTTCCCTAATTCTTAGATTACCAGACTTAATAAAAAGGGGCATATTCGATTTCGATAATTCAACCATAGAATGTAGTTTCACGTACTTGTGTCTATTTTGTAAATCATTTATAATACCTGCATGTATTCTCATCCCAAAAATATTAGATTTTAAAAGTGGGACTATAACTCACTTTCACAGATTTTTACTTCGTCGAGAAGTAAGACTTGGCCACTGGTTGATTCACGAACCTATAACAATATATACATATATATCAAAGTATGTTCAAAATATATTTACAACAATTTTAATATATTTTGATGTTTTAAGTTTATTAAGTCAGCTGTCCTCGTTAGTAACCTACAACTAGTTGTCCATAGTTAGATGTACAGAAATAAATCGATAAATATTATCTTGAATCAATCCACGACCCAGTGTATACGTATCTCAGTATTGATCACAACTCAAACTATATATATTTTGGAATCAACCTCAACCCTGTATAGCTAACTCCAACATTCACATATAGAGTGTCTATGGTTGTTCCGAAATATATATAGATGTGTAAACATGATAGGTCGAAACATTGTATACGTGTCTATGGTATCTCAAGATTACATAATATACAATACAAGTTGATTAAGTTGTGGTTGGAATAGATTTGTTACCAATTTTCACGTAGCTAAAATGAGAAAAATTATCTAATCTTGTTTTACCCATAACTTCTTCATTTTAAATCCGTTTTGAGTGAATCAAATTTCTATGGTTTCATATTGAACTCTATTTTATGAATCTAAACAGAAAAAGTATAGGTTTATAGTCGGAAAAATAAGTTACAAGTCGTTTTTGTAAAGGTAGTCATTTCAGTCGAAAGAACGACATCTTGATGACCATTTTGAAAAACATACTTTCACTTTGAGTTTAATCATGATTTTTGGATATAGTTTCATGTTTATAAGAAAAATCATTTTTATAAAAGTATAGCTTTTAAATCAAAGTTCTTCTTAGCTTTTAATTATCCCAACCAAAACAGCTCCCGGTTTTACTAGGACAGCGTTTATCCAGTTTTATGGTGTTTTTCGTGTTTTCAGGTTTTAAATAATTAAGTTAGCATATCATATAGATATAGAACATGTGTTTAGTTGATTTTAAAAGTCAAGTTAGAAGGATTAACTTTTGTTTGCGAACAAGTTTAGAATTAACTAAACTATGTTCTAGTGATTACAAGTTTAAACCTTCGAATAAGATAGCTTTATATGTATGAATCGAACAATGTTATGAACATCATTACTACCTCAAGTTTTCTGGATAAAGCTATTGGAAATGAGAAAAATATATCTAGCTTCAAAGGATCCTTGGATGGCTTGAAAGTTCTTGAAGCAGAATCATGACACGAAAACAATTTCAAGTAAGATTTCCACTCGAAATAAGATTGTTATAGTTATAGAAATTGAACTAAAGTTTGAATATAATTATTACCTTATATTAGAAAGATAACCTACTGTAAGTAACAAAGGTTTCTTGATCTTGGATAATTACTTGGAATGAATTTAGAAAACTTGGAAGTAAACTTGCAATCTTGGAAGTATTCTTGATTTTATGAAACTAGAACTTTTGGAATTTATGAAGAACACTTAGAACTTGAAGATAGAACTTGAGAGAGATCAATTAGATGAAGAAAATTGAAGAATGAAAGTGTTTGTAGGTGTTTTTGGTCGTTGGTGTATGGATTAGATATAAAGGATATGTAATTTTGTTTTCATGTAAATAAGTCATGAATGATTACTCATATTTTTGTAATTTTATGAGATATTTCATGCTAGTTGCCAAATGATGGTTCCCACATATGTTAGGTGACTCACATGGGCTGCTAAGAGCTGATCATTGGAGTGTATATACTAATAGTACATACATCTAAAAGCTGTGTATTGTACGAGTACGAATACGGGTGCATACGAGTAGAATTGTTGATGAAACTGAACGAGGATGTAATTGTAAGCATTTTTGTTAAGTAGAAGTATTTTGATAAGTGTCTTAAAGTCTTTCAAAAGTGTATGAATACATATTAAAACACTACATGTATATACATTTTAACTGAGTCGTTAAGTCATTGTTAGTCGTTACATGTAAATGTTGTTTTGAAACCTTTAGGTTAACGATCTTGTTGAATGTTGTTAACCCATTGTTTATTATAACAAATGAGATGTTAAATTGTTATATTATCATGATATTATGATATATAATATATCTTAGTATGATATATATACAGTTAAATGTCGTTACAATGATAATCGTTACATATATGTCTCGTTTCGAAATCATTAAGTTAGTAGTCTTATTTTTACATATGTATTTCATTGTTAATACACTTAATAATATATTTACTTATCATTTAACATAATTAACCAAGTGTATCAATATCTTAATATGATTCATATGTACCTAGTAAGACGTTGTTATAACGATAATCGTTATATATATCGTTTTCGAGTTTCTTAAATTAATAGTCTCATTTTTATGTATATAACTCATTGTTAAAATACCTAATGAGATACATACTTATAATAAAATCATGTTAACTATATATATAACCATATATATGTCATCGTATAGTTTTTACAAGTTTTAACGTTCGTGAATCACCGGTCAACTTGGGTGGTCAATTGTCTATATGAAACCTATTTCAATTAATCAAGTCTTAACAAGTTTGATTGATTAAGATGTTGGAAACATTTAATCATGTAAATATCAATCTCAATTAATATATATAAACATGGAAAAGTTTGGGTCACTACAGTACCTACCCGTTAAATAAATTTCGTCCCGAAATTTTAAGCTGTTGAAGGTGTTGACGAATCTTCTGGAAATAGATGCGGGTATTTCTTCTTCATCTGATCTTCACGCTCCCAGGTGAACTCGGGTCCTCTACGAGCATTCCATCGAACCTTAACAATTGGTATCTTATTTTACTTAAGTCTTTTAACCTCACGATCCATTATTTCGACGGGTTCTTCGATGAATTGAAGTTTTTCGTTGATTTGGATTTCATCTAACGGAATAGTGAGATCTTCTTTAGCAAAACATTTCTTCAAATTCGAGACATGGAAAGTGTTATGTACAGCCGCGAGTTGTTGAGGTAACTCAAGTCGGTAAGCTACTAGTCCGACACGATCAATAATCTTGAATGGTCCAATATACCTTGGATTTAATTTCCCTCGTTTACCAAATCGAACAACGCCTTTCCAAGGTGCAACTTTAAGCATGACCATCTCTCCAATTTCAAATTCTATATCTTTTCTTTTAATGTCAGCGTAGCTCTTTTGTCGACTTTGGGCGGTTTTCAACCGTTGTTGAATTTGGATGATCTTCTCGGTAGTTTCTTGTATAATCTCTGGACCCGTAATCTGTCTATCCCCCACTTCACTCCAACAAATCGGAGACCTGCACTTTCTACCATAAAGTGCTTCAAATGGCGCCATCTCAATGCTTGAATGGTAGCTGTTGTTGTAGGAAAATTCTGCTAACGGTAGATGTCGATCCCAACTGTTTCCGAAATCAATAACACATGCTCGTAGCATGTCTTCAAGCGTTTGTATCGTCCTTTCGCTCTGCCCATCAGTTTGTGGATGATAGGCAGTACTCATGTCTAGACGAGTTCCTAATGCTTGTTGTAATGTCTGCCAGAATCTTGAAATAAATCTGTCATCCCTATCAGAGATAATAGAGATTGGTATTCCATGTCTGGAGACGACTTCCTTCAAATACAGTCGTGCTAACTTCTCCATCTTGTCATCTTCTCTTATTGGCAGGAAATGTGCTGATTTGGTGAGACGATCAACTATTACCCAAATAGTATCAAAACCACTTGCAGTCCTTGGCAATTTAGTGATGAAATCCATGGTAATGTTTTCCCATTTCCATTCCGGGATTTCGGGTTGTTGAAGTAGACCTGATGGTTTCTGATGCTCAGCTTTGACCTTAGAACACGTCAAACATTCTCCTACGTATTTAGCAACATCGGCTTTCATACCCGGCCACCAAAAATATTTCTTGAGATCCTTGTACATCTTCCCCGTTCCAGGATGTATTGAGTATCTGGTTTTATGAGCTTCTCTAAGTACCATTTCTCTCATATCTCCAAATTTTGGTACCCAAATCCTTTCAGCCCTATACCGGGTTCCGTCTTCCCGAATATTAAGATGCTTCTCCGATCCTTTGGGTATTTCATCCTTTAAATTTCCCTCTTTTAAAACTCCTTGTTGCGCCTCCTTTATTTGAGTAGTAAGGTTATTATGAATCATTATATTCATAGATTTTACTCGAATGGGTTCTCTGTCCTTCCTGCTCAAGGCTTCAGCTACCACATTTGCCTTCCTCGGGTGGTAACGAATCTCAAAGTCATAATCATTCAACAATTCAATCCACCTACGCTGCCTCATATTCAGTTGTTTCTTATTAAATATGTGTTGAAGACTTTTGTGGTCGGTATATATAATACTTTTGACCCCATATAAGTAGTGCCTCCAAGTCTTTAATGCAAAAACAACCGCGCCTAATTCCAATTCATGCGTCGTATAATTTTGTTCGTGAATCTTCAATTGTCTAGACGCATAAGCAATCACCTTCGTTCGTTGCATTAATACACAACCGAGACCTTGATTTGAGGCGTCACAATATATCACAAAATCATCATTCCCTTCAGGTAATGACAATATAGGTGCCGTAGTTAACTTTTTCTTCAATAATTGAAACGCCTTCTCTTGTTCATCCTTCCATTCAAATTTCTTCCCTTTATGCATTAATGCAGTCAAGGGTTTTGCTATTTTGGAGAAATCTTGGATGAATCTTCTGTAGTAACCAGCCAATCCTAAAAATTGATGTATATGCTTCGGAGTTTTTGGGGTTTCCCACTTTTTAACGGTTTCGATCTTTGCCGGGTCTACCTGGATACCTTCTTTGTTCACTATGTGACCGAGGAATTGAACTTCTTCCAACCAAAATGCACACTTTGAAAACTTAGCGTACAGTTTTTCTTTCCTCAATACTTCTAGCACTTTTCTCAAATGTTCTTCGTGCTCTTGATCATTCTTTGAGTAAATAAGTATGTCATCGATGAAAATAATGACAAACTTGTCAAGATATGGCCCACACACTCGGTTCATAAGGTCCATGAACACAGCCGGTGCGTTAGTCAATCCAAACGGCATAACCATAAACTCGTAATGACCATAACGCGTCCTAAAAGCAGTTTTTGGAATATCATCCTCCTTTACTCGCATTTGATGATATCCAGAACGTAAATCAATCTTCGAATAAACCGATGAGCCTTGTAGTTGATCAAATAAGTCGTCAATTCTCGGCAGTGGATAACGGTTTTTGATGGTAAGTTTGTTCAACTCTCTGTAGTCAATACACAACCTAAATGTACCATCTTTCTTCTTGACAAACAAAACAGGAGCTACCCACGGTGATGTGCTTGGTCGAATGAAACCACGCTCTAAAAGTTCTTGTAATTGGCTTTGCAGTTCTTTCATCTCGCTGGGTGCGAGTCTGTAAGGTGCACGAGCTATTGGTGCAGCTCCTGGTACAAGATCTATTTGAAATTCAACGGATCGATGTGGGGGTAATCCCGGTAATTCTTTCAGAAATACATCGGGAAATTCTTTTGCGACGGGAACATCATTGATGCTCTTTTCTTCAGTTTGTACTTTCTCGACGTGTGCTAGAACAGCATAGCAACCTTTTCTTATTAGTTTTTGTGCCTTCAAATTACTAATAAGATGTAGCTTCGTGTTGCCCTTTTCTCCGTACACCATTAAGGGTTTTCCTTTTTCTCGTATAATGCAAATTGCATTTTTGTAACAAACGATCTCTGCTTTCACTTCTTTCAACCAGTCCATACCGATTATCACATCAAAACTCCCTAACTCTACTGGTATCAAGTCAATCTTAAATATTTCGCTATCCAGTTTAATTTCTCGATTCCGGCATATATTATCTGCTGAAATTAATTTACCATTTGCTAATTCGAGTAAAAATTTACTATCCAAAGGCGTCAATGGATAACTTAATTTAGCACAAAAATCTCTACTCATATAGCTTCTATCCGCACCCGAATCAAATAAAACGTAAGCAGATTTATTGTCAATAAGAAACGTACCCGTAACAAGCTCCGGGTCTTCCTGTGCCTCTACCGCATTAATATTAAAAACTCTTCCACGGCCTTGTTCATTCGTGTTCTCCTGGTTCGGGCAATTTCTAATAATGTGGCCCGGTTTTCCACATTTATAACAAACTACATTGGCATAACTTGCTCTGACACTACTTGCTCCGCCATTACTCGTTTTGACACCATTTGTTCCTTTTGTTCTGTTAACCCCTGGTCCATAGACCTCACACTTCGCCGCGCTATGACCATTTCTTTTACACTTGTTGCAAAATTTGGTGCAGAACCCCGAGTGATACTTTTCACACCTTTGGCATAGCTGCTTCTGATTGTTGTTGTTGTTGCGGTTATTATTGTTGTTGGGATGATTATTGTAGTTGTTGTTGTTGTCGTTGTTGTTGTTGTTGTGGGCCGTTTGTTGTAGTTGCAATTGAAGTTGCGATTGTTGGGATAGTTGTTGCGATTATTGTTGTAATTGCTGTTGTTGTTGTATTGGTGATTCTTATCACCGTTTTCCTCCCACTTTCTTTTGACTTGCTTCACATTGGCCTCTTCAGCAGTCTGTTCTTTAATTCTTTCTTCAATCTAGTTCACTAGTTTGTGAGCCATTCTACATGCCTGTTGTATGGAGGCGGGCTCGTGTGAACTTATATCTTCTTGGATTCTTTCCGGTAATCCTTTCACAAACGGGTCGATCTTCTCTTCCTCATCTTCGAACGCTCCCGGACACAATAGGCACAATTCTGTGAATCGTCTTTCGTACCTGGTAATATCAAATCCTTGGGTTCGTAACCCTCTAAGTTCTGTATTGAGCTTATTGACCTCGGTTCTGGGACGGTACTTGAAAGGACCCGTTCATATACATTATAAACGATTCACAATAGTTGATTACATCGCGAGGTATTTGACCTCTATATGATACATTTTACAAACATTGCATTCGTTTTTAAAAGACAAACTTTCTTTACAACAAAAATTGACGGTATGCACACCATTTCATAATACATCCAACTATAATTGACTTAATAATAATCTTGATGAACTCAATGACTTGAATGCAACGTCTTTCAAAATATGCTATGAATGACTCCAAGTAATATCCTTAAAATGAGTTAATGCACAGCGGAAGATTTCTTTAATACCTGAGAATAAACATGCTTTAAAGTGTCAACCAAAAGGTTGGTGAGTTCATAGGTTTATCATAACAATCATTTCAATATATTAATAGACCACAAGATTTCCGTTTATAAATATATGTACACTCGCAAGTGTATAAAATTATTCTATAAGTTGTAGGCACCCGGTAACAAGCCTTAACGTTCATGTTTTACCCTCTGAAGTACACCAGATCAGGTGTGTTTAAAATAACCTCGAAGTACTAAAGCATCCCATAGTCAGGATGGGGTTTGTCAGGCCCAATAGATCTATCTTTAGGATTCGCGCCTACCGTACATAGACAAGTAGTTTAATGTTACCAAGCTAAGGGTATATTTCTGGTTTAAACCCACATAGAATTAGTTTTAGTACTTGTGCCTATTTCGTAAAACATTTATAAAAACAGCGCATGTATTCTCAGTCCCAAAAATATATATAAAAGGGAGCAAATGAAACTCACCATACTGTATTTCATAGTAAAAATACATATAACGTCATTTAACAAGTGCAAGGTTGGCCTCGGATTCACGAACCTATATTAATTATATATATTTATATGTTGGTCAATATTTGTCTAACAATTTTTGGTCAATTCATAGTGTACCACAATCCTAATGCTCGAGACTAATATGCAAAAGTCAACAAAAGTCAACTTGACCCAAAATGACTTCTAAAATTTATACGTGTTTATTATATAACTTAACTATAGTCGTTTTATATATTTAAATATATTTATTAGATTTTATAATAATAAAAGTCATTTATTAATAAAAATTTATATTAACGTTTATATATGATAAAATATACTTTTATATATCTTAAGTAGTAAAATTTATAAAGTTCACTTAATATCTTAAAACTATAGTGGTAAGTATTATTAATGTAATTATATTACGCGTGATGAAAAATATCTTTGTATCCCCTATTTATTTGATAAAATAATATTGATCATAATAATAATAAGTAAAAGTTGTATTATTTTGTAAAAATAATTATTATTATTCTATAAAAAATAACAATATTTATATTTACTAAAAATGTTATTATGATAAAATGATAATACTAACATAATAGTAATAATGATATTTTATAATAACAATGATATTTCTATTAAAATAATAACGACGATAGTAATAATAATCATTTTAACAATAATACTAAAATTCAGTTGACTATAACTTCAAATCCGTTCATCGAAACCATTCGATATCTAAATGAAAAGTTCTTAATTTTTCGCTAGCTTTCCAATGACATGCATATCATATACCCTATCTCAGTAGCATATGTATCTAATTCAGGATTCAACAAACCTATCTAAGGACAATATTGAATGTACAAGCATGCATAATCCTATATACTCGAGCACTAGTCAGGGATACACTATTGATATATAAAAAGTTAAGTTATGAGTGCTCACGTATCAATATTGAGATTCAATATTGCAGGAAAGTACGTAGACACAACGGAGATGATAAACACTAGATTGACCTCACGAGCATACCCATGAACCATACCCATCACTTCCATAGCTATAACCCATAATTTCCTTAGCTTCGACTCATTCAAAAAAACTATTTTGAAATCACTCGGACATCACTCCGTCATAATATTTTATGTATACTAATAATATCTTGAAATAATACAGAGCAAATATATATATATATATATATATATATATATATATATATATATATATATATGTAAATCGATTGAGAGAGTTTGGAGAAATATATTTTCAAGTTTCTATGAAATAATGAAACCTATTGAATTATATTTATAATAGATTTTTGAATTATTAAAGTGAATTATTAAAGTATGAATTATTAAAGTGAATTATTAAAGTATGAATTATTAAAGTGAATTATTAAAGTATGAATTATTAAAGTGAATTATTAAAGTATGAATTATTAAAGTGAATTATTAAAGTATGAATTATTAAAGTGAATTATTAAAGTATGAATTATTAAAGTGAATTATTAAAGTTAAAGTAAAGTAAAAGTAAAGTAAAGGTAAAGTTAAAGTATAGTAAAAGTATAAAAACTATGTATGTATAATACGCGTATAAATATATATAATATTAATTTAAATCGTTATATATATTTAATGAAATAAAATATAAATATTGTTATATTTATTATACTGGTTAAGTAATGAGTTGTCAAAAGTGATTCTAGATATTTATAAAAGTTTAATAATAAAGTTTTTTTTTTAAACTGAAAACGTTTTTGTACGTTTGAAAATAGAATATTATGGAAACCAATTCTCCACTAGCTTTTGTCTAACTTTCGTAAATGACACTTTTTATTTTTATTTATAAATAGCTTTACAAATTATTCCGAATATCGTTAAGAGGAATAGATTCCTCAAATCATAGTGGACCTCTCAACAGAGACTTGTAATCATAATTCAATGTTTCTGATAATTCAATCATTTAATATATTTTTTTTTTTAATTTCGTCGATAATCATATTGAAACAAATACGTTCATATAAAGCATTATACTTTTAAATACTTTGTTGACATTTTCAATTTATAACATATACACATATACATACATATTCATATATGTTCATTTAATGGTTCGTGAATCATTGGAATTTGGTCGAGGTTTAAATGAATGTATAAACATAGTTTAAAATCCTTGAGATTTAACTTAACAAACATTGCTTATCATGTCAGAATAATATAAAGATAAAGTTTAAATTTAGTCGGAAATTTTCGGGTCGTCACAGTACCTACCCGTTAAAGAAATTTCGTCCCCGAAATTTGATAGAGGTCGTTATGGCTAACAATTAGAATGTTATTATGACGATTATGAAGTTTTATCATGTCTAAGAAGTATGGATAAAATAATTCGATTACTCAAAGCGTATGAAGGAAGTTATCGTAAATGAAGGAAATAAGATTATAGTGATTCGTCATATCTTTTGACGTCATCACAATTGATTTCCGAATTTAAAGAAAATCTTTGTAATCTATGTTGGATTTGATGCTTCGGTGATTAAGGAGATTATGATTCTCTTCGAATTAATACGATAATCCATCTTGATTTCTCTGTCGGGTATTTCACTATAAATCCACCTCCTTCATTTCCTTACAACTCACACCTTCTATTCTTTCTCCCTCAACTCATATTTTAAAGTATTTGTCAATATGCTTCATCCAGTACTGATTCTCGATATACTCCTCACTTTCATATCTGTCGTTCTTCTTTTTCATCTGCCTCCGGAAGAATCTATTTACTTCTACTATACTCTCGGTTTTATAGTGTTTTTAGTTCTTCCGTGTCTTTATATTGCTATATGCATCGATATATACGGTTTATAATTTTTGGGTGGTTGTTGGGTTTTATATCTTCCCTTATATTTCAAAGCCCCTGCTTTTGTCTTCTATAATCATTGACATCCACAGTTAATGCTCCCTTCTATTTGCTGCGATTTATACTCCAATTTCTATTTTGGAGTTTTGTCCTTTCGTTTCTTTTTCTTGCGATTAAGCAACGTTTGTAATGGTCCAGTATTCGCAGATATGAATTTCAGAATGAACATAGTTAATGTTCTAAGAAGGAAATGGTAATGGCACGATCTTGATTTGTTAATTTACCAGAATACCCTGAAAAGACCGAATCATCAAGAAAATATATTCTTGATATTTTTAGAGATTAAATAGAATACAAGAGTCGTGTAACATGGAACATGATGACGGCATGGTCTGTGAATCGTCATGTCCCATTAGAAACTCAGCATGACTTACTGTAATATAATCACGTTGATCAAGTGTCATTATATTATACTAACTCATGCTTCAGTTCCCAACACTACTTCAAAACATTCATAATTTAAACTAGAAAGTTTATAGAATATAGAAACTAATAGTTTCTTATATGATGTAACACTGATAGCGCAAAGAGATAAATGACTTCAGATAAGATTAGTTGTGAAAATATCTTCAAAAATATCGCGGATATTTATAATGAAAGATATGATAATATCTTAGAATTTCTAATATTGATGGATGATGATGAAGATTTGTCTGTAAAGGTTTAGAATAAAGAGTAAGGTATTCGTTAATGACTTTAGCAGGCACTGAATCATTTGGATTCTTTGAAGGCAGATTTAGTCTTTGTGATTTGTCCACAGCCTCCTTCATAGTATGTTCAATCCGTTTTCCAGTTCCAAACCTTCTCTTTTTCTCAGCTTTTCCACCTTACTATTCTTTGTCATCAAACTTTTTACTGTTAAGATCGTTTACAGTTTTTGATGCTTCATCAGTATTTCGAGAACTAGTTCGCAGTTTAGGGTGTTTTTCAGAAACTTCACATTCAAATTATATAAGTCCAGAAGATAGACACATATAATTGTTGGCGTAGACATGCTGCGAGATTTCAAAATACTGATTGCTAATTTCTGATGATTCATATGGCAATTCTCGTTACAAGATGCAGATGAGTAAATGATGGGATTTTGATAAATATAAAGATTTTTCGGAAAGTCAAAGATCAATGAAGTTGTTAATAAGTTTACTGCTAATGTGGCGAGATATGAAAGGTTCCCCGGTAATAATGATGAAGGGGTAATCATTATAATAAGGCTTATTCGAATGAACAATTGAAGTTGGTTTGCTGGAGCTGTGACAAAATCGTCTATTTTTAGAAGGGATTGAAAAGTTATTTTAGTTAGTAAATGCCAAAAGGTCTGACATGGATACATGTTAAATTATGACTTTGGTTTCAAGAGTTTTTCAGGTACGTAACTGTGGATAACATGTGGTTGGATCATCATCTCGATTGTTCATTATTTGAAGTGTCTTCAGGTATTTCGAAGGGCTTGAACACATATTATAATCGTTAATATACATACGATGTTCTAACACAGTTTTGAAGTTAAAGTATAGCTTTGAAAGATGTAAGAATCTAAGAGTGTTGATATCGTTTATAACTTGAATTGAATTCGGCGATTTCAAAATCAGAATATGTAATTAGATTTTTGAATGAGTATGGCTGTTTTGATTTCTATAAAAGAATGTATATTGTTGTAAAAGTAGGGAGTATAATGGATGATTTGCTGAATCAGATTCGAAGAATGTAACATATTAATTGTGAATTTATATATCTCTCGGGTATTACCTACCCGTTAAAAAAAATGTCACAATTAATATTTTGTACAAAAGAATTTTATTACAGTCTTTATGGAAATATATGTGTATATTTCTTCAGATGTAATATAGATTTAATGAGTTAATATTAAATTAAACTCACTTGATTTATGGTTAAGACTAGGATAGATAATTTCTAAACTTTAGAAATTACATAATCGTCGTAGAATGTTTTCCCAATGAAGTTATGAATCAATACTTCATCGTTGTGGTATTCCTTAGTATCTACAGGGCGTATGAGGTCGATGCTCATGGGACAGATTGTGAAGTTGAGGTTTGCGATGCGGTTGTTGTTGGTGGTGGTAATGGTACTGTTGGTGTTGCTGATGGTGGTACTGTTTATGCTGCTGGTGCTGCTGCTAGTGTTTGTAACCTTTGCACCATATTCTCCAAAGCCACTACCCGAGCGCGAAGCTCGTTGACTTCTTCTATTACACCGGGGTGATTGTCGGTTCGGACGAGCGGATAAATAAAATCTAGAATTTGGTGTAGTATGTAATCGTGACGAGATACTCTAGAAATAAGAGATAAAATGGTGTTTCGGATAGGTTCGCCGGTAAGTGCTTCAGGTTCTTCGCCAAGAGGGCAATGTGGTGGATGGAAGGGATCACCTTCTTCTTGTCTCCAATGATTAAGGAGGCTACGAACCCATCCCCAATTCATCCAGAATAGATGATGACTAATTGGTTGATCCATTCCGGTCACACTGCTTTCGGAACTTGAGTGGGATTCCATTTCGGAATCCGAGGGACTTGAACTAATGACGAATTCCATTTCGTACGATTGAATAAAGAATTTTTGGATATGAAATGATTTTCCGGCTATCGGGTGGTATTCTAATTATATAGAGCAAAAGGTTTCATAGATTACGGAGGAATTTACGGAATATGTCAGGCAAAGTTTACAGTAACAGATACGCTAAGATATGAATTAGCAGATACGCTAAGATATGAATTTTGTCTATACACTATTCATGCAATCAATGCAATAAGATGTGTCTAGACTAAGAATGATAGGCAGGTAATTTCCGACAAGAATAATGAGCAAAACTTTTGAAATGCAGACACGGTCGAAGTCCAGACTCACTAATGCATCCTAACGACTATCAGTTAGACACACTAATGCAGACCTGGTTCGCTAAGACCACCGCTCTGATACCAACTGAAAGGACCCGTTCATATACATTATAAACGATTCACAATAGTTGATTACATCGCGAGGTATTTGACCTCTATATGATACATTTTACAAACATTGCATTCGTTTTTAAAAGACAAACTTTCTTTACAACAAAAATTGACGGTATGCACACCATTTCATAATACATCCAACTATAATTGACTTAATAATAATCTTGATGAACTCAATGACTTGAATGCAACGTCTTTCAAAATATGCTATGAATGACTCCAAATAATATCCTTAAAATGAGTTAATGCACAGCGGAAGATTTCTTTAATACCTGAGAATAAACATGCTTTAAAGTGTCAACCAAAAGGTTGGTGAGTTCATAGGTTTATCATAACAATCATTTCAATATATTAATAGACCACAAGATTTCCGTTTATAAATATATGTACACTCGCAAGTGTATAAAATTATTCTATAAGTTGTAGGCACCCGGTAACAAGCCTTAACGTTCATGTTTTACCCTCTGAAGTACACCAGATCAGGTGTGTTTAAAATAACCTCGAAGTACTAAAGCATCCCATAGTCAGGATGGGGTTTGTCAGGCCCAATAGATCTATCTTTAGGATTCGCGCCTACCGTACATAGACAAGTAGTTTAATGTTACCAAGCTAAGGGTATATTTCTGGTTTAAACCCACATAGAATTAGTTTTAGTACTTGTGCCTATTTCGTAAAACATTTATAAAAACAGCGCATGTATTCTCAGTCCCAAAAATATATATAAAAGGGAGCAAATGAAACTCACCATACTGTATTTCATAGTAAAAATACATATAACGTCATTTAACAAGTGCAAGGTTGGCCTCGGATTCACGAACCTATATTAATTATATATATTTATATGTTGGTCAATATTTGTCTAACAATTTTTGGTCAATTCATAGTGTACCACAATCCTAATGCTCGAGACTAATATGCAAAAGTCAACAAAAGTCAACTTGACCCAAAATGACTTCTAAAATTTATACGTGTTTATTATATAACTTAACTATAGTCGTTTTATATATTTAAATATATTTATTAGATTTTATAATAATAAAAGTCATTTATTAATAAAAATTTATATTAACGTTTATATATGATAAAATATACTTTTATATATCTTAAGTAGTAAAATTTATAAAGTTCACTTAATATCTTAAAACTATAGTGGTAAGTATTATTAATGTAATTATATTACGCGTGATGAAAAATATCTTTGTATCCCCTATTTATTTGATAAAATAATATTGATCATAATAATAATAAGTAAAAGTTGTATTATTTTGTAATAATAATTATTATTATTCTATAAAAAATAACAATATTTATATTTACTAAAAATGTTATTATGATAAAATGATAATACTAACATAATAGTAATAATGATATTTTATAATAACAATGATATTTCTATTAAAATAATAACGACGATAGTAATAATAATCATTTTAACAATAATACTAAAATTCAGTTGACTATAACTTCAAATCCGTTCATCGAAACCATTCGATATCTAAATGAAAAGTTCTTAATTTTTCGCTAGCTTTCCAATGACATGCATATCATATACCCTATCTCAGTAGCATATGTATCTAATTCAGGATTCAACAAACCTATCTAAGGACAATATCGAATGTACAAGCATGCATAATCCTATATACTCGAGCACTAGTCAGGGATACACTATTGATATATAAAAGTTAAGTTATGAGTGCTCACGTATCAATATTGAGATTCAATATTGCAGGAAAGTACGTAGACACAACGGAGATGATAAACACTAGATTGACCTCACGAGCATACCCATGAACCATACCCATCACTTCCATAGCTATAACCCATAATTTCCTTAGCTTCGACTCATTCAAAAAAACTATTTTGAAATCACTCGGACATCACTCCGTCGTAATATTTTATGTATACTAATAATATCTTGAAATAATACAGAGCAAATATATATATATATATATGTAAATCGATTGAGAGAGTTTGGAGAAATATATTTTCAAGTTTCTATGAAATAATGAAACCTATTGAATTATATTTATAATAGATTTTTGAATTATTAAAGTGAATTATTAAAGTATGAATTATTAAAGTGAATTATTAAAGTATGAATTATTAAAGTGAATTATTAAAGTATGAATTATTAAAGTGAATTATTAAAGTATGAATTATTAAAGTGAATTATTAAAGTATGAATTATTAAAGTGAATTATTAAAGTTAAAGTAAAGTAAAAGTAAAGTAAAGGTAAAGTTAAAGTATAGTAAAAGTATAAAAACTATGTATGTATAATACACGTATAAATATATATAATATTAATTTAAATCGTTATATATATTTAATGAAATAAAATATAAATATTGTTATATTTATTATACTGGTTAAGTAATGAGTTGTCAAAAGTGATTCTAGATATTTATAAAAGTTTAATAATAAAGTTTTTTTTTTAAACTGAAAACGTTTTTGTACGTTTGAAAATAGAATATTATGGAAACCAATTCTCCACTAGCTTTTGTCTAACTTTCGTAAATGACACTTTTTATTTTTATTTATAAATAGCTTTACAAATTATTCCGAATATCGTTAAGAGGAATAGATTCCTCAAATCATAGTGGACCTCTCAACAGAGACTTGTAATCATAATTCAATGTTTCTGATAATTCAATCATTTAATATATTTTTTTTTAATTTCGTCGATAATCATATTGAAACAAATACGTTCATATAAAGCATTATACTTTTAAATACTTTGTTGACATTTTCAATTTATAACATATACACATATACATACATATTCATATATGTTCATTTAATGGTTCGTGAATCATTGGAATTTGGTCGAGGTTTAAATGAATGTATAAACATAGTTTAAAATCCTTGAGATTTAACTTAACAAACATTGCTTATCATGTCAGAATAATATAAAGATAAAGTTTAAATTTAGTCGGAAATTTTCGGGTCGTCACAGTACTTCTCGTTCATCAAGTGCTTGAATGTTGACCACGGTAGTGCGTAAGCATCACCTTGTCCCACTTGCTCTAGATATGTATTCCACCATGTTAACGCAGAACCTGTGAAGGTATGCGTAGCGTACTTCACTTTGTCCTCTTCAGTACACTTACTTATGGCAAACACCGATTCGACCTTCTCGGTCCACCGTTTCAATCCGATCGGTCCTTCGGTTCCATCAAATTCCAAAGGTTTGCAGGCAGTGAATTCTTTGTAGGTACATCCTACACGATTTCCTGTACTGCTAGATCCAAGGTTATTGTTGGTATGTAGCGCAGCCTGTACTGCAGCTATGTTTGAAGCAAGAAAAGTACGGAATTCCTCTTCATTCATATTCACGGTGTGTCGAGTAGTCGGTGCCATTTCCTTCAAAATAGTCAAATGGAACAAGTTAATCATACAGAATATTAAGAGTAGTTAATAGTATTTCGTAGCATAATATGAACTCATTTATAAAAGCTTTTTCTTCATATTAGCGTTTTATAAGTTTAAATTCGGGTAGTACCTACCCGTTAAGTTCATACTTAGTAGCTAATATACAATTCAACTACTATAATTCTATATGAAAAACTGATTATAATAATATTTCGCGTTCAAACTTTTACACAATATTTTACAAACTTACAATACCGCTTATTTTACATATAGCATGAAATATAGCACACAATAAATTTGATACAAGTTGGTTGTGAAGATAATTCTAGCTAGTACACAAGTCGTTCAGCAAAGGCAATAAAGACACGTAATTCATACGTCCAGAAACAAGTCATGCATTCTGGTTTTACTAGGATTACTTCCCATCCTTGGTCTTGTGGAACATAACCGTTATGGTCGTTGATAAGACAGCGTGTTGTAACGTCGTCAAAGGGACGAGGGTTACGTAATGTCCAACAGTCCTGTAACAATCTAAAAACCTCATTTCTTACCCCCATTACCGACTCCGTCACTTGTGGGAACGTTTTGTTTAATAGTTGTAGCCCGATGTTCTTGTTCTCACTTTGGTGAGAAGCGAACATTACTAATCCGTAAGCATAACATGCTTCTTTATGTTGCATGTTAGCTGCTTTTTCTAAATCACGAAGTCCAATATTCTGATATATTGAGTCAAAATAATTTCTTAACCCATTGCGTAAAATAGCATTTGGGTTACCCGCAATATATGCGTCAAAGTAAACACATCGTAACTTATGGATTTCCCAATGTGATATCCCCCATCTTTCGAACGAAAGCCTTTTATAAACCAAGGCATTCTTGGAACGTTCTTCGAATGTCTTACAAACTGATCTCGCCTTAAATAGTTGTGCCGAAGAATTCTGACCGAATCTAGACAAGATTTCATCAATCATGTCTCCGGGTAGGTCTCTTAAAATATTGGGTTGTCTATCCATTTTGTGTTTTTATACTGTAAAATAGACAAGAGTTAGATTCATAAAAAAAAATACTTATTAATACAAGCAATTTTTACATATATCATAAAGCATAAGCACACTATATTACATATATTACACCACACGAATACAACTATCTTATTCCGACTCGCTTATTTCTTCTTCTTCGGTTTTGGTTCGTTTTGCTAAGTTTCTAGGGATATATGATGTTCCCCTAATACGAGCCGTCGTTTTCCACATTAGTTTAGAAAAACCTGGTGGTTTAGAGGTTCCCGGGTCATTGTTACAACTTAAGGACTTCGGGGGTTGACGATACATATAAAGTTCATCGGGGTTGGAATTAGATTTCTCTATTTTTATGCCCTTTCCCTTATTATTTTCTTTTGCCTTTTTAAATTCAGTTGGGGTAATTTCTATAACATCATCGGAATTCTCGTCGGAATCCGATTCATCGGAGAATTGGTAATCCTCCCAATATTTTGCTTCCTTGGCAGAAACACCATTGACCATAATTAACCTTGGTCAATTGGTTGAGGATTTTCTTTTACTTAACCGTTTTATTATTTCCCCCACCGGTTCTATTTCTTCATCCGGTCCCGATTCTTCTTCCGGTTCCGATTCTTCTTCCGGTTCCGACTCTTCTTCCAGTTCCTCATCGGGAACTTGTGAATCAGTCCACGAATCATTCTAATTTACATTTGACTCTTCATTATTATTAGGTGAGTCAATGGGACTTGTTCTAGAGGTAGACATCTATCACATAATATCAAACGCGTTAAGAGATTAATATATCACATAATATTCACATGTTAAAAATATATAGTTTCCAACAAAATTTGTTAAGCAATCATTTTTCAAGTAAACACGGTCGAAGTCCAGACTCACTAATGCATCCTAAAAAACTCGATAAGATACACTAATGCAAAATTCTGGTTCTCTAAGACCAACGCTCGGATACCAACTGAAATGTCCCGTTCTTATTGATTAAAAACGTTCCATATTAATTGATTTCGTTGCAAGGTTTTGACCTCTATATGAGACGTTTTTCAAAGACTGCATTCATTTTTAAAACAAACTATAACCTTTATTTCATAAATAAAGGTTTAAAAAGCTTTACGTAGATTATCAAATAATGATAATCTAAAATATCCTGTTTACACACGACCATTACATAATGGTTTACAATACAAATATGTTACATCGAAATCAGTTTCTTGAATGCAGTTTTTACACAATATCATACAAACATGGACTCTAAATCTTGTCCTTATTTTAGTATGCAACAGCGGAAGCTCTTAGTATTCACCTGAGAATAAACATACTTTAAACGCCAACAAAAATGTTGGTGAGTTATAGGTTTAACCTATATATATCAAATCGTAACAATAGACCACAAGATTTCATATTTCAATACACATCCCATACATAGAGATAAAAATCATTCATATGGTGAACACCTGGTAACCGACATTAACAAGATGCATATATAAGAATATCCCCATCATTCAGGGACACCCTTCGGATATGATATAAATTTCGAAGTACTAAAGCATCCGGTACTTTGGATGGGGTTTGTTAGGCCCAATAGATCTATCTTTAGGATTCGCGTCAATTAGGGTGTCTGTTCCCTAATTCTTAGATTACCAGACTTAATAAAAAGGGGCATATTCGATTTCAATAATTCAACCATAGAATGTAGTTTCACGTACTTGTGTCTATTTTGTAAATCATTTATAAAACCTGCATGTATTCTCATCCCAAAAATATTAGATTTTAAAAGTGGGACTATAACTCACTTTCACAGATTTTTACTTCGTCGGGAAGTAAGACTTGGCCGCTGGTTGATTCACGAACCTATAACAATATATACATATATATCAAAGTATGTTCAAAATATATTTACAACACTTTTAATATATTTTGATGTTTTAAGTTTATTAAGTCAGCTGTCCTCGTTAGTAACCTACAACTAGTTGTCCACAGTTAGATGTACAGAAATAAATCGATAAATATTATCTTGAATCAATCCACGACCCAGTGTATACGTATCTCAGTATTGATCACAACTCAAACTATATATATTTTGGAATCAACCTCAACCATGTATAGCTAACTCCAACATTCACATATAGAGTGTCTATGGTTGTTCCGAAATATAAATAGATGTGTCGACATGATAGGTCGAAACATTGTATACGTGTTTATGGTATCTCAAGATTACATAATATACAATACAAGTTGATTAATTTATGGTTGGAATAGATTTGTTACCAATTTTCACGTAGCTAAAATGAGAAAAATTATCCAATCTTGTTTTACCCATAACTTCTTCATTTTAAATCCGTTTTGAGTGAATCAAATTGCTATGGTTTCATATTGAACTTTATTTTATGAATCTAAACAGAAAAAGTATAGGTTTATAGTCGGAAAAATAAGTTACAAGTCGTTTTTGTAAAGGTAGTCATTTCAGTCGAAAGAACGACATCTTGATGACCATTTTGAAAAACATAGTTTCACTTTGAGTTTAACCATGATTTTTGGATATAGTTTCATGTTCATAAGAAAAATAATTTTTCCAGAAGTATAGATTTTAAATAAAAGTTCTTCTTAGCTTTTAATTATCCCAACCAAAACAGCCTCCGGTTTTACTACGACGGCGTATATCCAGTTTTATGGTGTTTTTCGTGTTTTCAGGTTTTAAATAATTAAGTTAGCATATCATATAGATATAGAAAATTGTTTAGTTGATTTTAAAAGTCAAGTTAGAAGGATTAACTTTTGTTTGCGAACAAGTTTAGAATTAACTAAACTATGTTCTAGTGATTACAAGTTTAAACCTTCGAATAAGATAGCTTTATATGTATGAATCGAATGATGTTATGAACATCATTACTACCTCAAGTTTTCTGGATAAAGCTACTGGAAATGAGAAAAATAGATCTAGCTTCAAAGTATCCTTGGATGGCTTGAAAGTTCTTGAAGCAGAATCATGATACGAAAACAATTTCAAGTAAGATTTCCACTCGAAATAAGATTGTTATAGTTATAGAAATTGAACTAAAGTTTGAATATGATTATTACCTTATATTAGAAATATAACCTACTGTAAGTAACAAAGGTTTCTTGATCTTAGATGATTACTTGGAATGGATTTAGAAAACTTGGAAGTAAACTTGCAATCTTGGAAGTATTCTTGATTTTATGAAACTAGAACTTTTGGAATTTATGAAGAACACTTAGAACTTGAAGATAGAACTTGAGAGAGATCAATTAGATGAAGAAAATTAAAGAATGAAAGTGTTTGTAGGTGTTTTTGGTCGTTGGTGTATGGATTAGATATAAAGGATATGTAATTTTGTTTTCATGTAAATAAGTCATGAATGATTACTCATATTTTTGTAATTTTATGAGATATTTCATGCTAGTTGCCAAATGATGGTTCCCACATATGTTAGGTGACTCACATGGGCTGCTAAGAGCTGATCATTGGAGTGTATATACCAATAGTACATACATCTAAAAGCTGTGTATTGTATGAGTACGAATACGGGTGCATACGAGTAGAATTGTTGATGAAACTGAACGAGGATGTAATTGTAAGCATTTTTGTTAAGTAGAAGTATTTTGATAAGTGTCTTGAAGTCTTTCAAAAGTGTATGAATACATATTAAAACACTACATGTATATACATTTTAACTGAGTCGTTAAGTCATTGTTAGTCGTTACATGTAAATGTTGTTTTGAAACCTTTAGGTTAACGATCTTGTTGAATGTTGTTAACCCATTGTTTATTATAACAAATGAGATGTTAAATTGTTATATTATCATGATATTATGATATATAATATATCTTAGTATGATATATATACAGTTAAATGTCGTTACAACGATAATCGTTACATATATGTCTCGTTTCGAAATCATTAAGTTAGTAGTCTTATTTTTACATATGTATTTCATTGTTAATACACTTAATAATATATTTACTTATCATTTAACATAATTAACCAAGTGTATCAATATCTTAATATGATTCATATGTACCTAGTAAGACGTTGTTATAACGATAATCGTTATATATATCGTTTTCGAATTTCTTGAATTAATAGTCTCATTTTTATGTATATAACTCATTGTTAAAATACCTAATGAGATACATACTTATAATAAAATCATGTTAACTATATATATAACCATATATATTTCATCGTATAGTTTTTACAAGTTTTAACGTTCGTGAATCACCGGTCAACTTGGGTGGTCAATTGTCTATATGAAACCTATTTCAATTAATCAAGTCTTAACAAGTTTGATTGCTTAACATGTTGGAAATATTTAATCATGTAAATATCAATCTCAATTAATATATATAAACATGGAAAAGTTCGGGTCACTACAACCTATCCAACGAAACGTTGTACCTATCCGTAAACATACTCGATCGTTTCTTAGAACTTGAAATAGTTCCCATGCGCGATTTTCATTGTGTTGGAATGACTTCAATGCTCATTGCTAGAAAGTGTGCAGAATGCCAAAATTCTTCTGTCCCCACAATTGAAAACTACGTCTATTTGTATAACGATGTTTGGACCAACGAAGAGATGGTGAATTACGAGAAATAGATGTTAACTCGACTCGCTTATAAAGTATCCCTTCCAACACCCTATTGTTTTCTCCATCATTTTGTTAAACTCTCTGCTGCCCATCACAACTTGGACTCTAACTCTAACTTTTCCTCAATCTTTACTAATTTTTTTCCTTAACATGTGTATATTTACTTATTTTTATTGGATTTTGCTAACGACAGTCCCTAGAGTTGTCATTAACGTGCTTTAAATTATTGTACATCTTTATAACTGGCATATTGAAAGTGACCAATAACCGCTATTTAAAATGTTTCAATGCATGTTAACGACAATCCTTAGGGCTGTTGTCGTTAGCAAAATCATTTTATATTATTTTCTTACTTTTTGTTTATTTATTAGTTCGTATTCATATACTGAATTGGGGCTAATGAATTATGAGATATCAACTATGTATTACCCTTCAATGTTGGCAGCGTGACGGTGTATGTTGCAAGTGCGACGTTGTAAACTGAAACTAGTGATCATCATGTGTCGCCGAACGAGTCATTGAAAATGCACACATGGTATACGGAAGGGCAGGTAATGGAATGTTCGAAAAAGTTGGTGGCGTATCGCTTAATTGTCAACACATATCAAACTCTTACTGACGTTCTTGAAAAGTATACCTGTGTGACACGAGATGCTGTCGTGCTTTACGCGCTACCCGCATCTCTATTGGAACCTCCATACGCTTAATAATACTCATAATTATTAGGGTTTAAGATACTCAAAATTCATATACTTTTTCATTCGTTCCAATGTAGGCTATATACCCAAAAAAATAACAATGTAAGTCATATCGATTTATACAAAAAGTAATCTGCTACCTGCTAAACCGGTCATCTTCATCTTCAGTGTAGTAATGGGATTGGAACATGAGAGTATAACATCTTGTGCCCAGCAAATGATTCAACATGAAAATATACACTCAATTGAGATTATAAAAATGTAAAATGAGATTGTGTTTGCTAACTAACTTTTAAATAGGATATAAGAAAAATTTGAAATTTGTATAACATTTGAGAGTTTGTTTTAAGAAAGAAAAAAAAGAAAAAAAAATGAAATAAAAGGAAAATAAAAGGAAACAAAAGAAAACAAAAGGAAAATGAAAGGAAAATAAATGAAAATGAAAGAAAAATTACAGTATTCTTGTTTTGATATATTTTACATTGAAAAATATATGATTTAGAAAGGGAGACTATGTTAAAGCTAAAAAAATTTATGTTAATGGTTCAAATTTATAAGTATATTTTATAAATATTGTTATTCTTTAGTCGATTCTATTGTAATACTTTGTTGGGGATGATTGTACCCAACCCAAAATTTTAAAAGAAAAAAACATGAAAAGTAAAAAAAAAAAAGAAAAAAAAGGAAAAAAAGAGGGAACATTAATAGTATTATGGACGAATGAGAGTGGAGAACCCACTATTGTACTTAGTATATATGATAATGATAATATATATGATAATTACCCTTTACATTTATTGTATCGTTATGTTAAAATCCTCAAAATTTATACTTTAATAGACGAGCCCTAATAATTAATTAAATTTTAATGCAGTAGTAGTTTCGAGTAGTGGGGATGATGAGTTGAAGTACTTGAAAAGCATGTTAGAGTGCGAGATGAAACTTAGTGACTACTTGAATGGTGACGATTCGGTGCAACCAGAATTAAACACTGATAAGAGGGAGATGTTAGTGAACTGGATTGTGAGAACTCAGAAATAGATGGGACCTAACCAACGAAACGTTGTACCTATCCGTAAACATACTCGATCGTTTCTAAGAACTTGAAACAGTTCCCATGCGCGATTTTCATTGTGTTGGAATGACTTCAATGCTCATTGCTGGAAAGTGTGCAGAATGCCAAAATTCTTCTGTCCCCACAATTGAAAACTACGTCTATTTGTATAACGATGTTTGAACCAACGAAGAGATGGTGAATTACGTGAAACGGATGTTAACTCGACTCGCTTATAAATTATCCCTTCCAACACCCTATTGTTTTCTCCATCATTTTGTTAAACTCTTTGATGCCCGTCACAACTTCGACTCCAACTCTAACTTTCCCTCAATCGTTACTAATTTTTCCTTAACATGTGTTTATTTACTTATTTTTTATTGGATTTTGCTAACGACAGTCCCTAGAGTTGTCATTAGCGTGCTTTAAATTGTTGTACATCTTGATAACTGGCATATTGAAAGTGACCAATAACCGCTATTTAAAATGTTTCAATGCATGTCAACGACAATCCTTAGGGCTGTTGTTGTTACCAAAATAATTTTTTATTATTTTCTAACTTTTTGTTTTTTAATTAGTTCGTACATGTATATTGAATTGGGGCTAATGAATTATGAGATATCAACGACATATTACCCTTCAATGTGTGACGACCCGGGAAATTTCCGACCAAATTTAAACTTTATCTTTAGATAATTTCGACACGATAAATAAAGTCTGTAATGTTGAGTCTTAAAATTTTGGAACTGTTTACATTGATTCATTTAACCTTTTACTATTCCCGACGATTCACGAACAATTATTTACAAATACATGTGCGTATATATATATATATATGAATGCTTGAGTATATAAAAATAATAATATACTAATTAATCTGTAGAATTGAATCTATAAAATAACATAATATAATAAGATTACTATTAAAATAACTCTAGATATATATGATTTTTGTATATAATTAATCTATGTATATTATAATATATATAATATATATAATAATGAACCTTCAATAAAAGCTATTATATAATAGATGTAATTGCAAATTAAATTATAAATGTTATATAAATATTATGATCATACCTTTCGTTATTATTACTAATGTTATTATTATATGTTAATACTTGTATTATTAGTATTATTATTACCATTAATAATAATAATATTATCATAAGTAGTATTAATAACAATATTATTAATAATACTATTATTATTATTTTTATTCATCATCAATATGATCTTTACTGATCTTATCATATTACTTTTATTATTAATATCATATTTAACATTATTATTATTATCAATTATTATTAATATTAATATAAACAAAATTTACTATTAATTATCAAAATAAATCTTATAAAATCACAATATAATCTAGATTTTTAACTATATATGATTCATTCCTGTATCTAATTTGTTACCCGTACCAATCAGCTCCTATAAGAACAAAATTTGTCAACTTTCACAATCAAACATTTGGATTTCTCTCTTAATCTGCTTTATGTCTATTTCCTGTCTCTAACTCGTTAATACGTTGAACTCAAACAATACAATACTATTATGATCAATTATAGCAACTACTTTAGGCATTCAAACATTATATACAAGCCTTTACTGCAATATGTGAATATTAAAAACAGAAAAAAAAAACCTCACTTGCTCGAACTAATACTACTGTTCAATTACCATTCACCTCAGCCACTTTCACCGACCACCATCATCTCGCACCACCATCTTCTTCTTCTTTAATGAAACCACAAACCATCGTTGATCACCACCATATCCTTATTTCATGTATGCACATACAATACATGATTTGAACATAAGACCCACCATTTTTTTTTAGTACTTGAGTCAAGATCAAACCCGGTTAATCTTTTAGTACTCGGTTCACCCTACAACCTTTAATCACTTCCACCACTTACACTTTCATTCCCACGACAACTGCAACAAATTCCCTTCTTCTCCTTCCTTCTTCAGCATACCACCATCACCTCTAGTCACCATCCATTTCTGTTATGATTAAAGACACATTGATAACTGATGACAAGTTGCTACCACTCACTTATACGATCACCATTTACAACATCGTACTATTAGTTGATTTGTCTTCTGTTTCTGTAATAACTGTAGCTGAATGATTAACTGCTACTGTCATTGACCTTCTGTCCAAAAGACAACCCACAACCACCGTCACAATCATCAAGAAACCTTGTTATCGAGTTGCTACTATGCTATACTTTCTGCTATTTTTCGGAAGCCTTCACAATCCTTAAAACCAAAAATACTGCTGCTGCGATTGTTTGTCTTATTCCTGTCCAATCACTATTACAACTACTACAAGGTACATGCTTTCCGTCCGGATCCAAATCACTTCTTGCATCTGTATTATGTTTCTGTTTCAAATTGCAACTACTGCTGCTACACCTGCACACCATCAAGATAGAACACTTTAGAATTCTAATGTTAAGTTATAAATCAATCCATAACATCATCGAAATTTTTTTTTCATGAATATGATCTGTTACAATTTAGTAAAGGAAAAACAAAATACTCAAGCTTTCATGAACAAACCAAACAGAGAGAGTACATATTAGTAAATCTGATTGTATCGATTAATAACTTACGATGAACAACGCTGGCTAATGAAAATATATACATATATATATAAATAGGTAAATAAATAAACGAATACCATCTATTGTTCTGCTTTCTGGTTCAACACAAGACCATATTCAACACTATCATCAAACCTGTAACCTCTTAGATGATTGTTACTCAGACTCAATAACCACCACTGTAATCAATATTAGGGTTAAGGATCTGTGATGAATCATTAAAAGCTAAACAGAAATTAAATAGGAATTATCAATTACTCACATAACAATTTCATAACCGATGGATCCACAAAGAGATGAACAGTCGATTGTCTCTTCAAAGAGTAAGACTGCAGACCTGTTTTTCTTTTATTTTCACTCCTGTTAAATAACGATGATAATGGAGATTGATGGTGACCCTGAACGATGATGATACTAAATTGATGCCCTATTAAACATTTATGATCGTTGGTCGATTGATCTGTTGAAGAATCGAAACCCTAATTCGTGATACGTTTTCCTCTGCATTTTTATTTATTTATTTTCGTTTTCTTGATCTGATTTGGAGCAGACATAATAAAACGCGAAATGGTTTTTATTAGGTATTATTATTATTATTATTATTATTATTATTATTATTATTATTATTATTATTATATATTATTATTATTATTATTTTTATTTATTTATTTATTTATTATTATTATTATTAAGATGTTCATAAAAAGATTTCAAAATACATACATTAAAACTATTTAATTTTTATATAATATTATTAATAACATGTACATAATTATTTATATATTAACTAAATATATTCATATAAGATAAATTGTAATATATATTATAGAACATAAAAATAATATTAAATAGACATTATTATAAAATTTTATATATATTGACATAAATTAAAACATTATATAACGTATATAAACATTAAAATATAATACACCATCGATAATATAAATATATACATTATAATAAATTATAAATAAATTATCAAAATATTTTAATAAAGAATTACTATCATAGTATTAATAATTGAATATTATGATAACTTAATATCATATATATAAAATAAATATATTCAATATATATATATATATATATATATATATATATATATATTTATATATATATATATATATATAACATATAAATTAAAGATGTAATAGATGAATAAAATATATATTGGAATTTAATGTAAAACTTTTATAAATATTATATAGTATTTGATTTATTACCATTATACGTTTATAATATTATCTGATATATATATATATATATAAATGATATAGGTTCGTGAATCCGAGGCCAACCCTGCATTGTTTAATGTCATAATATGTATTTTTACTACAAAATACATTAGGTGAGTTTCATTATTCCCTTTTTATATACATTTTGGGCTGAGAATACATGCGCTGTTTTTATAACTGCTTTATTAAATGCTTTTGAAATATATTTTGAACTGCGAATACATGCAAATGCTTTATTAACTGTTTTACAAAATTTATATGCGTGAGTTATAGTCCCACTTTTAAAATCTAATATTTTTGGGATGAGAATACATGCAGGTTTTATAAATGATTTACAAAATACACACAAGTACGTGAAACTACATTCTATGGTTGAATTATCGAAATCGAATATGCCCCTTTTTATTTAGTCTGGTAATCTAAGAATTAGGGAACAGACACCCTAATTGATGCGAACTCTAAAGATAGATCTATCGGGCCCAACAAGCCCCATCCAAAGTACCGGATGCTTTAGTACTTCGAAATTTATATCATGTCCGAAGGAGGATCCCGGAATGATGGGGATATTCTTATATGTATATTGTGAATGTCGGTTACCAGGTGTTCAATCCATATGAATGATATTTTTGTCTCTATGCATGGGACGTATGTTTATGAGAAATGGAAATATAAAATCTTGTGGTCTATTAAAATGATGAAAATGATTATTTATGTTAAACTAATGAACTCACCAACCTTTTGGTTGACACTTGAAAGCATGTTTATTCTCAGGTATGCAATAAATCTTCCGCTGTGCATTTGCTCATTTTAAGGACATTACTTGGAGTCATTCATGGCATATTTCAAAAGACGTTGCATTCGAGTCGTCGAGTTCATCAAGATTATTATTAAGTCAATTATAGTTGGATATAATATGAAATGGTATGCATGTCGTCAACTTTCGTTGTAAAGAAAGATTGTCTTTTAAAATCGGATGCAATGTTTGTAAAATGTATCATATAGAGGTCAAGTACCTCGCGATGTAACCAGCTGTTGTGAATCGTTTATAATCGATATGGACTTCGTCCGGATGGATTAGGACGGGTCCTTTCAGTTGGTATCAGAGCGGTGGTCTTAGCGAACCGGGTCTGCATTAGTGTGTCTAACTGATAAGTCGTTAGGATGCATTAGTGAGTCTGGACTTCGACCGTGTCTGCATGTCAAAAGTTTTGCTTATCATTTCTAGTCGAAAATCATCTGCTTATCATTCTTAGTCTAGACACGTCTTGCTGCATTGATTGCATGAATAGTGTATAGACAAAAATTCATATCTTAGCGTATCTGCTAATTCATATCTTAGCTTATCTGTTATTGTTACCTTTGCCTGACAGATTCCGTAGACTCCTCCGTAATTTATGAAATTTTAGTATTATATATGCATATGTAAATCATGTATCGCAGGGTACTAATCTACATCCTATAATCTATTTCTTATCGAAAATCCTTCATCTGATCGTACGAGATAAATCCTGCAACCAGTTCGAGTCCCTCAGATTCCGATAACTATTCCGATAGTTATTCCGACAGCTATTCCGACATAGATGTTCACCTAAACTCCGAAAACAGCGTCATCGGCATGAATCAACCAATCAGCCATTATCAATTCATTTGATGGGTTCGTAGATGACTTAATTAATGGAAACGCGCAGAAGGCAATCCCTTCCACCAACCGAATTCACCTCTTGACAATGAACCTGAAGCGTTTACCGGCGAACCTGTTCGAGACACCATTTTCAGTCTCATTTCTAGGGTAACTCGACAAGATCATATTCTATTCACAATTCTGAACCTTATTCATCTACTCGTTCCGACCGACAATCATCCTGGAGTAATAAGTCAACGAACTTCGCCCTCGAATAATCAATTCGGAGAATATGGTGCAAAATGTACCAGCTTCAGCAACATCACCGGCACCAACAGTACCATCAATAACAGCACCAGTACCATCAACAATCCATGGTTCAATATTATCATCTATACTTTGAGTATGATCTTCGTTCTACGCATCGTTCTACCTCATTTATCTTCGTTCGACATGACGAATATGTAATCTCTAAAGTTTTAGAGATTATTTATTCTAGTTCCAACCGAAAAGCAAATGAGTTTAATATCATATTAACTCATTAAATCCATGATTACGTTTGAAGAAAATATATATGTATATATGTTTTCATAAAGATTGTAATTAAAAATTCTCTTGTACAAATTGTTAATGATGAAAATATTTTAACGGGTAGGTAATACCCGAGGGATATTTAAATTTCACATTAATAGGTTACATTGTACGTTCTCCGAATCTGTTTCAACAGTCATATACTATCCTACTTACATTCACCGATATACAAATCCGTTCACCACAGAATAACCATTTCCATTCAAATTTCATAATTGGATTTTGACCTATCAGAATTCCACATGTGGCATAATGAAGAAAACATTTGACGGAATAAAACTTGTTAGAAACAAACAAATTAACTATGAGAAATTTTGTTAAGAATTCACGCTAACAAAATCATATCTAACTGTTCCTAGCTAACTGGTTACATTTTATTTATCGCAATTTAATTATCGCAATTTATTTATCGCAGTTTATTTATCGCAATTTACATTCTCGCAATTTTATTTATCGTCATTTAATTTCTGTTATTTACTTTACGCACTTTATTTATCGTCATTTAATTTCTGTTATTTATTTTACGCACTTTAAATATCAGGACATGTATACAAGGTTTTGACATATCATATCGACGCATCTATATATATTATTTGGAATCACCATAGACACTCTATATGCAGTAATGATCGAGTTCTCTATACAGGGTTGAGGTTGATTCTCAAATAATATATATACTTTGAGTTGTGATCGAGTCTGAGACATGTACACTGGTCACGATATTTATTAATCAATTTGAATATTATATATTAAATTATATATGAATTACTGGACTGTTACTGTGGAATATCAACTGTGGACTACCAACACTGGACAATTAAAATGAATTAAAATATTGATTATAACATATGAAACTAAACAATTCTTCAAGTTTGCCACTTGATTTTATCTTAAAACCTTAATTGTATCTTGACAATTCTAATCTGCATTCAAACTTTCATGATGCTTGAAAACACCTCGATCGAGAAGATGAACCAACCGCACTTCGTCTATGAAAGGAAAGATTTATCTATATAGAATTGCACCTGAGAAACTCTCGGCAACTGAGTAAAAGTTTAGCACGTAGCCGAGTCAGATCCTTTGGCATTTATTAGCAAAAATAATTTTACGATTCCTTTTCAAAGTAGCAAATTTTGTCACAGCTTCAGCAAATCAACTTCGATTTTTTTGTTCGAAACAACCTTATTATCACCTTGATTTATATGTATGCTCTTTTATTGTTACCGGGAAACTTTTTATATCCCACCATATTACCGTTAGCGTTTAATCATCTAAAAACACAATTCTCTTGAAATCACCTCAGATCGATAACCAATGATTCAGATAGAGTAGCAGTAAATGTAGAGGAATCGGCAATCAGTACTTTGAAAACTCACAACATATCCACATCAACAGTTATATGTATAACATTTATCTCTTAGAATAATGATCTCTCATTCTGAAATTCTGAAAAGCACTCAGTCACAAATCAATACTCAGAATGTTGAAAAAGATGAATGAAACAACAGAAACCCTAGACAACCGTAAACGACCATAATCATCGAAAGTTTGATGATAAAGATTCGTATGTTGGAAAAGCTCAGAAAAGTTGGAACTGAAAAACAGATTGAGCTAACCACGAAGGAGACCAAGGACAAATACAATGACCATACCATATATTCAAAGAATTCAGGTAATTTTGGATCCAATGAAACCTTCAACGAATATCTTGCTCTGTACTCATGTTAAAATCTTGCGGAAAAATCTTCCTCATCAACCATCAAACTTAGAAATTCCAAAATATCATCATCAATATCTTCGATATTTCTGAGGATATTTTCATAAATATTCTCGTCCGAAATTATAGTATCGAAAAGCGGATTATGCGAAACTATAAAGGAAGCCGTGAACAAATCACAAAGAATAGGTTTGACTTCAAAGAATCCAAATGATTCCGTTTCTGATGAAATCTTTAGCGAATACCTTACTTCCGAATCTAAACCCTTACAGATAAATCTTCATCATCATCCATCGATATTAGAAATTCCAAGATATCATCGTAGCTTTCATTATAAATATCCTACATATTTCTAGAGGTATTTTTATAACTATTCTTATCTGAAATCATTAATCTCTTCGTGCTATCAGTATTACATCATATAGAAACTGTTAGTTTCTATATTCTGTAAATTTTCAAGCTTAAAATACGAATGTTATTGAAGTAATGTTGGGAACTGATGCATGAGTTAGTATAATATAATGACACTTGATCAACGTGATTATATTACATTAAGTCATGCTGAGTTTCTAAATGGAACGTGATGATTCACAGATCATAACGTCATCATGTGCCATGTTACATAACTCTTTCATTCTACTTAACTCCGGAACAAATCAAGAAAATGTATTCTTGATGGTTCTATCTTTCGTGATGTTGATAAATTTGAAAATCAAATCGTGATATCACGTTCCTTCCTACTTAGAACATTATAATCATTCGAAACTCTATATCTACAAATTCTGGACCATTATTCGCTTGACTTGAAGTCGGGAAGAGAAAACAAAAGCATAGAGCTTTGAAATATAAGGGAGAATATAAAGCCCGATAACAACACATAAATTACAAACCGTGTATATCAATGTTTATCGCAACATAAAGACACGGGAGAATTAAAAACATTATAATCCCGAGGGCGAAGTAGAATAAAGCAGATTCCTATGGTGGAAGTTGGAAAAGGAGAATGATTGTTGCGATAATAAGGATGAGGACAAGGATCAGAATTGGATTAAGCATTCTCAGAATCCTTTGGATATATGAAACAAGAAGGAAAGTATAGGAATGGTGAGAATAATGGAACGGAAGAGTTTAATTTATAATAGAAATACCAGACAAAGCAATCAAGACAGATGACCGCATTTAATTATAGAGATCTTAATTTTCTTACTCGCCGAAGAATCAAATCTTTTAGATTTCGAAGATTTTCTGTAAATCCCTTGAATTCCGGAATTCAACCCTGTTTATGCTAAAAGCTAAGGAAAATCTTATTTTCAGCAATTCACTCTTTTGCGATAGCTTCATTCGTATTCTTAGAATAATCGAATTATTTTATCATTATTATTCAATGATGATAAACCTCCAATTATCAACTCATATTGGTCATGAAAACATTTTTATTGTTAGCCATGACTACCTCATTCAAATTTCGGGACGAAATTTCTTTAACGGATAGGTACTGTGACGACCCGGGAAATTTTCGACCAAATTTAAACTTTATCTTTAGATAATTTCGACACGATAAATAAAGTCTGTAATGTTGAGTCTTAAAATTTTGGAACTGTTTACATTGATTCATTTAACCTTTTACTATTCCCGATGATTCACGAACAATTATTTACAAATACATGTGCGTATATATATATATATATATATATATAAATATGAATGCTTGAGTATATAAAAATAATAATATACTAATTAATCTGTAGAATTGAATCTATAAAATAATATAATATAATAAGATTACTATTAAAATAACTCTAGATATATATGATTTTTGTATATAATTAATCTATGTATATTATAATTTATAAAATATATATAATACTGAACCTTCAATAAAAGCTATTATATAATAGATGTAATTGCAAATTAAATTATAAATGTTATATAAATATTATGATCATACCTTTCGTTATTATTACTAATGTTATTATTATATGTTAATACTTGTATTATTAGTATTATTATTACCATTAATAATAATAATATTATCATAAGTAGTATTAATAACAATATTATTAATAATACTATTATTATTATTTTTATTCATCATCAATATGATCTTTACTGATCTTATCATATTACTTTTATTATTAATATCATATTTAACATTATTATTATTATCAATTATTATTAATATTAATATAAACAAAATTTACTATTAATTATCAAAATAAATCTTATAAAATCACAATATAATCTAGATTTTTAACTATATATGATTCATTCCTGTATCTAATTTGTTACCAGTACCAATCAGCTCCTATAAGAACAAAATTTGTCAACTTTCACAATCAAACATTTGGATTTCTCTCTTAATCTGCTTTATGTCTATTTCCTGTCTCTAACTCGTTAATACGTTGAACTCAAACAATACAATACTATTATGATCAATTATAGCAACTACTTTAGGCATTCAAACATTATATACAAGCCTTTACTGCAATATGTGAATATTAAAAACAGAAAAAAACCTCACTTGCTCGAACTAATACTACTGTTCAATTACCATTCACCTCAGCCACTTTCACCGGCCACCATCATCTCGCACCACCATCTTCTTCTTCTTTAATGAAACCACAAACCATCATTGATCACCACCATATCCTTATTTCATGTATGCACATACAATACATGATTTGAACATAAGACCCACCATTTTTTTTTTAGTACTTGAGTCAAGATCAAACCCGGTTAATCTTTTAGTACTCGGTTCACCCTACAACCTTTAATCACTTCCACCACTTACACTTTCATTCCCACGACAACTGCAACAAATTCCCTTCTTCTCCTTCCTTCTTCAGCATACCACCATCACCTCTAGTCACCATCCATTTCTGTTATGATTAAAGACACATTGATAACTGATGACAAGTTGCTACCACTCACTTATACGATCACCATTTACAACATCGTACTACTAGTTGATTTGTCTTCTGTTTCTGTAATAACTGTAGCTGAATGATTAACTGCTACTGTCATTGACCTTCTGTCCAAAAGACAACCCACGACCACCGTCACAATCATCAAGAAACCTTGTTATCGAGTTGCTACTATGCTATACTTTCTGCTATTTTTCGGAAGCCTTCACAATCCTTAAAACCAAAAATACTGCTGCTGCGATTGTTTGTCTTATTCCTGTCCAATCACTATTACAACTACTACAAGGTACCTGCTTTCCGTCCGGATCCAAATCACTTCTTGCATCTGTATTATGTTTCTGTTTCAAATTGCAACTACTGCTGCTACACCTGCACACCATCAAGATAGAACACTTTAGAATTCTAATGTTAAGTTATAAATCAATCCATAACATCATCGAAATTTTTTTTTCATGAATATGATCTGTTACAATTTAGTAAAGGAAAAACAAAATACTCAAGCTTTCATGAACAAACCAAACAGAGAGAGTACATATTAGTAAATCTGATTGTATCGATTAATAACTTACGATGAACAACGCTTGCTAATGAAAATATATACATATATATATATAAATAGGTAAATAAATAAACGAATACCATCTATTGTTCTGCTTTCTGGTTCAACACAAGACCATATTCAACACTATCATCAAACCTGTAACCTCTTAGACGATTGTTACTCAGACTCAATAACCACCACTGTAATCAATATTAGGGTTAAGGATCTGTGATGAATCATTAAAAGCTAAACAGAAATTAAATAGGAATTATCAATTACTCACATAACAATTTCATAACCGATGGATCCACAAAGAGATGAACAGTCGATTGTCTCTTCAAAGAGTAAGACTGCAGACCTGTTTTTCTTTTATTTTCACTCCTGTTAAATAACGATGATAATGGAGATTGATGGTGACCCTGAACGATGATGATACTAAATTGATGCCCTATTAAACATTTATGATCGTTGGTCGATTGATCTGTTGAAGAATCGAAACCCTAATTCGTGATACGTTTTCCTCTGCATTTTTATTTATTTATTTTCGTTTTCTTGATCTGATTTGGAGCAGACATAATAAAACGCGAAATGGTTTTTATTAGGTATTATTATTATTATTATTATTATTATTATTATTATTATTATTATTATTATTATTATTATTATTATTATATATTATTATTATTATTATTTTTATTTATTTATTTATTATTATTATTATTATTAAGATGTTCATAAAAAGATTTCAAAATACATACATTAAAACTATTTAATTTTTATATAATATTATTAATAACATGTACATAATTATTTATATATTAACTAAATATATTCATATAAGATAAATTGTAATATATATTATAGAACATAAAAATAATATTAAATAGACATTATTATAAAATTTTATATATATTGACATAAATTAAAACATTATATAACGTATATAAACATTAAAATATAATACACCATCGATAATATAAATATATACATTATAATAAATTATAAATAAATTATCAAAATATTTTAATAAAGAATTACTATCATAGTATTAATAATTGAATATTATGATAACTTAATATCATATATATAAAATAAATATATTCAATATATATATATATATATATATATATATATATATATATATATATATATATATATATATATATATTATATATATATATATATATATATATATATATATATATATATATATATATATATATATATATATATATATATATATATATAACATATAAATTAAGGATGTAATAGATGAATAAAATATATATTGGAATTTAATGTAAAACTTTTATAAATATTATATAGTATTTGATTTATTACCATTATACGTTTATAATATTATCTGATATATATATATATACAAATGATATAGGTTCGTGAATCCGAGGCCAACCCTGCATTGTTTAATGTCATAATATGTATTTTTACTACAAAATACATTAGGTGAGTTTCATTATTCCCTTTTTATATACATTTTGGGCTGAGAATACATGCGCTGTTTTTACAACTGCTTTATTAAATGCTTTTGAAATATATTTTGAACTGCGAATACATGCAAATGCTTTATTAACTGTTTTACAAAATTTATATGCGTGAGTTATAGTCCCACTTTTAAAATCTAATATTTTTGGGATGAAAATACATGCAGGTTTTATAAATGATTTACAAAATAGACACAAGTACGTGAAACTACATTCTATGGTTGAATTATCGAAATCGAATATGCCCCTTTTTATTTAGTCTGGTAATCTAAGAATTAGGGAACAGACACCCTAATTAACGCGAACTCTAAAGATAGATCTATCGTGCCCAACAAGCCCCATCCAAAGTACCGGATGCTTTAGTACTTCGAAATTTATATCATGTCCGAAGGAGGATCCCGGAATGATGGGGATATTCTTATATGTATATTGTGAATGTCGGTTACCAGGTGTTCAATCCATATGAATGATATTTTTGTCTCTATGCATGGGACGTATGTTTATGAGAAATGAAAATATGAAATCTTGTGGTCTATTAAAATGATGAAAATGATTATTTATGTTAAACTAATGAACTCACCAACCTTTTGGTTGACTTTACTTGGAGTCCTTCATGGCATATTTCAAAAGACGTTGCATTCGAGTCGTCGAGTTCATCAAGATTATTATTAAGTCAATTATAGTTGGATATAATATGAAATGGTATGCATGTCGTCAACTTTCGTTGTAAAGAAAGATTGTCTTTTAAAATCGGATGCAATGTTTGTAAAATGTATCATATAGAGGTCAAGTACCTCGCGATGTAACCAGATGTTGTGAATCGTTTATAATCGATATGGACTTCGTCCGGATGGATTAGGACGGGTCCTTTCACAATGTTGGCAGCACGGCGGTGTATGTTGCACGTGCGACGTTGTTAACTGAAACTAGTGATCATCATCTGTGGCCGAACGAGTCGTTGGAAATGCACACATAGTATACGGAAGGGCCGGTAATGGAATGTGCGAAAAAGTTGGTGGCGTATCGCTTAATTGTCAACACATATCAAACTCTTAATGACGTTCTTGAAAAGTATAACTGTGTGACACAAGATGCTATCGTGCTTTACCCACTACCCGCATCTCTATTGGAACCTCCATACGCTTAATAATACTCATAACTATTAGGGTTTAAGCTACTCAAATGTCATATACTTTTTCATTTGTTTCAATGTAGGCTATATACCCAAAAAATACCAATGTAGGTCATATCGGTTTATATAAAAAGGTAATCTGCTATCTGCTAAACCTGTCATCTTCATCTTCAGTGTAGCAATGGGATTGGAACATGAGAGTATAACATCTTGAGCCTAACAAATGATTCCACATGAAAGTATACACTCAATTGAGATTAAAAAATGTAAAATGAGATTGTGTTTGCTAACTAACTTTTAAATAGGATATAAGAAAAATTCGAAATTTGTATAACATTTGAGAGTTTGTTTTAGGAAGTTAATAAAAAAAGGAAATAAAAGAAAAACAAAAGAAAACAAAATAAAACAAAAGGAAAATGAAAGGGAAATAAATGAAAATGAAAGAAAAATACAGTATTTTTGTTTTGATATATTTTACATTGTAAAATATATGATTTAGAAAGGGAGACTACGTAAAAGCTAAAAAAAATTATGTTAATGGTTCAAAATTATAAGTATATTTTATAAGTATTGTTATTCTTTAGTACGTCGAGTTTATTGTTATACTTTGTTTGAGATGATTGTAGTGAACCCAAAATAAAAATAAAAATAAAAAAAAACGTGAAAAGTAAAAAAAAAAAAAAGGAAAAAAAGAGGGAACATGAATAGTATTGTGGACCAATGGGAGTGGAGAACCCACTATTGTACTTAGTATATATGATGATGATAATATATATGATAATTACCCTTTACATTTATTGTATCGTTAAGTTAAAGTCTTCAAAATTTATACTTTAATAGACGAGTACTAATAATTAATTAAATTTTAATGCAGTAGTAGTTTCGAGTAGTGGGTATGACGAGTAAAAGTACTTGAAAAGCATGTTAGAGTGTGAGATGAAACTTAGTGACTACTTAAATGGTAACGATTCGGTGCAACCAGAATTAAACACTGATAAGAGGGAGATGTTAGTGAACTTGATTGTGAGAACTCAAATATAGATGGGACCTAACCAACGAAACGTTGTACGGATCCGTAAACATACTAGACCGTTTCTTAGCACTTGAAGCAGTTCCCATGCACGATATTCATTGTGTTGGAATGACTGCAATGCTCATTGCTGGAATGTGTACAGAATGCCAAAATTCTTCTGTCCCCACAATTGAAAACTACGTCTATTTATATAATGATGTTTGAACCAACGAAGAGATGGTGAATTACGAGAAACGGATCGTTAACTCGACTCGCTTATAAATTATCCCTTCCAACACCTTATTGTTTTCTCCATCATTTCGTTAAAGTCTCTGCTGCCCATCACAACTTCGACTCCAAATCTAACTTTCCCTCAACCGTTACTAATTTTTTCCTTAACATGTGTTTATTTACTTATGTTTTTTTTGGATTTTGCTAACGACAGTCCGTAGAGTTGTCATTAGCATGCTTTAAATTGTTATACATCTTGATAGCTGGCATATTGAAAGTGACCAATAACCGCTATATAATCCTTAGGCCTGTTTTCGTTAACAAAATCATTTTTTATTATTTTCTTACTTTTTGTTTTTTTATTAGTTCGTATTCATATACTGAATTGGGGCTAATGATTTATGAGATATCAACAACGTATTACCCTTCAATGTTGGCAGCACGGCGGTGTATGTTGCACGTGCGACATTGTTAACTAAAACTAGTGATCATCATGTGTGGCCGAACGAGTCGTTGGAAATGCACACATGGTATACGGAAGGGCAGGTAATGGAATGTGCGAAAAAGTTGGTGGTGTATCGCTTAATTGTCAAACATATCAAACTCTTACTGACATTCTTGAAAAGTATACTTGTGTGACACAAGATGCTGTCGTGCTTTACCCGCTACCCGCATATCTATTGGAACCTCCATCCGTTTAATAATACTCATAACTATTAGGGTTTAAGCTACTCAAAAGTCATATACTTTTTCATTTGTTCCAATGTAGGCTATATACCCAAAAAAATACCAATGTAGGTCATATAGATTTATACAAAAAGTAATCTGCTACCTGCTAAACCGGTCATCTTCATCTTCAGTGTAGCAATGGGATTGGAACATGAGAGTATAGCATCTTGAGCCTAGCAAATGATTCAACATGAAAGTATACACTCAATTGAGATTATAAAAATGTAAAATGAGATTGTGTTTGCAAAATAACTTTTAAATAGGATATAAGAAAAATTAGAAATTTGTATAACATTTTAGAGTTTGTTTTAAAAAGGAAATAAAAGAAAAAAAGGAAATAAAAGAAAAACAAATGGAAACAAAAGGAAACAAAAGAAAATAAAAGGAAAATAAGAGGAAAATAAATGAAAATGAAAGAAAAAATACAGTATTTTTGATTTAATATATTTTACATTGAAAAATATATGATTTAGAAAGGGAGACTATGTAAAAGCTAAAAAAATTATGTTAATGGTTCAAAATTATAAGTATATTTTATAAATATTGTTATCCTTTAAGCGAGTCTATTGTAATACTTTGTTTGGGATGATTATGGTGAACTCAAAATAAAAATAAAAAATAAAAAAAACATGAAAAGTAAAAAAAAAAAAAAAGGGAAAAAAATGAGGGAACATGAATAGTATTGTGGACCAATGTGAGTGGAGAACCCACTATTGTACTTAGTGTATATGATAATGATAATATATATGATAATTATCATTTACATTTATTGTATCGTTAAGTTAAAGTCCTCAAAATTTATACTTTAATAGACGAGTCCTAATAATTAATTAAATTTTATTGCAGTAGTAGTTTCGAGTAGTGGAGATGATGAGTTGAAGTACTTGAAAAGCATGTTAGTGTGCGAGATGAAACTTAGTGACTACTTGAATGGTGACGTTTCGGTGCAACCAGAATTAAACGCTGATAAGAGGGAGATGTTAGTGAACTGGATAGTGAGAACTCAGGAATAGATGGGACCTAACCAACGAAATGTTGTACCTATCCGTAAACATACTCGATCGTTTCTTAGCACTTGAAACAGTTCCCATGCGCAATTTTCATTGTGTTGGAATGACTTCAATGCTCATTGCTGGAAAGTGTGCAGAATGCCTAAATTCTTCTGTCCCCACAATTAAAAACTACGTCTATTTGTATAACGATGTTTGGACCAACGAAGAGATGGTGAATTACGAGAAACGGATGTTAACTCGACTCACTTATAAATTATCCCTTCCAACACCCTATTATTTTCTCCATCATTTAAATAAACTCTCTGCTGCCCATCACAACTTGGACTCTAACTCTAACTTTCTCTCAATTGTTACAAAAAATTTTTCCTTAACATGTGTTTATTTACTTATTTTTTATTAGATTTTGCTAACGACAGTCCCTAGAGTTGTCATTAACGTGCTTTAAATTGTTGTATATCTTGATAACTGGCATATTGAAAGTGACCAATAACCGCTATTTAAAATGTTTCAATGCATGTTAATGACAATACTTAGGGCTGTTGTCGTTAGCAAAATCATTTTATATTATTTTCTTACTTTTTGTTTATTTATTAGTTCGTATTCATATACTGAATTGGGGCTAATGAATTATGAGATATCAACTATGTATTACCCTTCAATGTTGGCAGCGCGGCGGTGTATGTTGCACGTGCGACGTTGTAAACTGAAACTAGTGATCATCATGTGTGGCCGAATGAGTCATTGGAAATGCACACATGGTATACGGAAGGGCAGGTAATGGAATGTTCGAAAAAGTTGGCGGCATATCGCTTAATTGTCAACACATATCAAACTCTTACTGACGTTCTTGAAAAGTATACCTGTGTGACACGAGATGCTGTCGTGCTTTACCCGCTACCTGCATCTCTATTGGAACCTCCATACGCTTAATAATACTCATAATTATTAGGGTTTAAGCTACTCAGAAGTCATATACTTTTTCATTCGTTCCAATGTAGGCTATATACCCAAAAAATATCAATGTAGGTCATATCGATTTATACAAAAAGTAATCTGCTACCTGCTAAACCGGTCATCTTCATCTTTAGTGTAGCAATGGGATTGGAACATGAGAGTATAACATCTTGAGCCTAGTAAATGATTCAACATGAAAATATACACTCAATTGAGATTATAAAAATGTAAAATGAGATTGTGTTTGCTAACTAACTTTTAAATAGGATATAAGAAAAATTTGAAATTTGTATAACATTTGTGAGTTTATTTTAAGAAAGAAATAAAAGAAAAAAAGGAAATAAAAGAAAAGAAAAACAAAAGAAAACAAAAGGAAAATGAAAGGGAAATAAATGAAAATGAAAGAAAAATTACAGTATTTTTGTTTTGATATATTTTACATTGAAAAATATATGATTTAGAAAGGGAGACTATGTTAAAGCTAAAAAAATTTATGTTAATTGTTCAAAAATATAAGTATATTTTATAAATATTGTTATTCTTTAGTCGAGTCTATTGTTATACTTTGTTAGGGATGATTGTAGTGAACCCAAAATTAAAATAGAAAAAAACATGAAAAGTAAAAAAAAAAAGAGGAAAAAAAGAGGGAACATTAATAGTATTGTGGACCAATGATAGTGGAGAACCCATTATTGTACTTAGTATATATGATAATGATAATATATATGATAATTACCCTTTACATTTATTGTATCGTTATGTTAAAATCCTCAAAATTTATACTCTAATAGACGAGTCCTAATAATTAATTAAATTTTAATGCAGTAGTAGTTTCGAGTAGTGGGGATGATGAGTTGAAGTACTTGAAAAGCATGTTAGAGTGCGAGATGAAACTTAGTGACTACTTGAATGGTGACAATTCGGTGCAACCAAAATTAAACACTGATAAGAGGGAGATGTTAGTGAACTGGATTGTGAGAACTCGGAAATAGATGGGACCTAACCAACGAAACGTTGTACCTATTCGTAAACATACTCGGTCGTTTCATAGCAATTGAAACAATTCCCATGCGCGATTTTCATTGTGTTGGAATGACTTCAATGCTCATTGCTGGAAAGTGTGCAGAATGCCAAAATTCTTCTGTCCCCGCAATTGAAAACTACGTCTATTTGTATAACGATGTTTGAACCAACGAAGAGATGGTGAATTAAAAGAAACGGATGTTAACTCGACTCGCTTATAAATTATCCCTTCCAACACCCTATTGTTTTCTCCATCATTTCGTTAAACTCTTTGATACCCGTCACAACTTCGACTCCAACTCTAACTTTCCCTCAATCATTACTAATTTTTCCTTAACATGTGTTTATTTACTTATTTTTGATTGGATTTTGCTAACGACAGTCCCTAGAGTTGTCATTAGCGTGCTTTAAGTTGTTGTACATCTTGATAACTGGCATATTGAAAGTGACCAATAACCGCTATTTAAAATGTTTTAATGCATGTCAACGATAATCCTTAGGGCTGTTGTCATTACCAAAATCATTTTTTATTATTTTCTTAATTTTTATTTTTTTATTAGTTCGTACATGTATATTGAATTGGGGCTAATGAATTATGAGATATCAACGACATATTACCTTTCGATGTTGGCAGCGCGGCGGTGTATGTTGCACGTGCGACGTTGTTAACTGAAACTAGTGATCATCATCTGTGGCCGAACGAGTCGTTGGAAACGCACACATGGTATACGGAAGGGCAGGTAATGGAATGTGCGAAAAAGTAGTGGCGTATCGCTTAATTGTCAACACATATCAAACTCTTACTGACGTTCTTGAAAAGTATAACTGTGTGACACAAGATGCTGTCATGCTTTACCCACTACCCGCATCTCTATTGAAACCTCCATGCGCTTAATAATACTCATAACTATTAGGGTTTCAGCTACTCAAATGTAATATACTTTTTCATTTGTTCCAATGTAGGCTATATACCCAAAAAAAATACCAATGTAGGTCATATCGGTTTATACAAAAGGTAATCTGCTATCTGCTAAACCAGTCATCTTCATCTTAAGTGTAGCAACGGGATTGGAACATGAGAGTATAACATCTTGAGCCTAACAAATGATTCAACATGAAAGTACAATTGAGATTAAAAAATGTAAAATGAGATTGTGTTTGCTAACTAACTTTAAATAGGATATAAGAAAAATTTGAAATTTGTATAATATTTGTGAGTTTGTTTTAGGAAGTTAATAAAAAAAAGGAAATAAAAGAAAAAAAAAAGGAAAATGAAAGACAAATAAATGAAAATGAAAGAAAAATACAGTATTTTTGTTTTGATATATTTTACATTGAAAAATATATGATTTAGAAAGGGAGATTATGTAAAAGGTAAAAAAAAAATTATGTTAATGGTTCAAAATTATAAGTATATTTTATAAATATTGTTATTCTTTAGTACGTCGAGTTTATTGTTATACTTTGTTTAGGATGATTATAGTGAACCCAAAATAAAAATAAAAAAAACATGAAAAGTAAAAAAAAAAAAAAAAAGGAAAAAAAAGAGGGAACATGAATAGTATTGTGGACCAATGGGAGTGGAGAACCCACTATTGTACTTAGTATATATGATGATGATGATATATATGATAATTACGCTTTACATTTATTGTATCGTTAAGTTAAAGTCCTCAAAATTTATACTTTAATAGACGAGTCCTAATAATTAATTAAATTTTAATGCAGTAGTAGTTTCGAGTAGTGGGTATGATGAGTTGAAGTACTTGAAAAGCATGTTAGAGTGCGAGATGAAACTTAGTGACTACTTAAATGGTGACGATTCTGTGCAACAAGAATTAAACGCTGATAAGAGGGAGATGTTAGTGAACTGGATTGTGAGAACCCAAATATAGATGGGACCTAACCAACGAAATGTTGTACCTATCCGTAAACATACTCGACCGTTTCTTAGCAATTGAAGCAGTTCCCATGCACGATATTCGTTGTGTTGGAATGACTGCAATGCTCATTGCTGGAATGTGTGTAGAATGCCAAAATTCTTCTGTCCCTACAATTGAAAACTACGTCTATTTATATAACGATGTTTGAACCAACGAAGAGATGGTGAATTACGAGAAATGAATGTTAAGTCAACTCGCTTATAAATTATCCCTTCCGACACCCTATTGTTTTCTCCATCATTTCGTTAAACTCTCTGCTGCCCATCACAACTTCGAATCCAACTCTAACTTTTCCTCAATCGTTACTAATTTTTTTCCTTAACATATGTTTATTTACTTATTTTTTTATTGGAATTGGCTAACGACAGTCCCTAGAGTTTTCAATAGCGTGCTTTAAATTGTTGTACATCTTGATAACTCGCATATCGAAAGTGACTAATAATCGCTATTTAAAATGTTTCAATGCATGTTAATGACAACCCTTAGGGCTGTTGTCGTTAGAAAAATCATTTTTTTTTCTTAATTTTTTTTATTAGTTCGTATTCATATACTGAATCGGGGCTAATGAATTATGAGATATCAACGACGTATTACCCTTCAATGTTGGCAGCACAGCGGTGTATGTTGCACGTACGACGTTGTTAACTGAAACTAGTGATCATCATGTGTGGCCGAACGAGTCGTTGGAAATGCACACAGGGTATACGGAAGGGCAGGTAATGAAATGTGCGAAAAAGTTGGTGGCGTATCGCTTAATTGTCAACACATATCAAAATCTTACTGACGTTCTTGAAAAGCATACTTGTGTGACACAATATGCTGTCGTGCTTTACCAGCTACCCGAATCTCTGTTAGAACCTCCATACGCTTAATAATACTCATAACTATTAGGGTTTAAGCTGTAACATCCCGCATTTTTCCGTTAAATTTTTTTTAACGCCCGTCTTTTTTTTTAGATAATATCTTTCGTTATCTAAATTCGTATCTTTCGTTAACTAACGTTCTTAATATTTTCGTTATTTAATTATAACATCTCTCGTTACTCTAGCATTTTAAAATAATTCGTTTGGTTAATTCACGCACCCGCTTTTAAGCTCGAGGGACTTAAGTTGACAAGTGAGCAAAGTGGTGACTAGGTCAACTAGTCAACCACCTCACCTCCTCCACTCATTTACTTCACCTTCCACCTCCCTTTTCTCTCTAGCTCAAGAACACCACTTTTATCCAAAAACAAAGATTCATCATCTAAATTTGATCTAGCAATCAAACATCAAAACAAATTACATATTTGTGATCCTTGCATCATCCTCTTCAATTTGGTACCAATTTAACTACTTGGGGTAAAGTTTCTAAAAACTCCATATTTCTCTAATTCGTTTTATAGACTTGAAATGGTATTAGTTAGTGTCTATGGCTCGTTTATAACATGAATATGTGATTTGTTTGCTTGTTCTTGATGTTTTGAGTAAATAGCATGAACACTTGAAATGGGTTTGTTAAATCCTTGATTTTGGTTGATTAAATGTTGTTAGATGTTAAACCTTATGTGTTAAAAGTGTTACTAGCATCATTAGCTTCGTTTTGGTATGTTGGATGACATGAAAACCTTACATTAACTTGATTATTGATTTTGTGATTCTTGGTTAGGGTTTGATAGATCTTAAAACGAACATTTGATGCATTAAATGCTTTGCAATGTTATTTGTAAGTGTTTAGTTGTATTGTATGCGTAATTAGCTACGAAACGGCATATTGTATGTGTAAATTGACCTCCGAATCATGAAATGCGTTTTACGAACTTGAAACTTGAATGATGAACTTTTAACGATAATTCGATGAGGTTTTTGTTGTTGTAGATGATTAACTTGATTGATGATATGTGTTTAGTTGTATTCCTTGTCAAAATACCTTTCCAACGATGTATGACATGCGTTTTGAATGTTTTCGGTTCATGTGTTGTGTTTAATTGAAGTTTGGTCCGAGACTTAACAAAATTAAGCAAACAACACTTTTCATGTAGTAATGCGCGTCGCGCATCCTAGCGCGCGCTGCGCATATGTGAGGGTGCAAATGCTTACCCCCTTTAGACAATTCCTAACCTGGTTCCACGCTTTAGTGCGCCCCGCGCATACTTGCGCGCACCGCGCACTCCCCAGGCCCAAAAATCAGTTTTGTTTTACTTTCCACAAAATTTTTCCCGCTTAACCGCAACTCCGATTAACATGAAACTTGGCCAACATGCTCACATATGATTATATAACTTATAAAAGTTGTCGGATACCCGATCCGACCCCGTTGACTTTGACTTTGACCTTGACCAAGTTTGACTTTTAGTCAAACTTAACCAAAAACTTATGCAATCGTTCTAATCTTCTTTTATACTTGATTCTTGCATGAAACTTGACAACTTGATTCACATGCTATATAATCGAGTCGTAACGAGCCATAGGACTAATTGAACACATTTCGCTCGACCTTGTGTCATAACCGGTAATTGATACAACTTACTTGTTTAGGTCGAGGCTAAGCAACTTTCATGCACACGTTTACTTTGTGAAGTACATTTATACTCGTGAACTCGAGGTGAGATCATAGTCCCATCTTTCAACAACTTTTATACTTTTAAATCATGGGATGAGAAACATATACAGTTTTATACTACATACTTTTATACTTTGAACACAAGTACGGAAACAAACATTCCACAGCGAGTTAGAACAAAAAGCCTCAATTCGATTATCATTAGTTACACTTGCATGGTGTAAGCAAGAACTTATATTATGTGATCACATGGGCTTGAGGAGCCTCATTCGGACGGTTCGCTACCGTTAGCGGATGAAATATATTTTCGGGTTTAGTGTATGTTCTAACACTACGCAACAGGGTACAAAACATTTAAGTCTTGATAATTGGGTGCTCGCGAACATACTTTTAGAATGCAAACGATTTGAATAATCAACTATACAAAATCTTGTGGTTCAAAAACAACGATTACAAACACCTATGATTTCACTAATGTTTTTCGTTGACCGTTTTGTATATGTTTCTCAGGTTCATGAATGGCTATTTGATACATACTTTCGCGTACACTCATACTGAAATGTCCCATTCTTATTGATTAAAAACATTCCATATTAATTGATTTCGTTGCGAGGTTTTGACCTCTATATGAGACGTTTTTCAAAGACTGCATTCATTTTAAAACAAACCGTAACCTTTATTTCATCAATAAAGGTTTAAAAAGCTTTACGTAGATTATCAAATAATGATAATCTAAAATATCCTGTTTACACACGACCATCACATAATGGTTTACAATACAAATATGTTACAACAAAATAAGTTTCTTGAATGCAGTTTTTACACAATATCATACAAGCATGGACTCCAAATCTCGTCCTTATTTAAGTATGCGACAGCGGAAGCTCTTAATAATCACCTGAGAATAAACATGCTTAAAACGTCAACAAAAATGTTGGTGAGTTATAGGTTTAACCTATATATATCAAATCATAATAATAGACCACAAGATTTCATATTTCAATACACATCCCATACATAGAGATAAAAATCATTCATATGGTGAACACCTGGTAACCGACATTAACAAGATGCATATATAAGAATATCCCCATCATTCCGGGACACCCTTCGGATATGATATAAATTTCGAAGTACTAAAGCATCCAGTACTTTGGATGGGGTTTGTTAGGCCCAATAGATCTATCTTTAGGATTCGCGTCAATTAGGGTGTCTGTTCCCTAATTCTTAGATTACCAGACTTAATAAAAAGGGGCATATTCGATTTCGATAATTCAACCATAGAATGTAGTTTCACGTACTTGTGTCTATTTTGTAAATCATTTATAAAACCTGCATGTATTCTCATCCCAAAAATATTAGATTTTAAAAGTGGGACTATAACTCACTTTCACAGATTTTTACTTCGTCGGGAAGTAAGACTTGGCCACTGGTTGATTCACGAACCTATAACAATATATACATATATATCAAAGTATGTTCAAAATATATTTACAACACTTTTAATATATTTTGATGTTTTAAGTTTATTAAGTCAGCTGTCCTCGTTAGTAACCTACAACTAGTTCTCCACAGTTAGATGTACATAAATAAATCGATAAATATTATCTTGAATCAATCCACGACCCAGTGTATACGTATCTCAGTATTGATCACAACTCAAACTATATATATTTTGGAATCAATCTCAACCCTGTATAGCTAACTCCAACATTCACATATAGAGTGTCTATGGTTGTTCCGAAATATATATAGATGTGTCAACATGATAGGTCGAAACATTGTATACGTGTCTATGGTATCTCAAGATTACATAATATACAATACAAGTTGATTAAGTTATGGTTGGAATAGATTTGTTACCAATTTTCACGTAGCTAAAATGAGAAAAATTATCCAATCTTGTTTTACCCATAACTTTTTCATTTTAAATCCGTTTTGAGTGAATCAAATTGCTATGGTTTCATATTAAACTCTATTTTATGAATCTAAACAGAAAAAGTATAGGTTTATAGTCAGAAAAATAAGTTACAAGTCGTTTTTGTAAAGGTAGTCATTTCAGTTGAAAGAACGACGTCTAGATGACCATTTTAGAAAACATACTTCCACTTTGAGTTTAACCATAATTTTTGGATATAGTTTCATGTTCATAATAAAAATCGTTTTCTCAGAATAACAACTTTTAAATCAAAGTTTATCATAGTTTTTAATTAACTAACCCAAAACAGCCCGCGGTGTTACTACGACGGCGTAAATCCGGTTTTACGGTGTTTTTCGTGTCTCCAGGTTTTAAATCATTAAGTTAGCATATCATATAGATATAGAACATGTGTTTAGTTGATTTTAAAAGTCAAGTTAGAAGTATTAACTTTTGTTTGCGAACAAGTTTAGAATTAACTAAACTATGTTCTAGTGATTACAAGTTTAAACCTTCGAATAAGATAGCTTTATATGTATGAATCGAATGATGTTATGAACATCATTACTACCTTAAGTTCCTTGGATAAACCTAATGGAAAAGAGAAAAATTGATCTAGCTTCAACGGATCCTTGGATGGCTCGAAGTTCTTGAAGCAGAATCATGACACGAAAACAAGTTCAAGTAAGATCATCACTTGAAATAAGATTGTTATAGTTATAGAAATTGAACCAAAGTTTGAATATGATTATTAACTTGTATTAGAATGATAACCTACTGTAAGAAACAAAGATTTCTTGAGGTTGGATGATCACCTTACAAGATTGGAAGTGAGCTAGCAAACTTGAAAGTATTCTTGATTTTATGTAACTAGAACTTGTAGAATATATGAAGAACACTTAGAACTTGAAGATAGAACTTGAGAGAGATCAATTAGATGAAGAAAATTGAAGAATGAAAGTGTTTGTAGGTGTTTTTGGTCGTTGGTGTATGGATTAGATATAAAGGATATGTAATTTTGTTTTCATGTAAATAAGTCATGAATGATTACTCATATTTTTGTAATTTTATGAGATATTTCATGCTAGTTGCCAAATGATGGTTCTCACATATGTTAGGTGACTCACATGGGCTGCTAAGAGCTGATCATTGGAGTGTATATACCAATAGTACATACATCTAAAAGCTGTGTATTGTACGAGTACGAATACGGGTGCATACGAGTAGAATTGTTGATGAAACAGAACGAGGATGTAATTGTAAGCATTTTTGTTAAGTAGAAGTATTTTGATAAGTGTATTGAAGTCTTTCAAAAGTGTATAAATACATATTAAAACACTACATGTATATACATTTTAACTGAGTCGTTAAGTCATCGTTAGTCGTTACATGTAAGTGTTGTTTTGAAACCTTTAGGTTAACGATCTTGTTAAATGTTGTTAACCCAATGTTTATAATATCAAATGAGATTTTAAATTATTATATTATCATGATATTATCATGTATGAATATCTCTTAATATGATATATATACATTAAATGTCTTTACAACGATTATCGTTACATATATGTCTCGTTTAAAAATCATTAAGTTAGTAGTCTTGTTTTTACATATGTAGTTCATTGTTAATATACTTAATGATATGTTTACTTATCATAGTATCATGTTAACTATATATATATCCATATATATGTCATCATATAGTTTTTACAAGTTTTAACGTTCGTGAATCACCGGTCAACTTGGGTGGTCAATTGTCTATATGAAACATATTTCAATTAATCAAGTCTTAACAAGTTTGATTGCTTAACATGTTGGAAATATTTAATCATGTAAATATCAATCTCAATTTGAAGGTATTTCATATGCCCGAGAGACATAATAAATTAATGTGGCTTACATGTTGTGATCCAAGTCGGGTCATACCCAATAACAAGCTATCAACACTTTATGTATTTGTTTTGACAATCGGATCATTAAAGCAAATACATGACACTTGAATTTTAGAAATTGGTTTTCTAAAATAAATGCTAGATATAATTATTTGGATAATTATAAGTTACTACATGTTGTATATTATTTATATAGGTTATAAATAATATAAAGTGTATGTAACATATGTGTGTTGCATTTTATTTTATAAAAGGCTTATAAAATAAAATACTTACAACTAAATGCATGTATGTTTTATAAATATGTAATAAAATATAAAATAAATGGAAGGGGTGGGGGTGCCGTTTTTTTTGAAGGCTCCTAGGTGCCAACCACCCTTCCTTGATTACTCCATATAATTATGACTAATACACATGCATTGGTGCAACTTTTTAACACACTCTTTCACTCTAGCATTTTGAAAATAATACTTGCAATTTCCTCTCCTTTTTCCTCCCCTTTTTGGCCGAAATTTTGGAGCTTCTTCAAGGGATTCTTGGTTGATTTTTGCAAGTAATTAAGTGTCTAAAATCCTAACCAAGTCTTGGGTGTTGATTATTGCTTGTGGGTATCAAAGATTTGAGGCTTCAAGTTAGAAGTTTTCTTCATCTACATCATCTTCTTCATCCTAGTTCTTCACCTCCATTTTGGAGTAGGTATAAACATCTAACTAGCTCTATTTACATTTAAGTGTATTTTCAAGACTAGATCTTTAATGGATTTCATGTTTAAAAGGGTTAAACTTTACATGCATAAACTTGAAATTGCTTCCGCTTTATATATACATATACACACGAATTTATATGTAACAAAAATGGGTTTGTGACTTTGTTTATGTATTGAAATCCATCAATGGTATCTAGAGCCAAAGTCTTGTTAATATGCTTCTTGTTTTTGGCTAGTAAACTCACTTTCTTTACAATCTACCAACATGCATGAAAGTAGAATGTAAAAATATTGAGTTTTGGTGGGTGTATGGTGATGGCCGAAATATTTGGTCCCAAAAATGGGTTTGGGATTTCAAGTTTTGGCCATGTTTGATGTTATGTTGTTGTTCACAATCGAGCCTAGGCCATGTGTTTGTTTGGTTGATTGATTTGGTGATTATTCATGGGTGTAATATTCATTCATATGGCTTGTAATTATTTTGTAATTTTGGTTTGTAAAAGTTGTAATTAATCTTGTATTTTGTATGTAATTTGTTCTATTTTGGTTTGTAAAATAGAATAGGTTGTTATTTCATTTTCTAGAAAAATTGTATTAGGATATAATTTTGTAAAATGAAGATGAAGATTACAAGATGGAGCACTTGAAGATTACAAGATTAAGTGGGAGATTTTGGTAAAATCTCTTACTTTGTTTAACCCCTTAGGTAACATTTGTTTATTGGCTAAACAAATGTCTACCAAAATGGCTCTTGATTGTGAACACTTTGTTATGCATGTTTGTGTATGTTTGTATGTTTGGTTGCTACAAGATCATCACATGATAACACTTGCATAATACATTATAAAATGGTTATAATAAAACATAACACAATGACACTAATAATTGGTTATTAGACTTGAATAAAATGGTTTATTTAAAAGGTAATGAATTGGCTTATAACTAGTAATTGGTTACTAAAAGGACTTGAAAATGGGTTTTCATAAAACACTACACACCAAATGCATGTTGGTGTATAGCACTTGTTTTCTAAACTAGAATGTAGAAAACCTAAAATCCCTTAACTAAAACAAGGTAAACAAGTTAAACGCCATCCTTTTGTGGAAACACTTAGACATATTAGGAATCTCTTGATGGGATAAAGGTCACCTAACCGTCATGAGTGAACTAACATGAATAAGGTACACTTTGCATACATGTGGGATAAAGGTCACCTAACCACTTGCATGTTAAGTTTACATGTCTACACAAGTAGGACAACTTGATTTGGGAATCATGAACTTAGGGTCACCGAAGCATGAGGAACAAATAGGCGTTGATGGGATTAATATGCCATGCAAAAGGATTGCATGATCCCATAAATTAGAAGTTGCAAAAGGATTGCAATTGTCATTACGACTACCTAGCTAAATCAAATGACGGGATAAAGGTCACCTAACCGAAATTTGATTTACCGTTGGATTCTAACATTTAATAAAACAAATTAAAGGGTATTGTCTATTAAATCTAAATCAATACTTAAATGAACTTTGTTGAATTTTGTAGATGGCCGCAAATAACAACATGAACAATGCACCACTTAACTTTAACAACCTATCGTTACGGTCTCTCCTCGAGAAAGACAAACTCAACCATACAAATTTTATGGATTGGTTCCGCAATCTTCGGATTGTCCTCAAACAAGAGGATAAAATGTATGTGCTTGAGGACCCCATTCCCGACCAACCGGATGAGAGTGATGTGGAGGCAATGGCCTCTTACGATAAGTATTGCCACGACTCCCTTCAAGTCTCATGCTTAATGCTTGGGACTATGATACCCGAACTCCAAAAGGATTTCGAGCATCATAGCGCTTACGACATGATAACACAATTGAAGGAGATGTTTCTCCAACAAGCACGTGTTGAGCGTTTCGAAACGGTTCGGGCGCTTCATGCTTGTCGTATGGACGAATCCCAATCCGTTTCATCTTATGTACTTAAGATGAAAAGCCTTATCGATCGTGCTAACCGTCTCAACCTTAACATATCTAATGAGTTAGCCACCGATCTTATCCTTAACTCCCTATCAAAGAGGTTTGATCAATTTGTAATTAATTACAACATGAATGGGATGGATAAGAGCATAGGTGAGCTTCATGGTATGCTTAGGACGGCGGAAACAAGCATGGGTAAAAGGGCTTTACCCGTGTTAGCAATCGATCAAGGTGGGTCTAAAGGTAACACCTCTAAGCCAAAGGTGGCTAAGAGAAAAGGACCCGTCCATCAAGGCAAAGGGAAGGGGAAGATGGTTACCCCAACCATCAACAAGGCCAAGAAGCAAAAGGTAGCCGAGAAGGCAAACCCCAAGGAAGACCCATGTTTCGGTTGCGGTGAGATGGGTCATTGGAAACGAAACTGTCCGGTCTATCTTAAAGAGTTGAAGGACAAGAGGGATGCAGGGCAAACCTCAGGTAATATATATATGGTATATATAGAGCTTGGTATTACTTCTTCTAATACATGGGTATTAGACACGGTATGTGGAACTCATATTTGCAATTCTTTGCAGGGGTTCAAAAGAAGTGATCATAAAGCGGGAACATCAAGTCTCTATATGGGCAATGGTGCAAAGGTGCATGTTAAAGCTCAAGGAGAATTTGTTTTGAAGCTTCCAAGTGGATTGGAGCTTATTTTAGAAAATGTTTTGTATGCACCGGATTTATGTCGAAACATTATTTCTATTTCTCGCTTAAGACAATGTGGTTTCAATGTTAATTTTATTGATAATGATATCCATTTTTCTAAAGATGATATATTCTATTTCAAGGCTACGCCTTCAAATGGAATTTATGAATTGGTTCATGATGATGCATCATCTAATAGCTCAATATACCATACTAGCACCAAGAAACTCAAAAGGGATTTGAGTGATTCCTATTTATGGCATTGTCGCCTTGGACATATAAACAAGAACCGAATGCATACACTTCAAAGGAATGGACTTTTGAAATCAAATGAAATGGATTCGTTTGATGTATGTGAATCTTGTTTACAAGGCAAGATGACTAAAGCACCTTTCAAAGGCACTTATGAAAGGGCTAAAGATTTATTGGGTTTAATACATTCGGATGTATGTGGACCCTTTAAACCCATAACTAGGAATGGTGAAAGATACTTTGTTACTTTCATTGATGACTTTAGTCGTTTCGGATATGTCTATTTACTAAGACACAAGGACGAAACGTTTAAAGCATTCAAAGAATATCAAAACGAGGTACAAAATCAACTCAATAGGACAATCAAGGTACTTCGTACCGATAGAGGAGGTGAATACCTAAGCGATGCCTTCCAAGATCATCTTAGGAGTTGTGGGATCATCTCACAACTTACTCCACCCGGAACACCCCAACTTAATGGAGTATCCGAAAGGAGGAACCGAACCCTAATGGATATGGTTCGATCTATGATGGCTAGAAGCTCGTTACCTCTATCATTTTGGGGTTATTGTCTAAGCTCCGCGGCTCGTATTTTAAATATGGCCCCAACCAAGAAAGTGGAACGAACTCCTCATGAGATGTGGTTTGGAAAACCTCCTTCTCTTTCATACTTGAAAGTATGGGGATGTGAAGCTTATCCTAAGCGTTATGTAGCAAATAAGCTACATGCTCGATCCACAAAGTGTATCTTCATAGGATATCCCAAAGATGACATGGGATATTACTTCTATGATCCATCCGAGCAAACGGTATTTGTAGCTCGGAAAGCGGAATTCCTTGAAACCAAGTTCCTTATGGAAGGTGATGGTGAAAGAAAAATAGATCTTGTAGAGGTACAAGATCAAGCCGATGATACACAATTGGTTGACACTAGCACTCAACATGAGGATGCTGAAAATGATCAAGTGGATGATCAAGGTACACAAGACGTTCGAAGATCTAGTAGGATTAGTAATCCTCCCGAGAGATATGGGTTTCTCGTGGATGGTTGCTATACGGTTGATTTGGATGAACCGACAAACTACAAAGATGCTTTATCAAGGATAGATAAAGATAAATGGCAGGAAGCCATGAACGCCGAGATGCAATCCATGTATGAAAACCAAGTTTGGGAACTTGTTGAGCAACCTCCTAGCTCTAAGCTAGTTGATTGCAAGTGGATTTTCAAGATGAAAACCGACATACATGGAAACTTGGATACATACAAAGCTAGACTTGTAGCAAAGGGTTTCACTCAAACTCAAGGGGTTGACTATGATGAAACCTTCTCGCCTGTGGCAATGCTAAAGTCTATTAGGATATTATTTGCCATCGCTGCTCATTATGATTACGAAATTTGGCAAATGGATGTCAAAACCGCTTTCCTAAATGGATATCTTGAGGAAGATGTCTATATGGTACAGCCCGAAGGTTTTGTCGATCCGAAAAATCCTAAAAAAGTATGCAAGTTAAAGAAATCAATCTATGGGTTGAAACAAGCATCGAGAATGTGGAATCATCGTTTTAATGAAGAGGCAAAGAAATTTGGCTTTATTAAAAATGGTGATGAAGCTTGTGTATACAAGAAGGCTAGTGGGAGCTCCATAATGTTCCTTGTGCTATATGTGGATGACGTATTATTATTTGGGAATGATATAACCACAATGCAAGAGGTCAAAACTTGGTTAAAAAGTTGCTTCTCCATTAAGGATCTTGGAGAAGCACAATATATATTGGGGATTGGAATCTATAGGAATAGATCCAAGAGATTGATAGGCTTAAGTCAAAGTACATACATTGATAAGGTCTTGAAAAGGTTCAAGATGGAAAACTCTAAGAAAGGTTTGGTACCTATTCAAAGAGGAACCGTTCTCAGTTCATCTCAGTGTCCTATCACGAAAGATGAACAAGAGAGAATGAAGAAAGTCCTATACGCATCTGCTATTGGGTCTATCATGTATGCAATGATATGTACTAGACCGGATGTGTCATGCGCTCTAAGCTTGACAAGTAGATACCAGAATAACCCAGGAAATAGTCATTGGACTGCGGTTAAATGTATATTGAAATACCTTAGAAGGACTAAGGATATGTTTCTAATATATGGGTCTGGTGAGGAGGAACTCGTTGTAAAAGGTTACGTGGACGCGAGTTTCCAAACTGATCGAGATGACTCTCGGTCACAATCCGGTTATGTATTCATGTTAAATGGTGGTGCGGTCTCTTGGAAGAGTGCGAAATAGGAAGTTGTTGCGTTATCCACTACAGAGTCGGAGTACATTGCCGCCTCATTGGCAGCTCAGGAAGCTGCATGGATGAAGAAATTCATCGACGACTTAGGAGTGGTCCCTTCCATTCAGGACCCTCTTGAGATCTTTTGTGACAACGAGGGTGCGATTGCTCAAATCAAGGAACCTCGTGCTCATCAAAAGACTCGTCACATTGAGCGGAGATTCAACTACATTAGGGATGAGGTTGAAAAGGGAAAGATATGTATTCACAAAGTTCACACAGATCAAAATGTTGCGGATCCACTCACGAAGCTCTTACATGGGCCAAAACATGAGGGACATGTTTGTGCATTAGGGCTTCGATATTCTAGTGATTGGAATTGATCTACTTTATGTATTGTAACGGAACGAATTAGTTCAAACTCATTAATGTAATTATGGTATTAATTTAAATTATGAGTCATGTTCCAATTTAGCATATTTTATCCATGAATAAATTATTATTCTAAATTCCGTAGTTGATCACATTTGTGGGAGCAAGTGTGAGGTCTAGACTATTATGAACTTGGATTGGTTGACATTCAAATGGTGAATGTGGGGCAAGGTTGCAACCAAGGTTCATAGATGTTTGTGGGATACAAATATTGGAAGACCCGCTCTCAAGATTTACTATATGGAACCTTTGTGGTTGATCACATGTAATCTTGAGTAAAGGAGAATATCATTATATCCTCTGACCTGAGACACATATTGGGTTCAGATATTCACCGAATATTGTGCCTTGATTCTTCCCTTCGCTATTCTGAAACATGGTAGTACATAAGGGAGGCTTCAGATATGATACGAAGTGTAGTGTCTAGGACGTATGTAGTCAAGATGGAATTTGTCCCTCTTATTCGTTGAGAGTCAGATGTCTAAGGCCTGACAAAGTTAAATCTATAAGAGAGTGATCATTCTATGTCTCTTGGATTTAACATGACATCTAGGACAAAAGGATATATTGAAAGATTCACCTAAATCATATTCGAAATGGGAACTCGAAAGGGATGATGTTATTGAATGGCACAAAGTCATAACATATTAGGGGTGATGGACGGTGTGTTAGGCTGTATCCATCACTTGCATTAATTTCTTATGTTTCTCGTGCAAGTGGGAGATTGAAGGTATTTCATATGCCCGAGAGACATAATAAATTAATGTGGCTTACATGTTGTGATCCAAGTCGGGTCATACCCAATAACAAGCTATCAACACTTTATGTATTTGTTTTGACAATCGGATCATTAAAGCAAATACATGACACTTGAATTTTAGAAATTGGTTTTCTAAAATAAATGCTAGATATAATTATTTGGATAATTATAAGTTACTACATGTTGTATATTATTTATATAGGTTATAAATAATATAAAGTGTATGTAACATATGTGTGTTGCATTTTATTTTATAAAAGGCTTATAAAATAAAATACTTACAACTAAATGCATGTATGTTTTATAAATATGTAATAAAATATAAAATAAATGGAAGGGGTGGGGGTGCCGTTTTTTTTGAAGGCTCCTAGGTGCCAACCACCCTTCCTTGATTACTCCATATAATTATGACTAATACACATGCATTGGTGCAACTTTTTAACACACTCTTTCACTCTAGCATTTTGAAAATAATACTTGCAATTTCCTCTCCTTTTTCCTCCCCTTTTTGGCCGAAATTTTGGAGCTTCTTCAAGGGATTCTTGGTTGATTTTTGCAAGTAATTAAGTGTCTAAAATCCTAACCAAGTCTTGGGTGTTGATTATTGCTTGTGGGTATCAAAGATTTGAGGCTTCAAGTTAGAAGTTTTCTTCATCTACATCATCTTCTTCATCCTAGTTCTTCACCTCCATTTTGGAGTAGGTATAAACATCTAACTAGCTCTATTTACATTTAAGTGTATTTTCAAGACTAGATCTTTAATGGATTTCATGTTTAAAAGGGTTAAACTTTACATGCATAAACTTGAAATTGCTTCCGCTTTATATATACATATACACACGAATTTATATGTAACAAAAATGGGTTTGTGACTTTGTTTATGTATTGAAATCCATCACAATTAATATATATAAACATGGAAAAGTTCGGGTCACTACAGTACCTACCCGTTAAATAAATTTCGTCCCGAAATTTTAAGCTGTTGAAGGTGTTGACGAATCTTCTGGAAATAGATGCGGGTATTTCTTCTTCATCTGATCTTCACGCTCCCAGGTGAACTCGGGTCCTCTACGAGCATTCCATCGAACCTTAACAATTGGTATCTTTTTTTGCTTAAGTCTTTTAACCTCACAATCCATTATTTCGACGGGTTCTTCGATGAATTGAAGTTTTTCGATGATTTGGATTTCATCTAACAGAATAGTGAGATCTTCTTTAGCAAAACATTTCTTCAAATTCGAGACGTGGAAAGTGTTATGTACAGCCGTGAGTTGTTGAGGTAACTTAAGTCGGTAAGCTACTGGTCCGACACGATCAATAATCTTGAATGGTCCAATATACCTTGGATTTAATTTCCCTCGTTTACCAAATCGAACAACGCCTTTCCAAGGTGCAACTTTAAGCATGACCATCTCTCCAATTTCAAATTCTATATCTTTTCTTTTAATGTCAGCGTAGCTCTTTTGTCGACTTTGGGCGGTTTTCAACCGTTGTTGAATTTGGATGATCTTCTCGGTAGTTTCTTGTATAATCTCTGGACCCGTAATCTGTCTATCCCCCACTTCACTCCAACAAATCGGAGACCTGCACTTTCTACCATAAAGTGCTTCAAACAGCGCCATCTCAATGCTTGAATGGTAGCTGTTGTTGTAGGAAAATTCTGCTAACGGTAGATGTCGATCCCAACTGTTTCTGAAATCAATAACACATGCTCGTAGCATGTCTTCAAGCGTTTGTATCGTCCTTTCGCTCTGCCCATCAGTTTGTGGATGATAGGCAGTACTCATGTCTAGACGAGTTCCTAATGCTTGCTGTAATGTCTGCCAGAATCTTGAAATAAATCTGCCATCCCTATCAGAGATAATAGAGATTGGTATTCCATGTCTGGAGACGACTTCCTTCAAATACAGTCGTGCTAACTTCTCCATCTTGTCATCTTCTCTTATTGGCAGGAAGTGTGCTGATTTGGTGAGACGATCAACTATTACCCAAATAGTATCAAAACCACTTGCAGTCCTTGGCAATTTAGTGATGAAATCCATGGTAATGTTTTCCCATTTCCATTTCGGGATTTCGGTTGTTGAAGTAGACCTGATGGTTTTTGATGCTCAGCTTTGACCTTAGAACACGTCCACCAAAAATATTTCTTGAGATCCTTGTACATCTTCCCCGTTCCAGGATGTATTGAGTATCTGGTTTTATGAGCTTCTCTAAGTACCATTTCTCTCATATCTCCAAATTTTGGTACCCAAATCCTTTCAGCCCTATACCAGGTTTCGTCTTCCCAAATATTAAGATGCTTCTCCGATCCTTTTGGTATTTCATCCTTTAAATTTCCCTCTTTTAAAACTCCTTGTTGCGCCTCCTTTATTTGAGTAGTAAGGTTATTATGAATCATTATATTCATAGATTTTACTCGAATGGGTTCTCTGTCCTTCCTGCTCAAGGCATCGGCTACCACATTTGCCTTCCCCGGGTGGTAACGAATCTCAAAGTCGTAATCATTCAACAATTCAATCCACCTACGCTGCCTCATATTTAGTTGTTTCTGATTAAATATGTGTTGAAGACTTTTGTGGTCGGTATATATAATACTTTTGACCCCATATAAGTAGTGCCTCCAAGTCTTTAATGCAAAAACAACCGCGCCTAATTCCAAATCATGTGTCGTATAATTTTGTTCGTGAATCTTCAATTGTCTAGACGCATAAGCAATCACCTTCGTTCGTTGCATTAATACACAACCGAGACCTTGCTTTGATGCGTCACAATAAATCACAAAATCATCATTCCCTTCAGGCAATGACAATATAGGTGCCGTAGTTAGCTTTTTCTTCAATAACTGAAACGCTTTCTCTTGTTCATCATTCCATTCAAATTTCTTCCCTTTATGCGTTAATGCAGTCAAGGGTTTTGCTATTCTGGAAAAGTCTTGGATGAACCTTCTGTAGTAACCAGCTAGTCCTAAAAACTGGCGTATGTGTTTCGGAGTTTTCGGGGTCTCCCACTTTTCAACAGTTTCTATCTTTGTCGGATCCACCTTAATACCTTCTTTGTTCACTATGTGACCGAGGAATTGAACTTCTTCCAACCAAAATGCACACTTTGAAAACTTAGCGTACAATTCTTCCTTCCTCAATACTTCTAACACCTTTCTCAAATGTTCACCGTGTTCTTGGTCATTCTTTGAGTAAATAAGTATGTCATCAATGAAAACAATGACAAACTTGTCAAGGTATGGTCCACACACTCGGTTCATAAGGTCCATGAACACAGCTGGTGCATTATTTAAACCAAACGGCATGACCATAAACTCGTAATGACCGTAACGTGTTCTGAAAGCAGTCTTTGGAATATCATCTTCTTTCACCCGCATTTGATGATACCCGAAACGTAAGTCAATCTTTGAATAAACAGACGAGCCTTGTAGTTGATCAAATAAGTCGTCGATTCTCGGTAGTGGGTAGCGGTTCTTGATGGTAAGTTTGTTCAACTCTCGGTAGTCGATACACAACCTGAATGTACCATCTTTCTTCTTGACAAACAAAACAGGAGCTCCCCATGGTGATGTGCTTGGTCGAATGAAACCACGCTCTAAAAGTTCTTGTAATTGGCTTTGCAGTTCTTTCATCTCGCTGTGTGCGAGTCTGTAAGGAGCACGAGCTATTGGTGCAGCTCCTGGTACAAGATCTATTTGAAATTCAACGGATCGATGTGGGGGTAATCCCGGTAATTCTTTCGGAAATACATCGGGAAATTCTTTTGCAATGGGAACATCATTGATGCTCTTTTCTTCAGTTTGTACTTTCTAGACGTGTGCTAGAACAGCATAGCAACATTTTCTTATTAGTTTTTGTGCCTTCAAATTACTAATAAGATGTAGCTTCGTGTTGCCCTTTTCTCCGTACACCATTAAGGGTTTTCCTTTTTCTCGTATAATGCAAATTGCATTTTTGTAACAAACAATCTCTGCTTTCACTTCTTTCAACCAGTCCATACCGATTATCACATAAAAACTCCCTAACTCTACTGGTATCAAATCAATCTTAAATGTTTCGCTAACCAGTTTAATTTCTCGATTCCGACATATATTATCTGCTGAAATTAATTTACCATTTTCTAATTCGAGTAAAAATTTACTATCCAAAGGCGTCAATGGACAACTTAATTTAGCACAAAAATCTCTACTCATATAGCTTCTATCCGCACCCGAATCAAATAAAACGTAAGCAGATTTATTGTCAATAAGAAACGTACCCGTAACAAGCTCCGGATCTTCCTGTGCCTCTGCCGCATTAATATTGAAAACTCTTCCGCGGCCTTGTCCATTCGTGTTCTCCTGGTTCCGGCAATTTCTAATAATGTGGCCCGGTTTTCCACATTTATAACAAACTACATTGGCATAACTTGCTCCGACACTACTTGCTCCGCCATTACTCGTTCCGACACCATTTGTTCCTTTCGTTCTATTAACCCCTGGTCCGTAGACCTCACACTTCCCCGCGCTATGCCCATTTCTTTTACACTTGTTGCAAAATTTGGTGCAGAACCCCGAGTGATACTTTTCACACCTTTGGCATAGCTGCTTCTGATTGTTGTTATTGTTGCGGTTATTATTGTTGTTGGGATGATTGTTGTAGTTGCTGTTGTTGTTGTTGTTGTTGTTGTTGTTGTTGTTGGGCCGTTTGTTATAGTTGCGATTGATGTTGCGATTGTTGGGATAATTGTTGCGATTATTGTTGTAATTGCTGTTGTTGTTGTATTGGTGATTCTTATCACCGTTTTCCTCCCACTTTCTTTTGACTTGCTTCACATTGGCCTCTTCAGCAGTCTGTTCTTTAATTCTTTCTTCAATCTGGTTCACTAGTTTGTGAGTCATTCTACATGCCTGTTGTATGGAGGCGGGCTCGTGTGAACTTATATCTTCTTGGATTCTTTCCGGTAATCCTTTCACAAACGCGTCGATCTTCTCTTCCTCATCTTCGAATGCTCCCGGACACAATAGGCACAATTCTGTGAATCGTCTTTCGTACGTGGTAATATCAAATCCTTGGGTTCGTAACCCTCTAAGTTCTGTCTTGAGCTTATTGACCTCGGTTCTGGGACGGTACTTCTCGTTCATCAAGTGCTTGAATGCTGACCACGGTAGTGCGTACGCATCGTCTTGTCCCACTTGCTCTAGATAGGCATTCCACCATGTTAACGCAGAACCTGTGAAGGTATGCGTAGCGTACTTCACTTTGTCCTCTTCAGTACACTTACTTATGGCAAACACCGATTCGACCTTCTCGGTCCACCGTTTCAATCCGATCGGTCCTTCAGTTCCATCAAATTCCAAAGGTTTGCAGGCAGTGAATTCTTTGTAGGTGCATCCTACACGATTTCCTGTACTGCTAGATCCAAGGTTATTGTTGGTATGTAGCGCAGCCTGTACTGCGGCTATGTTTGAAGCTAGAAAAGTACGGAATTCCTCTTCATTCATATTCACGGTGTTTCGAGTAGTCGGTGCCATTTCCTTCAAAATAGTCAAATGGAACAAGTTAATCATACAGAATATTAAGAGTAGTTAATAGTATTTCGTAGCATAATATGAACTCATTTATAAAAGCTTTTTCTTCATATTAGCGTTTTATAAGTTTAAATTCGGGTAGTACCTACCCGTTAAGTTCATACTTAGTAGCTAATATACAATTCAACTACTACAATTCTATATGAAAAACTGATTATAATAATATTTCGCGTTCAAAATTTTACACAATATTTTACAAACTTACAATACCGCTTATTTTACATATAACATGAAATATAGCACACAATAAATTTGATACAAGATGGTTGTGAAGATAATTCTAGCTAGTACACAAGTCGTTCAGCAAAGGCAATAAAGACACGTAATTCATACGTCCAGAAACAAGTCATGCATTCTGGTTTTACTAGGATTACTTCCCATCCTTGGTCTTGTGGAACATAATCGTTATGGCCTTTGATAAGACATCGTGTTGTAACGTCGTCAAAGGGACGAGGGTTACGTAATGTCCAACAGTCCCGTAACAATCTAAAAACCTCATTTCTTACCCCAATTACCGACTCCGTCACTTGTGGGAACGTTTTGTTTAATAGTTGTAGCCCGATGTTCTTGTTCTCACTTTGGTGAGAAGCGAACATTACTAATCCGTAAGCATAACATGCTTCTTTATGTTGCATGTTAGCCGCTTTTTCTAAATCACGAAGTCCAATATTCGGATATATTGAGTCAAAATAATTTCTTAACCCATTGCGTAAAATAGCATTTGGGTTCCCCGCAATATATGCGTCAAAGTAAACACATCGTAACTTATGGATTTCCCAATGTGATATCCCCCATCTTTCGAACGAAAGCCTTTTATAAACCAAGGCATTCTTGGAACGTTCTTCGAATGTCTTACAAACTGATCTCGCCTTAAATAGTTGTGCCGAAGAATTCTGACCGACTCTAGACAAGATTTCATCAATCATGTCTCCGGGTAGGTCTCTTAAAATATTGGGTTGTCTATCCATTTTGTGTTTTTATATAGTAAAATGGACAAGAGTTAGATTCATAAAAAAAATACTTATTAATACAAGCAATTTTTACATATATCATAAAGCATAATCACACTATATTACATATATTACACCACACGAATACAACTATCTTATTCCGACTCGCTTGTTTCTTCTTTTTCGGTTTTGGTTCGTTTTGCCAAGTTTCTAGGGATATATGATGTTCCCCTAATACGAGCCATCGTTTTCCACATTGGTTTAGAAAAACCTGGTGGTTTAGAGGTTCCCGGGTCATTGTTACAACTTAAGGACTTCGGGGGTTGACGATACATATAAAGTTCATCGGGGTTGGAATTAGATTTCTCTATTTTTATGCCCTTTCCCTTATTATTTTCTTTTGCCTTTTTAAATTCAGTTGGGGTAATTTCTATAACATCATCGGAATTCTCGTCGGAATCCGATTCATCGGAGAATTGGTAATCCTCCCAATATTTTGCTTCCTTGGCGGAAACACCATTGACCATAATTAACCTTGGTCGGTTGGTTGAGGATTTTCTTTTACTTAACCGTTTTATTATTTCCCCCACCGGTTCTATTTCTTCATCCGGTTCCGATTCTTCTTCCGGTTCCGATTCTTCTTCCGGTTCCGACTCTTCTTCCGGTTCCTCTTCGGGAACTTGTGAATCAGTCCACGAATCATTCCAATTTACATTTGACTCTTCATTATTATTAGGTGAGTCAATGAGACTTGTTCTAGAGGTAGACATCTATCACATAATATCAAACGCGTTAAGAGATTAATATATCACATAATATTCACATGTTAAAAATATATAGTTTCCAACAAAATTTGTTAAGCAATCATTTTTCAAGTAAACACGGTCAAAGTCCAGACTCACTAATGCATCCTAACAAACTCGATAAGACACACTAATGCAAAATTCTGGTTCTCTAAGACCAACGCTCGGATACCAACTGAAATGTCCCGTTCTTATTGATTAAAAACGTTCCATATTAATTGATTTCGTTGCGAGGTTTTGACCTCTATATGAGACGTTTTTCAAAGACTGCATTCATTTTAAAACAAACCGTAACCTTTATTTCATCAATAAAGGTTTAAAAAGCTTTACGTAGATTATCAAATAATGATAATCTAAAATATCCTGTTTACACACGACCATTACATAATGGTTTACAATACAAATATGTTACAACAAAATAAGTTTCTTGAATGCAGTTTTTACACAATATCATACAAGCATGGACTCCAAATCTCGTCCTTATTTAAGTATGCGACAGCGGAAGCTCTCAATAATCACCTGAGAATAAACATGCTTAAAATGTCAACAAAAATGTTGGTGAGTTATAGGTTTAACCTATATATATCAAATCATAATAATAGACCACAAGATTTCATATTTCAATACACATCCCATACATAGAGATAAAAATCATTCATATGGTGAACACCTGGTAACCGACATTAACAAGATGCATATATAAGAATATCCCCATCATTCCGGGACACCCTTCAGATATGATATAAATTTCGAAGTACTAAAGCATCCGGTACTTTGGATGGGGTTTGTTAGGCCCAATAGATCTATCTTTAGGATTCGCGTCAATTAGGGTGTCTGTTCCCTAATTCTTAGATTACCAGACTTGGCCACTGGTTGATTCACGAACCTATAACAATATATACATATATATCAAAGTATGTTCAAAATATATTTACAACACTTTTAATATATTTTGATGTTTTAAGTTTATTAAGTCAGCTGTCCTCGTTAGTAACCTACAACTAGTTGTCCACAGTTAGATGTACAGAAATAAATCGATAAATATTATCTTGAATCAATCCACGACCCAGTGTATACGTATCTCAGTATTAATCACAACTCAAACTATATATATTTTGGAATCAACCTCAACCCTGTATAGCTAACTCTAACATTCACATATAGAGTGTCTATGGTTGTTCCAAAATATATATAGATGTGTCGACATGATAGGTCAAAACATTGTTTACGTGTCTATGGTATCTCAAGATTACATAATATACAATACAAGTTGATTAAGTTATGGTTGGAATAGATTTGTTACCAATTTTCACGTAGCTAAAATGAGAAAAATTATCCAATCTTGTTTTACCCATAACTTCTTCATTTTAAATCCGTTTTGAGTGAATCAAATTGCTATGGTTTCATATTAAACTATATTTTATGAATCTAAACAGAAAAAGTATAGGTTTATAGTCGAAAAAATAAGTTACAAGTCATTTTTGTAAAGGTAGTCATTTCAGTCGAAAGAACGACGTCTAGATGACCATTTTAGAAAACATACTTCCACTTTGAGTTTAACCATAATTTTTGGATATAGTTTCATGTTCATAATAAAAATCATTTTCTCAGAATAACAACTTTTAAATCAAAGTTTATCATAGTTTTTAATTAACTAACCCAAAAACAGCCCGCGGTGTTACTACAACGGCGTAAATCCGGTTTTACGGTGTTTTTCGTGTCTCCAGGTTTTAAATCATTAAGTTAGCATATCATATAGATATAGAACATGTGTTTAGTTGATTTTAAAAGTCAAGTTAGAAGGATTAACTTTTGTTTGCGAACAAGTTTAGAATTAACTAAACTATGTTCTAGTGATTACAAGTTTAAACCTTCGAATAAGATAGCTTTATATGTATGAATCGAATGATGTTATGAACATCATTACTACCTTAAGTTCCTTGGATAAACCTACTGGAAAAGAGAAAAATTGATCTAGCTTCAACGGATCCTTGGATGGCTCGAAGTTCTTGAAGCAGAATCATGACACGAAAACAAGTTCAAGTAAGATCATCACTTGAAATAAGATTGTTATAGTTATAGAAATTGAACCAAAGTTTGAATATGATTATTAACTTGTATTAGAATGATAACCTACTGTAAGAAACAAATATTTCTTGAGGTTGGATGATCACCTTACAAGATTGGAAGTGAGCTAGCAAACTTGAAAGTATTCTTGATTTTATGTAACTAGAACTTGTAGAATATATGAAGAACACTTAGAACTTGAAGATAGAACTTGAGAGAGATCAATTAGATGAAGAAAATTGAAGAATGAAAGTGTTTGTAGGTGTTTTTGGTCGTTGGTGTATGGATTAGATATAAAGGATATGTAATTTTGTTTTCATGTAAATAAATCATGAATGATTACTCATATTTTTGTAATTTTATGAGATATTTCATGCTAGTTGCCAAATGATGGTTCCCACATGTGTTAGGTGACTCACATGGGCTGCTAAGAGCTGATCATTGGAGTGTATATACCAATAGTACATACATCTAAAAGCTGTGTATTGTACGAGTACGAATACGAGTGCATACGAGTAGAATTGTTGATGAAACAGAACGAGGATGTAATTGTAAGCATTTTTGTTAAGTAGAAGTATTTTGATAAGTTTATTGAAGTCTTTCAAAAGTGTATAAATACATATTAAAACACTACATGTATATACATTTTAACTGAGTCGTTAAGTCATCGTTAGTCGTTACATGTAAGTGTTGTTTTGAAACCTTTAGGTTAACGATCTTGTTAAATGTTGTTAACCCAATGTTTATAATATCAAATGAGATTTTAAATTATTATATTATCATGATATTATCATGTATGAATATCTCTTAATATGATATATATACATTAAATGTCTTTACAACGATAATCGTTACATATATGTCTCGTTTAAAAATCATTAAGTTAGTAGTCTTGTTTTTACATATGTAGTTCATTGTTAATATACTTAATGATATGTTTACTTATCATAGTATCATGTTAACTATATATATATCCATATATATGTCATCATATAGTTTTTACAAGTTTTAACGTTCGTGAATCACCGGTCAACTTGGGTGGTCAATTGTCTATATGAAACATATTTCAATTAATCAAGTCTTAACAAGTTTGATTGCTTAACATGTTGGAAATATTTAATCATGTAAATATCAATCTCAATTAATATATATAAACATGGAAAAGTTCGGGTCACTACACATACTTGCTTGGGGTCAAGCATTCATGCATACACTTTGATTACTTGCTTGGAGTCAAGCATACATGCATACGCTAGTGATAGCACCTTTGGATTCAAACAAATGTTTACGTACTTACGCTATTTATAGCAACCGTGATTTTCAACTAATTATGTCGCAAGTTATATTCATTTATACTTTACTACTTTTGTAAACTTAAACTTGTTGTCGATCCGTTTGGTAAACTAAACTTTGTAAATCTTATACGTTTCAAATGAATGCGACATAATTTTGGTCAAACGTGTCTCATTTAGGGACTATGACCACGCAACGGGACCTAAGTTAACGGCACCGTCAATGACGATTTTGTCGGGTCGCTACATAAGCTACTCAAAAGTCATATACTTTTTCATTTGTTTCAATGTAGCCTATATACCTCAAAAAATACCAATGTAGGTCATATCGATGTATAAAAAGGATAACCTGCTACCTGCCAAACCGGTCATCTTCATCTTCAGTATATCAAATCCATATTTAAAGCAACCCAATTTACAAAACTCATTTTACATCGCCAGAGTATCAAATCCAGATTTGACACAAATCAAAATTGTAAAGTCTGAAATCTGTAATCAACCATCGCAAAGTCTGAATCCAATATCCTCGTTCTTAAAACCTTCGTTAAACTCCAGGGGAGACCTACAGTCATTATCTTCATTGTTTAAGCAGAAACTCACTTAATCAAAAGAAGACAACGAAGGTGAACATAAGGATGATGATGGTTCGATGTATTAGATATGAATCAGATCTTTTTGATCTAGTTTTTAATGGCTGTTTCAAAATCCTTTGATTTCAAAGATAGAAAATCAACAAAAGCCCTAACCATAATAAAAGCGTGAAATTACAATCGGAAGAATACAACGTTAAAAAATGGTAGCAATATATTTGAAGTCGGGAATCAAGAAATTGATGGATAAAAGGAGTGATTTGGAGACTCATATGAAGATTGAGTTTTTAGTGTTCATGAATACCTTTTTTTACTTGGCAGTTTAACAAGTTTACTAAGTTTACATCTACTCTATACCTTAAAAGTTAAAAGAGGGTTTTTTTAGGTAATAAATATTTTTAAACATCCTTTAATGATCATTAGATCAAGTAATTACTTCACCGTACTCTTTGATCCAATGACATAAATCATTTACAAAACTTATTAGCTAATAAAACATCATTTGTGAGTTAATGTGCCTAAAATGCCCTTTATTTCAAAAGCACACGGAAAAAATTAACAAATAAGGGGTTATGAAGCTTACGTTCATTCACGACACTTGGAATCAAAACCCTAGCTTCCTTTCCAAATCATAGACACTTATCAAGTCAATGCAGCGCCTAACCAAGTCAATGCAGATCAATACAAACGTTTTCCTTCCTAAATCAAAATAGAAAATCTTTTATCTTTTGCCCTAGAATTCCATCTCCATCCCATCTCCATCAAACCACGCTACACTAACGAAGTTTACACTCTGAATTTACTGACGTCAAATCTTTGATTCAAGTTACAATCGAAATTCATGATTTCTTTTTTTATGATTTCTGATGTCAGCCCTAATTTAGGTATGAAGACGATTAGCATCTTGAAGATAGTCAATCAGGGTTCCATCACATTCGTTTCAGTCTGGGCGTTTGAACAATCAAGGTACGATCATATTTTTGATTTTTGGCATTCATAACATTTATTCATAATTTTTATATAATTTTATTATTCATAATTTTTATAATCAGGGTACGATAATAATATTTTGATGTTTGTTTAACTGTTTTGGGATCATCTCTAACATAATATCGGAAAGTTTGAAAAAATATGGTCTGAAAATATATACTTTTTCATTTATGATAATAGGTTCAATACGATTGTGAATTGTGTAAAATGGGTCAGTTGCGCCAAATTAACCAAAGCTTATCAAAAAGAATGTTTACTTTAAGGTGTTCGCATAATTACATCACAGCCACTTTAAGTTCTCATTTGGTACATATAGTTTCTTATTATAGTATCACATGGAAGTAATTCTATTTGTTTGAAATTTTAAAGGAAAGCAACAGCTATCGGCTATTAATCGAGCTAAAGACCAAAGCACCTACATAGTTGTTGGGCAGAGGAAAACATGGGAGTGTGTATAAGGTAAACTGCTGTAACTTAAAGTTCTTATCATATCTAATACGTACAATGTTGACATAGGTATGCGGTGTGCCTATATTTTATATTACCATTGTTTGTCATTTTGAATAACATATACTGGCTGAACATACCTATTTACATTGATCAAACCGGCGAAGGCTCTATGTTTGCTTGCAATCAAAATCGGACGGGGGGAGTATAAGGATGACGATGGCTCAAGATTCAGTTCAAGGAACCCGTTTACCTTACCAGCTGATCATAATTCTCCGAATCTCAATTCAATATAAAATAGTTCATAGTTATTAATGCTTGATTCGTTGAGATATAAAAGCTGAATATTGTGATCAAGATTTGTTGTTAGACATGTCCTCCGACACATCTTTCCCTCAAGCACAACTACTCAGACCAAGTCCAGTTTATTTTAGGATTATAATGCTTTTATTTTCTTCTGTCTGTTTAGCTCCATTAGTCCATTGTGATGCTAATATTAATATGTTATTTTTTTTTATCAATGTAAACTACAGACTAAAGCAAAGCACCTGCCGGTGAAACTTCAACAACAACAACTGCTCCGAAAGGTAGTGACTTTTTTGTTTAACTTTTAATGTCGTTCACTTTTGGTTTTTTTCTTAGTTACAACCCTTTTTGTAACATACACCACTCATGTGGTATTGGGTTTTGTTGCTGCTGCTGCTGCCGCCGCCGCCGCCGGCGGCGGTGGTGGTGGTGGTGGTGGTGGGGGGGGTGGTGGTGGTGGGGGGGTGGTGGTGGGGGTGGGGGTGGTGGGGGGGGGGGGTGGGGGTGGTGGGGGGGGGGGGGGTGGTGGTGGTGGTTTTGATTATTTCGAAGTTTGTGTGTGTGATCTTAATTGAACTATCATGCAGGCCCCTCAAACTAGTGTGAGTTCTGCGTCAGCTGCGACTCAGGCTCTTTATCCAGCGGTCACACAGTATGCTTAAGCTGATACTTGCTCATACAATGTCTTATAGTTATTTCATTCGTGATCTATTTTGTTGCTGTCAAAATATGATTTCCGATATTTAATGTATTTCTCTATGATTGCAGAGCTGCATATTTTCCTTCAGCTAATCCTACTACAAATGATCCGTTAGTATTTCTCCAATATGATGGGATGGCCTCTTATTATCTGATATAATGAGTGTTTATATTATTCGGTTACTGATGTTTGTGATGATGGATGATATATGTCAGAGAATGTATACGCCCAAGCAGCGTCTAATCTGGTAGCGGGAAGCACTTTGGAGGTTTTTTTTTCCCAAGTTCTGATCTTATGGTAGTTTCTGAATAAAATTTTAAAAAAAATCTTAATTTTGCTAAAGACTATCAATATCTGATGTAAAATGTTATTCTAGCTTTGAAGTATCACAGTTATGTAGTCAAATTTGCATGATGATGCTGATGATAATAATGTTGTTGGTTCTGGGTTTGTAGATTTTCTGACTTCTTTAATAGTCATATGGATGCACAATAGATGGATGGTCAATGAGCAGTTCAGAAAGTAATTACTGTAGATTTTTGTTGGGTAATTTGAATATTTGATGAAGCTAACCATTGTTATCTGTCAATTTTTTATTAAATTTATAATTCTATGATTTTATTTTATGTAGATACCAAATTGGTGTTCTATTCCTCTTGCAGTTGTATGCTAGCTACAACAGACAACATCCTTCAAGATCAACGGATTCGTCATGATAAAAGTTTATGAAGGATCACTATTTTTGGTTATAAGGTGATTTTTTATTCTTAATCTTGTTTTTATATTAAGGGTATCTTAATCTGGTTATTGAAATATTTTTCCATAGCAAATGAGCTTCACAATGATTTAGAGTTCTGGCAATTTATGTTTTTAGTACTTGGGTTGGCTAATTTGATAGCAATATCCCCCTATACCTTAAAAGAGAAGAATTATTAGCTAATAATTTTTTTTGTCTTTATGCCAATGCTGAATTCATGATGGTACCAACTTCCATTGGCACAGCTGACTTACAGACAAAAACAATTATGAGGCAATTTTTTGAAATTTGTAATCATAGCAATTTAGAAAGTTTATTATCACACTTTCTGTGATGTTACTGTTACCGATACGGGTTTCCCTTCAAATACGTCCTGTGTATTTTCGTGGTAAGTTAATATCAGAGATAGGTTATAGCATCGTAATTGTATGTGCATTGCCACCGCTTATTGTTCGCCAGCTGCTGTTGGCACATCTGTAGGTGCTGAAAGTTTGTCTCAGCTATCGCCCACCTTCATTGAGGGCCTATCGACAAATTTAGCCATCCCTATCTCTGGTGATTATGTTGCTTGCATTATTTTTTGTTTTGTGTTTCACTCAATTGTTTCTCATTTATGTTATCATACATTGATTTGTGTAGTTGTGAACACTGATTTAGTGGCCTTGGGAACTGCTGCTGATATACATCCTGCTGTTGTTTCGTCGGTTGAGTCTGTAGCAACAGAAGGTGCTGCTACTACGTGGTTGTCACAGTCCCGGGTCAGCACCAATACTTTTGTTTTCCGTAATGATGGCTTAAATTTTTATTTTTTTATTAAGTTGTTCGTGTTCTATAGCATTACTATTTAGCTATGCCATTGACAACTAAAATTATATCATTGTGCAGCCCTCTGAACAACAACTTAGACTTCAAATGAGACCATATTTTAGGAAGTATATACATGTTTACCTGTAGCAAATCTAACCTATAATATAATTATACTGTACAACTCGAAATTTACCCAATATATTTACAATGCTCTTTGAAATAAATATTTTAAACCATCATAATGGCAACAGATAACGAACAAATTGCAACAGCCTGATGCCACATACATACTCTAGAATGTAGTTGATGGGTATTTCATATTTTATATTAAAACTAATTTTAAACACGTCCACCAAATTTTAAACGGTTATTAGTGTTATTTAGACTCAATAATAGTTAATGTCAACCGTTGAAAGTTGAGCATCCTCTGAGAAAAAGAGAATGTAGTGTTCGTGATAAAAATGTCTGATATGGTGTTATTTGTATGCAGTTTCATTCATATGTAGTGTTATCTCTTCATGATCGAGTTTGTCAAATATTGTTTAATATAGTTTTGGACTGCATTTTTTATAACACACTTTAATGCACTGCAGTTGTTGAAGGCGTGTTTAGCAAATAAAAAATGGCAGGCCACTCGACAACACGTCCGATAACAATGTTGTCCTATTCAAGTTGCCATATGTTTTCGATAATAATACAAATTATGGTAAAAAACAATTTTAATTCTTAAAGATCTTTAGGATTCATGATTAGTTGTTCAAATGTTGTCATGTTCTTTTTTTGTTACATGGTTGAACGTGTTAAGTGAGTAGTGTTATGCAAAGAGAAAGTTCATAACTGTATGTGCAATATCTTCTTGTTGAAGATGTGGTGATATTGTTGCCATTGTTTTTGGTTTGTTATGATCATTAATTGTGTTGATGCTTTGGTTACATTCTTTTCAGTGTTATAAAATTACACTTCCAAGCCTCCGAAGTGGTAATAGAGTTTCATGCTTCAGCCGAGATGGATTTAAATGGAAATGGAAATTGTAGAGGAGGTGGCGAAGAAAAAGCCTAACTTATGTGTTTCCACTGGATTTCCCAAATTTCGCGAAGAAAATGGAATAACACCCGTTGATGAATGTTTATTCGATTACAATCCACAAGACCATGCTTTCCGTCTGCTACATGTTTCCAAATCTGAAGTATAAGTTTTTTAAACTAGAAATCTATGCCATTTTGCTTCAATTAGCATAATTGTTTGTAGTCATGAAACTATTTATGTGTGTGAACAATTTCATCTTTTGTGCAGAACATTCAGGTGGCATATTTTGTAACCTAGGGAAGAAAAAAAATAATGCAACTTGACCAGCTTAACATTAGCCCAAAAAAAATATAGGCATTGCCATCTGAAGGCTTATTTTTATGCTATGCTTTTGGTTTATTCATTCACATAATTATAACTACCATGTTTGAAGTTCAATATTCTTATCCATGTTTCTGCTTCATGATTTAGTGGTTACTGAATTGTCCTCATACCTTATGAGCATGCTCAAAATATTTAATCATTCAAAATGTTACAAGTTTAGTTAACTGATATTAGAAAAAATCTGAGCATTATGCATGAGTTGAGACTGGACAACTAAGATGTATGAACTTATGTTTGTATAATCATATTCTTCTGTATCTTCTAAATAAATTGCCGATATAAATATGTTACAAATATTAGTCGTATGGCAACCTCGACTTCAGATAGTTCATCTTCTGTTGTTATATTGTTTGGAGAATCTGAAACTTATAGGCAAATTAATAGCAAACAAACAAATACAATATAATATAGTATTAATAAATGATTTGACCCTTCAAAAATCCCGCGAAATCGCGGGTCTTTAACTAGTTGATACATTATTTGAGAGTTTATGACTTACATTTTTTTTTTTTTTTGGTATATAGTCTACATTAGAACAAATGAAAAAGTATATGTCCATTGAGTAGCTTAAACCCTAATTATCACATTAGAACAAATGAAAAAAAATACATTATTTGAGAGTTTATGACTTATATTATTTTTTAGGATATATAACCTACATTAGAACAAATGAAAAAGTATATGACAATTGAATAGCTTAAACTCTAATTTCTAATAATAATATCAGTCAAAGAGGGTGTTGTCGTTTGGTGTGTAACATTTTGTAGTTTTATGGCTGGATAATAGGTTTGGTAGGTTCCCATTGGTTGAGAGGTTTAGAGTTTTACCGTTCATCCCTGAAGCTAGACAGCTGTGTAATTTCAAGATTTTCGATTCTACTCTTTCTGCTTTTGATTCGGTCGAGGTTTTGGAGGTTGATTTTGATGTAGGGGATGCCGGTAACGGCCCGAATCAAGATTTTTCTGCTTCAGGCGTTCGTGTTTCCGAGGAGGGGCAAGGTTTGATCTCTGACGACACTAATGGGCCAGTTAGCGGTTCCCCATTGGGCCCAACGGGTCCTGTTATTGCAGATTCTATTGAACAAACTCTCAGCCCGATTAGGGGCCCGTCTTGTTTCGGTTCGGTGGCGTCTAAGTTTGACAATTCTAGTGGTAAAATGTCTACTGCCTCGGCCTCTAGCGTTGTTGATAAGGTCGGATCCATTGCGGCTTTTTGCAATTTCATGGATAATATGGAGGGAGTTCAATATGACGACCCGGAAATTTTCGACCAAATTTAAACTTGATCTTTATATATTTCCGACACGATAAGCAAAGTCCTTAAGGTTGAGTCTCAAAAATTTTGAACTGTTTCATATATTCAATTGACTTTCGACCATTCTCGACGATTCACGAACAACTATTTGTAAATATATTCATATATATTTAAATATATATATATATATATATATATATATATATATATATATATATATATATATATATATATATATATTAATTCGAAATATAATTTGAAATATTATATTATTTAGTTATTAGAATTAATTTTGTAAAATAAAATAATATAAGAGATAATAAAGTTTATTATTATTAAAATAAATCTATATATAGATATAAAAGTTTATTGAATACATTTATTAATCAATTGTGATACTCGGTTGACGTATTGTTAGTGTTCATACAGATCTAATACGAAATTATGAAGATTTAAAATGAAAGTTGAAACGTAAATTGATTACGAAGATTTAGGTTTAATAAAAATATATTTATCTTTTTAGTTTAAATTATAATACTCCGTACATATTATTTGGAACTAAAAATAAATATTAGACGCATCCTCTTGATCAGGTTTCAAATATTTAATGACCAAAATAAATAAATATATTTAATTTTAAAATATGGGATTTTTTTTTTCTGAATTAAATTTATCCGTAACTGTTTAGGAAAGGAGCACGATGAAATGTCCCGTTCTTATTGATTAAAAACGTTCCATATTAATTGATTTCGTTGCGAGGTTTTGACCTCTATATGAGACGTTTTTCAAAGACTGCATTCATTTTAAAACAAACCATAACCTTTATTTCATCAATAAAGGTTTAAAAAGCTTTACGTAGGTTATCAAATAATGATAATCTAAAATATCCTGTTTACACACGACCATTACATAATGGTTTACAATACAAATATGTTACAACAAAATAAGTTTCTTGAATGCAGTTTTTACACAATATCATACAAACATGGACTCCAAATCTTGTCCTTATTTTAGTATGCAACAGCGGAAGCTCTTAGTATTCACCTGAGAATAAACATGCTTTAAACGTCAACAAAAATGTTGGTGAGTTATAGGTTTAACCTATATATATCAAATCGTAACAATAGACCACAAGATTTCATATTTCAATACACATCCCATACATAGAGATAAAAATCATTCATACGGTGAACACCTGGTAACCGACATTAACAAGATGCATATATAAGAATATCCCCATCATTCCGGGACACCCTTCGGATATGATATAAATTTCGAAGTACTAAAGCATCCGGTACTTTGGATGGGGTTTGTTAGGCCCAATAGATCTATCTTTAGGATTCGCGTCAATTAGGGTGCCTGTTCCCTAATTCTTAGATTACCAGACTTAATAAAAAGGGGCATATTCGATTTCGATAATTCAACCATAGAATGTAGTTTCACGTACTTGTGTCTATTTTGTAAATCATTTATAAAACCTGCATGTATTCTCATCCCAAAAATATTAGATTTTAAAATTGGGACTATAACTCACTTTCACAGATTTTTACTTCGTCGGGAAGTAAGACTTGGCCACTGGTTAATTCACGAACCTATAACAATATATACATATATATCAAAGTATGTTCAAAATATATTTACAACACTTTTAATATATTTTGATGATTTAAGTTTATTAAGTCAGCTGTCCTCGTTAGTAACCTACAACTAGTTGTCCACAGTTAGATGTACAGAAATAAATCGATAAATATTATCTTGAATCAATCCACGACCCAGTGTATACGTATCTCAGTATTGATCACAACTCAAACTATATATATTTTGGAATCAACCTCAACCCTGTATAGCTAACTCCAACATTCACATATAGAGTGTCTATGGTTGTTCCGAAATATATATAGATGTGTCGACATGATAGGTCGAAACATTGTATACGTGTCTATGGTATCTCAAGATTACATAATATACAATACAAGTTGATTAAGTTATGGTTGGAATAGATTTGTTACCAATTTTCACGTAGCTAAAATGAGAAAAATTATCCAATCTTGTTTTACCCATAACTTCTTCATTTTAAATCCGTTTTGAGTGAATCAAATTGCTATGGTTTCATATTGAACTCTATTTTATGAATCTAAACAGAAAAAGTATAGGTTTATAGTCGGAAAAATAAGTTACAAGTCGTTTTTGTAAAGGTAGTCATTTCAGTCGAAAGAACGACGTCTAGATGACCATTTTAGAAAACATACTTCCACTTTGAGTTTAACCATAATTTTTGGATATAGTTTCATGTTCATAATAAAAATCATTTTCTCAGAATAACAACTTTTAAATCAAAGTTTATCATAGTTTTTAATTAACTAACCCAAAACAGCCCGCGGTGTTACTACGACGGCGTAAATCCGGTTTTACGGTGTTTTTCGTGTTTTCAGGTTTTAAATCATTAAGTTAGCATATCATATAGATACAGAACATGTGTTTAGTTGATTTTAAAAGTCAAGTTAGAAGGATTAACTTTTGTTTGCGAACAAGTTTAGAATTAACTAAACTTTGTTCTAGTGATTACAAGTTTAAACCTTCGAATAAGATAGCTTTATATGTATGAATCGAATGATGTTATGAACATCATTACTACCTTAAGTTCCTTGTATAAACCTACTGGAAAAGAGAAAAATGGATCTAGCTTCAACGGATTCTTAGATGGCTCGAAGTTCTTGAAGCAGAATCATGACACGAAAACAAGTTCAAGTAAGATCATCACTTGAAATAAGATTGTTATAGTTATAGAAATTGAACCAAAGTTTGAATATGATTATTACCTTGTATTAGAATGATAACCTACTGTAAGAAACAAAGATTTCTTGAGGTTGTATGATCACCTTACAAGATTGGAAGTGAGCTAGCAAACTTGAAAGTATTCTTGATTTTATGTAACTAGAACTTGTAGAATATATGAAGAACACTTAGAACTTGAAGATAGAACTTGAGAGAGATCAATTAGATGAATAAAATTGAAGAATGAAAGTGTTTTTAGGTGTTTTTGGTCGTTGGTGTATGGATTAGATATAAAGGATATGTAATTTTGTTTTCATGTAAATAAGTCATGAATGATTACTCATATTTTTGTAATTTTATGAGATATTTCATGCTAGTTGCCAAATGATGGTTCCCACATGTGTTAGGTGACTCACATGGGCTGCTAAGAGCTGATCATTGGAGTGTATATACCAATAGTACATACATCTAAAAGCTGTGTATTGTACGAGTACGAATACGAGTGCATACGAGTAGAATTGTTGATGAAACTGAACGAGGATGTAATTGTAAGCATTTTTGTTAAGTAGAAGTATTTTGATAAGTGTATTGAAGTCTTTCAAAAGTGTATAAATACATATTAAAACACTACATGTATATACATTTTAACTGAGTCGTTAAGTCATCGTTAGTCGTTACATGTAAGTGTTGTTTTGAAACCTTTAAGTTAACGATCTTGTTGAATGTTGTTAACCCATTGTTTATTATAACAAATGAGATGTTAAATTGTTATATTATCATGATATTATGATATATAATATATCTTAGTATGATATATATACAGTTAAATGTCGTTACAACGATAATCGTTACATATATGTCTCGTTTCGAAATCATTAAGTTAGTAGTCTTATTTTTACATATGTATTTCATTGTTAATACACTTAATAATATATTTACTTATCATTTAACATAATTAACCAAGTGTATCAATATCTTAATATGATTCATATGTACCTAGTAAGACGTTGTTATAACGATAATCGTTATATATATCGTTTTCGAGTTTCTTAAATTAATAGTCTCATTTTTATGTATATAACTCATTGTTAAAATACCTAATGAGATACATACTTATAATAAAATCATGTTAACTATATATATAACCATATATATTTCATCGTATAGTTTTTACAAGTTTTAACGTTCGTGAATCACCGGTCAACTTGGGTGGTCAATTGTCTATATGAAACCTATTTCAATTAATCAAGTCTTAACAAGTTTGATTGCTTAACATGTTGGAAACACTTAATCATGTAAATAACAATTTCATTTAATATATATATAAACATGGAAAAGTTCGGGTAACTACACACGATATAATATTTCGGGAATTAGTGTCAGTAGAGTAAGACATATTACATGGTTACTGTACCTAATTGAAACATGTGTTACTGTGTATGATTGGAATTATTACCATATTATTATTCTGTGAATCCATTTTTCTTCCACTAACATATTTAATATATGTATATCACATAGCATACAGATATATATATCCACACCATATATTACACCAATTATTCTTCACATTCAAATCACAAGTTCATATTAAATCGATTCATATCATCATTCCAAAACACGTATACACAAATCACTCAAATACATCTCTGATTCATATTATTATTTCATCTCAGAAATCTTAAAAATAAAAGTGTTAATCCACTTCTGCTACATGTTTCTGTTTCTTATTCGAAACCATCAAAAACCATAACCAATGCTATCAAACTCTTTACTTGATTACTATGTCCACAACTCTAACTCATTATCAATCATTACTACTACTCCTTTGTTGCTTGCTACGGTTGTTTACGATCATCCACAACAACCACTTTCAACCATAGAAGCCACCACCATCTTCATCCGGTTCCGATTCTTCTTCCGGTTCCGATTCTTCTTCCGGTTCTGACTCTTCTTCCGGTTCCTCTTCGGGAACTTGTGAATCAGTCCACGAATCATTTCAATTTACATTTGACTCTTCATTATTATTAGGTGAGTCAATGGGACTTGTTCTAGAGGTAGACATCTATCACATAATATCAAACGCGTTAAGAGATTAATATATCACATAATATTCACATGTTAAAAATATATAGTTTCCAACAAAATTTGTTAAGCAATCATTTTTCAAGTAAACACGGTCGAAGTCCAGACTCACTAATGCATCCTAACAAACTCGATAAGACACACTAATGCAAAATTATAGTTCTCTAAGACCAACGCTCGGATACCAACTGAAATGTCCCGTTCTTATTGATTAAAAACGTTCCATATTAATTGATTTCGTTGCGAGGTTTTGACCTCTATATGAGACGTTTTTCAAAGACTGCATTCATTTTAAAACAAACCATAACCTTTATTTCATCAATAAAGGTTTAAAAAGCTTTACGTAGATTATCAAATAATGATAATCTAAAATATCATGTTTACACACGACCATTACATAATGGTTTACAATACAAATATGTTACAACAAAATAAGTTTCTTGAATGCAGTTTTTACACAATATCATACAAACATGGACTCCAAATCTTGTCCTTATTTTAGTATGCAACAACGGAAGCTCTTAGTATTCACCTGAGAATAAACATGCTTTAAACGTCAACAAAAATGTTGGTGAGTTATAGGTTTAACCTATATATATCAAATCGTAACAATAGACCACAAGATTTCATATTTCAATACACATCCCATACATAGAGATAAAAATCATTCATACGGTGAACACCTGGTAACCGACATTAACAAGATGCATATATAAGAATATCCCCATCATTCCGGGACACCCTTCGGATATGATATAAATTTCGAAGTACTAAAGCATCCGGTACTTTGGATGGGGTTTGTTAGGCCCAATAGATCTATCTTTAGGATTCGCGTCAATTAGGGTGTCTGTTCCCTAATTCTTAGATTACCAGACTTAATAAAAAGGGGCATATTCGATTTCGATAATTCAACCATAGAATGTAGTTTCACGTACTTGTGTCTATTTTGTAAATCATTTATAAAACCTGCATGTATTCTCATCCCAAAAATATTAGATTTTAAAATTGGGACTATAACTCACTTTCACAGATTTTTACTTCGTCGGGAAGTAAGACTTGGCCACTGGTTGATTCACGAACCTATAACAATATATACATATATATCAAAGTATGTTCAAAATATATTTACAACACTTTTAATATATTTTGATGTTTTAAGTTTATTAAGTCAGCTGTCCTCGTTAGTAACCTACAACTAGTTGTCCACAGTTAGATGTACAGAAATAAATCGATAAATATTATCTTGAATCAATCCACGACCCAATGTATACGTATCTCAGTATTGATCACAACTCAAACTATATATATTTTGGAATCAACCTCAACCCTGTATAGCTAACTCCAACATTCACATATAGAGTGTCTATGGTTGTTCCGAAATATATATAGATGTGTCGACATGATAGGTCGAAACATTGTATACGTGTCTATGGTATCTCAAGATTACATAATATACAATACAAGTTGATTAAGTTATGGTTGGAATAGATTTGTTACCAATTTTCACGTAGCTAAAATGAGAAAAATTATCCAATCTTGTTTTACCCATAACTTCTTCATTTTAAATCCGTTTTGAGTGAATCAAATTGCTATGGTTTCATATTGAACTATATTTTATGAATCTAAACAGAAAAAGTATAGGTTTATAGTCGGAAAAATAAGTTACAAGTCGTTTTTGTAAAGGTAGTCATTTCAGTCGAAAGAACGACGTCTAGATGACCATTTTAGAAAACATACTTCCACTTTGAGTTTAACCATAATTTTTGGATATAGTTTCATGTTCATAATAAAAATCATTTTCTCAGAATAACAACTTTTAAATCAAAGTTTATCATAGTTTTTAATTAACTAACCCAAAACAGCCCGCGGTGTTACTACGACGGCGTAAATCCGGTTTTACGGTGTTTTTCGTGTTTTCAGGTTTTAAATCATTAAGTTAGCATATCATATAGATACAGAACATGTGTTTAGTTGATTTTAAAAGTCAAGTTAGAAGGATTAACTTTTGTTTGCGAACAAGTTTAGAATTAACTAAACTTTGTTCTAGTGATTACAAGTTTAAACCTTCGAATAAGATAGCTTTATATGTATGAATCGAATGATGTTATGAACATCATTACTACCTTAAGTTCCTTGTATAAACCTACTGGAAAAGAGAAAAATGGATCTAGCTTCAACGGATTCTTAGATGGCTCGAAGTTCTTGAAGCAGAATCATGACACGAAAACAAGTTCAAGTAAGATCATCACTTGAAATAAGATTGTTATAGTTATAGAAATTGAACCAAAGTTTGAATATGATTATTACCTTGTATTAGAATGATAACCTACTGTAAGAAACAAAGATTTCTTGAGGTTGTATGATCACCTTACAAGATTGGAAGTGAGCTAGCAAACTTGAAAGTATTCTTGATTTTATGTAACTAGAACTTGTAGAATATATGAAGAACACTTAGAACTTGAAGATAGAACTTGAGAGAGATCAATTAGATGAATAAAATTGAAGAATGAAAGTGTTTTTAGGTGTTTTTGGTCGTTGGTGTATGGATTAGATATAAAGGATATGTAATTTTGTTTTCATGTAAATAAGTCATGAATGATTACTCATATTTTTGTAATTTTATGAGATATTTCATGCTAGTTGCCAAATGATGGTTCCCACATGTGTTAGGTGACTCACATGGGCTGCTAAAAGCTGATCATTGGAGTGTATATACCAATAGTACATACATCTAAAAGCTGTGTATTGTACGAGTACGAATACGAGTGCATACGAGTAGAATTGTTGATGAAACTGAACGAGGATGTAATTGTAAGCATTTTTGTTAAGTAGAAGTATTTTGATAAGTGTATTGAAGTCTTTCAAAAGTGTATAAATACATATTAAAACACTACATGTATATACATTTTAACTGAGTCGTTAAGTCATCGTTAGTCGTTACATGTAAGTGTTGTTTTGAAACCTTTAAGTTAACGATCTTGTTGAATGTTGTTAACCCATTGTTTATTATAACAAATGAGATGTTAAATTGTTATATTATCATGATATTATGATATATAATATATCTTAGTATGATATATATACAGTTAAATGTCGTTACAACGATAATCGTTACATATATGTCTCGTTTCGAAATCATTAAGTTAGTAGTCTTATTTTTACATATGTATTTCATTGTTAATACACTTAATAATATATTTACTTATCATTTAACATAATTAACCAAGTGTATCAATATCTTAATATGATTCATATGTACCTAGTAAGACGTTGTTATAACGATAATCGTTATATATATCGTTTTCGAGTTTCTTAAATTAATAGTCTCATTTTTATGTATATAACTCATTGTTAAAATACCTAATGAGATACATACTTATAATAAAATCATGTTAACTATATATATAACCATATATATTTCATCGTATAGTTTTTACAAGTTTTAACGTTCGTGAATCACCGGTCAACTTGGGTGGTCAATTGTCTATATGAAACCTATTTCAATTAATCAAGTCTTAACAAGTTTGATTGCTTAACATGTTGGAAACACTTAATCATGTAAATAACAATTTCATTTAATATATATATAAACATGGAAAAGTTCGGGTAACTACACACGATATAATATTTCGGGAATTAGTGTCAGTAGAGTAAGACATATTACATGGTTACTGTACCTAATTGAAACATGTGTTACTGTGTATGATTGGAATTATTACCATATTATTATTCTGTGAATCCATTTTTCTTCCACTAACATATTTAATATATGTATATCACATAGCATACAGATATATATATCCACACCATATATTACACCAATTATTCTTCACATTCAAATCACAAGTTCATATTAAATCGATTCATATCATCATTCCAAAACACGTATACACAAATCACTCAAATACATCTCTGATTCATATTATTATTTCATCTCAGAAATCTTAAAAATAAAAGTGTTAATCCACTTCTGCTACATGTTTCTGTTTCTTATTCGAAACCATCAAAAACCATAACCAATGCTATCAAACTCTTTACTTGATTACTATGTCCACAACTCTAACTCATTATCAATCATTACTACTACTCCTTTGTTGCTTGCTACGGTTGTTTACGATCATCCACAACAACCACTTTCAACCATAGAAGCCACCACCATCTTCATCCGGTTCCGATTCTTCTTCCGGTTCCGATTCTTCTTCCGGTTCTGACTCTTCTTCCGGTTCCTCTTCGGGAACTTGTGAATCAGTCCACGAATCATTTCAATTTACATTTGACTCTTCATTATTATTAGGTGAGTCAATGGGACTTGTTCTAGAGGTAGACATCTATCACATAATATCAAACGCGTTAAGAGATTAATATATCACATAATATTCACATGTTAAAAATATATAGTTTCCAACAAAATTTGTTAAGCAATCATTTTTCAAGTAAACACGGTCGAAGTCCAGACTCACTAATGCATCCTAACAAACTCGATAAGACACACTAATGCAAAATTATAGTTCTCTAAGACCAACGCTCGGATACCAACTGAAATGTCCCGTTCTTATTGATTAAAAACGTTCCATATTAATTGATTTCGTTGCGAGGTTTTGACCTCTATATGAGACGTTTTTCAAAGACTGCATTCATTTTAAAACAAACCATAACCTTTATTTCATCAATAAAGGTTTAAAAAGCTTTACGTAGATTATCAAATAATGATAATCTAAAATATCATGTTTACACACGACCATTACATAATGGTTTACAATACAAATATGTTACAACAAAATAAGTTTCTTGAATGCAGTTTTTACACAATATCATACAAACATGGACTCCAAATCTTGTCCTTATTTTAGTATGCAACAACGGAAGCTCTTAGTATTCACCTGAGAATAAACATGCTTTAAACGTCAACAAAAATGTTGGTGAGTTATAGGTTTAACCTATATATATCAAATCGTAACAATAGACCACAAGATTTCATATTTCAATACACATCCCATACATAGAGATAAAAATCATTCATACGGTGAACACCTGGTAACCGACATTAACAAGATGCATATATAAGAATATCCCCATCATTCCGGGACACCCTTCGGATATGATATAAATTTCGAAGTACTAAAGCATCCGGTACTTTGGATGGGGTTTGTTAGGCCCAATAGATCTATCTTTAGGATTCGCGTCAATTAGGGTGTCTGTTCCCTAATTCTTAGATTACCAGACTTAATAAAAAGGGGCATATTCGATTTCGATAATTCAACCATAGAATGTAGTTTCACGTACTTGTGTCTATTTTGTAAATCATTTATAAAACCTGCATGTATTCTCATCCCAAAAATATTAGATTTTAAAATTGGGACTATAACTCACTTTCACAGATTTTTACTTCGTCGGGAAGTAAGACTTGGCCACTGGTTGATTCACGAACCTATAACAATATATACATATATATCAAAGTATGTTCAAAATATATTTACAACACTTTTAATATATTTTGATGTTTTAAGTTTATTAAGTCAGCTGTCCTCGTTAGTAACCTACAACTAGTTGTCCACAGTTAGATGTACAGAAATAAATCGATAAATATTATCTTGAATCAATCCACGACCCAATGTATACGTATCTCAGTATTGATCACAACTCAAACTATATATATTTTGGAATCAACCTCAACCCTGTATAGCTAACTCCAACATTCACATATAGAGTGTCTATGGTTGTTCCGAAATATATATAGATGTGTCGACATGATAGGTCGAAACATTGTATACGTGTCTATGGTATCTCAAGATTACATAATATACAATACAAGTTGATTAAGTTATGGTTGGAATAGATTTGTTACCAATTTTCACGTAGCTAAAATGAGAAAAATTATCCAATCTTGTTTTACCCATAACTTCTTCATTTTAAATCCGTTTTGAGTGAATCAAATTGCTATGGTTTCATATTGAACTCTATTTTATGAATCTAAACAGAAAAAGTATAGGTTTATAGTCGGAAAAATAAGTTACAAGTCGTTTTTGTAAAGGTAGTCATTTCAGTCGAAAGAACGACGTCTAGATGACCATTTTAGAAAACATACTTCCACTTTGAGTTTAACCATAATTTTTGGATATAGTTTCATGTTCATAATAAAAATCATTTTCTCAGAATAACAACTTTTAAATCAAAGTTTATCATAGTTTTTAATTAACTAACCCAAAACAGCCCGCGGTGTTACTACGACGGCGTAAATCCGGTTTTACGGTGTTTTTCGTGTTTCCAGGTTTTAAATCATTAAGTTAGCATATCATATAGATATAGAATATGTGTTTAGTTGATTTTAAAAGTCAAGTTAGAAGTTAACTTTTGTTTGCGAACAAGTTTAGAATTAACTAAACTTTGTTCTAGTGATTACAAGTTTAAACCTTCGAATAAGATAGCTTTATATGTATGAATCGAATGATGTTATGAACATCATTACTACCTTAAGTTCCTTGGATAAACCTACTGGAAAAGAGAAAAATGGATCTAGCTTCAACGGATTCTTAGATGGCTCGAAGTTCTTGAAGCAGAATCATGACACGAAAACAAGTTCAAGTAAGATCATCACTTGAAATAAGATTGTTATAGTTATAGAAATTGAACCAAAGTTTGAATATGATTATTACCTTGTATTAGAATGATAACCTACTGTAAGAAACAAAGATTTCTTGAGGTTGGATGATCACCTTACAAGATTGGAAGTGAGCTAGCAAACTTGAAAGTATTCTTGATTTTATGTAACTAGAACTTGTAGAATATATGAAGAACACTTAGAACTTGAAGATAGAACTTGAGAGAGATCAATTAGATGAATAAAATTGAAGAATGAAAGTATTTGTAGGTGTTTTTGGTCGTTGGTGTATGGATTAGATATAAAGGATATGTAATTTTGTTTTCATGTAAATAAGTCATGAATGATTACTCATATTTTTGTAATTTTATGAGATATTTCATGCTAGTTGCCAAATGATGGTTCCCACATGTGTTAGGTGACTCACATGGGCTGCTAAGAGCTGATCATTGGAGTGTATATACCAATAGTACATACATCTAAAAGCTGTGTATTGTACGAGTACGAATACGGGTGCATACGAGTAGAATTGTTGATGAAACTGAACGTGGATGTAATTGTAAGCATTTTTGTTAAGTAGAAGTATTTTGATAAGTGTATTGAAGTCTTTCAAAAGTGTATAAATACATATTAAAACACTACATGTATATACATTTTAACTGAGTCGTTAAGTCATCGTTAGTCGTTACATGTAAGTGTTGTTTTGAAACCTTTAGGTTAACGATCTTGTTGAATGTTGTTAACCCATTGTTTATTATAACAAATGAGATGTTAAATTGTTATATTATCATGATATTATGATATATAATATATCTTAGTATGATATATATACAGTTAAATGTCGTTACAACGATAATCGTTACATATATGTCTCGTTTCGAAATCATTAAGTTAGTAGTCTTATTTTTACATATGTATTTCATTGTTAATACACTTAATAATATATTTACTTATCATTTAACATAATTAACCAAGTGTATCAATATCTTAATATGATTCATATGTACCTAGTAAGACGTTGTTATAACGATAATCGTTATATATATCGTTTTCGAGTTTCTTAAATTAATAGTCTCATTTTTATGTATATAACTCATTGTTAAAATACCTAATGAGATACATACTTATAATAAAATCATGTTAACTATATATATAACCATATATATTTCATCGTATAGTTTTACAAGTTTTAACGTTCGTGAATCACCGGTCAACTTGGGTGGTCAATTGTCTATATGAAACCTATTTCAATTAATCAAGTCTTAACAAGTTTGATTGCTTAACATGTTGGAAACACTTAATCATGTAAATAACAATTTCATTTAATATATATATAAACATGAAAAAGTTCGGGTCACTACAGTACCTACCCGTTAAATAAATTTCGTCCCGAAATTTTAAGCAGTTGGAGGTGTTGACGTATCTTCTGGAAATAAATGTGGGTATTTCTTCTTCATCTGATCTTCACGCTCCCAGGTGAACTCGGGTCCTCTACCAGCATTCCATCGAACCTTAACAATCGGTATCTTGTTTTTTCTTAAGTCTCTTAACCTCACGATCAATTATTTCGACGGGTTCTTCAATGAATTGAAGTTTTTCATTGATTTGGATTTCGTCCAACGGAATAGTGAGATTTTCTTTAGCAAAACATTTCTTCAAATTTGAGACGTGGAAAGTGTTATGTACAGCCGCGAGTTGTTGAGGTAGCTCCAGTTGGTAAGCTACTGGTCCGACACGATCTATAATCTTGAATCGTCCAATGTACCTTGGATTTAGTTTCCCCTGTTTACCAAATCGAACAACGCCTTTCCAAGGTGAAACCTTAAGCATGACCATTTCTCCAATTTCAAACTCTATATCTTTTCTTTTACTGTCCGCGTAGGTCTTTTGTCGACTCTGGGCGGTTTTCAATCTTTGTTGAATTTTGATTATTTTCTCGGTAGTTTCTTATATTATCTCCGGACCCGTAATCTGTCTATCCCCCACTTCACTCCAACAAATCGGAGACCTGCACTTTCTACCATAAAGTGCTTCAAACGGCGCCATCTCAATGCTTGAATGGTAGCTGTTGTTGTAGGAAAATTCTGCTAACGGTAGATGTCGATCCCAACTATTTCCGAAATCAATAACACATGCTCGTAGCATGTCTTCAAGCGTTTGTATTGTCCTTTCACTCTGCCCATCAGTTTGTGGATGATAGGCAGTACTCATGTCTAGACGAGTTCCTAATGCTTGCTGTAATGTCTGCCAGAATCTTGAAATAAATCTGCCATCCCTATCAGAGATAATAGAGATTGGTATTCCATGTCTGGAGACGACTTCCTTCAAATAAAGTCGTGCTAACTTCTCCATCTTGTCATCTTCTCTTATTGGCAGGAAGTGTGCTGACTTGGTGAGACGATCAACTATTACCCAAATAGTATCATAACCACTTGCAGTCCTTGGCAATTTAGTAATGAAATCCATGGTAATGTTTTCCCATTTCCATTCCGGGATTTCAGGTTGTTGTAGTAGACCTGATGGTTTCTGATGTTCAGCTTTGACCTTAGAACACGTCAAACATTCTCCTACGTATTTAGCAACATCGGCTTTCATACCCGGCCACCAAAAATGTTTCTTGAGATCCTTGTACATCTTCCCCGTTCCAGGATGTATTGAGTATCTGGTTTTATGAGCTTCTCTAAGTACCATTTCTCTCATATCTCCAAATTTTGGTACCCAAATCCTTTCAGCCCTATACCGGGTTCCGTCTTCCCGAATATTAAGATGCTTCTCCGATCCTTTGGGTATTTCATCCTTTAAATTTCCCTCTTTTAAAACTCCTTGTTGCGCCTCCTTTATTTGAGTAGTAAGGTTATTATGAATCATTATATTCATAGATTTTACTCGAATGGGTTCTCTGTCCTTTCTGCTCAAGGCATCGGCTACCACATTTGCCTTCCCCGGGTGGTAACGAATCTCAAAGTCATAATCATTCAACAATTCAATCCACCTACGCTGCCTCATATTCAGTTGTTTCTGATTAAATATGTGTTGAAGACTTTTGTGGTCGGTATATATAATACTTTTGACCCCATATAAGTAGTGGCTCCAAGTCTTTAATGCAAAAACAACCGCGCCTAATTCCAAATCATGCGACGTATAATTTTGTTCGTGAATCTTCAATTGTCTAGACGCATAAGCAATCACCTTCGTTCGTTGCATTAATACACAACCGAGACCTTGCTTTGATGCGTCACAATAAATCACAAAATCATCATTCCCTTCAGACAATGACAATATAGGTGCCGTAGTTAGCTTTTTCTTCAATAACTGAAACGCTTTCTCTTGTTCATCATTCCATTCAAATTTCTTCCCTTTATGCGTTAATGCAGTCAAGGGTTTTGCTATTCTGGAAAAGTCTTGGATGAACCTTCTGTAGTAACCGGCTAGTCCTAAAAACTGGCGTATGTGTTTCGGAGTTTTCGGGGTTTCCCACTTTTCAACAGTTTCTATCTTTGCCGGATCCACCTTAATACCTTCTTTGTTCACTATGTGACCGAGGGATTGAACTTCTTCCAACCAAAATGCACACTTTGAAAACTTAGCGTACAATTCTTCCTTCCTCAATACTTCTAACACCTTTCTCAAATGTTCACCGTGTTCTTGGTCATTCTTTGAGTAAATAAGTATGTCATCAATGAAAACAATGACAAACTTGTCAAGGTATGGTCCACACACTCGGTTCATAAGGTCCATGAACACAGCTGGTGCATTAGTTAAACCAAACGGCATGACCATAAACTCGTAATGACCGTAACGTGTTCTGAAAGCAGTCTTTAGAATATCATCTTCTTTCACCCGCATTTGATGATACCCGGAACGTAAGTCAATCTTTGAATAAACAGACGAGCCTTGTAGTTGATCAAATAAGTCGTCGATTCTCGGTAGTGGGTAGCGGTTCTTGATGGTAAGTTTGTTCAACTCTCGGTAGTCGATACACAACCTGAATGTACCATCTTTCTTCTTGACAAATAAAACAGGAGCTCCCCACGGTGATGTGCTTGGTCGAATGAAACCACGCTCTAAAAGTTCTTGTAATTGGCTTTGCAGTTCTTTCATCTCGCTGGGTGCGAGTCTGTAAGGAGCACGAGCTATTGGTGCAGCTCCTGGTACAAGATCTATTTGAAATTCAACGGATCGATGTGGGGGTAATCCCGGTAATTCTTTCGGAAATACATCGGGAAATTCTTTTGCAATGGGAACATTATTGATGCTCTTTTCTTCAGTTTGTACTTTCTCGACGTGTGCTAGAACAGCATAGCAACCTTTTCTTATTAGTTTTTGTGCCTTCAAATTACTAATAAGATGTAGCTTCGTGTTGCCCTTTTCTCCGTACACCATTAAGGGTTTTCCTTTTTCTCGTATAATGCGAATTGCATTTTTGTAACAAACGATCTCTGCTTTCACTTCTTTCAACCAGTCCATACCGATTATCACATCAAAACTCCCTAACTCTACTGGTATCAAATCAATCTTAAATGTTTCGCTAACCAGTTTAATTTCTCGATTCCGACATATATTATCTGCTGAAATTAATTTACCATTTGCTAATTCGAGTAAAAATTTACTTTCCAAAGGCGTCAAATGGACAACTTAATTTATCACAAAAATCTCTACTCATATAGCTTCTATCCGCACCCGAATCAAATAAAACGTAAGCAGATTTATTGTCAATAAGAAACGTACCCGTAACAAGCTCCGGGTCTTCCTGTGCCTCTGCCGCATTAATATTGAAAACTCTTCCGCGGCCTTATCCATTCGTGTTCTCCTGGTTCGGGCAATTTCTAATAATGTGGCCCGGTTTTCCACATTTATAACAAACTACATTGACATAACTTGCTCCGACACTACTTGCTCCACCATTATTTGTTCCGACACCATTTGTTCCTTTCGTTCTATTAACCCCTGGTCCGTAGACCTCACACTTCGCAGCGCTATGACCATTTCTTTTACACTTGTTGCAAAATTTGGTGCAGAACCCCGAGTGATACTTTTCACACCTTTGGCATAGCTGCTTCTGATTGTTGTTGTTGTTGCGGTTATTATTGTTGTTGGGATGATTGTTGTAGTTGCTGTTGTTGTTGTTGTTGTTATTGTTATTGTTGGGCCGTTTGTTGTAGTTGCGATTGATGTTGCGATTGTTGGGATAATTGTTGCGATTATTGTTGTAATTGCTGTTGTTGTTGTATTGGTGATTCTTATCACCATTTTCCTCCCACTTTCTTTTGACTTGCTTCACATTGGCCTCTTCAGGAGTCTGTTCTTTAATTCTTTCTTCAATCTGGTTCACTAGTTTGTGAGCCATTCTACATGCCTGTTGTATGGAGGCGGGCTCGTGTGAACTTATATCTTCTTGGATTCTTTCCGGTAATCCTTTCACAAACGCGTCGATCTTCTCTTCCTCATCTTCGAATGCTCCCGAACACAATAGGCACAATTCTGTGAATCGTCTTTCATACGTGGTAATATCAAATCCTTGGGTTCGTAACCCTCTAAGTTCTGTCTTGAGCTTATTGACCTCAGTTCTGGGACGGTACTTCTCGTTCATCAAGTGCTTGAATGCTGACCACGGTAGTGCGTACGCATCGTCTTGTCCCACTTGCTCTAGATAGGTATTCCACCATGTTAACGCAGAACCTGTGAAGGTATGCGTAGCGTACTTCACTTTGTCCTCTTCAGTACACTTACTTATGGCAAACACCGATTCGACCTTCTCGGTCCACTATTTTAATCCGATCGGTCCTTCGGTTCTATCAAATTCCAAAGGTTTGCAGGCAGTGAATTCTTTGTAGGTGCATCCTACACGATTTCCTGTACTGCTAGATCCAAGGTTATTGTTGGTATGTAGCGCAGCCTGTACTGCGGCTATGTTTGAAGCTAGAAAAGTACGAAATTCCTCTTCATTCATATTCACGGTGTGTCGAGTAGTCGGTGCCATTTCCTTCAAAATAGTCAAATGGAACAAGTTAATCATACAGAATATTAAGAGTTGTTAATAGTATTTCGTAGCATAATATGAACTCATTTATAAAAGCTTTTTCTTCATATTAGCGTTTTATAAGTTTAAATTCGGGTAGTACCTACCCGTTAAGTTCATACTTAGTAGCTAATATACAATTCAACTACTACAATTCTATATGAAAAACTGATTATAATAATATTTCGCGTTCAAACTTTTACACAATATTTTACAAACTTACAATACCGCTTATTTTACATATAGCATGAAATATAGCACACAATAAATTTGATACAAGATGGTTGTGAAGATAATTCTAGCTAGTACATAAGACATTCAGCAAAGGTAATAAAGACACGTAATTCATACGTCCAGAAACAAGTCATGCATTCTGGTTTTACTAGGATTACTTCCCATCCTTGGTCTTGTGGAACATAACCGTTATGGCCGTTGATAAGACAGCGTGTTGTAACGTCGTCAAAGGGACGAGGGTTACGTAATGACCAACAGTCTCGTAATAATCTAAAAACCTCATTTCTTACCCCAATTACCGACTCCGTCACTTGTGGGAATGTTTTGTTTAATAGTTGTAGCCCGATGTTCTTGTTCTCACTTTGGTGAGAAGTGAACATTACTAACCCGTAAGCATAGCATGCTTCTTTATGTTGCATGTTAGCCGCTTTTTCTAAATCATGAAGTCCTATATTCGGATACATTGAGTCAAAATAATTTCTTAACCCGTTGCGTAAAATAGCATTTGGGTTCCCCGCAATATATGCGTCAAAGTAAACACATCGTAACTTATGGGTTTCCCAATGTGATATCCCCCATCTTTCAAACAAAAGTCTCTTATAAATCAAGACATTCTTGGAACGTTCTTCGAATGTCTTACAAACTGATTTCGACGTAAATAGTTGTGCCGAAGAATTCTGACCGACTCTAGACAAGATTTCATCAATCATGTCTCCGGGTAGGTCTCTTAAAATATTGGGTTGTCTATCCATTTTGTGTTTTTATACTGTAAAATAGACAAGAGTTAGATTCATAAAAAAAATACTTATTAATACAAGCAATTTTTACATATATCATAAAGCATAAGCACACTATATTACATATATTACACCACACGAATACAACTATCTTATTCCGACTCGCTTGTTTCTTCTTCTTCGGTTTTAGTTCGTTTTGCCAAGTTTCTAGGGATATATGATGTTCCCCTAATACGAGCCATCGTTTTGCACATTGGTTTAGAAAAACCTGGTGGTTTAGAGGTTCCCGGGTCATTGTTACAACTTAAGGGCTTCGGGGGTTGACGATACATATAAAGTTCATCGGGGATGGAATTAGATTTCTCTATTTTTATGCCCTTTCCCTTATTATTTTCTTTTGCCTTTTTAAATTCAATTGGGGTAATTTCTATAACATCATCGAAATTCTCATCGGAATCTGATTCATCGGAGAATTAGTAATCCTCCCAATATTTTGCTTCCTTGGCGAAAACACCATTGACCATAATTAACCTTGGTCGGTTGGTTGAGGATTTTCTTTTACTTAACCGTTTTATTATTTCCCCCACCGGTTCTATTTCTTCATCCGGTTCCGATTCTTCTTCCAGTTCCGATTCTTCTTCCGGTTCCGATTCTTCTTCCGGTTCTGACTCTTCTTCCGGTTCCTCTTTCGGGAACTTGTGAATCAGTCCACGAATCATTTCAATTTACATTTGACTCTTCATTATTATTAGGTGAGTCAATGGGACTTGTTCTAGAGGTAGACATCTATCACATAATATCAAACGCGTTAAGAGATTAATATATCACATAATATTCACATGTTAAAAATATATAGTTTCCAACAAAATTTGTTAAGCAATCATTTTTCAAGTAAACACGGTCGAAGTCCAGACTCACTAATGCATCATAACAAACTCGATAAGACACACTAATGCAAAATTCTGGTTCTCTAAGACCAACGCTCGGATACCAACTGAAATGTCCCGTTCTTATTGATTAAAAACGTTCCATATTAATTGATTTCGTTGCGAGGTTTTGACCTCTATATGAGACGTTTTTCAAAGACTGCATTCATTTTAAAACAAACCATAACCTTTATTTCATCAATAAAGGTTTAAAAAGCTTTACGTAGATTATCAAATAATGATAATCTAAAATATCCTGTTTACACACGACCATTACATAATGGTTTACAATACAAATATGTTACAACAAAATAAGTTTCTTGAATGCAGTTTTTACACAATATCATACAAACATGGACTCCAAATCTTGTCCTTATTTTAGTATGCAACAGCGGAAGCTCTTAGTATTCACCTGAGAATAAACATGCTTTAAACGTCAACAAAAATGTTGGTGAGTTATAGGTTTAACCTATATATATCAAATCGTAACAATAGACCACAAGATTTCATATTTCAATACACATCCCATACATAGAGATAAAAATCATTCATACGGTGAACACCTGGTAACCGACATTAACAAGATGCATATATAAGAATATCCCCATCATTCCGGGACACCCTTCGGATATGATATAAATTTCGAAGTACTAAAGCATCCGGTACTTTGGATGGGGTTTGTTAGGCCCAATAGATCTATCTTTAGGATTCGCGTCAATTAGGGTGTCTGTTCCCTAATTCTTAGATTACCAGACTTAATAAAAAGGGGCATATTCGATTTCGATAATTCAACCATAGAATGTAATTTCACGTACTTGTGTCTATTTTGTAAATCATTTATAAAACCTGCATGTATTCTCATCCCAAAAATATTAGATTTTAAAATTGGGACTATAACTCACTTTCACAGATTTTTACTTCGTCGGGAAGTAAGACTTGGCCACTGGTTGATTCACGAACCTATAACAATATATACATATATATCAAAGTATGTTCAAAATATATTTACAACACTTTTAATATATTTTGATGTTTTAAGTTTATTAAGTCAGCTGTCCTCGTTAGTAACCTACAACTAGTTGTCCACAGTTAGATGTACAGAAATAAATCGATAAATATTATCTTGAATCAATCCACGACCCAGTGTATACGTATCTCAGTATTGATCACAACTCAAACTATATATATTTTGGAATCAACCTCAACCCTGTATAGCTAACTCCAACATTCACATATAGAGTGTCTATGGTTGTTCCGAAATATATATAGATGTGTAGACATGATAGGTCGAAACATTGTATACGTGTCTATGGTATCTCAAGATTACATAATATACAATACAAGTTGATTAAGTTATGGTTGGAATAGATTTGTTACCAATTTTCACGTAGCTAAAATGAGAAAAATTATCCAATCTTGTTTTACCCATAACTTCTTCATTTTAAATCCGTTTTGAGTGAATCAAATTGCTATGGTTTCATATTGAACTCTATTTTATGAATCTAAACAGAAAAAGTATAGGTTTATAGTCGGAAAAATAAGTTACAAGTCGTTTTTGTAAAGGTAGTCATTTCAGTCGAAAGAACGACGTCTAGATGACCATTTTAGAAAACATACTTCCACTTTGAGTTTAACCATAATTTTTGGATATAGTTTCATGTTCATAATAAAAATCATTTTCTCAGAATAACAACTTTTAAATCAAAGTTTATCATAGTTTTTAATTAACTAACCCAAAACAGCCCGCGGTGTTACTACGACGGCGTAAATCCGGTTTTACGGTGTTTTTCGTGTTTTCAGGTTTTAAATCCTTAAGTTAGCATATTATATAGATATAGAACATGTGTTTAGTTGATTTTAAAAGTCAAGTTAGAAGGATTAACTTTTGTTTGCGAACAAGTTTAGAATTAACTAAACTTTGTTCTAGTGATTACAAGTTTAAACCTTCGAATAAGATAGCTTTATATGTATGAATCGAATGATGTTATGAACATCATTACTACCTTAAGTTCCTTGGATAAACCTACTGGAAAATAGAAAAATGGATCTAGCTTCAACGGATTCTTAGATGGCTCGAAGTTCTTGAAGCAGAATCATGACACGAAAACAAGTTCAAGTAAGATCATCATTTGAAATAAGATTGTTATAGTTATAGAAATTGAACCAAAGTTTGAATATGATTATTACCTTGTATTAGAATGATAACCTACTGTAAGAAACAAAGATTTCTTGAGGTTGGATGATCACCTTACAATATTGGAAGTGAGCTAGCAAACTTAAAAGTATTCTTGATTTTATGTAACTAGAACTTGTAGAATATATGAAGAACACTTAGAACTTGAAGATAGAACTTGAGAGAGATCAATTAGATGAATAAAATTGAAGAATGAAAGTGTTTTTAGGTGTTTTTGGTCGTTGGTGTATGGATTAGATATAAAGGATATGTAATTTTGTTTTCATGTAAATAAGTCATGAATGATTACTCATATTTTTGTAATTTTATGAGATATTTCATGCTAGTTGCCAAATGATGGTTCCCACATGTGTTAGGTGACTCACATGGGCTGCTAAGAGCTGATCATTGGAGTGTATATACCAATAGTACATACATCTAAAAGCTGTGTATTGTACGAGTACGAATACGGGTGCATACGAGTAGAATTGTTGATGAAACTGAACGAGGATGTAATTGTAAGCATTTTTGTTAAGTAGAAGTATTTTGATAAGTGTATTGAAGTCTTTCAAAAGTGTATAAATACATATTAAAACACTACATGTATATACATTTTAACTGAGTCGTTAAGTCATCGTTAGTCGTTACATGTAAGTGTTGTTTTGAAACCTTTAAGTTAACGATCTTGTTGAATGTTGTTAACCCATTGTTTATTATAACAAATGAGATGTTAAATTGTTATATTATCATGATATTATGATATATAATATATCTTAGTATGATATATATAAAGTTAAATGTCGTTACAACGATAATCGTTACATATATGTCTCGTTTCGAAATCATTAAGTTAGTAGTCTTATTTTTACATATGTATTTCATTGTTAATACACTTAATAATATATTTACTTATCATTTAACATAATTAACCAAGTGTATCAATATCTTAATATGATTCATATGTACCTAGTAAGACGTTGTTATAACGATAATCGTTATATATATCGTTTTCGAGTTTCTTAAATTAATAGTCTCATTTTTATGTATATAACTCATTGTTAAAATACCTAATGAGATACATACTTATAATAAAATCATGTTAACTATATATATAACCATATATATTTCATCGTATAGTTTTTACAAGTTTTAACGTTCGTGAATCACCGGTCAACTTGGGTGGTCAATTGTCTATATGAAACCTATTTCAATTAATCAAGTCTTAACAAGTTTGATTGCTTAACATGTTGGAAACACTTAATCATGTAAATAAAAATTTCATTTAATATATATATAAACATGGAAAAGTTCGGGTGACTACACACGATATAATATTTCGGGAATTAGTGTCAGTAGAGTAAGACATATTACATGGTTACTGTACCTAATTGAAACATGTGTTACTGTGTATGATTGGAATTATTACCATATTATTATTCTGTGAATCCATTTTTCTTCCACTAACATATTTAATATATGTATATCACATAGCATACAGATATATATATCCACACCATATATTACACCAATTATTCTTCACATTCAAATCACAAGTTCATATTAAATCGATTCATATCATCATTCCAAAACACGTATACACAAATCACTCAAATACATCTCTGATTCATATTATTATTTCATCTCAGAAATCTTAAAAATAAAAGTGTTAATCCACTTCTGCTACATGTTTCTGTTTCTTATTCGAAACCATCAAAAACCATAACCAATGCTATCAAACTCTTTACTTGATTACTATGTCCACAACTCTAACTCATTATCAATCATTACTACTACTCCTTTGTTGCTTGCTACGGTTGTTTACGATCATCCACAACAACCACTTTCAACCATAGAAGCCACCACCATCTTCATCCGGTTCCGATTCTTCTTCCGGTTCCGATTCTTCTTCCGGTTCCGATTCTTCTTCCGGTTCTGACTCTTCTTCCGGTTCCTCTTCGGGAACTTGTGAATCAGTCCACGAATCATTTCAATTTACATTTGACTCTTCATTATTATTAGGTGAGTCAATGGGACTTGTTCTAGAGGTAGACATCTATCACATAATATCAAACGCGTTAAGAGATTAATATATCACATAATATTCACATGTTAAAAATATATAGTTTCCAACAAAATTTGTTAAGCAATCATTTTTCAAGTAAACACGGTCGAAGTCCAGACTCACTAATGCATCCTAACAAACTCGATAAGATACACTAATGCAAAATTCTGGTTCTCTAAGATCAACGCTCGGATTCCAACTGAAATGTCCCGTTCTTATTGATTAAAAACGTTCCATATTAATTGATTTCGTTGCGAGGTTTTGACCTCTATATGAGACGTTTTTCAAAGACTGCATTCATTTTAAAACAAACCATAACCTTTATTTCATCAATAAAGGTTTAAAAAGCTTTACGTAGATTATCAAATAATGATAATCTAAAATATCCTGTTTACACACGACCATTACATAATGGTTTACAATACAAATATGTTACAACAAAATAAGTTTCTTGAATGCAGTTTTTACACAATATCATACAAACATGGACTCCAAATCTTGTCCTTATTTTAGTATGCAACAGTGGAAGCTCTTAGTATTCACCTGAGAATAAACATGCTTTAAACGTCAACAAAAATGTTGGTGAGTTATAGGTTTAACCTATATATATCAAATCGTAACAATAGACCACAAGATTTCATATTTCAATACACATCCCATACATAGAGATAAAAATCATTCATACGGTGAACACCTGGTAACCGACATTAACAAGATGCATATATAAGAATATCCCCATCATTCCGGGACACCCTTCGGATATGATATAAATTTCGAAGTACTAAAGCATCCGGTACTTTGGATGGGGTTTGTTAGGCCCAATAGATCTATCTTTAGGATTCGCGTCAATTAGGGTGTCTGTTCCCTAATTCTTAGATTACCAGACTTAATAAAAAGGAGCATATTCGATTTCGATAATTCAACCATAGAATGTAGTTTCACGTACTTGTGTCTATTTTGTAAATCATTTATAAAACCTGCATGTATTCTCATCCCAAAAATATTAGATTTTAAAATTGGGACTATAACTCACTTTCACAGATTTTTACTTCGTCGGGAAGTAAGACTTGGCCACTGGTTGATTCACGAACCTATAACAATATATACATATATATCAAAGTATGTTCAAAATATATTTACAACACTTTTAATATATTTTGATGTTTTAAGTTTATTAAGTCAGCTGTCCTCGTTAGTAACCTACAACTAGTTGTCCACAGTTAGATGTACAGAAATAAATCGATAAATATTATCTTGAATCAATCCACGACCCGGTGTATACGTATCTCAGTATTGATCACAACTCAAACTATATATATTTTGGAATCAACCTCAACCCTGTATAGCTAACTCCAACATTCACATATAGAGTGTCTATGGTTGTTCCGAAATATATATAGATGTGTCGACATGATAAAAAAAAAATTGACGATGATGATGTTTTATGAATGGAAGATGATGAGATGATGATGGATTGATGAGGTGATAATTAATATTCGTTATTCTCAATTTTTTTTTGTTTAATATACTCTCCTGACGTCAAGACACCATACAACTGGATGGATTCCTCGTTTGCTTAATTGGGCTTGGGAGGAACATTTGGGCCATAATATATTTTTTTTTCTGATTGGACTGCTACACCAATTTTTCTGTTGGGCCAAATTACTTCGTGCTATTGGGCTGCGGTTCATTTTTTATTGTGGGCCGAGATGTTAGGCGATAAATGGTGATACGTGATGAGATCGCATCGGGTTTGGTGATGATTATGAGGACCACGATTATGATGATGGTCATATGATTATGTTTATGATCATAATGATGCTACATATAGATGATATGGATGATGATATGGGCCGTTATGATAATGATGGTATTAGACGATGATGATAATAAATATATAATGATTAATGATAATAATTATATGATAATACTAAATATATAATGATAATAATATGATGATGATGGATTGGTAACGATGATCACATGATGATGATGATGATGAGAGTACGGGAGTACGAAGTCGATAATACATGAAAATCATTTTAACCGAATGTTGACGATTATGGTATAAACTAAATTCTTATATTTATTATTATTATTAATTGTTATTAAAATTATTATAATTATTGTTATTATTATTAACATTATTATTATAATTAGTATTATTACTATCATTAACATTATTATCATTATAGTTATTATATAAATATTAGTATTATTATTATTAGTAAAATCATTATTTTTATAGTTATTATTATTAGTATTCATTATTATTAAAAATATCATTTTTACCAAAATTATCATTTTTATTATTAAAACTATCATTATTGTTATTATTAGAATTATCATTATCTTTATCATTATTATTTTTATTATCATTTTTATTATTTCTAACACTAATATTATTATTTTTGTCATTATTATTATTAGTATTATTAATTATTAATATATCAAATAAAGATTTTTGGTATAAAAAAAATATATTTTTATATATCCTAACTATACTAATATTATATATGGATTTAAGTAAAATATTATTATTATAACATATTAACTAAGTTATATATAATAGGTAAACATATTTTAATATAATCATAGATATAAGAATATTAATTATTTATCTAAAATATATAAAATAGTTATAATTAAAATATTTATTAATATAATATAAAAATTATTAAGTATATTAATATTAATATATAAAACTTGTTTAATTGTTATTATATGTGTTAATATATACATACATGATATAGGTTCGTGAATCTGAGGCCAACCTTGCATTGTTCAGTACCGTCGTATGCATATTTTTACTACAAAATATCGTATTGTGAGTTTCATTTGCTCCCTTTTTAAATGCTTTTGCAATATATATTTTTGGGACTGAGAATACATGCGCTGCTTTTATAAATGTTTTACGAAATAGACACAAGTACTTGAAACTACATTGTATGGTTGGATTACTATACCGAATATCGCCCCTTCAAGTCTGGTAACCTAAGAATTAGGGAAATGGCCCCTAATTGACGCGAATCCTAAAGATAGATCTATGGGCCTAACAAACCCCATTCTGGAATTTGGAATGCTTTAGTACTTCGATTTAAAAAGGTGATTGCGATTGCCGTTATATAGCATACTTGCTAGTATGCGGGGGATATTCTATATGCATTATGTTAATGTCAGTTACCAGGTGTTCGTCATACGAATGATTTTATACACTTGCGAGTGTAATGTTATTTATGAAAAAATGAAATCTTGTGGTCTATTAAAATTATGGAAATGATTGATTATAATAAACTAATGAACTCACCAACCTTTTGGTTGACACTTGAAAGCATGTTTATTCTCAGGTATGAAAGAAATTTTCCGCTGTGCATTTGATCATTTTAAAGATATTACTTGGAGTCATTCATGACATATTTCAAAAGACGTTGCATTCAAGTTAATGAGTTCAGTAAAGATTATGATTAAGTAAATGACAGATTAAATCATTTATAGTTGGATATTATGAAATGGTATGCATGCCGTCAACTTTCGATGAAATGAAAGTTTGTCTTTTAAAAATGAATGCAATGTTTGTAAAATGTATCATATAGAGGTCAAGTACCTCGCGATGTAACCAAATGTAATGTATTCGTCCAGATGGATTAGGACGGGTCATGAAATTCAAATTGGTACCGAAGCTTCTTCCGGGGTTCCTCCGCTCGAATCGGTACAAGGCAAGAAGCCGAGATTAGAAAGAAAAAAGAAATTTTCTCGTGAAGAAGAGATGGAGGCTTAGGGCGTTTTCATTTAAGACGCTTGAGCTTCCTCGTTTCGTGTTTTGTTGGGCTTTCGTGTCGCCTCAAGATGATTCTTAATCTCCCGGTTCTCGGGTGGATTGGTTTTCATCTTTTTAGTGCTTTTCGGCTTTTGTTTCTTTGGAATATCGTCTTTCTTCGGTTCGAGCTTTGCTTAGGTTTTGTTTTTGTTATGCTCGGTTAATGTTTTTGTAAGTTAAAGGGGTACCTTCCTTTGGATGTATCCCCTTTCGTTATATAAAAGTTTCTCGTTTATTCGCTAAAAAAAAAAAAGCTGTGTAATTTCACTGCTTTCAACCCATATCTCCCGTATCTCTCATATCTTTTCATGCTCTCTCACCTAATCTTCCATATCAGTCATACCTTCTTTTCTTATTCAAATAGATAAGGAATTAGGGCACAAGTTGTGGTTTGAACCGATAATGTCAACCTATTGTCCATCGTTTCCATCATTCGATTTACAACTGATACAAATTATATCAAATGAAGATATAGGGTACAAATTAGGATTTTAGGCGATTCATCTCAAAACCGTTCTCCATCTCCTCTTTCTGTCGATTTTCAGCTCATCTAAATTATTAAGGATTGAATCGTTAACTTTTTCTGGTATCAAATGTGGATTTACTTTCAGTGATTGATGCATACATCACTTATAATAATTTGTACTGCATACATCGTTGTTAAACCCTAAAACTGTGTAAATTTGTTAGATTAAAAACTGTGAATATGTATAAATCTGTATGAGACTGACGTATGGACTATTGTTGTTAATTCTTTTTTTGTGGCATTCGTCCCTTTTCGGCCCGAACGAACTCAATAATGAGGTATAAATCACTAATGGTAATTTTTTTTTTTTTTTTTTTTTTTTGGTAAGCGAGCAAACCCTTCTATGAACGAGCACATTGGCTACCCCATAGAAGGTAAAACCTCGGGTAATCAAGCCCCCGAGCGCGAGACCTGGTACCGGGTGAATTGCGCATTATGCGCACCCTCTAGTCACACTCCCTTTTTGGACAATTTGGCATGGCCAGGAATTGAACCCGGGTGGTGTGCTTCATTGGGCAACTCGTTAAATCACTAATGGTAATTTGTAGTCGCATAAATTGTTGGTAAACCCTTAATTGTCTAAATTTGCTAGAATATTAAAAACTATACATGTGAATAGATTTGTATGATACTGATGTATAGAGTATTGGTGTTATAGCATGTATTCTTTTATATGGCAATAGTCTCTTTCGGGCCCAAAGTGATTCTGTATTTTTTTAGTTCTTTCTAAAGCTCATCCAAGTTTCGATGAAGTACCCATTTTGTACATTAGCTCCTGAGTGCAAAGGTTTTGTTAAAAGTTATTCCACAAAGCATATTGGCAAAATAATTAATGTGGATTAAGCTTGGAGTATCTGTTTAGTAATGACACTATATGATTATTAGCATAGTTTTCCTATAGAGTTAATTGCTGAATAACCTGCCCAGTTAATACAAAATAAATATTATTAATGATTAGTTTATGCAAAATAAATATTCAGAGATGACAATTTGGATAGATTTGAAGTACGGTTACAATTTCACAAGCTGTCTGGGAAAGCAATATGGCATAGGTTTTTGGACATACGTTTGTTTCAACTTATTAGTTCATTGCTAGAGAAAACTCGATTTGAAACTTTCATTCCGGTTTGGTTCATCTTTCTATAGCTATCGAGCGAGAAAACTATGAACCAAGTTTACAAAAATTATACGCAGATTGGAGCTTTAAGGAATGTATTTTTAGGTGCCCAATGCCTTCTCAACATACTTAAAAATGGGCTTTCACATAGACGCTAATAAAAAAGGTTACAAGTCTTTGGTCTCTTTGATGTCAAAATTTATGTGTTGTACATTGTTAGGTAGATCACATATGTTACCAGCTTGATATATTAGTATTGTAGCCTGGATTTCTGTAGTTTACATCTTGAAATGATTAACATACATGGACCCATTTGAACATCCGCATTGGCAAATTAATATGCTTGACTCTAGATGTTTTGTAATTTCTTTAAAGGATGTTATTTCATTTTGTGGGGATCCATTCTTCAACATCGTTCGATGGTGGTGACATAGAAAATTAAAAAGAAATATACTTGAATGTAACTTTATTGTTGTAGTCTCTAAAGGTGGCAAAGTAGGCGGTCGAATGGGCAGGGTGATGGGTTAAAGTGGACACATCTTATACGGGATGTGCAGAAACATTCTAACACCACTTGTTTTAGCTAATTAAAATTAACCGTTACTACACACTGACATGTAATTCAATAGTTCTCATTTATTGTTTTTGATATTTACATATTTAGATTGATGTTAGTATTAGAATTAGTAACCTTGTGTTGTAGCTTATGTGGTAATGGTCCGCCTCTCTTAGAGAGTGGTCAGGAGTTCGACTCCTGTGGGGTGCATGGGTTTCCTTCGGGGCAGTAGTTGGGGGCCGGGTTTCCTCCGGGGCAGTAGTTGGGGGCGGGTTACCGCCCATGCCCTCAAATTGGGCCGGGTTTCCTCCGGGGCAGTAGTTGGGGGCGGGTTATACAACTATGAGAGATGAACGCGTGGGTGGTTTAGTCCCCCTGGGTGATCGCAAACTGCTGTTCCAAAAAATAAGTATTAGTATTAGTACTGTTGCTCATTCTTTAGTTCTTACAGTTACAATTTAGCTGCCAAGCAGGGCCGTCTCATTGATTTTGAGGGCTCAGTGCAGACATAAAAGGGGCCCCTAAACGTTAATTATCTTTTGGGTTAAACTGATTCGATTCACTTTGTGTGAGCTCTAATTCGGCTCAACATCAACTTTTTAGGTCAAATGTATATAGTTATAAAGCATTTACAAAATTTTGGGCCGCTTGAAATGTTCGAGCCCTGTGCGACTGAACACTTTGCACATGTCCTAAGACGCCTCTGCTACAAAGTTATGGAAAATATTACTCCTACTAAATGTTTATGTTGAATCTGTTTCCAAAATAGATTATTATTACAAAAATTTCAGGTAAGTAAATTAATGTTTCAGGTACATCTTATAACTTTGAAGTTGAAATTATCTTCGTCATTGGTTAAATAGCTATATTTTTCAGCTTTACAAAGAAAATTTGGCTTTTTAATTAACCTTAGTTTCATTCCTCATGATTCTGTTGAAGCTGAACTTAGAGTTGAGGTTTCTGGTTCTGCTGCTACACATGCTGATACGTTTAAGATCGTTGATGTTAAGATCGTAAGTGAAGTCAGTTAGTACTTTTATTTCATGTTTTTGGTGTTTAGAATCCGAATTCAAGCTATTATTTTTTTTGCTTCAGATAATGAGTCGGGTTTCGGTTGAATTATGATTATCAGCAATTGTAGTTTACATTTGTTATCTGCATGAAATTAAGTAACCGTAACAAATTCATTTTGGTATATACGCCCTATTAAGACCTTACACCTCATGACATATTATTATAGTGTAAGAATTAAGATAAACATCATTGTTGATATTGTTTTCTTATTTTGCAGGTGAATATTAAGACAACCATACACAACTTCTATATAAAGCTAATTTATACAAAATCTTGATGTATGGCCTCCAATTTGCATGCTTATCAATTGTTTCATTCTAAATGTTGGGGGGTTTTGCATTCTGATGTGCATTAATATTTCAGTTGTGTTTGCGACTTTGTTATGTTTTGTAATGATACATCATACATGAGTAATGATCCTATTAGAATGTAAATATGGTCCAGCCCGATTGTATGTATGGGCTTGGTCCATTAGGGTTTTAGCATTAGGGTTTTACCATTTGTACTCTATAAATTTTGTATCAATAATACTCAATAACCTACGGGGTTTCTACTATTTTACATGATATCAGATGCTTAGGTTCTATTCCGCCTTCTTTTGCTTTTTCTTTTCTTTCTCTGCCGCCGCCGCCAACAAGGTTGGTCGTCGCCCTTCCTACGCTCTTCTTCGCGTTCCCGTCTGCGAATCTACAATTTTCATGTATCATTAATATCTTTTTTGTTCTTGATTAACTAAATTCTATCTCTCTTATTTCATCCCTAGCTTGCTCTCGATTTAAACGAAAAAAAAAATAATCTATATTCTTCTTCAACATGCTACTTTCTGTCTCGAAAAAAAAAAAAAATCGATATATTTCATCACGTACAAGTGTGTTCAACAATCTTGTCTCACTTGATCCGTTACTCGTCCGCAACTATCTTATATTTATATTTTCTTTCGATCGGTGAATCACCCCAACTTATTTAGTTATTATTCATTACCGTTTCTTATTCATTCTTCTTTTATTACTCTTGATCTTGATGAAATTTACCACTCACAACAATTCAAAACTAATTAATTGGAAAGCATCACTTTTTGATCCTATAACCCACGGACATTTTTTTCCTTCTTTTTTATGTTAATGCTCCTGATTGAATCTTCTCTCCTAATCAAATTATTAAATCTTCCGAAAACTTACCACCAATTTCGTTCTTTATTTACCTCAATCAAAACTCCTTCTATTCTTAAAGTTATCTCTACCATATTTGTTTCTTTATTATTCTCTTTACTTATATAAAATCAAAAAAAAAAGAAAAAAAAAAAAAGAAAAAAAAAAAAAAAAAAAGTCGTCAACTCAGTCAAGAAGTCAAGACTACAAGTTTCATCATGAAGACTTTGGTTGTAATTTGTTTTACCATCTTCATAGTGTTTATATCATTATACATGTATTTATGTATTTACGTTTCAGTTTGAGCGTTTGTATTTTAACTCCCGCTCCAACTGCGGAAGGAGTATTAGAATGTAAATATGGTCCAGCCCGATTGTATGTATGGGCTTGGTCCATTAGGGTTTTAGCATTAGGGTTTCACCATTTGTACTCTGTAAATATTGTATCAATAATAACCAACGGTGTCTTCTCTATTATTTTACGGATTCTATTAGAAAGTGGTTAGATTCTTAGGAAAACTGTAAACTGCAACAACATAATTTCATATATGTAATATTAACCGTTAACAACCTTTTGAATACAATCTAGCACATAAATCGCAGCAGCGCGCTAACCGGGCCTCTTCCTAGTTATATATATTGTAGTCAGCTCAATTGTCACATATGATATTGATCTAGTGTCATCTAATCTAGTAAATTTATTATTTATATTATTCAATTCCGATGTAAGTTATGCATATATAGCTAAACATCAGAATATCATTAAGTTCCTGGTGTTCAATTTTTTAAAAGCGAGCAATAAGAGACACTTGACAGATAGTTGTATTCCATTTCTTGAAACAGTTTCAGACTGTGACAGGACCTTGACCAAATCTTTTTTTGTCCAATGATGGTCAAACCTTGACTTTCAGTTTTAGAAATATATCTTTCATTGAAGAATGCTTAATTTTACACTATACATTATAATTATCGACAGCATGAAGTCTCTCCCTGCTTTCGCCAATTACCAATAAAACCGTCGCTGCAATATGCTTTGGGCTTAGACCGGCCTCCTCAATTTGGTCCGATTGAGCCCCATGTTCAATATATCTATCCGGTAATGTCATCGCTCTCCACTTCAATATGCCATAAATAAAACAAACAAAGATAAGTATATGATTGACTTAAAGTGCAAAAAACGTTGTCGAAAATAGTACCTTGAGGTTCCCATCAAGTGATCCATTCAATGCTAAAAAGTGAGAAACATGAGAACTGAACCCTCCTATCGATCCTTCTTCTATCGTAATAAGGACCTCATGCTCATTTGCTAGTTTTTTGATCAAATTTCCATCGAGCGGCTTGCAGAACCGTGCGTCTGCAACCGTCACAAACACACCTACAGATCGAAGAATTTCACTTGCTACTAAACAATTTTGCACTATCGTTCCATAGCCTAATAAAGCCACTCGACTTCCCTCCTTAAGTACTTTTCCCTTTCCGACCTGTATAATATATTAGTCGTTAGACTAAAACTAGTACAATGAGAAAATATCATTTCTTAGTTATGTTAGTTATGAAGTTTTATCTATTCGGGTTACCCGAGAGATCGAGTTATTTTAACTCTGATGTACGCGGTCTATCCAAAATAGTCCGTGACCGTTTCCCGAACCTTTCCTGGTCACCCGAAGATTTGAACCTGCGACCTCTCGTATTCAGGTCTCAACCGCTGGGTTATTTCGGGATGGTTAACGAGAAAAATATCATCATACAAGCTAATTGATTAAAGTACCTCAATCGGCGTTCCTTTGTTATCTAGTGGGAGGAACGAGCCTATGCCATTTCCTCTGGGGTACCTAAAGCAGCTAGGACGATCATCGATTGCTGCAGCCGTAGCAACCATGTTCATGAGCTCGGCTTCACACGATGGAGCCATTACTACCATGTTTGGTAAACAAGCCATATAAGTTGTATCAAATGCACCACAATGAGTTGGACCATCTGCACCTACCAAACCAGCCCTGTCCATTGCAAATCTCACAGGAAGCTTTTGAAGATCAACATCATGAACTACCTAAATCATTCAATACAATTACATTTACATTAAGTATCATTCATAAGTAACTTTTAAGAGATGAGCAAAACTAAGATCTTACTTGATCATAACCTCTTTGGAGGAAAGATGAATAAATAGCACAAAACGGTTTAAGCCCTTCGGTTGCTAAACCCGCAGCAAACGTTACAGCATGTTGCTCTGCTATACCAACATCGAAACATCTTGCAGGAAACCGTTTCTGAAACGTGTTAAGACCCGTGCCACCTCCCATAGCCGCATGAATCGCAACTATTTTGTCATCTTTCTCAGCTTCTGCAACCAAAGAGTCTGCAAAATATTGAGTGTATGAAAGTGTTTTGCCTTTAACTTTCACTTGTTTTCCGGTTTGAGTATCGAATTTCACAACACCGTGCATTTTGTCAGCAGCAATTTCAGCTGGATGGTAGCCTTTGCCTTTTTCTGTAACGACGTGAATCAGAACCGGTCCCGCAGTAGGCATGGACTTGATCTTTTCAAGTACGTGAACGAGATCTTCAACGTTATGTCCGTCTACTGGACCAACGTAGTATAGACCAAGCTCTTCGAACATCGATACACCTTGACCACTCACCATTCCTTTCATGTATGAATCCATTTTTGCTGCAACTTCATGTGTTTTATCCCCTAATTTCTTTGTTACTTCCTGTTAATTACAGACCATTTGATACATTAAGTACATTTTCGTCAGACTATTTAAAATGCATTTTCATTACAATTTATGTCTTGATTCTGTTTTACTTAAACATGTTTGAGAATGCTATGAAAAGATTTAGCTAAGGACATCTTCTAAGGCTGTCGTAACGCGTATAAAGGTGTTGTACAATTCAATAACTCTCACCTTAAAGTCAACATATAACAACTATGTACAACACCGTTATGCACGTTAACGACAGCTCTAAAGGTTATCGTTGGCAAAATCCTTGAAAATAGTAGGTTGCTATTTTAAGTAATCAGTTCTTAGATATTTAGTGTGGAGAAACGTCAAGTGATTAAGAAATAAATTAAACCTTTGCTGCTTCGCGTAGTTGGCGGAACTTTCTGCTAGTTTGCAGTCTTGTGAGGGATCGACTGAGGGCCCCAACGGGTGGAGCGGGACCATCAAGAGTGGCGGTGGGTAACGAGACTTGACGATTGTCATTCAAGATTATGATGAGATTAGAGTCAAGGTATCCAGCATTGTTCATAGCCTCATAAGCTTGTCCTGCAGTCATTGATCCATCACCAATAACTGCAATTACATGATTATCCTTTCCTAACAAGTCTCTACCAACAGCCATTCCTGTTTTGAAAAAAAAAAAAAAAAAAAAAACAGAACATGTTCATCATTCACATCCAAAAACATCTCAAGACAAAGAAAAGTATGCACCTCTTTTGAATATTTAGGTAAACTGGGCGGATCCAGGAATCTGTAACACCGGGAGCATAATAAAATTTGGGCACTTAAAAAAACTTGGTACGCACCTCTTATATATATATATATATATATTTTTTTTTTTTCTTTAGGCCTAGTCAAATGCGTAGCTCATGGTATTTATTTATTTATTTATTTTTTTTGCCTAGTCAAATGCATTACATATTATAAAATTTGGGCTCTTAAAAAAACTGGTCCCAGACTATCGATCACTTTACTCCTGCTTTGGGCCGGCCATGATGCTTTATAGTTTATACCAAATTTCAGTAACAAATAGATTATTATATTGTACCCTATGTAAAGAATATTTTTGTTTTACTTTAAATAATAAACCAAATTCTTTTACATAGATGTATCTTTGTAATTATACAGTGTTATACAACACTACAACAGCAACTTACCTAAGCCTGCAGAAATGCTGGTAGAGCTATGGCCAGCACCAAAAGCATCATGTACACTCTCCTCTCTTTTAGGAAAACCTGCTAGTCCAAACGTTTGTCGCATCGTTCCCATTCTCGACCTCCTTCCTGTTAAAATTTTGTGCGGATACGCCTATATGTATAAGAATAAAGGTTAAGACTAAATGACTATTTTTCTTTTATTAAAAAATATATATTATACAATGCACACGTGCGCGCACATACATAACAATTGGGTACGAACCTGATGACCAACATCCCAAATGATCTTATCATTTGGGGTGTTGAAAACATGGTGGAGTGCAATTGTTAAATCAACCACTCCTAAACTTGAACTCAGGTGACCCCCGGTTTGTGACACTGAATATACAATCTCTTCTCGCAGTTCATCAGCTAGCTTTACGAGCTCCTGTAATCACATTACAATTATGAACAAAGGGGAGTCCTTTTTATAGTCGTACGGCATATAATATATATGTATACTTTATATTTACATTAAACATTTTCGTATTACATTATTTATTACTGTAGTATGTAACTAGGCTAGATTGTTTCTGGCCGCCGTTGTTGTGGCGGAGAGAAAGCCATTTTGCTATTTATAGAAACAGACAATTACCGGGAAACTAAAATATGATGAATAATGTATAAACAAACTTTAACTTGTTAATCTTCTTATAGAATTACACATTCAATTTACAAAATTCAAAAATGCGTAACGATTTAAAATAAAAAAAAAATTATTATACGTTATATATATTTTTTACCAAATGTTTATAAAATACTATAAATTTTTACATCACATATAATATTTTTATCATGAAAATGGGGAGAGTATTAAAAATACTTTTAAAGGATTTTTTTGACAATGTAAAGAAAAGTAAGAAAACCAAAATTACGATTATGCCCCATGAAGGTTTAAGGTGTCAAATGACAGTTTCTATGGCATGAAACGACAAAAGTTTCATGCCTTTTAGTATATTATAGTAGAAGTAGATATGATAAAATTTTAAAGTTTTCCTTGTTCAAGTTATTTGGAAGGACAAATAATCTAATTCTATACTCTATTGTACTTAGTTTATGAGGATTACTTCCTAAATGTTTATAACTCTTCCCTCAGAGGCGAACTCAAGATTTAAAGATAAATGTGGCTTACTCAATATTCGATACTGTATTATATATACAAATATATAAACACACACTGTTAAGAAGTGTTCTAAATTACAAGATTAGTGAACAGAGTTAACGAAACATACGAGGTTAAATAACTTAGTTTACAAAACCCAATCTTCAAGAATTTAGAAAAACCTCTACATTGCCGAGTGGTTTTCACATTAAATATTCAAGAAATATAGTTGTGAAATAGTTAAAGAAAGTTATATGTCGATATAAGTATATACGACAAAGTACTTAAAAATCGTACCGCAATTAAAGTCAGACGCATCTACGTTTCTTAGAATCTAAATATTCTTAGAATCTAAAGCATATATTGTTTCATTTACAAATTGTTGAGAAAGTTATGACTAAATGTATTAAGTTAACTTTTGGCTTGAAAATGTTAAGAATTATTAATTAAACTTATTATTTAACCTAAGGTAAAGTCAAATTGTATTATAAATTACTTGAATACAAAAATACTAAATAAATATAAATATAAATAACATAAGATAATAATATACGTAGTAATAATTAAAAGAGTGATAACCTCAGAGCTTATATAGTTTGAAAATTGAGAAAGAAAAAAAGAAGAATTAAACTAGAAATATAAAAATAATAATAGATCCTATACGTATTTCATTTATATACTCGTATGTTATCCAAGATCCAAGATTTATATAATTTGATGGACCAAAATTAAATTAGCTCAAAATATTTAGCATTGGACCAAAAGTACATGGATGTAGGTTATAAGTTTTGGTATAAATTTAGCATGACCAATGGGCTGAGAAAAGGGCTTATAATGTTTGGGCTGGACACCCTAAAGCCCCGCTATTGTTTTTCCAAACCATCCCTTGACTTCTTGTAATTTATTATTCTTTCCTTCTCAAATTTATTAATTACTCTCTAAAAAAAAAAAAAAAAAAAAAAAAAAAACCCAGTTTAATAAATGTCGTTATTCCATTATATTTTTTATTTACTTTTCAGTTTACCATTTAATTTTTACCATGTATAACGTAAAAGTATATTGAAGCTTTACTTCATTAATCTTCAATCTTATGTTAGATCTTTACTAGTTACCAGTTTGAAAAAAAAGGACTTCTTGCTACTCAGTTTCTTGTTGTTTTCATTCAAGGGCATCCATCATCACGTGATGCATGAAAACGATAAAACAGCAAAAAATAATACGGAGTACTAACTTTATTTCGTAATAAATGATTCTTTTTCTGTATTTGGCATAATATAACAAGATCGAATTACTTTTAATGACTAACAAGGTGGCAAAACATTAATGTTAAACCTCCAAAAAGAAGGATACAAACATGCTTTGTTTTTTTTTTTTTTTTTTTTTTTTTATTCCTTTAAAAAAACATATTTTACAATTACCTATTAAAATGGTACGATATATAATACGTAGTATATATTTTAGGTGATAATTTATACACCACACATTTTTATTCGTACATCAATCACATCACAAAACATGGAATGATGTACACATAAATCGGAAGGTACGGATCATTCCTCTATAGGAATAGTAATATTTTAATGGTGATAATTCATGGGAAGTGATATGTACACAACTCAAAATTGTTATGTACACAACATTCATGCTTTACGATGTTGTACTGTATAACACTGTAAAACATTATGCTTGTGTAATTATCACCCATAATTCATACACAATTACCATAATTTTTTTTTTCTTTTCTTCTATACCCCTATCAAATTTACTTTACAACAAACATTTTTGGTAGTGTACGAATCAATCAATATCAATATCGTATTAAAAACAAACATACATCGAGATCATGAAATTTAATTACCTCTACACAAAGAGTTTTCATGTGAATCGGATAATTGATAGTATCCAAAATCGGAGTTTTCGGCTTGGCCCCCGAGTACTTGATGTATGTTGATGCGTTGCCATTCACTTTTGTTAACTTTTCGTTTTCGTTAGCAGCATTATCCTTTCCTACTGCTGCGATTGTCGCAAACTAGTACAACAATAAACATATATATTAGTAAAAATAATCCTCTGTATATGATCAAATTAAATCATATGATATATATAGTTAAGGACAGTATGTGGAAACCTTTCGATTTGTGTTTTTCGACGAATTAAACAAACTAGATAAACTATAACTATCTTGAGCTACCACAATGGGGGCAAATGCACCCTTTAACATACTATAAGAAGTCATTATGTATGGGCGCGCAGGTGTTTTTGAGTAAAGAAGATGGAGAAAGAGAAATGAGTGTTTTGATTGAATTTTTGGAGAAGATTTAAAAGTTTTTTATAGGCCATGATATAATAGAAATGGGTCCCATCTGGAATGGCAATTTATAACTTACAAATTATTCTTTGTTGAAGTTGAATAATATAGTCAAATTTGATATTTTTGCGCACGTGCTCATGCAGAAACTGCAAAATGCACATCCAAGTTGAAAATGCAAAATGTAACTCTATGTTGGAACTGTAAACTGTAGTCGTTTTGTAAATGAAATTATATGTGTGAGACAAGTTATAACAAGGCGTACGAATTATCTGTGAGAAGACTTGGATTCAATTTGACGGAAATTGACGAAATTAACGTAGGCGTTAAAATTTTCTGCGAGTAGCATTAGTCACAGAGGTGACTAGCGACTGAAAGTGAATGAGGCATGAGTATGGAACCAACCAATCAAAATTTTTTATTATATTTTTTTATTAACATTATTATATTTTTATGACTTAATTACGTCAATTTTCCTTAAAGTTTAATATATATATATATATATATATATATATATATATATATATATATATATATATATATATATATATATATATATATATATATATATATATATATATATTCTGGACCTTAAAGTTATTTTTATTCATGGTAACCCTTAATGTTTTAATTTGATTTCATATTTATCCCTAAAACTAACTGGCCTAGGTGACTTAACGAAGATGACTTAACACCAATTAGTGTTAAGGACGAATATGAAACCAAATCAAAACATTAAGGGTTATCATGAAGAAAAAATAACTTTAGGACCCATGGTGAATTAATGGTAAACTTTAGGGACGATTGGCGTAAGTAAGTTTTTTTAAATAGAAAATAAATGAAATCAATTAAAACTATCATTCTTCCTTTTAATGACTAATTATCATAATAAAGTCTTAAGTAATTTTTCTTCTTCTATTTATAACATTCTCGTTTGATACTTATCTTCACCGTATTAGTTATTATCCTTCCAACTCAAGAATATAATATTACACACATTTTTTTCTCTTTTTTTCGATCCCATTATATTCTAAAGAAAAAAACTTTGACTAACACAATGTAAATGTTAAAAACTAATGCATCATAAATTCGAGTAATTACTGGACGTGTATAATGGAATTTTTAATTTTAAAGTTAGCCTCAAATGACAGATTTCACCAATTCCACTCGCTCTTGGACATCACACATTTTTATAAAACATAAATATCAATACAATAAAAAAGCTTTGTAAACAAAATGAGATGCAGGGTGTTGTTAACAACTTAACATCAGGATCTTATTTAGGGATGAAATCGAGTCGGGCTTAGCTAATCCCAGACCCGAACCCGATTAAGAAACCCTGTTTCAAAATCGGACTCATACCCGTCGGGTCCCATTACTAACTGCTTTGTTATCGGGATTCCCCACGGGTAAACGCATATAACCATTTACTTACTAATTCTTGGGACCAGATTTTTTCACGGGTATCGAATATCTCCATTGTTAATCATTTTCATTTCTTGTTCATCTATTTCAATTTTTGCTTCAATAATACTATTAAAACAAGTAACTTTAAATAATTATATATAAATATCGAATAACAGTGCATTGTAGTTTATATTATTATTATTATTATTATTATTATTATTATTATTATTATTATTATTATTATTATTATTATTATTATTATTATTATTATTCTCATTTCTGAAATTAAAATCTTTTTTCGGGTCCCTAAAGTTTATCATTAATTTCACATCGGTCCTAAAGTTATTTTTTCATGATAATCCTTGAATTTCATATTCATCCCTAGAATTAACTAGCGTCAAGTCATCTTCGTTAAGTCACTTGGGCCCGTTAGTTCTTGGGATGAATATGAAATTAAATCAAAACATTTAGGGTCAGCATGAAAAAATTAACTTTAGGGTCCAGAGTGAAATTAATAGTTAATTTTAGGGACGATTTGCGTAATTAAGTCACACTCAAATGAAAATGGCTGGTTGTACCGGTCGCTGGATGACACATTATTTAACGGCCCAAAACATCTAGTTTTGATAATAAACTAAATACATTACCAACCAACTTAGTACAGGAATAAAAGTTCGTTCCCTATATTTTTAACCCTTTTAACGTCAAAGACGTAACCTTTTTGTTACCGTGGTACCTAAATTTGCAATATAAGATTAATGTGTTCCATTGATACTGATGGGCGGAAGTTGATTTAACATTTATTTAACCGTGAAAAGAAGATAGATAGTGACCTTTGCATGGTCACACTTCAATACAGTAGTGTATACGGAGTATTATTAATATTATTATTAACGTATTGAAGCATGCATAAATTGAATGTAATTATTTGATTCACAACTTTAGCAAGCATGTGTAGACCAAATGTTGATCATATATTACATGCCTTTCAAGGCAACAATCTAGCTAAAATATTGCACATTCATTTTGACTTGTTTGTTTTATTATATACATTTCCTATTCGATAACCACATAACCTTTCAATCACCTCGTGGAAATTTACATCTAGCCGTGTTGAGTGTTTAAATCTAAACCCGCGCATAACTAACTGACAATAATAAATTGCTTGTATTTTAAGGGAACAAAAGTAACAGCTTAATGGTTGAGCTACACGAAATAAATGGTTTTGTGAAATGTCGTTAATATACAAATACAAATACAAATATAGTAAAAATATATAAAATAACTCAGCATTTACAATGACAATTAATCAATATATGACTGGAAGTTAATTAGACACGAATCTATATATATTTAGTCGATGAGTTTAAATCATATCCTTAGAAAAGGCTCTTTAATAGCTAATTACTCATTTAAATATTTGTGTTTTGTGTATAATTAATGTATTATTGATAAAGTTATATATCCACAAAATTTCGTATCTTCATTTATCTGATGACATCGTTTACCCTTTATTCTATCGGTTTTTGAGTAAGTGCTGACATGCTACTAACGTAAAATTTATCTCTTTAGTACTTAGTTCATTTGTTGAGACAAGTCTTCAGCATATCTTAATCTTTTTTTTTTCCTTTTTTTTTTTGACTAAAATAACGATAACATATAACTAAGTTAGATCAATTATAATTTTGTCTACAAGTTATGTTGGTGTTTTATACGGAGTATTTTTCAGGTACGTACTTGTAAGTTAAATTTAATGCAATTAATTTGTCATTAAAAATAATAATAAATATATAGAACTACCTACGACTTATGAGACCAGTCTTAACTAGTGTAGACTAGAAACTTAACTATCACATCATCATTTATTTATTTATTTATCATTTATCATAATTCTGGTGCAGAATTTGATCGTTTTTGCCACTTCAAATTTTTCAAATGACAAACACCAACAATTTACAAAACTGCCTCCTAAGCTATTTTACAACCTACAACTTCTTTGGGCTATCTTTAAAAAACGTTTTACATTTCAGGCTTTTTTTTTTTTTTGCTATCTTTCATACAACTTCTTTAGAGGTATAACACGTAAAATTATTATTTTATTAAAAAACTTTAATCAAACTCCACTCAAATTCTTAACGGACCGTAGCTTTTCGCTCGCCACGAGTTAAATTTTTCTGACACCACCGTTCAACTCGAAATAATTTTACGAACACAATGCAACTAACTATACGCGAAACAGACACATTTTAAAAAACGTTTAAACATTTCGGGCTATATTTTTTTTTTTTTTTTTTTTTTTTTTTTTTTTTTTTTGATATCTTTCATACATATGTATATACATATAATAAACAACTTAAACTAACTACATCATCTCGATGGTTTCATCCTTTTTTTACGCGGTTTTCATGGCGTTAAAAACGCGTAGGCCATTAGGTACATTAGGTACTAAACACGCGTATCTAAACACACCAGCATCAACGTGTTTTTAATTCTATAAATACGTAACACTACGTTAAATATGAATATGTAATTCGAAAGGTCCCACCGCATCGCGCGGACCTATTTTACTTGTTTATATATAATATACACATTTTTAGCCCTCCTAGCTTGGCCACTCCACTAGTTTTATAACCAAATTGAATAAAGACAGAATGTTGTCTTTAAAAGACTGAAAAATCAAACTATTTTATTCTCACTAACACTGTACACAATTAAAAATAGGCGAGTGATTCGTACACCGCTGAAAATTATCCATACACAACTAAATAGGCTTTAGATAGTTGTACAGTACAACACTGTATTGCATATTTAGTGGTGTATGAATAATTTTGGTTGTGTACGAATCATTACCCTTAAAAATATGTCTTCACTTTGATTTTGTCTTCAACCGGTGACAGGACCCGTCCTAATCCATCTGGACGAATACATTACATTTGGTTACATCGCGAGGTACTTGACCTCTATATGATACATTTTACAAACATTGCATTCGTTTTTAAAAGACAAACTTTCATTTCATCGAAAGTTGACGGCATGCATACCATTTCATAATATATCCAACTATAATTGACTTAATAATAATCTTGATGAACTCAACGACTCGAATGCAACGTCTTTTGAAATATGTCATGAATGACTCCAAGTAATATCTCTAAAATGAGCCAATGCACAGTGGAAGATTTCTTTCATACCTGAGAATAAACATGCTTTAAAGTGTCAATCAAAAGGTTGGTGAGTTCATTAGTTTATCATAATCAATCATTTTCATCATTTTAATAGACCACAAGATTTTCATTTCCATTTCTCATAAATATACGTCCCATGCATAGAGACAAAAAAATCATTCATATGGATTGAACACCTGGTAACCGACATTAATAAGATGCATATAAGAATATCCCCTATCATTCCGGGACATCCATCGGACATGATAAAACAACATCGAAGTACTAAAGCATCCGCTACAACGGATGGGGTTTGTTAGGCCCAATAGATCTATCTTTAGGATTCGCGTCAATTAGTGGACTGGTTGTGATGGCCCCGTCAATACACTTAACGGCTCCGTCACTTGGTCCCACAGATTGATCGTACTTAAATGAATTTAACAAACGACATTGCATTCTTTTATTTCAAAAGTTTCCCAAAAAGGAAAGCATACCAAAATATGTAGTTTAAAAGTAACCCAACATATTAATAATCCAAAGTTGACACAAAACATTGTCAATAACCCACAAGTATTAATTATTCAAAAACCGAATGCAAGCCAAAGTTTCATAAATTGTTTCATTAAAATCTGCCCAAATGCATGCAGACTCTTCTAAACACAGCGGAAGCATCACATAAACTCAAGTACCTGTGAAAACATGCGAGTAAACTGTCAACACAAAGGTTGAGTGAATTATAGGTTTAAATAATTAAATAAACTTTAGACCACAAGATTTAAAAATGTTAGAAAACATTAAACATTATTCCATTATCAATGAGCCACCTGGTAACTACCTAACCCTTTATTTACCCTTTCCAAACACAATAAAAATATACACTGGACAATGTATCTACAACAAAATACGAAGTACTAAACATTCCGATTATAAATTGCTAGCGCGACTAGCTCGAAATAGGGTTGTCAAACCCGATAGATCTATCCGTAGGATTCGCGTTCACCTGTAGAAACAAATGATTACTGTTACCAGACTAGGGAATATTTTTGTCCAACTCACAATGAATAATTTAAATTTAATTGTCACTTGTGTCTAAACGTGAAATAAAATGCATGTAATCACATCCCAAAACTATACTTTGAAAAGTATGTAAAAACGGGACTATAACTCACCTTATTAGTAATGAAGTAACCAATACAATTAAGCGAACAGCAAATGGAGTACAGTGATCAGGAATGATCACAACGCCGACCTATAAATAAAGCAGGTCGATATAAATAACTAACTTAAGTCAAGTCTTAGTATGATAGCTATTATACATGTTGCAAGTAGTCATAGAACAATACTCAATATGCATCGGTTTGATCGGAACAGCTTACGGACACACACTTTTTATTTTTAGAAAGTTTCTATTTTTAGCAGGTTTCCATTTTTGGAAAGTTTCTATTTTTGGAAAGTTTCTATTTTTGGAAAGTTTCCAAATTTAGAAAGTTGCTATTTTAGGAAAGTTTATAAGTTAGGAAAGTTTTCACAATTAGAAAGTCAACAAAAGTCAACTAAAAGTCAAAGTCAACCGAAAGTCAACTCAAAAGTCAACCTTGGTCAGACATAGTCAACGTTAATTTTAAAAATGTAAGTTGTAATAATAATGTGAGTTATAATGTTTATTAAAGTTAAATATATCTAATTATGTCATAACATAAGTTTAATTAAATTAAAATGAATTATTAAAGCTAATATAAGTTTAAATGATATAATTAATATAACATAAGTATTTAATTAATTAATTAAATATTAGTCATAATATAAGTATTATTAATTAATAATAATTTTTAAATCATATCATAAGTATCATTAATTAATAATGAATTATTAATCATATCATAAGTTTCTAATTATAATTATTAAATCATAAATATTTAATAATTAAATTATAATTAAATAATAACTAAGCCTTATAATAATTAAATAATTAATTAATCCTTATTATAAGTCTTATTATAGTAATCTCATAATGTAAGTTTAATACTTATCATAAGTATTTTCCATTAATAATGAAGTATTATTAATCATATGTTTAATTAAAATTAAAATGTTAATTAAATCATAAGTATTAATTAAATGATATGATAAATATATCATAAGTTGTAAATAATAATAATTACTTTTTTTTATCATAAGTAATTAAATGATAATGAAATCCATTATTTATATCATAATTTTAATAATTAGTCAAAAGTTTTAAATCAAAAGTTCATCGCGTCGTATCCTGAGCTCCGGGTGTCGGTTTTCGGCGAGCCTTACATATATCTCAGCCTAATCAAACCACCCGACACTTTGGTACACTCAAGAACACCCCAAGAACAGTCCACAAGTCGTGATGTACAGCCATTACACTACTTGGAACTTCAATTCAATCAAAATCGTGTTTTAGACGTAACGGGTGATTCGTGGCTCGGATTGAGATACCATCAGTCCTAACATACTAACACACCTTAAAGTCACCAAATATGGTCACAAAGTCGGACCAAACCTGGTTCATACCAAAATCACATTTCAATCTTAACAAAATACCACTTTGATCATATCTAGGGCTCCGGGAATCGAAACGACGTGAATCCGGAGTCTAAAATTAATGTCTTGATGAGAGGAACTCATCTAGATACTTTATTTTAACTTTTATATCAGTCACAAAGTCAGAAACACACGAATTAGATGCTGTCCCAAAAATATCAAACCGAAAACATATGTTTACGAGTAATTCTATGCATACAAACATCATTACAACAATCAATAATCATCATACTACTAATAAATTATCAAAATACAGAAAAGTAATGAAAAATTAAAAGTTCTAGGGTTAGGGTTTATACCATAATCAAGAAACAATTAGTATAATCGCGTAGAGAACGGAACGAGGAACGCGTTGGTGTTAATTAATCCTTGATCCAAGCAATATTTTTGGTTGATGATGATGATGATATGGTGATGGTTGGCGACGGCAAAGAGGGAGAGGAGAAGGAGGAGAGTACTTTGCTAAATTTAGGTTTTAGGAAAAATAATGTGAAGTGAAAAGTAATTAACAAAAAAAGAAAGCAAGGGGGTATACCCCATGGATTCGGCCGAAAAAGGGAGTGGGGTGGGTCCCACTTGGCCCATCTCACTTAAATGTTGATGTACTTATGGCCCGAAAGCCCGAACGAATCCCGAAACGCAAAAACACGCTTACGTGATTAAAATTTCGGAGAGATAACAAACGCGCGACGAAAAATAAATATAAATACTATATATAATTATATGATCTTAAAATATCATATTTAAAATAATTAGGATTTAAAAATCCCAAAAACGCGACCGTTGGTTTGAAAACCGAAAAGATTCGCCGGATAGAAATCCGCGACACGTAGAAACGTATAAATTAAAATATGAATACAATTATTCACATAACACTTAATAATTAATATATTATTATTAATATAATAATATAGGTCATGGAATGACGTAGCACAATTAACAGTTAACGGTCGTTAAATAATTAACGGAAAAGATAACAGAAAAAGTAGGGTCGTGACAATACCTTCCCGTTACGAAAATTTCGTCCCGAAATTTAAGCAGGTGCAGGGGTTGACTCAGCATCTGGGAACAAATGCGGGTACTTCTGCTTCATCTGATCTTCACGCTCCCAAGTGAACTCGGGACCACGTCTGGCGTTCCATCTAACCCGGACAATAGGAATTCGGCTCTGCTTAAGAGTCTTAACTTCTCGATCCATAATTTCAATAGGTTCCTCAATAAAGTGTAGTTGCTTATCAACATGAAGTTCTTCCAGAGGAATAGTCTTGTCGGCCTCGGCCAAACACTTCTTTAAGTTCGATACATGAAAAACATCGTGAATGAAAGGACCCGTCCTAATCCATTCGGACGAAGTCCATATTGATTATAAACGATTCACAACAGTTGATTACATCGCGAGGTATTTGACCTCTATATGATACATTTTACAAACATTGCATTCGTTTTTGAAAAGACAATCTTTCATTACAATGAAAGTTGACGGCATGCATACCATTTCATAATACATCTAGCTATAATTGACTTAATAATAATCTTGATGAATTCGACGACTCGAATGCAACGTCTTTTGAAATATGTCATGAATGACTCCAAGTAATGTCTCTAATATGAGCAAAAGCACAACGGAAGATTTCTTTCATACCTGAGAATAAACATGCTTTAAAGTGTCAACCAAAAGGTTGGTGAGTTCATTAGTTTAACATAAATAATCATTTCATAATTTTAATAGACCACAAAATTTCATATTTCCACTTCTCATAAACATACGTCCCATGCATAGAGACAAAAATATCATTCATATGGATTGAACACCTGGTAACCGACATTCACAATATGCATATAAGAATATCCCCATCATTCCGGGATCCTCCTTCGGACATGATATAAATTTCGAAGTACTAAAGCATCCGGTACTTTGGATGGGGCTTGTTGGGCCCGATAGATCTATCTTTAGAGTTCGCGTCAATTAGGGTGTCTGTTCCCTAATTCTTAGATTACCAGACTTAAATAAAAAGGGACATATTCGATTTCGATAATTCAACCATAGAATGTAGTTTCATTTACTCGTGTCTATTTCGTAAAACAGTTATAAAAGCAGCGCATGTATTCTCAGCCCAAAAATAGAAAGGGTAAAAGGGAATCAAATGGAACTCACGCATATAAATATTGTAAAATAGTTAATAAAGTATTTGCATGTATTCTCAGCCCAAAAATGAATTGAGTAAAAAGGGATTAAATGAAACTCACCTAATGTATTTTGTAGTAAAAATACATATGACGACATTGAATAATTGTAAGGTTGGCCTCGGATTCACGAACCTATATCATTTGGATATATATTATTACACATAATTGTGATCGAACAAATATATTATTATTAGTGATGTAATTTGTCATTTTCATAAAATTTGTGTTCCATTGATAACTTAAATATACTTATTTTATACATCTTAAATAACTAATAATATAATGATAGAGTTAGGTTATATGTATTAGATATGATTTTATATAATTTAATAGTCATTTTAATAATAATACTGATACTTGTAACAATTAAAATGATAATAATAATAATTATAATTTTAATAAATATACAAATAATAATTACTTTATTGATAATAAGTCTAATGAAAATTCTAAAGATAATAAAATGTTAATAATAATAATTTTTCGTTCGAATCATGAATTACATTATAATTTTTAATCATTATGTTTTATAATTACATTAGCAATCTAATTATACCACCTTTGTATATTCTTAATTATATCTTAATTATCTTAACTGTAAGCATATACATCTTAATACTTCCTAATGTTAATTATTTCCAATATCGTAATAGAAATCATAATATAATGATAATACTAATAACTAAATGAAAATGATAACTTTTAATTATAAAGATACTAGTGATGTTATTAATAATTAATAATAATAATGATAACAAACATAATAATACTAATACTTCATAATAATAATAATAATAATAATAATAATAATAATAATAATAATAATAATAATAATAATAATAATAATAATAATAATAATAATAAAAGCAAATAAAGAGACTACCTTTAGAAAAAAAACAGCAACAAGAATGTCCCTGCCGAGACTCGAACCCGAGACCTCGCACACCACCCTCTAAACCATCAAGCCATGCTTGCTTTTCTGATTTACTACGAATATATTATTTATTTATTCAATACTTCTGTATCTTCTTCTTCTTTACCCCAAAACAAAACGACCAGAGATTGTAACGATCTATTATAACAAGTTTTGAGTTGGTTTTAGGATTTATAACTTAAACAAAAACGACTTTCTAGTTCCATTAATCCAACAGACAAAGAAAAAAATAATAATAATACCAGCAGTAGCAACAACGACGAGAATGAACACATGAACCCAACTTCGATTTTTGGATTTAGAATCGTTTTTAGCTTATAATTATAACATGAATTATACTCTAAAACATTATTATAAACTTTCTGAACTCTTAATTGGTCCTAAAACATCAAACCGAATTCGAATTTTGTGAAGAACAAAATCTTTGACTTTTTAAAAAATAATGTTTGACTTCGAAATTCTTACTCAATAAATCGAATTGCAACCTGATATTTTGCAGAAAGATTATAGGAAAGATTCCTAACAAAATTGCAATATTACTTTTTGAAATTAAATTAGAAATCAAGGTTTGATAAAATTGGAAACAAGAACAGGGGTATCGACTCTATTTTCTGTGTTTGGAGTTTCACTCTCGAATTTTCAGTAATATAAAGCGTATAATTTGATAGATATCAACTAATTGAAACTTAATAAACATATTGGGATCGAGTTGACTGCACTGTAATGAGATTGGACTGGTAACGATCTTGGACAGAAAATTCAAGCAGAATATATATAAAGTAAATAAACAGATAGATACATCCAACAATTGGTACAATTAATACAGTTAATTTATGCTTTTAGAGATATAACAAAAATCATAAACAGTTTTTGATAGATATGTATAACAAAATCATACCAGTTATTGATTTCCTTATATAATTTATGTATCTAAATTAATATTAATGATAAAAACATATTGATTATAATAATAATAATAATTACATAATAATAATAAATAATAATGATATTAAAAAGAATAAAATGACAATTAATATTATTATAATAATTGATAAATCAACTTCAATATATTAATTTTACATATTAAGAATTTTATAATACATTTTAACTATATATTTTATATGATAACATTTATTGAATATTTAATAATTATACATATAATCAACATTTATATATGGAAATCATATACATATATATGTATTACTATATACCTACACAATCATGTTTTAAATAGTAAATAGGTAACTATATTAATTATATTTATTGAAACAAATTAATTCAAAGTATTTATTTAATACTTTGTTAACGTTAACAAATTTATATACAAAAATCATTTACATTCAAAATACTTTTTATAATAAACTATCAAGTTTTAAACTATCTTAAATTATCTTTCATAGTAACTAAATCACATAACAGTTTACTTTTATTATAAATACTTAGTTACACATATAATTAGTTTTATATATATATATATATATATATATATATATATATATATATATATATATATATATATATATATATATATATATATATATATATATATATATATATATATATATATATATATATATATAATTTAAGATTCGTGAATCGTCGAGAATGGTCAAGGTCAAATGCATTTATGAAAAACAGTTCCAACATTTTGAGACTTAGTTTAAAAGACTTTGCTTATCGTATCGAAAATATATTAAGATCAAGTTTAAATTTGGTCAGAAATTCCCGGGTCGTCACAGTGAACAGCACTGAGTTCTTGTGGCAACTTCAAACGATAAGCCGCCGGTCCAAATCTTTCAATGATCTCAAACGGTCCAACAAAACGAGGACTTAGCTTTCCCCTTTTACCAAAACGGATCACACCCTTCCAAGGTGAAACCTTTAACATAACACGATCACCAACTTGAAATTCCACATCTTTCCTTCCCCTATCGGCATAACTCTTTTGCCGACTTCTAACGGTTCTCAACCTTTCCTTAATCTGTACAATCTTCTCGGTAGTCTCGTGAATAATTTCTGGACCTGTGAGTTGAGCATCCCCAACCTCATTCCAACAGACAGGAGACCTACACTTCCTACCGTACATAGCTTCAAACGGTGTGGCTTGAATACTTGCGTGATAACTGTTGTTATAAGAAAACTCAGCTAGCGGCAAATATTTATCCCACCCATTACCAAAATCGATAACACACGCTCGTAACATATCTTCCAACGCCTAAATGGTCCTTTCACTCTGACCATCTGTTTGAGGATAATAAGCGGTGCTCATATCTAACCTAGTTCCCAAGACTTCCTGTAAAGATCGCCAAAACCTCGATACAAATCGACTGTCTCGGTCCGAAATAATGGATACAGGAACACCATGCTTAGAAACAATCTCCTTCAAGTACAAACGTGTGAGCTTCTCCATTGAATCTGTTTCTCTAATCGGCAAAAAGTGAGCCGACTTAGTGAGTCGATCTACAATCACCCAAATAGTGTCATAGCCACCAGCAACTCTCGGTAGCTTAGTAATAAAATCCATTGTAATTCCTTCCCACTTCCACTCGGGAATCTCGGGTTGCACCAACAGTCCAGACGGTTTTTGATGTTCAGCTTTAACCTTAGCACATGTCAAATACTTAGCCACATACGTAGCCACATCACCTTTCAAATTTGGCCACCAATACAGCTCCTTAAGATTATGATACATCTTTCCTGAACCAGGATGAATAGAGTACCTAGACTTATGAGCCTCATCTATAACAAGTTGTCGCAGTTCTCCAAACTACGGAACCTAAAGACATCCTGCAAAGTACCTAGTACCATCTGCTCGAATCTCAAATTTCTTAGCCATACCTCTTACGTTCTCTTTCACAAAATTCTCTTCCTTTAAGGCTTCTTGTTGTGCCTCAAGAATCTGCCTTGCGAGGTTTGTTCTAATTGTCATATTCAAGGCTCTAAACCTGCGAGGTTCATCCCTTTCCTTACGACTCAATGCATCCGCCACCACATTGGCCTTACCCGGATGATACAAAAGTTCACAATCGTAATCATTCAACGTCTCAATCCATCTTCGTTGTCTCATGTTCAACTGTTTCTGATCGAGGATATGTTGAAGACTTTTATGATCTGTGTACACAGTACTCTTGACCCCATACAAATAATGTCTCCAAATCTTAAGTGAAAAAACAACGGCCCCCAACTCTAAATCATGAGTTGTATAGTTCTGCTCGTGAATCTTCAACTGGCGTGACGCATACGCAATGACTTTCTTTCACTGCATTAAAACACAGCCAAAGCCCTAACGCGAAGCATCACAATAAACAACAAAATCATCACTACCCTCAGGTAGTGACAATATCGGAGCGGTAGTCAACTTCTTCTTTAAAATCTGAAAAGCAGCCTCTTGTTCATCCTTCCACTCATACTTCTTCCCCTTGTGCGTTAAAGCAGTCAGAGGTTTCGCTATACGAGAGAAATCTTGAATGAACCTTCTATAATAGCCTGCCAAACCTAGGAACTGACGAATCTGAGTAGGAGTTTTCGGAGTTTCCCACCTTTCAATCGCCTCAATCTTAGCAGGATCAACTTGTATCCCTTGTTTACTAACAATATGTCCAAGGAGTTGAACTTCTCGTAACCAGAATGCACACTTAGAGAACTTAGCGTACAACTCTTCTTTTCTTAACAGATCGAGCACTAACTTCAAATGTTCTTCGTGCTCTTCATCATTCTTCGAATAAATAAGGATGTCGTCGATGAACACAATAACGAACTTGTCCAGATAGGGTCTACACACACGGTTCATGAGGTCCATGAACACAACAGGTGCATTCGTCAATCCGAACGGCATAACAAGAAACTCAAAGTGACCGTAACGGGTGCGAAAAGCAGTTTTTGAAACATCAGATTCTTTAACACGCAACTGATGATAGCCGGAACGAAGATCGATTTTTGAATAAACAGATGAACCCTGAAGCTGATCGAACAGATCATCAATTCTCAGAAGAGGATAACGGTTTTTAATAGTAAGCTTGTTCAACTCACGATAATCAATGCACAAGCGAAAAGAACCATCATTCTTCTTAACAAACAGAACAGGAGCTCCCCAAGGGGACGAACTAGGATGAATAAAACCTTTGTCTAACAACTCACGGAGTTGACTTGACAATTCTTGAAGTTCGAAAAGCGCAAGACGATAAGGAGCACGTGCCACAGGAGCAGCACCGGGAACAAGATCAATTTGAAATTCTACCGCGCGTTGCGGCGGAAGGCCAGGTAAATCTTCGGGAAATACCTCGGGAAAATCTCTAACAATGTGAACATCTCCAACACTCTTCGTTTCTTTATCGGAATCAATAACATGGGATAGAATAGCATGACAGCCCTTGCGAAGATGTTTAAGAACCTTCAAACAGCTAATAAGGTTTAACTGTCGGCATTTCTTATCTCCAAGAACCATCAGCGGCTCTCCAACCACATTAGTAATACAAATAGCTTTATCATAACACACAATCTCAGTACGATTCGCAGATAACCATCCATCCCAATGACAATGTCAAAACTACCAAGGTCAATCGGTACCAAATCTATCTCAAAATCTCTACCAGCTAAACTAATGTTACACTTACAATGCACAGTCTTAGCAGTGAGTACCTTACCATTAGCTATTTCAAAAACATAAGTATTGTCTAAAGGAGTTAACGGTGTTTTGATTTTTGGACTTAATCTACTCGACACAAAACTCAAATCAGCCCCTGAATCAAATAGTACATAAACTGATAAATCGTTGACCGAGAACGTACCAGTAACAAGTTTAGGATCTTCCTCAGCATCCCTAGCATTAATGTTGAACGCTCTACCTCGTGCAGTACCTGCGGTCTTCTTGTTGGGACAGACATCACGGAAATGCCCTGGCTTCCCACACTCGTAACAAACTCTCGGATTACCACCATTATTCGACTTTCCATTACCATTACCATTCCCACCTCTATTACCAGCATTATTACCATTATTACCACTTGCGGCAGGAGTAGCAGAACCCGGCAATCCTTAGCAATGTGTCCCTGTTTGGAACACCTCTTGCAAGTCACGGTACAGAAACCATCATGAGCCTTGTAACAACGTGGACACACACGCTGGCTGCGGTTATTCGAACTAGAAGTATCCTGCTTTTTCTGCTGACTCTGGTTTTGATTGCGGTTATTATCCCACTTTCTCTTCCCATTATCAGCTTTCTTAACAGCCTCTTCACTGGGTTCGGTTACAGCAGCCTTGCTTCTTCTCAAGATCTTATCATTCAACTTATGAGCCATAGACATCGCGGCCTCAATAGTCTGGGGCTCACTAGATTCAACTCCATGTTCAATTTTCTCGGACAACCCATCAATGTAAGCTTCAATCTTAAGATTCTCATCGGCATAAACATTAGGGCACAACAAAGTCAACTCAAAGAACCTCTGCTCGTAGGCATCTAATTCGGTGTCCTTCATTTTCAAGTTTTTAAGTTCAACCTCTAACTTGTTAAGCTCACCCCTAGGTCGGTAGCGGGTGATCATTCTTTCCTTGAAGTTATTCCAAGTTAACCCATAAGCCACATCATTCCCCAAACTGTTAACCAAGTTGTTCCACCAGGTCAGTGCACTATCCTTCAAAGTGCAGCTAGCAAAACTAACCTTGTCCACCTCTCGGACTCGACTAACCCTAAAAATAGACTTGATTTTCTCGAACCAGTGGGTAAGTCCTATGGGTCCTTCAGTACCACTAAATTCCTGCGGGCGACTTGCCATAAACGTTTTGTGGGAGCATCCCACCTGATTGTTGTTCGCATTAGCATTCGCTGCCATATCAGCAGCTATCCCTTCGGTAACAAGACGTTGGATACTGGCTTCGTTGGACTCTCTAGGAGGCATGATATTCAAAACAGAATAACACAACCGTTAGTACTAAAAATAATACCAGTGTTATAAAGGAATAGATCGAACACGAAAAGATTAACCATTAAAATAATAGTCAGTAACCACTATGAGTAATAACATGACAGTTATGATTATTATAGAAATAACCACCACATGCATACATATTTTATGATAACATCATACAACATACATAGCACCTAACATACATGATCTACATTACGCATGATGTAACATGCCAAGAGTCACAACATTAGAAATAAAATGTGATAACGATAATAGATGTCATAAAAATAACCATCCATACATAATGAAAAACATCCCATAATAAAACCTTAATAAAATCCTCGGCAAAATGCCGTACATAACCCAAAAATGTATGTATGAAAGGACATTAAGTCTTATGAAATAAGTAATCAATCATGAATCATCATATCACATCTGCTTAGAGCGGGTGTGATAAGCTGGGCCAGCATGAGTCTCAGCAGAAGGCTCATACTTCCGCAACTTTCCTTTCACTTCTTCCAACCCTGCCTTCAAACCACGAACTGTGTTCTCGAGAGCCTCGAACTTAGCGTCAACTTCACGGTTACGGTTACGATTCTCGAACCCAACATTGTTCTTGAAGCTAACAAACGAATCCATACTAGCTCGTATCTGGTCCATCATCTCGTTATGTGGTAAAGTACGCATACAATCACTAAGAGCATTAATACGCGTCACTTCATTGTAAGCCCTGTTCATATGAGTAAGGGTGGAAAAGTAGTAGTGAACAGGATCATCGATCTGGGGTTGACCAGCACGGCGTCTGGCAGCAGCCGGAGGAGCAGGAGCAGCAACTGAGTTATCGCTCGAAGTCGACATCTGCAAACAGTAAAACCGTAAACCATATACCAAATAGGAATAAATGCTAATGATATAACATATACGAAATGAAATGCATAATAATGCTATAGCAAAAGGGTGGGGCTGTAGACTAGACTCTAATGCACCCTAAGAACCACGAGTTGACCACATTAAGACCGCCTAATTCCCTACAACCAGAGCTCTGATACCAACTGTGATGGCCCCTTCAATACACTTAACGACTCCGTCACTTAGTCCCACAGCTTGATCGCACTTAAATGAATTTAACAAACGACATTGCATTCTTTTATTTCAAAAGTTTCCCAAAAAGGAAAGCATACCAAAATATGTAGTTTAAAAGTAACCCAACATATTAATAATCCAAAGTTGACACAAAACATTGTCAACAACCCACAAGTATTAATTATTCAAAAACCGAATGCCAGCCAAAGTTTCATAAATTGTTTCATTAAAATCTGTCCAAATGCATGCAGACTCTTCTAACTACAGCGGAAGCATCACATAAACTCAAGTACCTGTGAAAACATGCGAGTAAACTGTCAACACAAAGGTTGAGTGAATTATAGGTTTAAATAATTAAATAAACTTTAGACCACAAGATTTAAAAATGTTAGAAAACATTAAACATTATTCCATTATCAATGAGCCACCTGGTAACCACTTAACCCTTTATTTACCCTTGCCAAACACAATAAAAATATACACTGGACAGTGTATCTACAACAAAATACTGTAACACCCAAATATTTATGGTACATAGAGTTAAAATGATGTACGTGGGGTGGGTGAAGCGTGGTATAAATTTAAAAGCAGACAGTCTGTGCAGACCCTTGTGCACGCCGCGCAGGGTTAAGGGTGCGCGCCGCGCACCATGCCTGCGACAGATTTCTGTCTTTTTCCAATTTGAATTAAATGAGGGGCTTTTTGGTCATTTCACTTGAGGTCAGATCTGAGGCCATTTTAGCTGGGTTGGATCTAGTTTTGGATCACTTTCACATCTACAAACACTCCCATCTTATCTTAGAGAGAGAGGGTGAGTTCTAGAGAGAGGAAGCTTGAATGGATGATGAAGATGGTGATTTTTGCCCAAATTGAAAGCGGGTTTTGGTTCTCCTTGGTGTTTCTTGTTACTAGCTCGGTTTTGGAGTTGAGGTAAACCCTAGATTCGATTTAATTACTTTGATTTTGATTTGGGATTAGGGTTTGAGCTAGTTAGGGTTATAAACCCCATTTCTTGTGAAATTTGGGGGTTATGGGTATTGTTAGTGTAATTAAACCCAATTATTGTGGGTTTAGGGTTAGATGACAAATTTGGAAGCATTTGTCATTGGTTTGGGTGTTAATCACTAGATTGTAAGTGTGTTGGTGATTTAGATGTTCATAAGAACATGTTAGTTGGTTAAAATGGGTGTTAACCTTGATTTGGAGTCAAACTAAGATATGAGGTCAAGATTTGATGAATCAAGTATATAAATGTTTGATTTAGGTGTTAATTGGTGTTTTGAAAATATAATCACTAGTCGTTAGTGATTTTGGGCATTTTCGGGACTTATGTCAAAACAGGTGAAATGAATTGGGTCAAATTTGGTAATGACACTAAGTTTGGATTAATTGGATGATAAGCACTTTTGTTAAGTGTTTAACGGCATTTGATATGATTACTACCTAAGTAGTAATTTAGTGTTAAGACCTAGGTTGGTTTAAATGGCGTCAACTATAATTTAGGTTAAATTGTACTTGTTGAATGGGTCGGAATTACCGCCCGTAGTGGTAATTGGTGAAGTCCACTTTAGGTGTCTAAATAGGCGGATTGTGGAAGTAGGTATAAACCCTCGGTTAAGGGTGTTGGAGTCGAATTCTCTTGTAGAGAATGTATGTTGATTGTGTGTATATCTATATGCGTATTATAGGTAAAGCTTGCTCGGTTGCGTTTGGAGGTGGTTTACATATATGATTTGTGCGGGCATCTCGAGGTGAGTGGAACGATTATATATGTGCGTATATAATGTATCTATTTGTAGTGCGGGAGAGGGGCCGGGTATGCATTGTCTATACCACCAAGAGTTAGTGATATATTTCGTTGTACACTAACGATGGATATTTTGTTGTCCAATTTGCCCGAGAGTTAGTGATATATTTCGTTGTACACTAACGATGGACATTTTGTTGTTCAAACCGACCAAGAGTTAGTGATATATTTTGTTGTATACTAATGATTGCTTCGAGCGGATATTTCGTTGTCCGAATAGCCTAGGGGTTAGTGATATATTTCGTTGTACACTAACGGTTGTTATGAACACCGGTGGAAAATTCGAAGTACCATTCCCTCGTGTTATTGTTTGACCAAGGTTACGTGTTGTAGTGTAGCATAATATATTATTCGAGTTATATATGCTATTGTTGTGCTAGCTTGTGGTCTTGAAGATTGTAGCGTTATACTTTGCGATGGTATGCTATATAAATTGCTAGCGTGTATGAGGTATTTGTGTGAGTGCTTGCAAGTAGGTATATTATATATGTATATGTATAATTATTGCATTCACTAAGCCTAGGCTTACCCCTCTCGTTGTTTACCTTTTTTCAGGTATTTTGTTATGAGGCTAGCTAGTTGTTAGACTAGTTGTGTAGGAGCGTTTGGGCTCGATGGGGTAGCTTTTGGATATGTGGACGCGGATTGGGGATTTGGTAGTCCCCGGGATTATGCTCTTGGTATCGGGTTGGGTTATAGAGTCCTAACTCGTCTAAGTGTAAATTGAGATTGAAACTTGTATTTTGTACGAAAGTCGTAAAAAGGCCGACGTGGGCCCGGTGTCGTAAAACTCGTTTTATTATTGGAACGCGTTAGTCTTGTTTATTATAATGTGTTGTGAAAAGCGTTTCGTCTAAAAGTGTCGCGCCGCGCACCCTTCTGAAATAAAAAAAAGAAATCTTTTGCTGCGTATTCGATTGGATAACGGGTTGAGTCATTACAAATACGAAGTACTAAACATTCCGATTATAAATTGCTAGCGCGACTAGCTCGAAATGGGGTTGTCAAACCCGATAGATCTATCCGTAGGATTCGCGTTCACCGGTAGAAACCAATGATTACAGTTACCAGACTAGGAAATATTTTTGTCCAACTCACAATGAATAATTTAAATTTAATTGTCACTTGTGTCTAAACGTGAAATAAAATGCATGTAATCACATCCCAAAAATATACTTTGAAAAGTATATAAAAACGGGACTATAACTCACCTTCTTAGTAATGAAGTAACCAACACAATTAACCGAACAGCAAATGGAGTACAGTGATCAGGAATGATCACAACGCCGACCTATAAATAAAGCAGGTCGATATAAATAACTAACTTAGGTCAAGTCTTAGTATGATAGCTATTGTACATGTTGCAAGTAGTCATAGAACAATACTCAATATGCATCGGTTTGATCGGAACAGCTTACGGACACACACTTTCTATTTTTAGAAAGTTTCTATTTTTAGCAGATTTCCATTTTTGGAAAGTTTCTATTTTTGGAAAGTTTCTATTTTTGAAAAGTTTCTATTTTTGGAAAGTTTCTATTTTTGGAAAGTTTCTATTTTTGGAAAGTTTCCAAATTTAGAAAGTTGCTATTTTAGGAAAGTTTATAAGTTAGGAAAGTTTTCTTAATTAGAAAGTCAACAAAAGTCAACTGAAAGTCAAAGTCAACCGAAAGTCAACTCAAAAGTCAACCTTGGTCAGACATAGTCAACGTTAATTTTAAAAATGTAAGTTGTAATAATAATGTGAGTTATAATGTTTATTAAAGTTAAATATGTCTAATTATGTCATAACATAAGTTTAATTAAATTAAAATAAATTATTAAAGTTAATATAAGTTTAAATGATATAATTAATATAACATAAGTATTTAATTAATTAATTAAATATTAGTCATAATATAAGTATTATTAATTAATAATAATTTTTAAATCATATCATAAGTATCATTAATTAATAATGAATTATTAATCATATCATAAGTTTCTAATTATAATTATTAAATCATAAATATTTAATAATTAAATTATAATTAAATAATAACTAAGCCTTATAATAATTAAATAATTAATTAATCTTTATTATAAGTCTTATTATAGTAATCTCATAATGTAAGTTTAATACTTATCATAAGTAGTTTCCATTAATAATGAGGTATTATTAATCATATGTTTAATTAAAATGTTAATTAAATCATAAGTATTAATTAAATGATATGATAAATTTATCATAAGTTGTAAATAATAATAATTACTTTTTTTATCATAAGTAATTAAATGATAATGAAATCCATTATTTATATCATAAATTTAATAATTAGTCAAAAGTTTTAAATCAAAAGTTCATCGGGTCGTATCCTGAGCCCCGGGTGTCGGTTTTCGGCGAGCCTTACATATATCTCCGCCTAATCAAACCACCCGAAACTTTGGTACACTCAAGAACACCCCAAGAACAGTCCACAAGTCGTGTTGTACAGCCATTACACTACTTGGAACTTCAATTCAATCAAAATCGTGTTTTAGACGTAACGGGTGATTCGTGGCTCGGATTGAGATGACTCGAACATGAAAGTTCGCCCCACCATCAGTCCTAACACACTAACACACCTTAAAGTCACCAAATATGGTCACAAAGTTGGACCAAACCTGGTTCATACCAAAATCACATTTCAATCTTAACAAAATACCACTTTGATCATATCTAGGGCTCCGGGAATCGAAACGACATGAATCCGGAGTCTAAAATTAATGTCTTGATGAGAGGAACTCATCTAGATACTTTATTTTAACTTTTATATCAGTCACAAAGTCAGAAACACACGAATTAGCTGCTGTCCCAAAAATATCAAACCGAAAACATATGTTTACGAGTAATTCTATGCATACAAACATCATTACAACAATCAATAATCATCATACTACTAATAAATCATCAAAATACAGATAAGTAATGAAAAATTAAAAGTTCTAGGGTTAGGGTTTATACCCTAATCAAGAAACAATTAGTATAATCGCGTAGAGAACAGAACGAGGAACGCGTTGGTGTTAATTAATCCTTGATCCAAGCAATATTTTTAGTTGATGATGATGATGATATGGTGATGGTTGGCAACGGAAAAGAGGGAGAGGAGAGGGAGGAGATCACTTTGCTAAATTTAGGTTTTAGGAAAAATAATGTGAAGTGAAAAGTAATTAACAAAAAAAGAAAGCAAGGGGGTATACCCCATGGATTCGGCAGAAAAAGGGAGTGGGGTGGGTCCCACTTGGCCCATCTCACTTAAATGTTGATTTACTTATGGCTCGAAAGCCCGAACGAATCCCGAAACGCGAAAACACGCTTACGCGATTAAAATTTCGGAGAGATAACAAACGCGCAACGAAAAATAAATATAAATACTATATATAATTATATGATCTTAAAATATCATATTTAAAATAATTAGGATTTAAAAATCCCAAAAACGCGACCGTTGGTTTGAAAACCGAAAAGATTCGCCGGATAGAAATCCGCGACACGTAGAAACGTATAAATTAAAATATGAATACAATTATTCACATAACACTTAATAATTAATATATTATTATTAATATAATAATATAGGTCATGGAATGACGTAGCACAATTAACAGTTAACGGTCGTTAAATAATTAACGGAAAAGATAACGGAAAAAGTAGGGTCGTGACACTGGTTTACTAATTCTTAGGCTACCAAGCAAAAGGGGCATATTCGACTTCGATCATTCAACCATATAATGTAGTTTCGATTACTTGTGTCTATTTCGTAAAACATTTATAAAAGCGCATGCATTCTCAGTCCCAAAAATATATATTGCAAAAGCATTTAAAAAGGGAGTAATGAAACTCACAATCCAATATTTTGTAGTAAAAATATTCATACGACAGAACTGAACAATGCAGGGTTGGCCTCGGATTCATGAACCTATATCACATATATATATATATATATATATATATATATATATATATATATATATATATATATATATATATATATATATATATATATATATATATATATATATATATATTAAAACATATACTTGTGATCGAACACTTATATATATTTTTGGTGATATAATCTTTATATTAATAACTTATTTATCTCATTAAATATATTCATTTTATATATAATCATATTAATATAGATAAGTTATATGTTTTAAATATATTTATATAATTGTAAATGTACTAGATTAAGGATAACAATAAATATGATAGTAATAATGAGAATAACAAAGTTAAAAACAATAACTTTAATAAAAATGTCAAATTTTAATAAAATGATAATTTTATTAACTTTAGTTATAATGGTAAAAATACTAATAATAATAATAGTATTAATAAAAAAATGATACTTTACTTAAATATTATAATGATAATAATAATAACAGTGGTAATAATAATTATAATCCAATTTATCAAAAACTTAGTTTTTAATTTCTCAACTTATAACTATAGTTTCTATAACTTAATTTCTTAGTCAAATTCCTAATTATACATGTATTCATATAATTCATAATTATTTTCCATAATTTTACCATATTAACTTTTATTATAAATTTTGTCATATCAATGTTATTAACATACTCAAATCATAATAATGACAATTTTATTATTAATGATGATATCAATAATTATTCTACTTACTAATAATATTAGTAAGAATAATATTACAATAATAATACTACTACTACTATTACTACTACTACTACTAATAATAATAATAATAATAATAATAATAATAATAATAATAATAATAATAATAATAATAATAATAATAATATCATAAGTTATATTAGTGATGATAATGATACTAATCATATAGTTAATAATAATATTTAACATATTAATAACAACAACAACAACAACAATAATAATAATAATAATAATAATAATAATAATAATAATAATAATAATAATCATAATAATAATAATAATAATAATAATAATAATAATATTAATAATAATAATAATAATAATAATATTAATAATAATAATAATAATAATAATAATAATAATAATAATAATAATAATAATAATAATAATAATAATAAACTACCTCACAAAGAATAGTCTTTAAAAACAAATAACAGCACATGCCCGGGCTCGAACCCGTGACCTCTCGCCCACACACTAACACCCTTAACCATGGAACCGTTTCTGTTTTTCCTGAATTATGTTACACCCGAATATATATAACCCGCAATATTGTGTCATCTTCTTCACAAACTACTAACATCGAACATAATCAAAATCATAACAACAATCACTAGAGATTTGAATTTAGGACTTAAAAATCCAACACGGAAACTATAGTTTGTGATTAGTTCTATAAAAAAAAAAATAACAAAAAATGAACCCAGGATTGCTACTGCCGTAACTAGCTTTTACAAAAACAAAAAAAAAAAATTGATTTCACATTTTATAAAGAATTGGACAATTGTTACAATACGAAACTAGTTTCAAATCACTCCTATAATCTATTGAAATCGTCAATTTAACTAAAAATATCGAAACGATTACGAATTTCGCGATGAATATAAACTTTGACTTTTTGAAAATAAACTTTGACCTCTAAATTCTTACTCGATGTTAGAAATTGAGGAATGAAACTTCACAAATAGTTTTAGAGGAAGATTCCTAACAACTTGGCATTAATACATTTTGGAAATTGGTTCAAATTCAAATTTTGGCTAAAAAAAATGAACGTACTGAGGTTTCAAGGTTGTTTATGTGTTTCTGTTTGATTTCTCTTCCCTTCTCTCTTGAATTATAGTTAAAGTGTTTATGATGTAAGAATACGAATTAAACAGTCATAAGATTCAATCATACTTGTTTTGTAATCTTGATTGTCTCGACAAGAATTTTGGAGCAAGGACAGTGAATCGAATAAAGGGGAAAAAAATATAAAGTGACAATGATATGCAACAGAATTCGTTGTTATCTTCATCAATATAGGGATGAGCAGAAGTACCAATTTACCGATCCCGTACCGGTACCGACCCAGTACCGGTACCGTTTTACCGGACCAAATGGTAAACGGGACCGGTTCCGGTTCCAGTTTTTTTGGCTTTTCGGTTTCGGTACATAAGATACGGTACCGGTACGGTACCGGGAAATTCCCGTATTGTCCCGTATTACTACAAATGAAAATAAGTTAAGTTATTGTTGAAAGCCTAAGGTCAAATAATGTGTAGAATATAATGTATAAAATCTCATATAATATTTGGACTCAGATTTGGCACACTAGTTCACTTGTACCAACTTTAAAATTTTTGGGTAATTCACGCAAGCTCAACCAGACCTGATTTTGGCGTGTACTTGAGTTTCCATATTGACCTACTAACCAAATCTATCTGACCGGACCATTTTATTATCTCTCATGTCAACTTATTACATTCATTCGAGTGGTCTCCATATTGAGTTTCCATATTGACCCAGATGTATTGGCTTTATGTGGAAGAGCAATTGAAAACATGCGTTCAGATGTGCAGCATCTTCTTTCTCATAAAATGATGCTGTTTTAGTATAAAATGATGTTGTTTTTTGTATGAATGATGTTGTTTGAAGTCCATATTTTTTGCAGTCCAAATTCGGTACTAACAGGTAAAATACCGAAAATTACCGGTACCGAACCGGTACCGGTTTTGTAAAAATGGTACGGTACCGGTATTCAAAATTGGGTAAATTCGGTACCGGTACTTTTAGGTTCCGGTACGGTTCGGTACCGGTTCCGTACCGTGCTCATCCCTACATCAATATATTCAGTGTTTTTAATTATTAAATAAAATATGCTAATAGTAATAAATACTTATAATGATAATAATGAAATTAATAATAATAATAATAATAATAATAATAATAATAATAATAATAATAATAATAATAATAATAATAATAATAATAATAGAAATAGAAATAATAATAATAGTGTCACACTAATAACTAAGATCCTTATTTTATTACTACTTATAATAATAATGTCATTAGTAATGTTAATAATAATATTAGTAATAATATAACAAATCAAATGTATATAATAATTTTTAATAATACTGTTAATCAATATTAATAATGATAACAATAACATTTATTAATAATAATAACAATTCTAACTGTACCAAATTTCATATATATATATATATATATATATATATATATATATATATATATATATATATATATATATATATATATATATATATATCTTTAAAAATATTAGTAACACTGGTATCGATATTATTATTAAAAGTAATAACAATATTGTTATAACAACTATAATTAATATATTCATATTACAGTTTAGAGATTATGCACTATAAGTATATACTATATCATATAATAATGAGTGTTACATATTTTAATAATAATATCTAATCATAATGAAGATATAACAAGTTATGTTTCCATTTTCATATTAAAATACTAATATTACTAATATTGGTATTGATATTAATAAAAGTAACAAATATATTTTTAGCTTGTAATTACCTTTAATATATTAATATTGCAGTTTATTAATTGTTTCATATTATATAATATATAAAATAACATACTTTGAATATTTAATCTTATATATATTACAATATACATAGTATTATTTACGTCTAGAATTTATATAAATATATGTATATATTCATTTTAATAATAGCTTAATTATTTTGTATATTACTTTATATTTTCAATTCATTGATTAAATTGTATTAATTCAATTTAATATTTACACCTATATTTATATAATCTATACATTTATTTACTTATTTGGTTACATACATGATATCGGCCAAAAAGTCACGTTTTTACCCCCCGATATTGAGCCCTAAAACCATAAAGTTCCAAACTTTATCGCTAAAATAATCACTTTGTTGGTTAATTTGGTAGATTTAGTCATTACAAAGGCTATGTTTCAAGAATCACTAAAAACGGATGAGAAACGAGGAAAACGAGCAAAACCGGCTATGACGATTAACTCGCGTTTAAATAACTTATTTTATAATTTTTGAAAAAGTTTAATTACTTAACCTCATGTTGTAGGATATTCAATTACGAACGAGTGGGTGCAAGAATCATCAAAAATGGAGCTAAAACGAAGATTCTATAGCGAAAACGGTGAAATCAAGTTACGATCCAGGGAATCAGGGCTGACCAGCACAAAATCTGCCCTGCCATACCACCTGCCATCCGCCCTGCCAGTATGCAAACGGCCTGCCAAATACGGGCTGCCAGTGCACCTTGCCAAACGGCCTGCCAGGTGTTTTTCAGAAAATACGGGCTGCCAGTGCACCTTGCCAAACGGCCTGCCATCCTCCCTGAACGTTTGATACCAATTCCTCGAGGGATGTTTTCAACCATAGATGGATTTATGTAATTTGGAAATTTTCACACTTTATTTTCGTTCTTCTTGTTGAAGCCTTGAGGAATCTTCACACACACACACACACACACACACACACACATATATATATATATATATATATATATATATATATATATATATATATATATATACACACATCTAGATTGTAAAGACCCGTCCTAATCTATAAGAACAAATACAATAACATATGATTACATCGCGAGGTATTTGACCTCTATATGATACATTTTACAAACATTGCATTCGTTTTAAAAGAAAAACTTTCATTTCATCGAAAGTTGACAGGCATGCATACCGTTTCATAATATCCATCTATAAATGATCTAATCTGTCATTTACTTAATCATAATCTTTACTGAATTCAACGACTCGAATGCAACGTCTTTCGAAATATGCCATGAACGACTCCAAGTAATATCTCTAATATGAGCAAATGCACAGCGGAAGATTTCTTTATTACCTGAGAATAAACATGCTTTAAAGTGTCAACCAAAAGGTTGGTGAGTTTATTTGTTTAACATAAATAATCATTTCCAACATTTTAATAGACCACAAGATTTTCATTTACATTTCTCATAAACATAATCTCATATCAGGCATTTCGCACGGCATAGAGATAAAAATCATTCATATGGTGAACGCTTGATAACCGAACTAACAGTGTGACGACCTGGAAATTTCCGACTAAATTTAAGCTCAATCTTTATAGAATTCCGACACGATAAGCAAAGTCTGTTAAGTTGAGTCTCAAAGTTTTGGAACAGTTAGATGAAATCATTTGACCTTTGACTAAGCTCGACGATTCACGAACAATTGTATATAAATAAATATGTATATATAAATATATATATATATATATATATATATATATATATATATATATATTAAAATTAAAAAATATAATTTAAATATTAAAATTTAATATATAAAAAGATATAAAGTAATTAAGTTATACTTAAAATAAATTTAAATGATTCCTATAACTATATATTATAATATGTATATGTATATTATAATATTTACATAAAAGTTTATTACTCAATATGAGTCACCATATATATAATTACAAAATATTATATAATGAATAATTTGTATATATTAAATATAAATACAAGTTAAGGATATAATTGTCATAATACCTTATTATTACGTTTATTATTAATACTAATATCAATATAAATATTAGTTTGTATATATATTATAATTGGAATTTAAAAATTATCAGTTATTATTGTAGTTATTATTAAGTATTAATATTATAAATATTGTTGGTAAAATTATTACTAAGAATTATAAATATTATGATAATTATTATGATTACCATTATTTTTACTTTTGTCATTATTATTAAAGTCATTATTAATATTAACATGTAAATAATACAATTTTATCATTATATTGTTGATAATGATTATTAATATTATCTTAATTATTAATGTTAATTAATATTATTACGAATTATAAAAGTATTATTTTTATTAATATTATTATTATTATTATTGTTAATAGTATTACCATAACTAAAAAATTTTATAATAACTAATATAAAACAACTTATTATTATTCCTAATAATTACCAATGAACTTATATTTATATTTGTATTATTAATTATAATATTATTAGTGATATTTATATTTATTAACTAATATATACATATACAAATCGTAATTGATTTCCAAATCAACTTTAGGATCACTTTCAACTGTTGTAATTTTTGTTTTTGGTCTATGGATTGATGAAATTTGGTATCAATTGGTACAATTCAGTTAGGGGTCTCTCTCAATTTCATTTTTTTATTTAACCTCTGTTCCTGCTTAATAATTTTTGAACGACTTCCACAGAATATAAATCAAGAGTATTACACTAGGATATTAACAACCTTAATCAAATTCTCATTCTTAGTTATTAAATAAAACTGTAAGTATCAAATGGAATTTTTAAACAGAAAATTAAAAGGAGCAGCTCAATACCCCTGTACGTTCTTCTTTCTAGCCAAAATTTAATTCCAAATCAAATTTCAAAATATGTTAATGCGAAGTTGTTAGAAATCGTTTATATAAACTACCTGTAAAGTTTCAAATCCTAATTCGTTCTATCGAATTCCAATTTTGGAGTCAAACTTTTAAAATTTAAAAGTCAACCATTGTTCTTGATCCAAATTCGAGTTTGTGTTTGTGTTTCAAGAGCAATTAACGATTCTATCAGTTTTTATATATGATTATCAAACTATGTTATGTTATAATCAAAGTCTAATAATTAACTAAAATCGTAAATCAAAATTTTTTTTTAAAACCCAAGCAGCGACAGTAGCATCGTGCTGCTTCTATTTTTTATATTTTATTTTTTTTCTTTTCTTCCTTTTTAATTAATTACGAAATAATTATTTTAGTATTGGATACTATATCCTAAAATCATTTTTTTTTTGAAACTTATTATTAAGATTGAAAGGGAATTGGGTTCAATTGTTTAACCTTGAAGAAAAAGAAGATGAATCTTTAAAACAAAACGGGTTATATATTTTAGGAAGGGAAAATTAACAGAAAAGACGAGCTAGAGCAGATGGTTTAAGTGTATGTCGGGTTAGCGGGAGGTCAAGTGTTCGAGCCAGGGCTATAACATTTATTTTTAGGAATTGTCCTTTTAAAGGTAGCCTTATTATTTCTTTTATTATTATTATTATTATTATTATTATTATTATTATTATTATTATTATTATTATTATTATTATTATTATTATTATTATTATTATTATTATTATTATTATTATTATTATTATTATTATTATTATTATTATTATTATTATTATTATTATTGTTATTGTTATTGTTATTGTTATTGTTATTGTTATTAATATTATTATTATTGTTGTATTGTTATGATTGTTAGTATTAATTATAATTGTTATTAAATACACTAAGATTAATACTATAGTTGTTATTATTATCACTAATATTATTATTATTATCGTTACTAGTATTATCATTAATACTTCAACTATTATCATTATTATTAATTTTCATAAAAACTATTATTTACATAACGATTACTATTATTATTATTATGATTAAGATTATGAATCAATATTACAGAAACTTTAAATTATTAGTTCAAAAATTAAACACAAAAATTATGATTATCATTATTATTGGTATATGTATTATAAATACAATTAGGATTATTATTATTGTTATTATTAATATTATTATCTTTATCACTAATATCATTAAGTAGTATTATTGTATTAACACAAGTATTATCATTATGTAATTACACTAAGATATGTATCATAACTATCATTAACAGTAAAATTAATATTTGTACAAATATAATTATTAATATCATTATTATTATCATTAATAGAGATACTAACATTATTAACTTATTAGTAATCTTAAGTATTATAATTATTATCATTTTTACCACTATTAATATTATTTTAACTACTAAAATTATTAACATACAAATGATATATATATGTATACTAAAAATATATTTATTACATATGACCTAATGAAGATTAATATTTTTATATAACAAAAGGAATATAAGAAACATATACATATTATTAATATAAAAAAGACATAATTAATAAATTTATATATTGTTCGATTACAATTATGTATATTAATAAATATACAAATGATATAGGTTCGTGAATCCGAGGCCAAACCTGCATTGTTCAGTTTAGTCATATGTATTTTTACTACAAAATACATTAGGTAAGTTTTCATTTGCCTTTTACCCTTTACATTTTTGGGCTGAGAATACATGCGCTGCTTTTATAACTGTTTTACGAAATAGACACGAGTAAATGAAACTACATTCTATGGCTGGATTATTAAACCGAATATGCCCCTTGTTAGTCTGGTAATCTAAGAATTAGGGAACAGACACTCTAATTGACGCGAATCCTAAAGATAGATCTATCGGGCCTAACAAGCCCCATCCAAAGTACCGGATGCTTTAGTACTTTGAAATTTATATCATGTCCGAAGGAGGATCCCGGAATGATGGGGATATTCTTATATGCATATTATGAATGTCGGTTACCAGATGTTCAATCCATATGATTGATTCTTGTCTCTATGCATGGGACGTATATTTATGAGAACTGGAAATCTTGTGGTCTATTAAAATGATGGAAATGATTATTTATGTTAAACTAATGAACTCACCAACCTTTTGGTTGACACTTTAAAGCATGTTTATTCTCAGGTATGAAAGAAATCTTCCGCTGTGCATTTGCTCATCTTAGATATATTACTTGGAGTCATTCATGACATATTTCAAAAGATATTGCATTCGAGTCATTGAGTTCATCAAGATTATTATTTAGTCAATTATAGTTAGATATATTATGAAATGATATGCATGCCGTCAACTTTCGATGTAAAGCAAGTTTGTCTTTTAAAAATGAATGCAATGTTTGTAAAATGTATCATATAGAGGTCAAGTACCTAGTGATGTAATCAACTATTATGAAACGTTTATAATCAATATGGACTTCATCCGGATGGATTAGGACGGGTCATGAAAGTTGGTATCAGAGCGGTGGTCGTAGCGAACCAGGTCTTGCATTAGTGTGTCTAACTAGTAGTCGTTAGGATGCATTAGTGAGTCTGGACTTCGACCTGGTCTGCATGTCAAAAAGTTTTGCTTATCATTTTGTGTCAAAAATTATCTGCTTATCATTCTTAGTCTAGACACGTCTTGCTGCATTGATTGCATGAATAGTGTATAGACAAAATTCATATCTTAGCGTATCTGTTATTGTAAACCTTACCTGGCGCATCCCCTAAATTCCTCCGTAACCTACGAAACCTTTGGTTCTATATATATGGATATTCTATGTAATTAGAATACCATCCGTTAGCCAGAAAATCAATTCATATCTAAAAATTCTTTATTCAATCGTACGAAATGGAATTCGTCATTAGTTCAAGTCACTCGGATTCCGAAATGGAATCCCACTCAAGCTCCGAAAGCAGTGTGACTGGAATGGATCAACCAATCAGTCATCATCTATTCTAGATGAATTGGGGATGTGTTCGTAGCCTCCTCAATCATTGGAGACAAGAAGAAGGTGATCCTTTCCATCCGCCACATTGCCCTATTGGCGAAGAACCTGAAGCACTTACCGGTGAACCTGTTCGAAACACCATCTTTTCTCTCATTTCCAGAGTATCTCGCCACGATTATATACTATACCAAATTCTAGATTATATTTATCCGCTAGTCCGAACCGAAAATCACCCCGGTGTAATAGAAGAAGTCAACGAGCTTCGCGCTCGGGTAGTGGCTTTTGAGAATAAAGTGCGAAGGTTACAAACACCAGCAGCAGCACCAGCAGCATAACCAGTACCACCACCAACGCCAACAGTACCATTACCACCACCAAAAACAATCAAATCGCAAACCTCAACTTCACAATCTGTCACACGAACATCAACGTCATACGTACCATGGATACCAAGGAGTACCAACAACAATGAACGATGAAGTATTAATTCATAACTTCATTGAAGAAATATTCTGCGAAGAATATGTGGTTTCTAAAAGTTTTAGAGATTATTTATCTTAGCTCAAACCGAAAATTAAATAAGTTTAATATCATATTGACTCATTAAATCCATAATTACATCTGAAGAAAAAATATATGTATATATATTTTCATAAAGATTGTAATTAAAAATTCTTTCGTACAAACTGTTAATGGTGAAAATATTTTAACGGGTAGGTAATACCCGAGGAATATTTAGATTTCACATTAATAAGTTATACTGTACATTCTTCGAATCTGATTCAACAGTCATTTACTATCTTACTTACAACCACCGATATACGTATCCGTTCACCGCAGAATAACCATTTTTATTCAATTTTAAATTCGGATTTTGACCTATCAGAATTCAACAAGTGGCATAATGAAGAAAATATTTGACGAAATAAAAATTTGATAGAAACAAACGAATTAACTATGAGAAATTCTATTAAGAATCCACGCTAACAAAATCCTAGCTAACTGTTCCTAGCTAACTGTTAATTCTGTATCGTAATTTATTTATCGCAATTTTAATTCTCATAATAATTATCGTCATTTAATTTCTGTTATTTATTTTACGCACTTTAAATATCGGGACACGTATACAAGGTTTTGACATATCATATCGACGCATATATATATATATATTATTTGGAATAACCATAGACACTCTATATGCAGTAATAATCGATTTCTCTATACAGGGTTGAGGTTGATTCTATAATAATATATATAATTTGAGTTGTGATCGAGTCTGAGACATGTACACGGGTCACGATACGTATTAATTAATTCGAATGTTATATATTAAACTATATATATGAATTATTTGACTGTTAACTGTGGACTATCGACTGTGGACTAATAGTATTGGACAATTAAAATGAATTAAAATATTGATCATAACATATGAAACTAAACAATTCTTCAAGTTTGCCACTTGATTTCATCTTAAACCTCATTTGTATCTTGACGATTACTATTTGCGTTCAAACCTTTCATGATTCTTGAAAACACCTTAATCGAGAGGATGAACCAACCACACTTCATTTACGGAGGGAAAGATCTATGCATATAGTTATGCACCTGAAAACTCTCGAAAACTGAGTAAACATTTAACGTGTAGCTATGATAATTCCTTTAGCGTTATTATTACCGAAAATAACTTTGCAATATTTTTTTCAAATTAGCCAATTTTGTCACAGCTCCAACAAGTCAACTCCGACTCTTCGTCCGAAACAACCTCATTATAACCTTGATATATATACGTACTCATTATTGTTACTGGGGAACCTTTTATATTCCACCATATTACCAGCAGATGTACCATCAACCTGGTCGCTCCTTGGTTTAAATCTCTCCGAGAAATCATTATAATTATGTCTCATCATGTACTCATCCGCATCTTGTAACAAGAATTGCCATACCAATTACCGGAAATCAACAAATCTGTATTGTGAGCCTAGCAACATTTCCACATCAACAGTTACATGTATCCATATAACATTTATCTCTTAGAACTATGATCTTCTATTCTAAAATTCTGAAAAGCACCCAATCTGCAAATTAATACTCTGAATTTTGAAAAGTTGAATGAAGCAACAAAAACTGTAAACAACCTCAACAGCCAAAAGTTGATGATAAAGAATTGTATGTTAGCAAAGCTCAGAAAAAGTTTGAAACTGAAAAACTGATTGAGCAAACTACGAAGGAGTCTCTGAACAAATCACAAGGACTAAACTTGTACATTAAGAATCCTGATGATTCTATTTCTGATGAAATCTTTAGCGAATACCTTGCTTCTGACTCCAAACTCTTACGGACAAATTTTCCTCACCATCCTTCGATATTAGAAATTCCAAGATATCATCGTATCTTTCATTATAAATATCCTCCATATTTCTGAAGATATTTTATAACTATTCTTATCTGAAATCATTAATCTCTCCGTGCTATCAGTGTTACATCATATAGAAACTGTTAGTTTCTATATTCTGTAAACTTTCGAGCTTAAAATATGAATGATATTGAAGTAATGTTGGGAACTGATGCATGAGTTAGTATAATATAATGACACTTGATCAATGTGATTATATTACAGTAAGTCATGCTGAGTTTCTAAATGGAACATGATGATTCACAGATTATAACGTCATCATGTGTCATGTTACATAACTCTTTCATTCTGCTTAACTTCTGAACATATCATGAAAGTATATTCTTGATAGTTCTATTCTCAGTGATTCTGGTAATTTGACAAATCAAATCGTGCTAATACGTTCTTTCCTGTTTAGAACATTAAGATCATTCTAAATTCCATACTTACAAGTTCTGGACCGTTACTCGCTCTATTAGAGTTCGAGAGGATAATCAAAGGGCAAAGAGCTCCAAAATATAAGAGAAAATATAAAGTCCAATAACAACCCGGAAGTTACAAACAGTGGATATTAATACGAATAGAAATATAAAGACACGGTATGAATAAGAATAGTATCACCCCAAGGAAATAGTAGAAGTAAACAGATTCTTCTGATGGAAGATTGAAAAGAAGGATGACAGAAATGATAATTAGAAAAAATATCAAGGAATAGAACTGGATTAAGCATTCTTACAATCTTTTGGATGTATGAACTAATAAAGAAAGTATAGGAATGATGAGAATAATGGAACGAAAAAGCTTAATTTATAATGGAAATATCAGACAGAATAATCAAAGCGAATCACCGTACTTAATTTTAGAGATCTTAATTTTTCTTACTCGCTGAAGAGTCAAATCTTCTAGATTTCGAAGATTTCCTTTAAATCCCTTGAATTCCGAAATTCAACTAAGACTACGACAAAAGTTAAGACACACCTTATTTTTCTAAATTCAAACGTGACTACATCAAAAGTTAAATCTCTATCTTTTGTGACAGTTTCATTCGTACGCTTCGAGTAACCGAATCATTTTATCTAAATTATTCAATAATGATAAAACTCTATTTATCAGCTCATATTCGTCAGGAAAACATATTTATAATTAGCCATGATGACCTCACTCAAATTTCGGGACGAAATTTCTTTAACGGGTAGGTACTGTGACAACCCGAAAATTTCCGACTAAATTTAAACTCAATCTTTATAGAATTCCGACACGATAAGCAAAGTCTGTTAAATTGAGTCTCAAAGTTTTGGAACAGTTAGATGAAATCATTTGACCTTTGACTAAGCTCGACGATTCACGAACAATTGTGTATAAATAAATATGTATATATATATATATATATATATATATATATATATATATATATATTATAATTAAAAAATATAATTTAAATATTAAAATTTAATATATAAAAAGATATAAAGTAATTAAGTTATACCTAAAATAAATTTAAATGATTCCTATAAGTATATATTATAATATGTATATTATAATATTTACATATAAGTTTATTACTCAATATGAGTCACCATATATATAATTACAAAATATTATATAATGAATAATTTGTATATATTAAATATAAATACAAGTTAAGGATATAATTGTCATAATACCTTATTATTACGTTTATTATTAATACTAATATCAATATCAATATTAGTTTGTGTATATATTATAATTGGAATTTAAATATTATAAGTTATTATTGTAGTTATTATTAAGTATTAATATTATAAATATTGTTGGTAAAATTATTACTAAGAATTATAAATATTATAATAATTATTATGATTACCATTATTTTTACTTTTGTCATTATTATTAAAGTCATTATTAATATTAACATGTAAATAATAAAATTTTATCATTATATTGTTGATAATGATTATTAATATTATCTTAATTATTAATGTTAATTAATATTATTACGAATTATAAAAGTATTATTTTTATTAATATTATTATTAATATTATTATTGTTAATAGTATTACCATAACTAAAAATTTTTATAATAACTAATATAAAACAACTTATTATTATTCCTAATAATTACCAATGAACTTATATTTATATTTGTATTATTAATTATAATATTATTAGTGATATTTATATTTATTAACTAATATATACATATATATATATATATTATATATATATATATATATATATATATATATATATATATATATATATATATATATATATATATATATATATATATATATATATATATATATATATATATATAATATATATATACAAATTGTACTAATTGATTTCCAAATCAACTTTAGGATCACTTTCAACTGTTGTAATTTTTGTTTTTGGTCTATGGATTGTTGAAATTTGGTATTAACTGGTACAATTCAGTTAGGGGTCTCTCTCAATTTCATTTTTTTATTTAACCTCTGTTCCTGCTTAATAATTTTGAACGACTTCCACAGAATATAAATCAAGAGTATTACACTAGGATATTAACAACCTTAATCAAATTCTCATTCTCAATTATTAAATAAAACTGTAAGTATCAAATGGAATTTTTAAACAGAAAATTAAAAGGAGCAGCTCAATACCCCTGTACGTTCTTCTCTCTAGCCAAAATTTAATTCCAAATCAAATTTCAAAATCTGTTAATGCGAAGTTGTTAGAAATCGTTTATATAAACTACCTGTAAAGTTTCAAATCCTAATTCGTTCTATCGAATTCCAATTTTGGAGTCAAACTTTTAAAATTTAAAAGTCAACCATTGTTCTTGATCCAAATTCGAGTTTGTGTTTGTGTTTCAAGAGCAATTAACGATTCTATCAGTTTTTATATATGATTATCAAACTATGTTATGTTATAATCAAAGTCTAATAATTGACTAAAATCGTAAATCAAATTTTTTTTTTAAAACCCAAGCAGCGACAGTAGCATCGTGCTGCTTCTATTTTTTTTTCTTTTCTTCCTTTTTAATTAATTACGAAATAATTATTTTAGTATTGGATACTATATCCTAAAATCATTTTTTTTGAAACTTATTATTAAGATTGAAAGGGAATTTGGTTCAATTGTTTAACCTTGAAGAAGAAGAAGATGAATCTTTAAAACAAAACGGGTTATATATTTTAGGAAGGGAAAATAAACAAAAAAGACGAGCTGGAGCAGATGGTTTAAGTGTATGTCGGGTTAGCGGGAGGTCAAGGGTTCGATCCAGGGCTATAGCATTTATTTTTAGGAATTGTCTTTTTAAAGGTAGCCTTATTATTTCTTTTAATATTATTATTATTATTATTATTATTATTATTATAATTATTATTATTGTTATTGTTATTAATATTATTATTATTATTATTATTGTATTGTTATGATTGTTAGTAGTAATTATAATTGTTATTAAATACACTAAGATTAATACTATAGTTGTTATTATTATCACTAATATTATTATTATTATAGTTACTAGTATTATCATTAATACTTCAACTATTATCATTATTATTAATTTTCATAAAAACTATTATTTACATAAGTATTACTATTATTATTATTATTATTATTATTATTATTATTATTATTATTATTATTATTATTATTATTATTATTATGATTAAGATTATGAATCAATATTACAGAAACTTTAAATTATTAGTTCAAAAATTAAACACGAAAATTATGATTATCATTATTATTGGTATATGTATTATAAATACAATTAGGATTATTATTATTGTTATTATTAATATTATTATCTTTATCACTAATATCATTAAGTAGTATTATTGTATTAACACAAGTATTATCATTATGTAATTACACTAAGATATGTATCATAACTATCATTAATAGTAAAATTAATATTTGTACAAATATAATTATTAATATCATTATTATAATCATTAATATAGATACTAACATTATTAACTTATTAGTAATCTTAAGTATTATAATTATTATCATTTTTACCACTATTAATATTATTTTAACTACTAATATTATTAACATACAAATGATATATATATATATATATATATATATATATATATATATATATATATATATATATATATATATATATATATATATATATATATATATATATATATATATATATGTATACTAAAAATATATTTATTACATATGACCTAATGAAGATTAATATTTTTATATAACAAAAGGAATATAAGAAACATATACATATTATTAATATAAAAAAGACATAATTAATAAATTCATATATTGTTCGATTACAATTATGTATATTAATAAATATACAAATGATATAGGTTCGTGAATCCGAGGCCAAACCTGCATTGTTCAGTTTAGTCATATGTATTTTTACTACAAAATACATTAGGTGAGTTTTCATTTGCCTTTTTACCCTTTACATTTTTGGTCTGAGAATACATGCGCTGCTTTTATAACTGTTTTACGAAATAGACACGAGTAAATGAAACTACATTCTATGGCTGGATTATTAAACTGAATATGCCCCTTGTTAGTCTGGTAATCTAAGAATTAGGGAACAGACACCCTAATTGACGCGAATCCTAAAGATATATCTATCGGGCCTAACAAGCCCCATCCAAAGTACCGGATGCTTTAGTACTTCGAAATTTATATCATGTCCGAAGGAGTATCCCGGAATGATGGGGATATTCTTATATGCATATTGTGAATGTCGGTTACCAGGTGTTCAATACATATGAATGATTTTTGTCTCTATGCATGGGATGTATATTTATGAGAACTGAAAATCTTGTGGTCTATTAAAATGATGGAAATGATTATTTATGTTAAACTAATGAACTCACCAACCTTTTGGTTGACACTTTAAAGCATGTTTATTCTCAGGTATGAAAAAAATCTTCCGCTATGCATTTGATCATCTTAGAGATATTACTTGGAGTCATTCATGACATATTTCAAAAGACGTTGCATTCAAGTCATTGAGTTCATCAAGATTATTATTTAGTCAATTATAGTTAGATATATTATAAAATGATATGCATGCCGTCAACTTTCGATGTAAAGCAAGTTTGTCTTTTAAAAACGAATGCAATGTTTGTAAAATGTATCATATAGAGGTCAAGTACCTCGCGATGTAATCAACTATTATGAAATGTTTATAATCGATATGGACTTCATCCGGATGGATTAGGATGGGTCATGAAAAATAGGATGAATATAGAATATCCCCATCATTCCGGGACTCTCATCGGACATGATAATCGAAGTACTAAAGCATTCGTAACCCGAATGGAATGTGTCAAGGTCCATAGATCTATCTTTAGGATTCACGTCAATTAAGGGCCATTTCCCTAATTCTTAGGCTACCAAGCTAAAAAGGGGCATATTCGATTCGATAATCCAACCATAGAATGTAGTTTTACTTGTGTCTATTTCGTAAAACATTTATAAAAATAGCGCATGTATTCTCAGTCCCAAAAATATATATTGCAAAAGCATTTAAAAAGGGAGCAAATGAAACTCACATAATGTATTTTGTAGTAAAAATACATATGACGATATTGAACAATGCAGGGTTGGCCTCGGATTCACGAACCTATATTATTTATATATATTAACACACATTATTGTAATCGAACAAATTTTCATATATTACTAATAGTTATTTGATAAAATAATATTGATAATAATAATAAATAAAAAGTTGTTTTATTTTACAATAATATTAATAATAGTTATTATGATAATAATATTGACACTAGTATTAATAATAATAATAATAATAATAATAATTATAATTATAATATAAAATTAATAATATTAATGTCAAAATAATAATAATGATAATAATAATAATAATAATTTTGATAAAAATGATAATCTTTCTAATAATGATAAATAAATAAAAAATGATATTTTTAATAAAAATGATAGTTTTTAATAATAATAATAATAATAATAATAATAATAATAATAATAATAATAATAATAATAATATTAATAATAATAATAATAATAATAATAATAATAATAATAATAATAATAATAATAATAATAAATAAGACTACCTTTCCAAATCCAAAATAGGCTTTTAAAAAGAATTGCCAAAGCTCGGGCTTGAACCCAAGATCTCTCGGTTAACACGAACGCGCTAAACCACTCGACTGCTACATACTTTTCTGATCTAATCCCATACTATAGAATATATAAGCCGTATTTTTGTTTCGGTCCAACAGAAATTTAGAATTCGGCCCAACAGCAATCTAGAAGTCGGCCCAAACAACTAATCACGGCCCAACAACTAATCAGTTCATGTTTTGTAAGTAACTAATGGACCAAGAAAGAAATATTCAAGCCCTATTGGCCTGACTTGAATGGCTAGTTCTTGCTGGAAAAGAAAAAAAAAGACTGCAGCGAATGGGAATCGAACACAGGACCGTTCATTTGTAGTGACCCAAACTTTTCCATGTTTATATATATATTAAATGAAATTGTTATTTACATGATTAAGTGTTTCCAACATGTTAAGCAATCAAACTTGTTAAGACTTGATTAATTGAAATAGGTTTCATATAGACAATTGACCACCCAAGTTGACCGGTGATTCACGAACGTTAAAACTTGTAAAAACTATACGATGACATATATATGGTTATATATATATAGTTAACATGATTTTATTATAAGTATGTATCTCATTAGGTATTTTAACAATGAGTTATATACATAAAAATGAGACTATTAATTTAAGAAACTCGAAAACGATATATATAACGATTATCGTTATAACAACGTCTTACTAGGTACATATGAATCATATTAAGATATTGATACACTTGGTTAATTATGCTAAATGATAAGTAAATATATTATTAAGTGTATTAACAATGAAATACATATGTAACAATAAGACTACTAACTTAATGATTTCGAAACGAGACATGTATGTAACGATTATCGTTGTAACAACATTTAACTGTATATATATCATACTAAGATATATTATATATCATAATATCATGATAATATAACAATTTAACATCTCATTTGTTATAATAAACAATGGGTTAACAACATTCAACAAGATCGTTAACCTAAAGGTTTCAAAACAACATTTACATGTAACGACTAACGATGACTTAACGACTCAGTTAAAATGTATATACATGTAGTTTTTTAATATGTATTCATACACTTTTTAAAGACTTCAAGACACTTATCAAAATACTTCTACTTAACAAAAATGCTTACAATTACATCCTCGTTCAGTTTCATCAACAATTCTACTCGTATGCACCCGTATTCGTACTCGTACAATACTCAGCTTTTAGATGTATGTACTATTGGTATATACACTCCAATTATCAGCTCTTAGAAGCCCATGTGAGTCACCTAACACATGTGGGAACCATCATTTGGCAACTAGCATGAAATATCTCATAAAATTACAAAAATATGAGTAATCATTCATGACTTATTTACATGAAAAAAAAATTACATATCCTTTATATCTAATCCATACACCAACGACCAAAAACACCTACAAACACTTTCATTCTTCAATTTTCTTCATCTAATTGATCTCTCTCAAGTTCTATCTTCGAGTTCTAAGTGTTCTTCATAAATTCCAAAAGTTCTAGTTTCATAAAATCAAGAATACTTCCAAGATTGCAATTTTACTTCCAAGTTTTCTAAATCCATTCCAAGTAATCATCCAAAATCAAGAAACCTTTGTTACTTACAGTAGGTTATCTTTCTAATACAAGGTAATAATCATATTCAAACTTTAATTCAATTTCTATAACTATAACAATCTTATTTCGAGTGGAAATCTTACTTGAATTTTTTTTCGTGTCATGATTCTGCTTCAAGAACTTTCAAGCCATCCAAGGATCCTTTGAAGCTAGATCTATTTTTCTCATTTCCAGTAGGTTTATCCAAGGAAATTGAGGTAGTAATGATGTTCATAACATCATTCGATTCATACATATAAAGCTATCTTATTCGAAGGTTTAAACTTGTAATCACTAGAACATAGTTTAGTTAATTCTAAACTTGTTCGCAAATAAAAGTTAATCCTTATAACTTGGCATTTAAAATCAACTAAACACATGTTCTATATCTATATGATATGCTAACTTAATGATTTAAAACCTGAAAACACGAAAAACACCGTAAAACCGGATTTACGCCGTCGTAGTAACACCGCGGGCTGTTTTGGGTTAGTTAATTAAAAACTATGATAAACTTTGATTTAAAAATTGTTATTCTGGGAAAATGATTTTTATTATGAACATGAAACTATATCCAAAAATTATGCTTAAACTCAAAGTGGAAGTATGTTTTCTAAAATGGTCATCTAGACGTCGTTCTTTCGACTGAAATGACTACCTTTACAAAAACGACTTGTAACTTATTTTTCCGACTATAAACCTATACTTTTTCTGTTAGATTCATAAAATAGAGTTCAATATGAAACCATAGCAATTTGATTCACTCAAAATGGATTTAAAATGAAGAAGTTATGGGTAAAACAAGATTGGATAATTTTTCTCATTTTAGCTACGTGAAAATTGGTAACAAATCTGTTCCAACCATAACTTAATCAACTTGTATTGTATATTATGTAATCTTGAGATACCATAGACACGTATACAATGTTTCGACCTATCATGTCGACACATCTATATATATTTCGGAACAACCATATACACTCTATATGTGAATGTTAGAGTTAGCTATACAGGGTTGAGGTTGATTCCAAAATATATATAGTTTGAGTTGTGATCAATACTGAGATACGTATACACTGGGTCGTGGATTGATTCAAGATAATATTTATCGATTTATTTATGTACATCTAACTGTGGACAACTAGTTGTAGGTTACTAACGAGGACAGCTGACTTAATAAACTTAAAACATCAAAATATATTTAAAGTGTTGTAAATATATTTTGAACATACTTTGATATATATGTATATATTGTTATAGGTTCGTGAATCAACCAGTGGCCAAGTCTTACTTCCCGACGAAGTAAAAATCTGTGAAAGTGAGTTATAGTCCCACTTTTAAAATCTAATATTTTTAGGATGAGAATACATGCAGGTTTTATAAATGATTTACAAAATAGACACAAGTACGTGAAACTACATTCTATGGTTGAATTATCGAAATCGAATATGCCCCTTTTTATTAAGTTTGGTAATCTAAGAATTAGGGAACAGACACCCTAATTGACGCGAATCCTAAAGATAGATCTATTGGGCCTAACAAACCCCATCCAAAGTACCGGATGCTTTAGTACTTCGAAATTTATATCATATCCGAAGGGTGTCCCGGAATGATGGGGATATTCTTATATATGCATCTTGTTAATGTCGGTTACCAGGTGTTCACCATATGAATGATTTTTATCTCTATGTATGGGATGTGTATTGAAATATGAAATCTTGTGGTCTATTGTTACGATTTGATATATATAGGTTAAACCTATAACTCACCAACATTTTTGTTGACGATTAAAGCATGTTTATTCTCAGGTGAATATTAAGAGCTTCCGCTGTTGCATACTAAAATAAGGACAAGATTTGGAGTCCATGTTTGTATGATATTGTGTAAAAACTGCATTCAAGAAACTGATTTCGATGTAACATATTTGTATTGTAAACCATTATGTAATGGTCGTGTGTAAACAGGATATTTTAGATTATCATTATTTGATAATCTACGTAAAGCTTTTTAAACCTTTATTTATGAAATAAAGGTTATGGTTTGTTTTAAAAATGAATGCAGTCTTTGAAAAACGTCTCATATAGAGGTCAAAACCTCGCAACGAAATCAATTAATATGGAACGTTTTTAATCAATAAGAACGGGACATTTCAGTTGGTATCCGAGCGTTGGTCTTAGAGAACCAGAAAATTTGCATTAGTGTGTCTTATCGAGTTTGTTAGGATGCATTATCGAACGTGTTTTCTTTAAAAATGATTGCTTAACATTTTTGTTGGAAACTATATATTATTAACATGTATATATTATGTGATATATTAATCTCTTAACATGTTTGATATTGTGTGATAGATGTCTACCTCTAGCACAAATCCCATTGACTCACCTAATAATAACGAAGAGTCGAATATATATTGAACTGATTCACAAGTTCCTGAAGAAGAACCGGAAGAAGAATCAGAACCGGAAGAAGAATCAGAACCGGAAGAGGAGGAACCGGAGGAGGAAATAGAACCGGTGGGGGAAATAATAAAACGGTTAAGTAAAAGAAAATCCTCAACCAACCGACCAAGGTTAATTATGGTCAATGGTGTTTCCGCCAAGGAAGCAAAATATTGGGAGGATTACCAATTCTCCGATGAATCGGATTCCGACGAGAATTCCGATGATGTTATAGAAATTACCCCAACTGAATTTAAAAAGGCAAAAGAAAATAATAAGGGAAAGGGCATAAAAATAGAGAAATCTAATTCCAACCCCGGTGAACTTTATATGTATCGTCAACCCCCGAAGCCCTTAAGTTGTAACAATGACCCGGGAACCTCTAAACCACCAGGTTTTTCTAAACCGTTGTGGAAAACGACAGCTCGTATTAGGGGAACATCATATATCCCTAGAAACTTGGGAAAACGAACCAAAACCGAAGAAGAAGAAAATTGCTTGTATTCGTGTGGTGTAATATATGTAATATAGTGTGCTTATGCTTTATGATATATGTAAAAATTGCTTGTATTAATAAGTTTTTTTTTTTATGAATCTAACTCTTGTCTATTTTACAGTATAAAAACACAAAATGGATAGACAACCCAATATTTTAAGAGACATACCCGGAGACATGATTGATGAAATCTTATCTAGAGTCGGTCAGAATTCTTCGGCACAACTATTTACGGCGAAATCAGTTTGTAAGACATTCGAAGAACGTTCCAAGAATGTCTTGGTTTATAAGAGACTTTCGTTTGAAAGATGGGGGATATCACAATGGGAAACCCATAAGTTACGATATGTTTACTTTGACGCATATATTGCGGGGAACCCAAATGCTATTTTACGCAACGGGTTAAGAAATTATTTTGACTCAATGTATCCGAATATAGGACTTCGTGATTTAGAAAAAGCGGCTAACATGCAACATAAAGAAGCATGCTACGCTTACGGGTTAGTAATGTTCGCTTCTCACCAAAGTGAGAAAAAGAACATCGGGCTACAACTATTAAACAAAACGTTCCCACAAGTGACGGAGTCGGTAATTGGGGTAAGAAATGAGGTTTTTAGGTTATTACGAGACTGTTGGTCATTACGTAACCCTCATCCCATTGACGACATTACAACACGCTGTCTTATCAATGGCCATAACGGTTATGTTCCACAAGACCAAGGATGGGAAGTAGTCCTAGTAAAACCAGAATGCATGACTTGTTTCTGGACGTATGAATTACGTGTCTTTATTGCCTTTGCTGAACGACTTGTGTACTAGCTAGAATTATCTTCACAACTATCTTGTATCAAAGTTATTGTGTGCTATATTTCATGCTTTATGTAAAATAAGCGATATTGTAAGTTTGTAAAATATTGTATAAAAGTTTGAACGTGAAATATTATTATAATCAGTTTTTCATATAGAATTGTAGTAGTTGAATTGTATATTAGCTACTAAGTATGAACTTAACGGGTAGGTACTACCCAAATTTAAACTTATAAAACGCTAATATGAAGAAAAAGCTTTTATAAATGAGTTCATATTATGCTACAAAATACTATTAACTACTCTTAATATTCTGTATGATTAACTTGTTCCATTTGACTATTTTGAAGGAAATGGCACCGACTACTCGACACACCGTGAATATGAATGAAGAGGAATTTCGTACTTTTCTAGCTTCAAACATAGCCGCAGTACAAGCTGCGCTACATACCACCAATAACCTTGGATCTAGCAGTACAGGATATCGTGTAGGATGCACCTACAAAGAATTCACTGCCTGCAAACCTTTGGAATTTGATGGAACCGAAGGACTGATCGGATTGAAACGGTGGACCGAGAAGGTCGAATCGGTGTTTGCCATAAGTAAGTGTACTGAAGAGGACAAAGTGAAGTACGCTACGCATACCTTCACAGGTTCTGCGTTAACATGGTGGAATACCTATCTAGAGCAAGTGGGACAAGATGATGCGTACGCACTACCGTGGTCAGCATTCAAGCACTTGATGAACGAGAAGTACCGTCCCAGAACCGAGGTCAATAAGCTCAAGACAGAACTTAGAGGGTTACGAACCCAAGGATTTGATATTACCACGTACGAAAGACGATTCACAGAATTGTGCCTATTGTGTCCGGGAGCGTTCGAAGATGAGGAAGAGAAGATCGACGCGTTTGTGAAGGATTACCGGAAAGAATCCAAGAAGATATAAGTTCACACAAGCCCACCTCCATACAACAGGCATGTAGAATGGCTCACAAACTAGTGAACCAGATTGAGGAAAGAATTAAAGAACAGACAGCTGAAGAGGCCAATGTGAAGCAAGTCAAAAGAAAGTGGGAGGAAAACGGTGATAAGAATCACCAATACAACAACAACAGCAATTACAATAATAATCGCAACAATTATCCCAACAATCGCAACATCAATCGCAACTACAACAAACGGCCCAACAACAACAACAACAACAACAACAACAACAACAACAACAACAACAACAACAACAACAACAACAGCAACTACAACAATCATCCCAACAACAATAACAACCGCAACAACAACAACAATCAGAAGCAGCTATGCCAAAGGTGTGAAAAGTATCACTCGGGGTTCTGCACCAAATTTTGCAACAAGTGTAAAAGAAATGGTCATAGCGCGGTGAAGTGTGAGGTCTACGGACCAGGGGTTAACAGAACGAAAGGAACAAATGGTGTCGGAACGAGTAATGGCGGAGCATGTAGTGTCAGAGCAAGTTATGCCAATGTAGTTTGTTATAAATGTGAAAAACTGGGCCACATTATTAGAAATTGCCCGAACCAGGAGAACACGAATGGACAAGGCCACGGAAGAGTCTTCAATATTAATGCGGCAGAGGCACAGGAAGACCCGGAGCTTGTTACGGGTACGTTTCTTATTGACAATAAATCTGCTTACGTTTTATTTGATTCGGGTGCGGATAGAAGCTATATGAGTAGAGAATTTTGTGCTAAATTAAGTTATACATTGACGCCATTGGATAGTAAATTTTTACTCGAATTAGCAAACGGTAAATTAATTTCAGCAGATAATATATGCCGGAATCGAGAAATTAAACTGGGTAGCGAAATATTTAAGATTGATTTGATACCAGTAGAGTTAGGGAGTTTTGATGTAATAGTTGGCATGGACTGGCTGAAGAAGGTGAAAGCAGAGATCGTATGTTATAAAAATGCAATTCGCATTGTACGAGAAGAAGGAGAACCCTTAATGGTGTACGGAGAAAAGGGCAACATGAAGCTACATCTTATTAGTAATTTGAAGGCACAAAAACTAATAAGAAAAGGTTGCTATGCTGTTCTAGCACACGTCGAGAAAGTACAAACTGAAGAAAAGAGCATCAATGATGTTCCCGTCGCAAAAGAATTTCCCGATGTATTTCCGAAAGAATTACCGGGACTACCTCCACATCGATCTGTTGAATTTCAAATAGATCTTGTACCAGGAGCTGCACCAATAGCTCGTGCTCCTTATAGACTCACACCCAGCAAGATGAAAGAACTGCAAAGCCAACTGCAAGAACTATTAGAATGTGGTTTCATTCGACCAAGCACATCACCATGGGGAGCTCTTGTTTTGTTTGTCAAGAAGAAGGATGGTACATTTAGGTTGTGTATTGACTACAGAGAGTTGAACAAACTTACCATCAAAAACCGTTATCCACTGCCGAGAATTGACGACTTATTTGATCAACTACAAGGCTCGTCGGTTTATTCGAAGATCAATTTACGTTCTGGATATCATCAAATGCGAGTAAAGGAGGATGATATTTCAAAAACTGCTTTTAGGACGGGTTATGGTCATTACGAGTTTATGGTTATGCCGTTTGGATTGACTAACGCACCAGCTGTGTTCATGAACCTTATGAACCGAGTGTGTGGGCCATATCTTGACAAGTTTGTCATTGTTTTCATCGATGACATACTTATTTACTCAAAGAATTATCAAGAGCACGAAGAACATTTGAGAAAAGTGCTAGAAGTATTGAGGAAAGAAAAACTGTACGCTAAGTTTTCAAAGTGTGCATTTTGGTTGGAAGAAGTTCAATTCCTCGGTCACATAGTGAACAACGAAGGTATCCAGGTGGACCCGGCAAAGATCGAAACCATTGAAAAGTGGGAAACCCCAAAAACTCCGAAGCATATACGTCAATTTTTAGGATTGGCTGGTTACTACAGAAGATTCATCCAAGATTTCTCCAAAATAACAAAACCCTTGACTGCATTAACGCATAAAGGGAAGAAATTTGAATGGAAGGATGAACAAGAGAAGGCGTTTCAATTATTGAAGAAAAAGCTAACTATGGAACCTATATTGTCATTGCCTGAAGGGAATGATGATTTTGTGATTTATTGTGACGCATCAAAGCAAGGTCTCGGTTGTGTATTAATGCAACGGACGAAGGTGATTGCTTATTCGTCTAGACAATTGAAGATTCACGAGCAAAATTATACGACGCATGATTTGAAATTAGGCGCGGTTGTTTTTACATTAAAGACTTGGAGGCAAAACTTATATGGGGTCAAAAGTATTATATATACCGACCACAAAAGTCTTCAACACATATTTAATCAGAAACAACTAAATATGAGGCAGCGTAGGTGGATTGAATTGTTGAATGATTACGACTTTGAGATTCGTTACCACCCGGGGAAGGCAAATGTGGTAGCCGACGCCTTGAGCAGAAAGGATAGAGAACCCATTCGAGTAAAATCTATGAATATAATGATTCACACTAACCTTACTACTCAAATAAAGGAGGCGCAACAAGGAGTTTTTAAAGAGGGAAATTTAAAGGATGAAATACCAAAAGGATCGGAGAAGCATCTTAATATTCGGGAAGAAGGAACCCGGTATAGGGCTGAAAGAATTTGGGTACCAAAATTTGGAGATATGAGAGAAATGGTACTTAGAGAAGCTCATAAAACCAGATACTCAATACATCCTGGAACGGGGAAGATGTACAAGGATCTTAAGGAACATTTTTTGTGGCCAGGTATGAAATCCGATATTGCTAAATATGTAGGAGAATGTTTGATGTGTTTTAAGGTCAAAGCTGAACATCAGAAACCATCAGGTCTACTACAACAACCTGAAATCCCGGAATGGAAATGGGAAAACATTACCATGGATTTTATTACTAAATTGCCAAGGACTGCAAGTGGTTATGATACTATTTGGGTAATAGTTGATCGTCTCACCAAGTCAGCACACTTCCTGCCAATAAGAGAAGATGACAAGATGGAGAAGTTAGCACGACTGTATTTGAAGGAAGTCGTCTCCAGACATGGAATACCAATCTCTATTATCTCTGATAGGGATGGAAGATTTATTTCAAGATTCTGGCAGACATTAGAGTAAGCATTGGGAACTCGTCTAGACATGAGTACTGCCTATCATCCACAAACTGATGGGCAGGGCGAAGGGATGATACAAACTCTTGAAGACATGCTACGAGCTTGTGTTATTGATTTCGGAAACAGTTGGGATCGACATCTACCGTTAGCGGAATTTTCCTACAACAACAGCTACCATTCAAGCATTGAGATGGCGCCGTTTGAAGCACTTTATGGTAGAAAGTGCAGGTCTTTGATTTGTTGGAGTGAAGTGGGGGATAGACAGATTACGGGTCCGGAGATAATACAAGAAACTACCGAGAAAATCATCCAAATTCAACAAAGATTGAAAACCGCCCAGAGTCGACAAAAGAGCTACGCGGACAGTAAAAGAAAAGATATAGAGTTTGAAATTGGAGAAATGGTCATGCTTAAGGTTTCACCTTGGAAAGGCGTTGTTCGATTTGGTAAACGGGGGAAACTAAATCCAAGGTACATTGGACCATTCAAGATTATAGATCGTGTCGGACCAGTAGCTTACCAACTGGAGCTACCTCAACAACTCGCGGCTGTACATAACACTTTCCACGTCTCAAATTTGAAGAAATGTTTTGCTAAAGAAGATCTCACTATTCCGTTGGACGAAATCCAAATCAATGAAAAACTTCAATTCATTGAAGAACCCGTCGAAATAATGGATCGTGAGGTTAAGAGACTTAAACAAAACAAGATACCGATTGTTAAGGTTCGATGGAATGCTCGTAGAGGAACTGAGTTCACCTGGGAGCGTGAAGATCAGATGAAGAAGAAATACCCGCATTTATTTCCAGAAGATACGTCTACACCTCCAACTGCTTAAAATTTCGGGACGAAATTTATTTAACGGGTAGGTACTGTAGTGACCCGAACTTTTCCATGTTTATATATATATTAAATGAAATTGTTATTTACATGATTAAGTGTTTCCAACATGTTAAGCAATCAAACTTGTTAAGACTTGATTAATTGAAATAGGTTTCATATAGACAATTGACCACCCAAGTTGACCGGTTATTCACGAACGTTAAAACTTGTAAAAACTATACGATGACATATATATGGTTATATATATAGTTAAAATGATTTTATTATAAGTATGTATCTCATTAGGTATTTTAACAATGAGTTATATACATAAAAATGAGACTATTAATTTAAGAAACTCGAAAACGATATATATAACGATTATCGTTATAACAACGTCTTACTAGGTACATATGAATCATATTAAGATATTGATACACTTGGTTAATTATGTTAAATGATAAGTAAATATATTATTAAGTGTATTAACAATGAAATACATATGTAAAAATAAGACTACTAACTTAATGATTTCGAAACGAGACATATATGTAACGATTATCGTTGTAACGACATTTAACTGTATATATATCATACTAAGATATATTATATATCATAATATCATGATAATATAACAATTTAACATCTCATTTATTATAATAAACAATGGGTTAACAACATTCAACAAGATCGTTAACCTAAAGGTTTCAAAACAACATTTACATGTAACGACTAACGATGACTTAACGACTCAGTTAAAATGTATATACATGTAGTGTTTTAATATGTATTCATACACTTATGAAAGACTTCAAGATACTTATCAAAATACTTCTACTTAACAAAAATGCTTACAATTACATCCTCGTTCAGTTTCATCAACAATTCTACTCGTATGCACCCGTATTCGTACTCGTACAATACTCAGCTTTTAGATGTATGTACTATTGGTATATACACTCCAATGATCAGCTCTTAGCAGCCCATGTGAGTTACCTAACACATGTGGGAACCATCATTTGGCAACTAGCATGAAATATCTCATAAAATTACAAAAATATGAGTAATCATTCATGACTTATTTACATGAAAACAAAATTACATATCCTTTATATCTAATCCATACACCAACGACCAAAAACACCTACAAACACTTTAATTCTTCAATTTTCTTCATCTAATTGATCTCTCTCAAGTTCTATCTTCAAGTTCTAAGTGTTCTTCATAAATTCCAAAAGTTCTAGTTTCATAAAATCAAGAATACTTCCAAGATTGCAAGTTTACTTCCAAGTTTTCTAAATCCATTCCAAGTAATCATCCAAGATCAAGAAACCTTTGTTACTTATAGTAGGTTATCTTTCTAATACAAGGTAATAATCATATTCAAACTTTAATTCAATTTCTATAACTATAACAATCGTATTTCGAGTGGAAATCTTACTTGAAATTGTTTTCGTGTCATGATTCTGCTTCAAGAACTTTCAAGCCATCCAAGGATCCTTTGTAGCTAGATCTATTTTTCTCATTTCTAGTAGGTTTATCCAAGGAACTTGAGGTAGTAATGATGTTCATAACATCATTCGATTCATACATATAAAGCTATCTTATTCGAAGGTTTAAACTTGTAATCACTAGAACATAGTTTAGTTAATTCTAAACTTGTTCGCAAATAAAAGTTAATCCTTCTAACTTGGCATTTAAAATCAACTAAACACATGTTATATATCTATATGATATGCTAACTTAATGATTTAAAACCTGGAAACACGAAAAACACCGTAAAACCGGATTTACGCCGTCGTAGTAACACCGCGGGCTGTTTTGGGTTAGTTAATTAAAAACTATGATAAACTTTGATTTAAAAGTTGTTATTCTGGGAAAATGATTTTTATTATGAACATGAAACTATATCTAAAAATTATGCTTAAACTCAAAGTGGAAGTATGTTTTCTAAAATGGTCATCTAGACGTCGTTCTTTCGACTGAAATGACTACCTTTACAAAAACGACTTGTAACTTATTTTTCCGACTATAAACCTATACTATTTCTGTTTAGATTCATAAAATAGAGTTCAATATGAAACCATAGCAATTTCATTCACTCAAAATGGATTTAAAATGAAGAAGTTATGGGTAAAACAAGATTGGATAATTTTTCTCATTTTAGCTACGTGAAAATTGGTAACAAATCTGTTCCAACCATAACTTAATCAACTTGTATTGTATATTATGTAATCTTGAGATACCATAGACACGTATACAATGTTTCGACCTATCATGTCGACACATCTATATAAATTTCGGAACAACCATATACACTCTATATGTGAATGTTAGAGTTAGCTATATAGGGTTGAGGTTGATTCCAAAATATATATAGTTTGAGTTGTGATCATTACTGAGATACGTATACACTGGGTCGTGGATTGATTCAAGATAATATTTATCGATTTATTTATGTACATCTAACTGTGGACAACTAGTTGTAGGTTACTAACGAGGACAGCTGACTTAATAAACTTAAAACATCAAAATATATTAAAAGTGTTGTAAATATATTTTGAACATACTTTGATATATATGTATATATTTTTATAGGTTCGTGAATCAACCAGTGGCCAAGTCTTACTTCCCGACGAAGTAAAAATCTGTGAAAGTGAGTTATAGTCCCACTTTTAAAATCTAATATTTTTGGGATGAGAATACATGCAGGTTTTATAAATGATTTACAAAATAGACACAAGTACGTGAAACTACATTCTATGGTTGAATTATCAAAATCGAATATGCCCCTTTTTATTAAGTCTGGTAATCTAAGAATTAGGGAACAGACACCCTAATTGACGCGAATCCTAAAGATAGATCTATTGGGCCTAACAAACCCCATCCAAAGTACCGGATGCTTTAGTACTTCGAAATTTATATCATATCCGAAGGGTGTCCCGGAATGATGGGGATATTCTTATATATGCATCTTGTTAATGTCGGTTACCAGGTGTTCACCATATGAATGATTTTTATCTCTATGTATGGGATGTGTATTGAAATATGAAATCTTGTGGTCTATTGTTACGATATGATATATATAGGTTAAACCTATAACTCACCAACATTTTTGTTGACGTTTAAAGCATGTTTATTCTCAGGTGAATACTAAGAGCTTCCGCTGTTGCATACTAAAATAAGGACAAGATTTGGAGTCTATGTTTGTATGATATTGTGTAAAAACTACATTCAAGAAACTGATTTCGATGTAACATATTTGTATTGTAAACCATTATGTAATGGTCGTGTGTAAACAGGATATTTTAGATTATCATTATTTGATAATCTACGTAAAGCTTTTTAAACCTTTATTTATGAAATAAAGGTTATGGTTTGTTTTAAAAATGAATGCAGTCTTTGAAAAACGTCTCATATAGAGGTCAAAACCTCGCAACGAAATCAATTAATATGGAACGTTTTTAATCAATAAGAACGGGACATTTCATCATTCCCCTAGCAAGCACCCAGACCACTCCTCTATCTATGCTTTTCTGTTTTAACTCCGGATCAAAATTATATAACCAGTCTGTCTGTTTTCTTCTTCTTCTTGATAATTAATCATTATCATGGATTCATTATCCCCTTCATGTTTCATCCATATTATCACGACATCAGTAACCATGGTCCCTCACGATTATCAATACAGTCGCCATCATCATTTTTCATATCATTCATCTCGTCATTATCAAGTATCATCATCATAACTCATTTCCATCATTGCATCACCATCGCTATTCATCATCATCATTCTCATCGCCACTGTATCCATCATTAACGTAATCATATTATCATAATCATCATCTCACATCCAAACTTAATCATAGTAGTCTTACAACCCCAACCCACTCTCCATAAATCACGGCTCAATAAAGAGGGAAAAAAAATGGTGGACCAAGAAAAGTTATACTAACTAATCCTCTCATTCTTATTTTATAAACATGTGGGGTAATTTGTGTGATTAGAAAGTGTCGGTCAATAGAGAAAAGAAAACAACAAATCGTGCTCTCATCATCATCATTATTTATCAACTCATTATCATCATTCTAATCGTCATCACTAAATCTTCATTTATATCATCGTGATTACCATAATTATTCTTGCTTCCTCGTTCATAATAAACATCATCTATTATTTATTGTAGCACTTCAACAGAGACTAGAGTTGGGTTTACAAAAAGAAGTAGCAACCGTAAACAATCGGTTTGAGTTGGTTTGGTCTGATGCTCTTGTTTGAAAATAGGAAAAAGAAACAGTAACGAAGGAAAGAAGAAGAGAGAAAAAAAATGAAGATGAAGGTGGTGGTTATTATGGTGGTGGTTTTCGGTTGGAAGTGAGGGCGGTGGTTCTTCATTTATTAACACCGAAAGTGATGGTGTTTTGGGTGTCGGCCGGTGATCGTGGTCATTTGTGACAAAAACAGAAGCCTCCATATAACACCAGAAAACAAATAGTAGTGGCAAGGTGATTTGGGGTGTCCTTGGTGACGGTTTGATAATGAAACTGTAGTAGAAATACGAGAGTTGCAGGTGCAGTTGGAGGAATTTGTGGTGATGGTTCATTAATGCAGTGTATATGTAATCTATATAGAATTTTAGATACAAATAAAACACTAAACTCATTCAATTTAATAATAATAATAATAAATATCCCTTTCATATGAAAATAAGAAACAGTAATAAGGCATAGTAATTCTTCAATTTCGTCAATTAGACACAGTACCAAATAGTTAGCAGCCATTAATAATTGTAATTACTCTACCGACAATTTCCATGGACTGTGTATTGTGCGAAATCAGTGACTGATAAAAGTGTTCAGAAAAATCCCATATTTTTAAATTAACTATATTTATTTATTTTGGTCATTATGGTATAAAATTCAGTCATTAATTTAATAAATAAAAATTACATCAACTATCCCTCTCATTTATGGATAAAATATAAAAAGTGGTAAAATTAAATAATTAGATCCTAAATATACTTTTAATAAGCCTATAACTTATATAACTCATTTTCGGATCACCTTTTATTTTAAAGTTACATAAGTTTGAACTTAACTTGCTTAATATCAATTGAAACGTCAAACGAGTATTGAAATCATTTAATATTTATTATTTTTAATATATTTATTTATATAGAGAGATATATTTTAAATAATAATTATTATAATATCCTATTTTTATTTTATTAATTTTTAATAACATATAATACTTCAAATTATATTTCGAATTATTATTTATATATACATACACACATATTTATTTACACTTAATTGTTCATGAATCGTAGGAATTGGCCAAGGTTAATTGAATGTATGACAATAGTTCAAACTTTTTGAGACTTAACATAACAGACTTTGCTTATCGTGTCAGAAACATATAAAGATTAAGTTTAAATTTGGTCGGAAATTTTCGGGTCGTCACAGTACCTAGCCGTTAAAGAAATTTCGTCCCGAAATTTGATCGAGGTCGTCATAGCTAACAATAAAAATGTTTTCATGACGAATATGAGTTGATAAATAAAGTTTTATTACTATAGAGTAATATGGATAAAACAATTTGATTATTCGAAGAGCACGAGTGAAGCTATCACAAAAGATTGAAATAGGAAAAGTAAAGATTCGTCTTAACTTTTGACGGAGTCAGGGTTGAATTTCGGAATTTAAGGAATTAAAGAAAATCTTTGTAATCTATAAGATTTGATTCTTCGGTAAATAAGGAAATTAGGATTCTCTTTGGTTAAATGCGTTAACCTATCTCGATTTCTCTGTTTGATACTTCATTATAAATCCACCCTCTTTATTTCCTTTATATTTTACAGTTCCATCCTTTTGTTCTCTCTTCTCGTCTTTAAGTCAAACGAATATTGGTCCATATTTCGTAGATATGAAGTTTCAAATGAACATGACTAATGTTCTAAGAGAGAGATTATAATAGTACGATCTTGATTGGTTAAATTACCAGAATTCAAGAGAAAAGATAGAACTATCAAGAAATTATGTTCTTGATTTGTTTAGAGATTTAGTTGAATGTAAGAGTCATGTAACATGGCACATGATGACGTTATAGTCTATGAATCATCATGTTTCATTAGAAACTCAGCATGACTTACTGTAATATAATCACGTTGATCAAATGTGATTATATTATACTAACTCATACATCAGTTCCCAACACTATTTCAAAAACATTCATAGTTTAAACTCGAAAGTTTATAGAATTTAGAAACTAAAATAGTTTCTTTTCTGATGTAACACTGATATCGTGAAAAGATAAATGATTTTAGATAAGAATAGTGATGAAAATATCTTCAAATATACCGAGGATATTTATAATGAAAGATACGATGATATCTTAGAGTTTCTAATATCGATGGATGATGATGAAGATTGTCCGTAAAAGTGAAGAGTTAGGAGCAAGGTATTCATTAATGACTTTAGCAGATACTGAATCATTTGGATTCTTTGAAGGCAGGTTTAGTCTCTGTGATTTGTCCACAGCCTCCTTCATAGTTTGCTCAATCAGTTTTCCAGTTCCAACTTTTCTGAGCTTTGCAAACACACTTATTCTTTATCTTTATACCTTTGACTGTTAAGGTCGTGTACAGTTTTTGCTGCTGTATTCAGCTTTTTCAGAATTTGAAGTATTGATTTTTAGACTGGGTGCTTTTCAGAATTTCAGAATAGAAGATCATAATTCTAAGAGTACATATAACTTTTGATGTAGGAACGCTGCGAGATTTGAAATACTGATTGCTGATTCTCGGTAATTGGTATGGCAATTCTCGTTATAAGATGTGGATGAGTATATGATAGGGTTTCAATGAATATAATGATTTTTCGAAGAGACTTAAGCCAAAGAGTAATGAAGTTGCTGGTAAGTTTACTGCTAATGTGGTGGAATATAAATGGTTCTTCGGTAACTATGGCGAAGAGACAACGTATATATCAAGGTTATAATAAGGTTGTTTCGAACGAAAATTCGAAGTTGTCTTGCTGAACTGTGACAAAATTGGTTAATTTGAAAAAAATGCAATGTTATTTTCGGTAATAACAACGCCAAAAGAGTTAGCACAGATACGTGTTAAACGTTTACTCAGGTTCTGAGTGTTCTCAGGTACATAACTATATGCATCAATCTTTTCTCCCGTAGATGAAGTGCGGTTGGTTCATCCTCTCGATTGAGGTGTTTTCAAGAATCATGAAAGGTTTGAACGCAAATTGTAATCGTCAAGATACAAATGAGGTTTAAGATGAAATCAAGTGGCAATCTTGAAGAATTGTTTAGTTTCATATGTTATAATCAATATTTTAATTCATTTTAATTGTCCAATATTGACAGTCCACAGTTAGCAGTCCACAATTTGTAGTTCAATAATTCATATATAGTTTAATATATAATATTCGAATTAATTAATACGTATCGCGACCCGTGTACATGTCTCAGACTCGATCACAACTCAAAGGATATATATTATTGTAGAATTAACTTCAACCCTGTATAGCTAACTCGATTATTACTGCATATAGAGTATCTATGGTGATTCCAAATAATATATATAGATGCGTCGATATGATATGTCAAAATCTTGTATACGTGTCCCGATATTTAAAGTGCGTAAAATAAATAACAGAAATTAAATGACGATAAATAAAGTGCGTAAAGTAAATAACAGAAATTAAATGACGATAAATAAAATTGCTATAAATAAAATGTAATCAGTTAGCTAGGAACAGTTAGCTGGAAACAGTTAGCGTGAATTCTTAACAAAATTTTTCTCATAGTTAATTCGTTTGTTTCTAACAAATTTTATTTTGTCAAATGTTTTCTTCATTATGCCACTTGTTGGATTCTGATAGGTTAAAATCCAAATATGAAATTGAATGAAAATGGTTATTCTGCGGTGAACGGATACGTATATCGGTGGTTGTAAGTAGGATAGTAAATGACTGTTGAATCAGATTTGAAAGAATGTACAGTGTAACTTATTAACGTGAAATCTAAATATTCCTCGAGTATTACCTACCCGTTAAAATATTTTCACCATTAACAGTTTGTACAAAAGAAATTTTAATTACAATCTTTATGAAAACATATATACATATATATTTTCTTCAGATGTAATCATGGATTTAATGAGTTAATATGATATTAAATCATTTGATTTTCGGTTTGAGTTAGAATAAATAATCTCTAAAACTTTTAGAAACCACATATTCTTCGCAGAATATTTCTTCAATGAAGTTATGAATTAATACTTCATCGTTCATTGTTGTTGGTACTCCTTGGTATCTATGGTGCGTATGACGTTGATGTTCATGTGACAGATTGTGAAGTTGAGATTTGCGATGCGGTTTTTGTTGGTGGAGGTAATGGTACTGTTGGTGTTGATTATGGTGGTACTGGTTATGCTGCTAGTGCTGCTGCTGGTGTTTGTAATCTTTGCACCATATTCTCCAAAGCCACTACCCGAGCACGAAGCTCGTTGACTTCTTCTATTACACCGGGGTGATTGTCGGTTCGGACGAGCGGATAAATATGATCTTGAATTTGGTATAGTATATAATCGTGATGAGATACTCTGGAAATGAGAGAGAAAATGGTGTTCCGGACAGGTTCGTCGGTAAGTGCTTCAGGTTCTTCACCAAGAGGGCAATGTGGTGGTTGAAAAGGATCACCTTCTTCTTGTCTCCAATGATTGAGGAGGCTACGAACCCAGCCCCAATTCATCCAGAATAGATGATGGCTAATCGGTTGATCCATTCCGGTTACACTGCTTTCGGAGCTCGAGTGAAAATCCATGTCGGAATAGCTGTCGGAATAACTATCGGAATAGCTATCGGAATCTGAGGGACTCGAACTGGTTGAAGGATTCATCTCGTACGATCAGATGAAGGATTTTCGATAAGAAATAGATTATAGGATGTAGATTAGTACCCTGCAATACATAGTTTACATATGCATATATAATACTAAAATCCCATAACTTACGGAGGAATCTACGGAAGCTGTCAGACAAAGGTAACAATAACAGATACTCTAAGATATGAATTTATCTATACACTGTCTATGAAATAGAGGCAGTAAGACATGTCTAGACTTTAAGGTTGATAAGAAAATAATTTTCGACACTAAATGATTAACAAAACTTTTGACATGCAGACACGGTCGAAGTCCAGACTCACTAATGCATCCTAACGACTTATCAGTTAGACACACTAATGCAGACCTGGTTCGCTAAAACCACCGCTCTGATACCACATGTAAAGACCCGTCCTAATCCATAAGAATGAATACAATAACATATGATTACATCGTGAGGTATTTGACCTCTATATGATACATTTTACAAACATTGCATTCGTTTTAAAAGACAAACTTTTATTTCATCGAAAGTTGACAGGCATGCATACCATTTCATAATATCCATCTATAAATGATCTAATATGTCATTTACTTAATCACAATCTTTACTGAATTCAACGACTCGAATGCAACGTCTTTCGAAATATGCCATGAATGACTCCAAGTAATATCTCTAATATGAGCAAATGCACAGCGAAAGATTTCTTTAATACCTGAGAATAAACATGCTTTAAAGTGTCAACTAAAAGGTTGGTGAGTTCATTAGTTTAACATAAATAATCATTTCCATCATTTTAATAGACCATAAGATTTTCATTTCCATTTCTCATAAACATAATCTCATATCAGGCATTTCGCACGGCATAGAGATAAAAATCATTCATATGGTGAACGCTTGATAACCGAACTAACAGGATGCATATAGAATATCCCCATCATTCCGGGACTCTCATCGGACATGATAATCGAAGTACTAAAGTATTCGTAACCTGAATGGGACGGGTCAAGGTCCATAGATCTATCTTTAGGATTCGCGTCAATTAGGGGCCATTTCCCTAATTCTTAGGCTACCAAGCTAAAAAGGGGCATATTCGATTCGATAATCCAACCATAGAATGTAGTTTCGATTACTTGTGTCTATTTCGTAAAACATTTATAAAAATAGCGCATGTATTCTCAGTCCCAAAAATATATATTGCAAAAACATTTAAAAAGGGAGCAAATGAAACTCACATAATGTATTTTGAAGTAAAAATACATATGACGATATTGAACACTTCAGGGTTGGCCTCGGATTCATGAACCTATATTATTTATATATATTAACACACATTATTGTAATCGAACAAATTTTCATATATTACTAATAGTTATTTGATAAAATAATATTGATAATAATAATAAATAAAAAGTTGTTTTATTTTACAATAATATTAATAATAGTTATTATGATAATAATATTGATACTAGTATTAATAATAATAATAATAATAATAATAATAATAATAATAATAATAATAATAATAATAATAATAATAATAATAATAATAATAATAATAATAATATAAAATTAATAATATTAATGTCAAAATAATAATAATGATAATAATAATAATAATAGTTTTGATAAAAATGATAATCTTTCTAATAATGATAAATAAATAAAAATGATACTTTTAATAAAAATGATAGTTTTTAATAATAATAATAATAATAATAATAATAATAATAATAATAATAATAATAATAATAATAATAATAATAATAATAATAATAATAAAAATAAGACTACCTTTCCAAATCCAAAATAGGCTTTTAAAAAGAATTGCCATAGTTCGGGCTTGAACCCAAGATCTCTCGGTTAACACGAACGCGCTAAACCACTCGACTGCTACATAATTTTCTGATCAAATCCCATACTATCGAATATATGAGCCGTATTTTTGTTTCGGTCCAACAGAAATTTAGAATTCGGCCCAACAGCAATCTAGAACTCGGCCCAAACAACTAATCACGGCCCAACAACTAATCAGTTCATGTTTTGTAAGTAACTAATGGCCCAAGAAAGAAATATTCAAGCCCCATTGGCCTGACTTGAATGGCTAGTTCTTGCTGGAAAAGAAAAAAAAAACTGCAGCGAATGGGAATCGAACACAGGACCTTTCGTTCCCCTAGCAAGCACCCAGACCACTCCTCTATCTATGCTTTTCTGTTTTAACTCCGAATCAAAATTATATAACCAGTCTGTCTGTTTTCTTCTTCTTCTTGATAATTAATCATTATCATGGATTCATCATCCCCTTCATGTTTCATCCCTATTATCACGACATCAATCACCATGGTACCTCACGATTATCAATACAGTCGCCATCATCATTTTTCATATCATTCATCTCGTCATTATCAAGTATCATCATCATAACTCATTTCCATCGTTGCATCACCATCGCTATTCATCATCATCATTCTCATCGCCACTGTATCCATCATCAACGTAATCATATTATCATAATCATCATCTCACGTCCAAACTTAATCATATTAGTCTAACAACCGCAACCCACTCTCCATAAATCACGGCTCAATAAAGAGGAAAAAAAATGGTGGACCAAGAAAAGTTATACTAACTAATCCTCTCATTCTTATTTTATAAACTTGTGGGGTAATTTGTGTGATTAGAAAGTGTCGGTCAATAGAGAAAATAAAACAACAAATCGTGCTCTCATCATCATCATCATTATTTATCAACTCATTATCATCATTCTAATCGTCATCACTAAATCTTCATTTATATCATCATGATTACCATAATTATTCTTGCTTCCTCTTTCATAATAAACATCATCTATTATTTATTGTAGCACTTCAACAGAGACTAGAGTTGGGTTCACAAAAAGAAGTAGCAACCGTAAACAATCGGTTTGAATTGGTTTGGTCTGATGCTCTTGTTTGAAAACAGGAAAAAGAAACAGTAACGAAGGAAAGAAGAAGAGAGAAAAAAAAATGAAGATGAAGGTGGTGGTTATTATGGTGGTGGTTTTCGGTTGGAAGTGAGGGCGGTGGTTCTTCGCTTATTAACACCGAAAGTGATGGTGTTTTGGGTGTCGGCCTGTGATCGTGGTTGATTGTGATGAAAACAGAAGCCTCCATATAACACCAGAAAACAAATAGTAGTGGCGTGGTGATTTGGGGTGTCCTTGGTGACGGTTTGATAATGAAACTGTAGTAGAAATACGAGAGTTGCAGGTGCAGTTGGAGGTGGTAACAGTTGAAGGTTGTATAACTCACCAAATAAAATAAAAATGAAGGTTAATGATGGTTCACCTTATGCACATGCCTAAGTATCTATCTATCTATATATATTAATATATAAGTTAATATAAGATCGTAAACTTTTTAAAATTTCAAAAGTAATACAGTTTATGTTGGGTTGTCTAGAGGAATTTGTGGTGATGGTTCATTAATGCAGTGTATATGTAATCTATATAGAATTTTAGATACAAATAAAACACTAAACTCATTCAATTTAATAATAATAATAATAAATATCCCTTTCATATGAAAATAAGAAACAGTAATAAGGCATAGTAATTCTTCAATTTCGTTAATTAGACACAGTACCAAATAGTTAGCAGCCACTAATAATTGTAATTACTCTACCGACAGTTTCCATGGACTGTGTATTGTGCGAAATCAGTGACTGATAAAAGTGTTCAGAAAAATCCCATATTTTTAAATTAACTATATTTATTTATTTTGGTCATTATGGTATAAAATTCAGTCATTAATTTAATAAATAAAAATTACATCAACTGTCCCTCTCATTTATGGGTAAAATATAAAAAGTGTTAAAATTAAATAATTAGATCCTAAATATACTTTTAATAAGCCTATAACTTATAAAACTCATTTTCGGATCACCTTTTATTTTAAAATTACATAAGTTTGAACTTAACTTGCTTAATATCAATCGAAACGTCAAACGAGTATTGCAATCATTTAATATTTATTTTTTTTAATATACTTTATTTATATATAGAGAAATATTTTAAATAATAATTATTATAATATCCTATTTTTATTTTATTAATTTTTAATAACATATAATACTTCAAATTATATTTCGAATTATTATTTATATATACATACACACATATCTATTTACACTTAATTGTTCATGAATCGTCGGAATTGGTCAAGGTTAATTGAATGTATGACAATACTTCAAGCTTTTTGAGACTTAACATAACAGACTTTGCTTATCGTGTCGGAAACATATAAAGATTAAGTTTAAATTTGGTCGGAAATTTCCGGGTCATCACATAGATCACCTTGAAGGAACACATTATTTACGTCCATTTGATGCACCATCCATTGCTTTTTAGCCGAATCGAATAGTAACATGTTTTGCTACAAGTGTAAATGTCTCATGGAAATCAACTCCTTTTATTTGAGTGTATCCCTTTACCGCTGGTTTCACCTTATATCACTCAACTTCTCCATTTAGTTTATATTTCATTTTAAACACCCATTTGGATTCTATAGCTTTCTTTCCATGAGGCAATTCATATATAGTCCATGTTTGATCGTCTTCTAAGGCTTTAGCCTCCTTTTTCATTGTTTTACGCCATTCCTTACTTTTCACGGCTTGTTTGTATGTTTTTGGTTCGTCATGTGAAGTAATAGATGCTAAGAAAACACGGTGATCATTTAAAAGTTATCATATGAAACATATTGGGAAAGAAGATGTACTGTTACACTGGTTAAGCCAGAAGTGGGAATATGTTTGTGAGCATGATCAAGGGAAGGAGGTATGTCAGTGATGAATTTTTCAAGATGTTTTGATTTAGTCTTATGTCGAGTATTAGTGTTCTCAAAGTTCTGTTATGATGTGTCGGTCATTGGGTTACTTTAGGTAGTTTTGGTGTTCTCTGAATGTTGTCCTGGTGTATCAATTATAGAGTTACTTTTGGTAGTTGCACTATGATGTTTTAGCAGAGTAGTATATAAAATAGCTTATTTTATCAGAAAATACTATTAAATACGATACATTTTTACACAAGATATTTATTTATTTAGAGAATGGATATACTTAAACCTTGCTACAACACTTATAGGCAGTGTACCTAATCGTACAGTAGTGTAGTTTTTAGTAAGTCTGGTTCGTTCCACAGGGAATCTTTTTAAACAAAGTTTAACGCTATATTAGTTTACTTTTATAAAAATACAAATATATATATATAAGTAATATTATTATTATAAAGGGGGGTTTTTACCGTTTAATGACCGGTTTGTCGATTTTAAAACTTTAGTCGCAGTTAAAACCAAATGTAAAATATTAAAAATAAATACAAGACTTAAATTAAAGCGGCAAGTAAATAACGATAATGAAATTGCGAATAATAAAAATGCGATAAAATAAACTTGCGATAATTAAAAAGTACGATAATTAAAAGTGCAATTAAATACAATAACAATAAAAATGCGATAATTAGAAGTGCAATTAAATATAAAATAAAGGAAATTAAATATGAAATAAAAGAATTATGCTTATTTAAACTTCCGTAATCATGATGTTTGACGTGTTGATTTTAGTTTTATGCCCATGGGTTAATTGTCCTTTGTCCTGGATTATTTAATATGTCCATACGGATTTGTCCATAATAGTCCATCAGTCATAAATATAAAGAGCGAAAGCCTTCGTCAAATTATTCTTATTCCCGAAGTCAAATATTCCAACTAATTGGGGATTCAAATTGTAACAAGGTTTTAATACTTTGTTTAATGAATACACCAGGTTATCGACTGCGTGTAAACCAAGGTTTTACTACTTTGTTAACAATTACACCAATTACCCTTGAATGTAATTCACCCCTGTTTCAACAAGTTTATTAACTATTAATCCAGTTCCGTATCCGGTAAAATGAATAATTATTGGTATTTATAGATATCCTGCCCACCGTACCCAGTCAAGCGTATGTGGTTATATATAAATACGTTAAATTATAAGTTTGTATATTAAATTAACAAGGTATTGTTTAGTTAATATAAAACCCATTAATAGCCCATAGTCTAATTTCCACAAGTGTCGTTCTTTTGTCCAAACCCCAATTATGGTACAAAGCCCAATTACCCAATTTTAGTAATTAGCCCAACATCATGATTACTTCGGATTAAATAAGCATAATAATAACTTAGCTACGAGACATTAATATAAAAAGGTTGAACATAACTTACAATGATTAAAAATAGCGTAGCGTTACACGGACAGAATTTCGACTTACACCCTTATAACATTCGCTAACATACCCTTATTATTAGGATTAAAATTAAAATTAAAATTAAAATTAAAATATAAATATAAATATAAATATATACGATATAGATAGAGAGATGGATGGATTTTTGGTAATTTTTGCGATCAGAATTCGTTTGCTTTTATAGGGATTTTCGACTTTTGGGGCTCCGCGACTCGCGGCATTTTTGGCCTTCAAACTCCGCGAGTCGCGGAGATTGAAATTACAGCTCAGACCAGTTTGGAGTCTTTCTTGCCGACGGTTTTTATTATTTATTATAATATATAAATAATTATAAGAATTATTTAAATATTATATTATATTTATGTGCATAGTTGACTTGTAATTTTTAGTCCGTTGCGTCAAGCGTTGAGAGTTGACTCTGGTCCCGGTTCCGGATTTTCAAACGTCCTTGCGTACAATTTAATATCTTGTACTTTGCATTTTGAATCTTGTACTCTTGTAATTTCGAGACGTTTCTTATCAATAATTGGAACCTCTTTGATTGTCTTTTGTACTTTTGAGCTTTTTGGTCGTTTGCGTCTTCAATTCGTCGAATCTGTCTTTTGTCTTCACCTTTTATTATTTAAACGAATATCACTTGTAAATAGAACAATTGCAACTAAAAGCTTGTCTTTCTTGAGGAATAATGCTATGAAATATATGTTCGTTTTTAGCATTATCAAATATTCCCACACTTGAGCGTTGCTTGTCCTCAAGCAATATCGTCTTGAAATACTAGAATCACTTCTTTATTCTTCACACTTTGTACATCAGTGATTTCTATACGGTGGTATAAACAATGGTAGTAACGATATGGTTTACAGTCCCACATGACTATAAAAATTTAGATCCATTAAGGAAATTGGATCTTTATGAAAACATTTGATCTTTTGAAAATTAAATCTAGTTTTTACCCTAGATAAGTTTTCCGGAATAACCCTTTACCGGTGTTTGCAAAATATTTTTGTGGGTTTGGTGGGTTTCAGATTTGAAAATTTTAGCTCAAAACTTATGGTTTTGTGTCACCCACTTGCTAACCTTGTATTTGGAAAGCAACACGTCCAGTTTACTTGTCCCGTATATTACCTTTCGGTAAACTACCGTCCGGTTGTAAAGGAAAGCGTTGAACAAGCAACTGTTAAGGCAATGTCCCCTGACATGCTTTTAATTATGGTCTATAACGTGTCGGACGCAATTACTATCCTTGGTAGGAGCAATAGTAAAGCTCACCCTTATAATTTTTCGGTATGGCACAAGGTCCTGTCTTTGACCACTATGCAACCACCGTTCTTACGGTTGACACCCGATTTGGTTCAGGTGACCTAATGAATTCCAGGTGAATTCCTAGGATTTTACGTTCAATGGTAATGAACGCATTGAAAATAGGGTTTTCAGAAAACAAATCGGTTTGTAATTTTTGATCAAAATATTTTCTCGTTCAAGCTCGAGTTTAGATATCATTGAATTCCATGAGTTTGTAATTCTCAATCTTTAAGGTCAATCTCAAGGATTGAGTAATATCAGTCTTAAAAGCTGATTTTCAATCTTTAAGGAGATTATCCTTTCTGGGAATCTGATTCATTAGTCTTATCCAGCTAATTTGCATGGTGCCCCCCATTGTACAAGATAAATCCTTCTCATGGTTAGGATAAATCTGACCACTTGGCGACCCTGTTTAATGCTGAGGTCCGTGGATTTCCTGCTGATTTTAGTGATGACTTTTCTGGATTTTTCGTCAACCTACAGCTGGTCTGGACGACAACTTCATGACCTAAATCAAGAAGCGCGTGTCTTTTTCGGAAGACTTTACTTCCTTTTAATGATGGAATTGATTCATCGTGTAGATCCATCTTTCTTTTCTTTCATCGGGTAAAACAGTTTAGTTTAGTCCAAAGCAAAAGTATTTTCAGTTATTTGTTACAGATATATGTGACATATGTTTAAGATAACTTGGTAAATTTTCCCACACTTGGCTTTTATTTTCCTTTTTATCGTCCTTTCCGAGGTAACAATAATTTCGGTGTTAAAACCTAGTTTTATCGTTCATAAATATGTATAAACATGATTTTGAGTTCATTTAATTGAAAATTTTGAAAATTTTTACTAGAATTGGGTAGTCAGTATATAAGACTAGGGCTGTTCTTTTTTATCAGAGAGCACTAGATTCTAATACAACTACTGCTTTACTAGTATTTTTAATGGTAACCAAGTGTATAAAGTAAAAAATTTTAAAATCCGAAAGAATTTAACCCCTTCCCACACTTAAGATCTTGCAATGCCCTCATTTACAAGAAATCGGTAATAATTTAAATTATTGAGGGTGATTTGTGTGAAAATGATTAAATTTTTACCAAAGTTTCCAAATATATTGGCGTTTGTTTGTTGAATGATAAATGGTGCACATCATTTGTTCATTCCGTCTTGTTGTTATTTCACATATATTTTGCATCTTGTCATCAAAATTAGTTGCTTTTGCTGAACTTAATGCCAGTCTTTGAAAATGCGTTGTTTTACCCTGTTGTGTACATAAGATAAACTGCAAACATATATACATATTTTTGAAGTTTGGTATATTACCCCACATTCAAAAATTATTAAAATCTAAGAATAAAAGTTAGACAATTATAAAAACTATTACAATATTAACAAAAGTATTAAACGTATCAATCATTACAAATTACAAAATAAATAAAACTAAGTATACTAGGGATGATACTGGTACCAATAGGGGTTCCAGGCATAACCATAGGTGCTATAGAATGCTTCGGCAGGGTTATACGTAGGATACGGTGGTTGCATCTCTATAGACCAGGGAGGGAAGATGGGTTTCGGTGTAGGAATATAGTTTCTACCTATATGTTGGCAATGAGCTATGATTTGGTTCTGATGAACTTGCCAATCTTCAAATGCTCTTTGTCTAGCATTTTCGTACTCCTGTGAAGCTATAAACCTTTGCATTTCTTGCATCTCATTTCCCCCTCCTACATTACCTTTCTGTTGGTTTCTCTCAACCTGTGGATGTCTACCATGGTATGGTACTGCGGCGTTATTTCGCCTTTTCAAAACTTTCGCACCATGGTATACATTTAAACCTATAGTATCGCGGGGTTCTGGTTCTTCTACTAATAATCCCCCCGACTTATATCCACACCGAGATATTCCCCAATCAAAGTAATAAAAATACCACCTCCTATTATGCTATGCGGTCTCATCCCCCGAACCATAGCTGATAAATAATAACCCACACAATACGGTATACTTACAGCGCTTTGTGGGTCTCGAATACACATATGGTAAAACAAATCCTGTTCATTTACCTTTTCCTTGTTCTTACCCCTTTGTGTAATCGAATTAGCTAAAAACCTATGAATCACTCTTAATTCGGCTCTATCTATATCCAAATAAGAGTAATTTCCCCCTTTGAAATGGTGATGGCTTGTCATTTGACTCCACACACCGTGTGTATCAAAATTTTCATCTATCTTTCTACCGTTTAGTATCAACCCTCTACAATCGGCAGATGCTAACTCCTCATGCGTATATATACGTAAAGCCTGAGCCATGTCCAGTAAAGACATGTGGCGCATCGAACCGCCTAACAAAAATCTAATAAAAGAACGATCGGTTAAACTAGCTACCCGATCATTCAACTCTATACTACACAACAATTCTTCACACCATACTTTATATACAGGTCTACACATGGTGAATAAACGTACCCAGTCATTAAAAGTAGAATTACCATACCTCTGTACAAGTAATTCCCTAATTGGCTCGGCCAATTCTACAGCTTCTAAGGGTCCCCATTCTATGACCCTCGGTACCTCAACAACCTTAGAATGAAGAGTATGCAAACCCCTTTGGTATTTTGGATAATCTATCCAAAGTCTGTCAAATCTTAGGTTCGGGTGCAACTCTTCCAAGTGCATATCAGAAAAGGTCATGACTGGATGAGGTATATCCTGCTTGTAGTAGTTATCCACCTCCTGTTGTTCCGCATTCTCAGCAGGAGCATTGCGGGCTTGGGATGAAGGTTCACCCCTTTCAGTCTGCAAAACACATCAAACACAATTTTTGTGCATCCAAATATGCATTAGTGTCAGCAAAATCATTAATCAAAATAATTACAATGACATGATCAATTTATATCAAACTTAAGCTTATTTTCATATTTTCATCAAATCTACACTTTTTCAAATAAGCATATACGAAAATGTTCGTCAGGTTCATAAGCATTCAATTCAAATAACATGTCAAAATAATCATTACTAGCAATTAAACAAGTTTCAAATGGCATTATCTTTCAAAAATCAAGTTCATGAATTTTAGACTTGAAAAAGTCCACTTTAATTCTCAAAATCATGTTTAGGCTCAAAGTTTGGATCATTTAACTACCTAGACATGTTACACTACTTAATTTAGCAACAATTCATGACAAAAATCGGCCATAACCTGTTTATATCAAAAAGCCCCAAATTTGCTCAAGAACACAAACCCTAGATTACTCTAAATTTGAAGTTTAAGGCTTCTAATCATGTTAAATAGCATCAATCTAGGTTATACAAGCATAATACATAAACAATTTAAGCCTAATTACACTAAAAAGCATCAAAATCAAATTTGGAAAAAAAATAGCTCAAGAACACTAATTTCGGATTAAATGGTGTTTAGGTGTAGAAATTTACCGTTTTTCTTGAGTAATTCCTAGATAGCATCCTTCTCAACATGATTTTAGTAAAAGATTTGGTGATTAACGGTTAAAAATTGTGATTTTGGGGGTGTTTTTGGGTGTTTTTCGGAGTATTTCGCAGTGTTTTCGGTTTTGGGGGTGTGGACTGATCAGTTTGCAGCTCTTTTTATTTTTTCTGTATTTCGGTCCTCCCGCGACTCGCGGTGTTTGGACCCTTCAAACTCCGCGAGTCGCGGAGTTTGCTTTTTTTTTTTTTTTTTATAATCTTTAACTTATAAAACAATTAAGTAATTAATTTTAAAATTTTGTTTCCCTTGTTATTTAGGACGAGGTCGTTTCGGATCGATGTCCTAGTCCGTCCTTCGACAAAATTTTAAAATTTGTCTTTTTGTAGCGATTGTTTTAAAAGCTAAGATTTTTGGGTTTTTTTAATGTTTTTGGCATACTTTAATTCAATAAGATTAAAAATAATGATAATAAAAGTTCTCGTCCCTCCCTTGGGTAAAGCAATTTCGGTTCAAAGACCTAGTCTTCAACTTACGACGAATTTTAAAAATCATATTTTTAACTTAATGAGATAAAGTAAATTTTTGTTTTTAAATTCACACAACTTAAATATAAAATTCAAAATTAATATTGAAAATTCACACCAAACTTAAAATTTGAAATGCATAAAATTAAAAATTCATATTTTAAAAATTCACACCAAACTTAATTTAAAAATTCATATTATAAATTCACACCAAACTTATATTAATTTTTCAAATATTTCAATTTTAAATATATTGTTTTTACAAAGTTTACAATATTAATTTAAGATTTATATATTAATTTTAAAAACATGGTAAAAATAAAATTAAAAATCTTTTTGGCTTTTTATCCCACTTTAATCAATCAAATATTATCAAAAATATGCGCTCCTCTTTTCGGTAAAGTAATTTCGGTTCCAAGACCTAATTTAACTCATGACGAATTTTTGAAATATTTTGGGTTGATTGATTAAAGATATTTATACCTTAAGAATAAACGTTAAATTTCGCAGTGATGTAATAAATTTTTGAATGATATCAATAATTTCGGTCGCCAAACCTACTTTTATTTAATACCAATTTAATACTTTATAGCGAACAAATTAGCGTTTATCATCAAAAGGTTTAAAAATAAAAATAAATAAAATAAAAACTGTACAAACATACCTGTGAAATAGATTTCTTAGTTATATGATCTATCCCATTCATAAGATAATCAGTTTAATTGGTTTTCCATAGCTACATAGGCGTAACCTCGAGCATTCAGTGTCTTTTCTTCTAAACATATGAACGGTCCGTCTCTGCATAAAGTAACAAATTCGGTATTTGAATAGGTTTGATTATTTGAACATTTACCTCCATGTGACCATTTTCCGCATTTGTGACATCGTTCTAGGTGTCGTGCTCTTCTTTTCGCTGCAGATTTTGATTTTCCTTTACCAAATTGTAATTTATTATCTTCGCATCTGGATTCTTTTCTAACTCCGTCCATTCTTTCTCTGATTACTGATACTAATTCACTCGGTAGTATGTCATTATTTCGTTTAGTGATCAAAGCATGTAGCATTAGACCATGGTTTAGTTCAGAGGCAGTCTTCATTTTGTAAAAACCTAAAAAAAATAAAAATTCCGAATGGGGGGAGAAGACTAGTTCTTTAGGGTCTGCTAGGGAAAGACCATTCGGGTTCCATTTTCGAGAACTACACGAAAACAGACAATCTAACTCTAACAGAAATACATATTATCCTTTAAAGACTTGATTCTCCCCACACTTAGTTAGCTGTGGTGTCAAAATTGTGATTAACTTCGTTGTCGACTTCCATCGGACCATGTATGTAATGTTTAACTCTGTGACCATTAACTTTAAATTCAATCCCATTTGAATTTATTAATTCTATCGTTCCGTATGGGAAAACTCTTTTAACTATGAATGGTCCAGACCATCTTGATTTCAATTTTCCAGGAAATAGCTTGAATCGTGAATTGAAAAGAAGAACTCTGTCTCCTTCTTTAAATTCTTTTGAACTTCTGATTCTTTTATCATGCCATTTCTTCGTTCTTTCTTTATAGATTAACGAATTTTCGTATGCTTCATGTCTTAATTCTTCTAATTCGTTTAGTTGACTTAACCGTAGACATCCAGCTTCATGTAAATCAAGATTACATGTCTTCTGATAATGCTAAAAACGAACATATATTTCATAGCATTATTCCTCAAGAAAGACAAGCTTTTAGTTGCAATTGTTCTATTTACAAGTGATAATCGTTTAAATAATAAAAGGTGAAGACAAAAGACAGATTCGACGAATTGAAGACGCAAACGACCAAAAAGCTCAAAAGTACAAAAGACAATCAAAAAGGTTCCAATTATTGATAAGAAACGTCTCGAAATTACAAGAGTACAAGATTCAAAACGCAAAGTACAAAATATAAAATTGTACGCAAGGACGTTCGAAAATCCGGAACCGGGACCAGAGTCAACTCTCAACGCTCGACGCAACGGACTAAAAATTACAAGTCTACTATGCACAAGAATATAATATAATATAATATATAAATAATTATATTAATTATTTATATTTTATATTTATATTTAAAATCCGTCGGCAAGAAAGACTCCAAAAGATGTGAGCTGTAATTTCTATCTCCGCGACTCGCGGAGTATGAAGGCCAAAAGGGCCGCGAGTCGCGGAGCCCCAATTTCAGAAACTTCCTATAAAAGCAAACGAATTCTGATCGAAAAAACCACAAAAGAATCTATCATCTTTTTCTTCTCTTATCATACGTAAAATTTATATATATATATATATAATTTATATTTTAATTTTAATTTTAATTCTAATAATAATGGTATGTTAGCGAATGTTGTAAGGGTGTAAGTCGAAATTCTGTCCGTGTAACGCTATGCTATTTTTAATCATTGTAAGTTATGTTCAACCTTTTTATATTAATGTCTCGTAGCTAAGTTAATATTATGCTTATTTAAAACGAAGTAATCATGATGTTGGGCTAATTACTAAAATTGGGTAATTGGGCTTTGTACCATAATTGGGGTTTGGACAAAAGAACGACACTTGTGGAAATTAGACTATGGGCTATTAATGGGCTTTATATTTGTTTAACTAAATGATAGTTTGTTAATGTTAATATAAAGATTTACCATTGGGCGTCCCTATAAATTACCATATACACTCGATCGGACACGATGGGCGGGGTATTTATATGTACGAATAATCGTTCATTTAACCGGACACGGGAATGGATTATAGCCACTAGAATAATTAAAACAGGGGTGAAATTACATTCAAGGGTAATTGATGTAATTGTTAACAAAGTAGTAAAACCTTGGTTTACACGCAGTCGATAACCTGGTGTATTCATTAAACAAAGTATTAAAATCTTGTTACAATTCGAATCCCCAATTAGATGGAATATTTAACTTCGGGTATAAGAATAATTTGACGAGGACACTCGCACTTTATATTTATGACTGATGGACTGTTATGGACAAAAACCAGACGGACATATTAAATAATCCAGGACAAAGGACAATTAACCCATGGGCATAAAACTAAAATCAACACGTCAAACATCATGATTACGGAAGTTTAAATAAGCATAATTCTTTTATTTCATATTTAATTTCCTTTATTTTTATTTAATTGCACTTCTAATTATCGCACTTTTATTTATTGTTATTTAATAGCACTTTTAATTATCGTACTTTTTAATTATCGCAATTTTATTTTATCGCACTTTTATTATTCGAAATTTTATTATCGTTATTTACTTTACGCTTTAATTTAAGTCTTGTATTTATTTTATATTTTACATTAGGTTTTAACTGCGACTAAAGTCTTAAAATCGACAAACCGGTCATTAAACGGTAAAAACCCCCCTTTATAATAATAATATTACTTATATATATATTTGTATTTTTATAAAAGTAAACTAATATAGCGTTGAGCTTTGTTTAAAGATTTCCCTGTGGAACGAACCGGACTTACTAAAAACTACACTACTGTACGATTAGGTACACTGCCTATAAGTGTTGTAGCAATGTTTAAGTATATCCATTCTATAAATAAATAAATATCTTGTGTAAAATTGTATCGTATTTAATAGTTTTTCCTAGTAAAATATAAAGCTATTTTATATACACCTCGCATAACATCAAGTATTTTTGGCGCCGCTGCCGGGGACTTATCTTAAACGCCGGAAGCGCAACGCTAATATAATATATAAAAAAAAAAGATTTTTAGATTACTTTTATTAAAATTCGTTTTTGTAAAAATACGTTTTAATTATTCAAAAATATAAAAAGAAAAACAAAAATATAAGTATTTTTAAGATTTTGTTAAATATTTAAGTTTTATAAGTTTCTTTATTTCTATTTTAGTTTATAAAAATATAAGTTTTATTAACTATCTTTTATTTATAGAAAAAAATTAAAAACATAAAATAAAAAAAAAAAATAAATAAAGAAAAAACGCGTCGAATATTTAAAGCTGTCATCTGAATTTTTGAACCCCGCGACTCGCGGGGTTTGAAGCATTAATTACCGCGACTCGCGGAGGGTACCTGACACACGGACAGAAGCCCTAATTCAGCATTAATTACGGGTTTTAATTAATTATAATTATTATTTAACCCTAATTATTATTATTATTATTATTATTATTATTATTAGTTTTATTTTTACTTTTACTTTTTATTTATGTATTTAGTATTAATTAGTTTTAATTAAATTGTAAAATTAGTAGTTTTATTAAATAAATAATATAAAAATAATATTTTTATAAAAATTGTACTTTTTACAATTTTTTGTATATTTTTATATTTTGTCCCTTTTTAATCGTTGTAGCATAATATTTATATTTTTCTCTCATAATTAATTTTAAACTTAGTTTTTGCTATAGTTATTTGTACTACTAGATTTTTAGGCTTTGCCGTAGAATTCCTTAAGTGCTTTTTCTTTAGACTAAGATTTAGGTACTTTAAAATTTTGCGACGCCTTTTTAAGTTTTAGTTTCTTTTTAAGTTATTTCCATTTGGTATTTAGTTTTTCCTGTAAGCTTTAATATTTTTAGACCTTTTACTATGTATCAATTATCATTCCAATTAGTAATTTCAATTTGCGATTATAATTTTAAGTTAGTTGTAGTAATAAGATTAGGTTAGTTAAGTATTTTTAAGTTTTTATAAGTTTATATTTTTTTTTTTCGTCACCTTTTATTTTTCAACCATTTTTCGTTTTTCGACCTTTTTCGACGAACTCTTTTTCTCTCTTATTTCTCGCTATTCTAGTTTTTAGGACATAGATTTTTATTCTACTTCTTATCTAAATTTCTTAAAATTACGAAAATTTATTTTAAGTGGTTAAATTAATAGACATCAAAATTTTCTGGTTCGTAGTAATAGTTGGATTTGTACGTGGACCGGGTTATTGGAGCCAAACAGTCCTCAATTATATTGAGACCAAACGAATCCTGCCCCTCTGCTGCATCTTTTGGCTATTCGAAACGTGGGCAAAATCAGAAAAGTCTATTGATTGGATAACTTATTATAATTTTTCTTTCCTTTTTAAAACTAATAGGATATTCAGTGAATGCACCGAGCAAGACGTTCATCACCTTTTGTACGTTCACCACCTGTAACTAGATCAAGACATTTAGCAAATATAACCGCCGTTGATTTTTCTTTAGAATCGTCATCCAGTAGACCAAGTACTTCAGTTCAAATCTCCGATAATCCATTTTTTGAACCCAACATCACAATTGAGAATCCGGAGAATATTCAGGAACGGTTCGTAGATCCTGAACCACTAAATTTTCCTCCGGAACCACCAATCATTCAAACAGAGATTGTTGAGGAATGAACCATTAAATAAGAATCATCTAGTGATACCGATTCAACAAATTCAATTATGGAGAATCTGGAACCTTTAAGTATGGAAGACCGAATGAGAGCTAAACGCACTGGCCAAGGTCACGCAATTACTCATCCAGACATTAATGCGCCAGATTATGAAATCAAAGGACAAATTCTACACATGGTGACTAATCAATGCCAATTTAGTGGTGCGCCGAAGGAATATCCAAATGAACATCTACGTACCTTTAATAGGATCTGCACACTATTTAAAATCCGAGAAGTGGAGGATGAACAGATATATCTCATGTTATTTCCCTGGACTTTAAAGGAAGAAGCCAAAGATTGGTTGGAATCGTTACCTGAAGGGGCGATTGATACATGGGATGTTTTAGTTGACAAATTTCTTAAACAATTCTTTCCTGCATCTAAAGCCGTAAGACTTCAAGCAGAAATTGTTACGTTTACACAGAAACCAAATGAAACTCTATATGAGGCGTGGACTAGATATGGAAAGTTATTAAGAGGATGTCCGCAACATGGTTTAGACACCTGTCAAATAGTACAAATATTCTACCAGGGATGCGACATCACTACAAGAAAAGACATAGATATAGCAGCTGGTGGTTCTATTATGAAGAAAACCGAAACTGATGCTTACAAAATTATTGATAACACTGCTTCCCACTCACATGAGTGGCACCAAGAAAAAGATATCATTAGATCATCTAAAGCAGCTAGAGCCGATTCTAGCCATGACTTAGATTCCATTTCCGCAAAGATATATGCTGTGGAGAGACGAATGGAAAAGATGACTAAAGATATTCACTCAATACGAATTAGTTGTGAGCAGTGTGGAGGACCACATTTGACAAAAGATTGTCTCAGTATTGAATTAACAATGGAACAAAGAGAGAATATTTCATACATAAACCAAAGGCCTGGAAATAATTATCAGAATAATTATCAACCGCCAAGACCGATTTACAATCAAAACCAGAATTATAACCGAAATATTCCATACAACAACCAACAAGGTCCTAGCAATCAACAAGTATCCAACAATACTTATAATCAGCAAAGACCGAATTTTCAAAACAAACCACCACAACAAACCGATGATAAAAAGCCGAATTTAGAAGATATGATGACGAAGCTAGTTGAAACTCAAACGCAGTTTTTCATATCTCAAAAACAAACCAATGAACAAAATGCTCAAGCATTTAGAAATCAACAAGCTTCTATTCAAAATCTGGAACCAGAAGTAAGTAACCTAGCAAGGTTAATAGGTGAAAGAAAACCGGGAAGTCTACCTAGTGATACAAATGCTAACCCCCGAAATGAAACAGCTAAAGCCATTACCACAAGAAGTGGTACAACACTTAAACCACCTGAAATACCTGTAACTTCTGATGAAACTATTCCTACTCCACAAGAACCACAACCTGATCAAGATAAGGAAAAAGAACCGGTAGTTGAAAAGGTTAATGAAGATAACACAGTTAAGGATAAACCTTATGTTAAACCATACCAACCACCACTTCCTTACCCGAGTAAAATGAAGAAAGAAAAACTTGAAGCCGAGCAATCCAAATTCTTGGATATGTTTAAACAGATAAATGTAAATCTTCCTTTCATTGATGTGATTTCAGGAATGCCAAGATATGCTAAATTCTTGAAAGATCTAATCTCAAATAGAAAGAAAATGGAAGAACTCTCGGCTGTTACTATGAATGCTAATTGTTCAGCAGTGCTGTTGAATAAGATACCAGAAAAATTATCTGATCCAGGAAGTTTCACAATTCCATGTTTTCTGGGTAGTCTTAGTTCAATAGAAGCATTGGCAGACTTAGGTGCTAGTATAAATCTAATGCCGTATTCACTATACACTAAACTAGACCTTGGAGAATTGAAACCAACCAGAATAAGCATACAACTAGCCGATAGATCAATAAAATATCCTAGAGGGATAATGGAGAACATGCTAGTTAAAGTTGGTACTTTAGTATTTCCAGTAGATTTTGTTGTTCTGGACATGGAAGAAGATTCTCAAGTTCCTCTCATATTAGGAAGACCATTCTTAAACACGGCTAAAGCAATGATAGACGTGTTCGGTAAGAAACTGACCCTAAGTATAGAGGATGAGAGTGTTACCTTTTCAGTTGATAGAGCAATGCAACAACCACAATCTGCAGATGATACATGTTATTATATTCAAACTATAGATGCACATGCAGAATTATTAGAAGAATTTCCAGAATTACAAGGAACAGGAGAATGTTCTTTAGGAGAAGGTAATGAACCAATTGATGAAGCTGAAATGTTAGCTATACTAATAGCTAATGGATATGAACCAATAACAGAAGAAATTCAAATGTTAAAAGAGGAAGACCGATATCGATACAAATCATCGATAGAAGAACCACCGATATTAGAGTTAAAGCCACTTCCAACCCATTTGGAATACGCTTATTTACATGGTGAATCTGAATTACCTGTAATAATATCGTCTTCTCTCACAAATGATGAAAAATCTCAACTCATTTCTGTGTTGAAAGCTCATAAACCAGCCATTGCATGGAAGATTCATGATATTAAAGGAATAAGTCCTTCGTATTGCACACATAAAATCCTTATGGAAGAAGGTCATAAAACGTATGTGCAACGCCAACGAAGACTAAATCCTAATATGCAAGATGTAGTTAAGAAAGAGATTATTAAACTGCTAGATGCAGGTTTAATTTATCCAATCTCTGATAGTCCATGGGTAAGCCCAGTTCAATGCGTACCTAAGAAGGGTGGCATGACTGTCATTACAAATGAGAAAAATGAGCTTATTCCTACTAGGACTGTAACAGGATGGCGTGTATGTATTGATTATAGAAAATTAAATGACGCCACCAGAAAAGATCACTTTCCCTTACCTTTCATTGATCAAATGTTGGAAAGATTAGCCGGAAATAGTTACTATTGTTTTCTAGATGGATTTTCCGGATATTTTCAAATTCCAATAGCACCCGAGGACCAAGAGAAAACCACATTCACGTGCCCTTATGGTACTTTTGCTTACAAACGCATGCCATTTGGACTTTGCAACGCCCCTGCAACCTTTCAAAGGTGTATGATGGCGATTTTTCACGACATGATAGAAGAATGCATGGAAGTATTCATGGATGACTTTTCAGTCTTCGGTGATACATTTAAATCATGTCTAGTTAATCTGGAACGAATGCTAATTAGATGCGAACAATCAAATCTAGTACTTAATTGGGAGAAATGCCATTTCATGGTTAAAGAAGGCATCGTTCTTGGACATAAAATTTCAAAAGAAGGAATTGAAGTGGATAGAGCTAAAGTAGATGTAATTGCTAAACTTCCACATCCCACCAATGTTAGAGGAGTTAGGAGTTTTCTAGGGCATGCCGGTTTTTACCGACGTTTCATAAAAGATTTTTCTAAAATTGCCACTCCTATGAATAAACTCCTAGAAAAGGATGCGCCATTCATCTTTTCAGATGAGTGTATCAAATCTTTTAATATTCTTAAAGAGAAACTCACTAATGCACCAATCATGATAACACCAAATTGGAATCTACCATTTGAACTAATGTGCGATGCAAGTGATTTTGCAATGGGAGCCGTTTTAGGACAAAGGATTGAAAAACGATTTCAACCTATATATTATGCTAGTAAGACATTACAAGGAGCACAAATGAACTATACAACTACTGAAAAAGAACTCCTTGCTATTGTCTTTGCTTTTGACAAATTTCGATCATATCTCGTTCTAGCAAAAACGGTGGTCTATACCGACCATTCTGCTCTTAGATACCTATTTTCAAAACAAGATGCTAAACCAAGATTAATCCGTTGGATCTTACTCTTACAAGAGTTTGATATTGAAATCCGAGATAAAAGAGGAGCAGAAAACCTCGCCGCTGATCATCTTTCTCGTCTTGAAAATCCTGAATTAGAAGTTCTAAATGAATCGGCCATACAAGACAACTTTCCTGATGAATATCTATTGAAGATAGATTATAAAGAAATTCCATGGTTTGCAGACTATGCAAACTACTTAGTTTGTGGATTCCTTGAAAAAGGATTATCGTACCAAAGACGAAAAAAATTCTTCAGTGATATAAAACACTATTTCTGGGAAGATCCACATCTGTTTAAAAGTTGTCCCGATGGAATAATACGCCGATGTGTATTTGGAGATGAAGCTAGTAAAATTTTAAACCATTGTCACACAGGACCAACAGGAGGGCATTATGGGCCTCAACTAACAGCAAGAAAAGTTTATGAAGCTGGATTCTATTGGCCTACAATTTACAAAGACGCACACCTTCTTTGCAAATCCTGTGATGCATGTCAAAGGGCCGGAAAAATAAGTCAACGTGATGAAATGCCACAAAATGTCATCCAAGTATGTGAAGTATTTGACATTTGGGATATTGACTTTATGGGTCCATTTCCAAAATCTAATAATAATCTATATATACTCGTAGCCATTGATTATGTATCTAAATGGGCGGAAGCACAAGCTCTCCCAACTAACGATGCACGAGTTGTAGTCAACTTTTTAAAACGTCTTTTTGCAAGGTTTGGAACACCGAAAGCTTTAATAAGTGATCGGGGTACTCATTTCTGTAATAATCAACTTGAGAAAGTTCTTAAAAGATATGGAGTAACTCATAAAATCTCCACCGCATATCATCCACAAACAAGTGGACAAGTTGAAAATACCAACCGAACTTTAAAACGTATTTTAGAGAAAACCGTTGGATCAAATCCGAAGGAATGGTCCATTAAATTGGAGGATGCACTCTGGGCTTTTAGAACAGCCTACAAAACTCCAATTGGAACCACACCTTTTAGACTTGTTTATGGAAAAGCATGTCATCTTCCAGTAGAAATTGAACACAAAGCATTTTGGGCTTTGAAGACATGTAATCTTGATTTACATGAAGCCGGACGTCTACGATTAAGTCAACTAAACGAATTAGAAGAATTAAGACATGAAGCATACGAAAATTCGTTAATCTATAAAGAAAGAACGAAAAAATGGCATGATAAAAGAATCAGAAGTTCAAAAGAATTTAAAGAAGGAGACAGAGTTCTTCTTTTCAATTCACGATTCAAGCTATTTCCTGGAAAATTGAAATCAAGATGGTCTGGACCATTCATAGTCAAAAGAGTTTTCCCATACGGAACGATAGAATTAATAAATTCAAATGGGATTGAATTTAAAGTTAATGGTCACAGAGTTAAACATTACATACATGGTCCGATGGAAGTCGACAACGAAGTTAATCACAATTTCGACACCACAGCTAACTAAGTGTGGGGAGAATCAAGTCTTTAAAGGATAATATGTATTTCTGTTAGAGTTAGATTGTCTGTTTTCGTGTAGTTCTCGAAAATGGAACCCGAATGGTCTTTCCCTAGCAGACCCTAAAGAACTAGTCTTCTCCCCCCATTCTGAATTTTTATTTTTTTTAGGTTTTTACAAAATGAAGACTGCCTGTGAACTAAACCATGGTCTAATGCTACACGCTTTGATCACTAAACGTAATAATGACATACTACCTAGTGAAATAGTATCAGTAATCAGAGAAAGAATGGACGAAGTTAGAAAAGAATCCAGATGCGAAGATAATAAGTTACAATTTGGTAAAGGAAAATCAAAATCCGCAGCGAAAAGAAGAGCACGACACTTAGAAAGATGTCACAAATGCGGAAAATGGTCACATGGAGGTAAATGTTCAAATAATCAAACCTATTCAAATACCGAATTTGTTACTTTATGCAGAGACGGACCGTTCATATGTTTAGAAGAAAAGACACTGAATGCTCGAGGTTACGCCTATGTAGCCATGGAAAACCAATTAAACCGACTATCTTATGAATGAGATAGATCATATAACTAAGAAATCTATTTCACAGGTATGTCTGTACAGTTTTTATTTTTATTTTTATTTTTAACCTTTTGATAATAAACGCTAATTTGTTCACTAAAAAGTATTAAATTGGTATTGAATAAAATTAGGTTTGGCGACCGAAATTATTGATATCATTCAAAAATTTATTACATCACTGCGAAATTTAACGTTTATTCTTAAGGTATAAATATCTTTAAACAATCAACCCAAAATATTTCAAAAATTCGTCATGAGTTAAATTAGGTCTTGGAACCGAAATTACTTTACCGAAAAGAGGGGCGCATATTTTTTATAATATTTGATTGATTAAAGTGGGATAAAAAGACAAAAAAAAGATTTTTAATTTTATTTTTACCATATTTTTAATCTTAATATTTAAATCTTAAATTAATATTGTAAACTTTGTAAAAACAATATATTTTAAATTGTAAATATTTGAAAAATTAATATAAGTTTGATATGAATTTATAAATTTTTAAATTAAGTTTGGTGTGAATTTTTAATTTTTAAAATATAAATTTTTAATTTTATGCATTTCAAATTTTAAGTTTGGTGTGAATTTTTAATAATAATTTTGAATTTTATATTTAAGTTGTGTGAATTTAAAAACAAAAATTTACTTTATCTCATTAAGTTAAAAATATGATTTTTAAAATTCGTCGTAAGTTGAAGAATAGGTCTTTGAACCGAAATTGCTTTACCCGAGGGAGGGACGAGAACTTTTATTATCATTATTTTTAATCTTATTGATTTAAAGTATGCCAAAAACATGAAAAAACCCAAAAAAAAAAAATCTTAGCTTTTAAAACAATCGCTACAAAAAGACAAATTTTAAAATTTTGTCGAAGGACGGACTAGGACATCGATCCGAAACGACCTCGTCCTAAATAACAAGGGAAACAAAATTTTAAAATTAATTACTTAATTGTTTTAATAAGTTAATGATTATAAAAATAAAAAAAATATATATATACCAAACTCCGCGACTCGCGGAGTTTGGAGGGTTAATCCCCGCGACTCGCGGAGGAGTCGGATTACAGAAAAAAAATAAGAGCTGCAAACTGATCAGTTTCATACTCCTCAACCCAAAAATACAGCTCGAAAAACTGCACCCGAAAAACACGAAAAAAACCCCCCAAAATCACAATTTTTAACCGTTAATCACCAAATCTTTTGCTAAAATCATGTTGAGAAGGATGCTATCTAAGAATTACTCAAGAAAAACGGTAAATTTCTACACCTAAACACCATTTAATCCGAAATTTGATGTTCTTGAGCTATTTTTTCCCCAATTTGATTTTGATGCTTTTTAGTGTAATTAAGCTTAAATTGTTTATGTATTATGCTTGTATAACCTAGATTGATGCTGTTTAACATGATTAGAAGCCTTAAACTTCAAATTTTGAGTAATCTAGGGTTTGTGTTCTTGAGCAAATTTGGGGCTTTTTGATATAAACAGGTTATGGCCGATTTTTGTCATGAATTGTTGCTAAAATAAGTAGTGTAACATGTCTAGGTAGTTAAATGATCCAAACTTTGAGCCTAAACATGATTTTGAGAATTAAAGTGGACTTTTTCAAGTCTAAAATTCATGAACTTGATTTTTGAAAGATAATGCCATTTGAGACTTGTTTAATTGCTAGTAATGATTATTTTGACATGTTATTTGAGTTGAATGTTTATGAACTTGGCGAAAATTTTCGTATATGCTTATTTGAAAAAGTGTAGATTTGATAAAAATGTGAAAATAAGCTTAAGTTTGATATAAATTGATAATGTCATTGTAATTATTTTGATTGATGATTTTGCTGACACTAATGCATATTTGGATGCACAAAAATTGTGTTTGATGTGTTTTGCAGAATGAAAGGGGTGAATCTTCATCCCAAGCCCGCAATGCTCCTGCTGAGAATTTGGAACAACAGGAGGTGGATAACTACTACAAGCAGGATATACCTCATCCAGTCATGACCTTTTCCGATATGCACTTGGAAGAGTTGCACCCGAACCTGAGATTTGACAGACTTTGGATAGATTATCCAAAATATCAACGGGGTTTGCATACTCTTCATTCTAAGGTTGTTGAGGTACCGAGGGTCATAGAATGGGGACCCTTTGAAGCTGTAGAATTGGCCGGGCCAATTAGGGAATTACTTGTACAGAGGTATGGTAATTCTTCTTTTAATGACTGGATATGTTTATTCACCATACGTAGACCTGTATATAAAGTATGGTGTGAAGAATTGTTATGTAGTATATAGTTGAATGATCGGGTAGCTAGTTTAACCGATCGTTCTTTTATTAGATTTTTGTTAGGCGGTTCGATGCTCCACATGTCTTTACTGGACATGGCTCAGGCTTTACGTATATATACGCCTGAGGAGTTAGCGTCTGCCGATTGTAGAGGATTGATACTAAACGGTAGAAAGATAGATGAAAATTTTGATACACACGGTGTGTGGAGTCAAATGACAAGCCATCACCGTTTCAAAGGGGGAAATTACTCTTATTTGGATATAGATAGAGCCGAATTAAGAGTGATACATAGGTTTTTAGCTAATTCGATTACACAAAGCGCTGTAAGTATACCGTATTGTAAGGGTTATTATTTATCAGCTATGGTTCGGGGGATGCGACCACATAGCATAATAGGAGGTGGTATTTTTATTACTTTGATTGGTGAATATCTCGGTGTGGATATAAGTCGGGGGGGATTATTACTAGAAGAGCCGGAACCCCGCGATACTATAGGTTTAAATGTATACCATGGTGCGAAAGTTTTGAAGAGGCGAAATAACGCCGCAGTACGATACCATGGTAGACATCCACAGGTGGAGAGAAACCAGCAGCAAGGTAATATAGGAGGGGGGAATGAGATGCAAGAAATGCATAGGTTTATAGCTTCTCAGGAATACGAAAATGCTAGACAGAGAGCATTTGAAGATTGGCAAGTTCATCAGAACCAAATCATAGCTCATTGCCAACATATAGGTAGAAACTATATTCCTACACCGAAACCCATCTTCCCTCCTTGGTCTATAGAGATGCAGCCACCATATCCTACGTATGACCCTGCCGAAGCATTCTATAGCACCTATGGTTATGCCTGGAACCCCTATTGGTACCAATGTCATCCTTAGTTTACTTATTATTTTTTTTTATTTTGTAATTTGTAATTATTGATACGTTTAATACTTTTGTTAATATTGTAATCATTTTTATAATTGTCTAACTTTTATTCTTAGATTTTAATAATTTTTGAATGTGGGGTAATATACCAAACTTCAAAAATATGTATATATGTTTGCAGTTTATCTTATGTACACAACAGGGTAAAACAACGCATTTTCAAAGACTGGCATTAAGTTCAGCAAAAGCAACTAATTTTGACGACAAGATGCAAAATATATGTAAAATAACAACAAGACGGAATGAACAAATGATGTGCACCATTTATCATTCAGCAAACAAACGCCAATATATTTGGAAACTTTGGTAAAATTTAATCATTTTCACACTAATCACCCTCAATAATTTAAATTGTTACTGATTTCTTGCAAATGAGGGCATTGCAAGATCTTAAGTGTGGGAAGGGGTTAAATTCTTTCGGATTTTAAAAATTTTTACTTTATACACTTGGTTACCATTAAAAATACTAGTAAAGCAGTAGTTGTATTAGAATCTAGTGCTCTCTGATAAAAAAGAACAGCCCTAGTCTTATATACTGACTACCCAATTCTAGTAAAATTTTTCAAAATTTTCAATTAAATGAATTCAAAATCATGTTTATACATATTTATGAACGGTTAAACTAGGTTTTAACACCGAAATTATTGTTACCTCGGAAAGGACATAAATTGAGAAACAAACTAAAATGTTAAAATTCATTTAAAATGGAATAGAGGACGATAAAAAGGAAAATAAAAGCCAAGTGTGGGAAAATTTACCAAGTTATCTTAAACATATGTCACATATATCTGTAACAAATAACTGAAAATACTTTTGCTTTGGACTAAAGTAAACTGTTTTACCCGATGAAAGAAAATAAGAGATGAATCTACACGATGAATCAATTCCATCATTAAAAGGAAGTAAAGTCTTCCAAAAAAGACACGCGCTTCTTGATTTAGGTCATGAAGTTGTCGTCCAGACCAGCTGTAGGTTGACGAAAAATCTAGAAAAGTCATCACTAAAATCAGCAGGAAATCCACGGACCTCAGCATTAAACAGGGTCGCCAAGTGGTCAGATTTATCCTAACCATGAGAAGGATTTATCTCGTACAAAGGGGGGGCACCGTGCAAATTAGCTTGATAAGACTAATGAATCAGATCCCCAGAAAGGATAATCTCCTTAAAGATTAAAAATCAGCTTTTAAGACTGATATTACTCAATCCTAGAGATTGACCTTAAAGATTGAGAATTACAAACTCATGGAATTCAATGATATCTAAACTCGAGCTTGAATGAGAAAATATTTTGATCAAAATTACAAACCGATTTGTTTTCTGAAAACCCTATTTTCAATACGTTCATTACCATTGAACGTAAAATCCTAGGAATTCACCTGGAATTCATTAGGTCACCTGAACTAAATCGGGTGTCAACCGTAAGAACGGTGGTTGCATAGCATGGTCAAAGACAGGACCTTGTGCCAGACCGAAAAATTATAAGGGTGAGCTTTACTATTGCTCCTACCAAGGATAGTAATTGCGTCCAACACGTTATATACCATAATCAAAAGCATGTCACGGGACATTGCCTTAACAGTTGCTTGTTCAACGCTTTCCTTTACAACCGGATGGTAGTTTGCCGAAAGGTAATATACGGAACAAGTAAACTGGACGTGTTGCTTTCCTAATACAAGGTTAGCAAGTGGGTGACACAAAACCGCAAGTTTTGAGCTAAAATTTTCAAATCTAAAACCCACCAAACCCACAAAAATATTTTGCAAACACCGGTAAAGGGTTATTCCGGAAAACTTATCTAGGGTAAAAACTAGATTTAATTTTCAAAAGATCAAATGTTTTCATAAAGATCCAATTTCCTTAATGGATCTAAATTTTTATAGTCATGTGGGACTGTAAACCATATCGTTACTACCATTGTTTATACCGCCGTATAGAAATCACTGATGTACAAAGTGTGAAGAATAAAGAAGTGATTCTAGTATTTCAAGACAATATTGCTTGAGGACAAGCAACGCTCAAGTGTGGGAATATTTGATAATGCTAAAAACGAACATATATTTCATAGCATTATTCCTCAAGAAAGACAAGCTTTTAGTTGCAATTGTTCTATTTACAAGTGATAATCGTTTAAATAATAAAAGGTGAAGACAAAAGACAGATTCGACGAATTGAAGACGCAAACGACCAAAAAGCTCAAAAGTACAAAAGACAATCAAAAAGGTTCCAATTATTGATAAGAAACGTCTCGAAATTACAAGAGTACAAGATTCAAAACGCAAAGTACAAAATATAAAATTGTACGCAAGGACGTTCGAAAATCCGGAACCGGGACCAGAGTCAACTCTCAACGCTCGACGCAACGGACTAAAAATTACAAGTCTACTATGCACAAGAATATAATATAATATATAAATAATTATATTAATTATTTATATTTTATATTTATATATAAAATCCGTCGGCAAGAAAGACTCCAAAAGATGTGAGCTGTAATTTCTATCTCCGCGACTCGCAGAGTGTGAAGGCCAAAAGGGTCGCGAGTCGCGGAGCCCCAATTTCAGAAACTTCCTATAAAAGCAAACGAATTCTGATCGAAAAAACCACAAAAGAATCTATCATCTTTTTCTTCTCTTATCATACGTAAAATTTATATATATATATATATATATATATATATATATATATATATATATATATATATATAATTTATATTTTAATTTTAATTTTAATTCTAATAATAAGGGTATGTTAGCGAATGTTGTAAGGGTGTAAGTCGAAATTCTGTCCGTGTAACGCTACGCTATTTTTAATCATTGTAAGTTATGTTCAACCTTTTTATATTAATGTCTCGTAGCTAAGTTATTATTATGCTTATTTAAAACGAAGTTATCATGATGTTGGGCTAATTACTAAAATTGGGTAATTGGGCTTTGTACCATAATTGGGGTTTGGACAAAAGAACGACACTTGTGGAAATTAGACTATGGGCTATTAATGGGCTTTATATTTGTTTAACTAAATGATAGTTTGTTAATGTTAATATAAAGATTTACAATTGGGCGTCCCTATAAATTACCATATACACTCGATCGGACACGATGGGCGGGGTATTTATATGTACGAATAATCGTTCATTTAACCGGACACGGGAATGGATTATAGCCACTAGAATAATTAAAACAGGGGTGAAATTACATTCAAGGGTAATTGGTGTAATTGTTAACAAAGTAGTAAAACCTTGGTTTACACGCAGTCGATAACCTGGTGTATTCATTAAACAAAGTATTAAAACCTTGTTACAATTCGAATCCCCAATTAGATGGAATATTTAACTTCGGGTATAAGAATAATTTGACGAGGACACTCGCACTTTATATTTATGACTGATGGACTGTTATGGACAAAAACCAGACGGACATATTAAATAATCCAGGACAAAGGACAATTAACCCATGGGCATAAAACTAAAATCAACACGTCAAACATCATGATTACGGAAGTTTAAATAAGCATAATTCTTTTATTTCATATTTAATTTCCTTTATTTTATATTTAATTGCACTTCTAATTATCGCACTTTTATTTATTGTTATTTAATAGCACTTTTAATTATCGTACTTTTTAATTATCGCAATTTTATTTTATCGCACTTTTATTATTCGAAATTTCATTATCGTTATTTACTTTACGCTTTAATTTAAGTCTTGTATTTATTTTATATTTTACATTAGGTTTTAACTGCGACTAAAGTCTTAAAATCGACAAACCGGTCATTAAACGGTAAAAACCCCCCTTTATAATAATAATATTACTTATATATATATTTGCATTTTTATAAAAGTAAACTAATATAGCGTTGAGCTTTGTTTAAAGATTTCCCTGTGGAACGAACCGGACTTACTAAAAACTACACTACTGTACGATTAGGTACACTGCCTATAAGTGTTTAGCAAGGTTTAAGTATATCCATTCTATAAATAAATAAATATCTTGTGTAAAATTGTATCGTATTTAATAGTTTTTCCTAGTAAAATATAAAGCTATTTTATATACACCTCGCATAACATCATCTTCAAAGCCCAAAATGCTTTGTGTTCAATTTCTACTGGAAGATGACATGCTTTTCCATAAACAAGTCTAAAAGGTGTGGTTCCAATTGGAGTTTTGTAGGCTGTTCTAAAAGCCCAGAGTGTTCGGATTTGATCCTACGGTTTTCTCTAGAATACGTTTTAAAGCTCGGTTGGTATTTTCAACTTGTCCACTTGTTTGTGGATGATATGCGGTGGAGATTTTATGAGTTACTCCATATCTTTTAAGAACTTTCTCAAGTTGATTATTACAGAAATGAGTACCCCGATCACTTATTAAAGCTTTCGGTGTTCCAAACCTTGCAAAAAGACGTTTTAAAAAGTTGACTACAACTTGTGCATCGTTAGTTGGGAGAGCTTGTGCTTCCGCCCATTTAGATACATAATCAATGGCTACGAGTATATATAGATTATTATGAGATTTTGGAAATGGACCCATAAAGTCAATACCCCAAATGTCAAATACTTCCCATACTTGGATGACATTTTGTGGCATTTCATCACGTTGACTTATTTTTCCGGCCCTTTGACAAGCATCACAGGATTTGCAAAGAAGGTGTGCGTCTTTGTAAATTGTAGGCCAATAGAATCCAGCATCATAAACTTTTCTTGCTGTTAGTTGAGGCCCATAATGCCCTCCTGTTGGTCCTGTGTGACAATGGTTTAAAATTTTACTAGCTTCATCTCCAAATACACATCGGCGTATTATTCCATCTGGACAACTTTTAAACAGATGTGGATCTTCCCAAAAATAGTGTTTTATATCACTGAAGAATTTCTTTCGTCTTTGGTACGATAATCCTTTTTCAAGGAATCCACATACTAAATAGTTTGCATAGTCTGCAAACCACGGGATTTCTTTATAATCTATCTTCAATAGATATTCATCAGGAAAGTTGTCTTGTATGGCCGATTCATTTAGAACTTCTAATTCAGGATTTTCAAGACGAGAAAGATGATCAGCGGCGAGATTTTCTGCTCCTCTTTTATCTCGGATTTCAATATCAAGCTCTTGTAAGAGTAAGATCCAACAGATTAATCTTGGTTTAGCATCTTGTTTCGAAAATAGGTATCTAAGAGCAGAATGGTCGGTATAGACCACCGTTTTTGCTAGAAAGAGATATGATCGAAATTTGTCAAAAGCAAAGACAATATCAAGGAGTTCTTTTTCAGTAGTTGTATAGTTCGTTTGTGCTCCTTGTAACGTCTTACTAGCATAATATATAGGTTGAAATCGTTTTTCAATCCTTTGTCCTAAAACGGCTCCCATTGCAAAATCACTTGCATCGCACATTAGTTCAAATGGTAGATTCCAATTTGGTGTTATCATGATCGGTGCATTAGTGAGTTTTTCTTTAAGAATATTAAATGATTTGATACACTCATCTGAAAAGATGAATGGAGCATCCTTTTCTAGGAGTTTATTCATAGGAGTGGCAATTTTTGAAAAATCTTTTATGAAACGTCGGTAAAAACTGGCATGCCCTAGAAAACTCCTAACTCCTCTAACATTGGTGGGATGTGGAAGTTTAGCAATTACATCTACTTTAGCTCTATCCACTTCAATTCCTTCTTTTGAAATTTTATGTCCAAGAACGATGCCTTCTTTAACCATGAAATGGCATTTCTCCCAATTAAGTACTAGATTTGATTGTTCGCATCTAATTAGCATTCGCTCCAGATTAACTAGACATGATTTAAATGTATCACCGAAGACTGAAAAGTCATCCATGAAAACTTCCATGCATTCTTCTATCATGTCGTGAAAAATCGCCATCATGCACCTTTGAAAGGTTGCAGGGGCGTTGCAAAGTCCAAATGGCATGCGTTTGTAAGCGAAAGTACCATAAGGGCACGTGAATGTGGTTTTCTCTTGGTCTTCGGGTGCTATTGGAATTTGAAAATATCCATAAAATCCATCTAGGAAACAATAGTAACTATTTCCGGCTAATCTTTCCAACATTTGATCAATGAAAGGTAAGGGAAAGTGATCTTTTCTGGTGGCGTCATTTAATTTTCTATAATCAATACATACACGCCATTCTGTTACAGTCCTAGTAGGAATAAGCTCATTTTTCTCATTTGTAATGACAGTCATGCCACCCTTCTTAGGCACGCATTGAACTGGGCTTACCCATGGACTATCAGAGATTGGATAAATTAGACCTGCATCTAGCAGTTTAATAATCTCTTTCTTAACTACATCTTGCATATTAGGATTTAGTCTTCGTTGGCGTTGCACATACGTTTTATGACCTTCTTCCATAAGGATTTTATGTGTGCAATACGAAGGACTTATTCCTTTAATATCATGAATCTTCCATGCAATGGCTGGTTTATGAGCTTTCAACACAGAAATGAGTTGTGATTTCTCATTTTCAGTAAGAGAAGACGATATTATTACAGGTAATTCAGATTTACCATGTAAATAAGCGTATTCCAAATGGTTTGGAAGTGGCTTTAACTCTAATTTCGGAGGTTCTTCTATCGATGATTTATATCGATATTTGTCTTCTTCTTTTAGCATTTGAATTTCTTCTGTTATTGGTTCATATCCATTAGCTATAAGTGTAGCTAACATTTCAGCATCATCAATTGGTTCATTACCTTCTCCTAAAGAACATTCTCCTGTTCCTTGTAATTCTGGAAATTCTTCTAATAATTCTGCATGTGCATCTATAGTTTGAATATAATAACATGTATCATCTGCAGATTGTGGTTGTTGCATTGCTCTATCAACTGAAAAGGTAACACTCTCATCCTCTATACTTAGGGTCAATTTCTTACCGAACACGTCTATCATTGCTTTAGCCGTGTTTAAGAATGGTCTTCCTAATATGAGAGGAACTTGAGAATCTTCTTCCATGTCCAGAACAACAAAATCTACTGGAAATACTAAAGTACCAACTTTAACTAGCATGTTCTCCATTATCCCTCTAGGATACTTTATTGATCTATCGGTTAGTTGTATGCTTATTCTAGTTGGTTTCAATTCTCCAAGGTCTAGTTTAGCGTATAGTGAATACGGCATTAGATTTATACTAGCACCTAAGTCTGCCAATGCTTCTATTGAACTAAGACTACCCAGAAAACATGGAATTGTGAAACTTCCTGGATCAGATAGTTTTTCTGGTATCTTATTCAACAGCACTGCTGAACAATTAGCATTCATAGTAACATCCGAGAGTTCTTCCATTTTCTTTCTATTTGAAATTAGATCTTTCAAGAATTTAGCATATCTAGGCATTCCTGAAATCACATCAATGAAAGGAAGATTTACATTTATCTATTTAAACATATCCAAGAATTTGGATTGCTCGGCTTCAAGTTTCTCTTTCTTCATTTTACTCGGGTAAGGAAGTGGTGGTTGGTATGGTTTAACATAAGGTTTATCCTTAGCTGTGTTATTTTCATTAACCTTTTCAACTACCGATTCTTTTTCCTTATCTTGATCAGGTTGTGCTTCTTATGGAGTAGGAATAGCTTCATCAGAAATTACAGGTATTTCAGGTGGTTTAAGTGTTGTACCACTTCTTGTAGTAATGGCTTTAGCTGTTTCATTCCGGGGGTTAGCATTTGTATCACTAGGTAGACTTCCTGGTTTTCTTTCACCTATTAACCTTGCTAGGTTACTCACTTCTTGTTCCAGATTTTGAATAGAAGCTTGTTGATTTCTAAATGCTTGAGCATTTTGTTCATTGGTTTGTTTTTGAGATGTGAAAAACTGCGTTTGAGTTTCAACTAGCTTTGTCATCATATCTTCTAAATTCGGCTTTTTATCATCGGTTTGTTGTGGTGGTTTATTTTGAAAATTAGGTCTTTGCTGGTTGTAAGTATTATTGGATACTTGTTGATTGCTAGGACCTTGTTGGTTGTTGTATGGAATATTTCTGTTATAATTCTGGTTTTGATTGTAAATCGGTCTTGGCGGTTGATAATTATTCTGATAATTATTTCCAGGCCTTTGGTTTATGTATGAAATATTCTCTCTTTGTTCCATTGTTAATTCAATACTGAGACAATCTTTTGTCAAATGTGGTCCTCCACACTGCTCACAACTAATTCGTATTGAGTGAATATCTTTAGTCATCTTTTCCATTCGTCTCTCCACAGCATCTATCTTTGCGGAAATGGAATCTAAGTCATGGCTAGAATCGGCTCTAGCTGCTTTAGATGATCTAACGATGTCTTTTTCTTGGTGCCACTCATGTGAGTGGGAAGCAGTGTTATCAATAATTTTGTAAGCATCAGTTTCGGTTTTCTTCATAATAGAACCACCAGCTGCTATATCTATGTCTTTCCTTGTAGTGATGTCACATCCTTGGTAGAATATTTGTACTATTTGACAGGTGTCTAAACCATGTTGCGAACATCCTCTTAACAACTTTCCATATCTTGTCCACGCCTCATATAGAGTTTCATTCGGTTTCTGTGTGAACGTAACAATTTCTGCTTGAAGTCTTACGGCTTTAGATGCAGGAAAGAATTGTTTAAGAAATTTATCAACTAAAACGTCCCATGTATCGATTGCCCCTTCAGGTAACGATTCCAACCAATCTTTGGCTTCTCCCTTTAAAGTCCAGGGAAATAACATGAGATATATCTGTTCATCCTCCACTTCTCGAATTTTAAATAGTGTGCAGATCCTATTAAAGGTACGTAGATGTTCATTTGGATCTTCCTTCGGCGCACCACTAAATTGGCATTGATTAGTCACCATGTGTAGAATTTGTCCTTTGATTTCATAATCTGGCGCATTAATGTCTGGATGAGTTATTGCGTGACCTTGGCCAGTGCGTTTAGCTCTCATTCGGTCTTCCATACTTAAAGGTTCCAGATTCTCCATAATTGAATTTGTTGAATCGGAATCACTAGAGGATTCTGATTTAATGGTTCGTTCCTCAACAATCTCTGTTTGAATGATTGGTGGTTCCGGAGGAAAGTTTAGTGGTTCAGGATCTACGAACCGTTCCTGAATATTCTCCGGATTCTCAATTGTGAGGTCGGGTTCAAAAAATGGATTATCGGAAATTTGAACTGAAGTACTTGGTCGACTGGATGACGATTCTAAAGAAAAATCAACGGCGGTTATATTTGCTAAATGTCTTGATCTAGTTACAGGTGGTGAACGTACAAAAGGTGGTGATCGTCTTGCTCGGTGCATTCACTGAATATCCTATTAGTTTTTAAAAGGAAAGAAAAATTATATTAAGTTATCCAATTAATAGACTTTTCTGATTTTGACCACGTTTTGAATAGCCAAAAGATGCAGCAGAGGGGCAGGATTCGTTTGGTCTCAATATAATTGAGGACTGTTTGGCTCCAATAACCCGGTCCACGTACAAATCCAACTATTACTACGAACCAGAAAATTTTGATGTCTATCAATTTAACCACTTAAAATAAATTTTCGTAATTTTAAGAAATTTAGATAAGAAGTAGAATAAAAATCTATGTCCTAAAACTAGAATAGCGAGAAATAAGAAAGAAAAAGAGCTCATCGAAAAAGGTCGAAAAAAAATGGTTGAAAAATAAAAGGTGACGGAAAAATAAAAGAAACTTTTTAAAAATACTTGACTAACCTAACCTTATTACTACAACTAACTTAAAATTATAATCGCAAATTGAAATTACTAATTGGAATGATAATTGGTACATAGTAAAAGGTGTCTAAAAATATTAAAGCTTACAGGAAAACTAAATCCCAAATGAAAATAACTTAAAAAGAAACTAAAACTTAAAAAGGCGCGCAAAATTATAAAGCACCTAAATCTTAGTCTAAAGAAAAAGCACTTAAGGAATTCTACGGCAAAGCCTAAAAATCTAGAAGTAAAAAAATAACTATGGCAAAAACTAAGTTTAAAACTAAATATGAGCTAAATATACAAATATTACGCTAAAACGATTAAAAAGGGACAAAATATAAAAATATACAAAAAGTTGTAAAAAGTACAATTTTTATAAAAATATTATTTTTATATTATTTATTTAATAAAACTACTAATTTTATAATTTAATTAAACTAATTTAACAAATAAAACAAATTAAATTAATAAACTAAACTAATTAATAAATAAATAAAACCTATTTAGGGTTTTTAATTAAATAATAATAATAATAATAATAATTACACCGTGATTAATGCCTGATTAGGGCTTCTGTCGTGTGTCAGGTTTTCTCCGCGAGTTGCGGTATTTAATGCATCAAACCCCGCGAGTCGCGGGGTTGAAAAATTCAACTCTGGTACAGTTTGAATTTGACGCATTTTTTTCTTTTTTAATTTTTTTTTTCTGTTTTTAATTTTTTTGTTTATATATTTAAAAAAAAATATGTGTATAATAAAAACTTATATTTTAAAAACTTAAATAAAATAGAACTACTTTATAATTTTAATAAATAAAATGCTTAAAACTAGATTTATATATATATATATATTTTTTTATGTTTTTAAATAAAAACAAAATACTTAAATAAAACATATGTTTTTATAAAATAAAAATAAAGAAACTTTATAAAACTTAAATATTTAACAAAATCTTAAAAATACATAAATTTTTTTTTATATTAGCATTGCGCTTCCGGCTTTTAAGAGATTCCCTGGCAGCGGCGGCAAAAATACTTGATGTTTTAGCAGAGTAGTATATAAAATAGCTTATTTTATCAAAAAATACTATTAAATACGATACATTTTTACACAAGATATTTATTTATTTAGAGAATGGATATACTTAAACCTTGCTACAACACTTATAGGCAGTGTACCTAATCGTACAGTAGTGTAGTTTTTAGTAAGTCCGGTTCGTTCCACAGGGAATCTTTTTAAACAAAGCTTAACGCTATATTAGTTTACTTTTATAAAAATACAAATATATATAAGTAATATTATTATTATAAAGGGGGTTTTTACCGTTTAATGACCGGTTTGTCGATTTTAAAACTTTAGTCGCAGTTAAAACCAAATGTAAAATATTAAAAATAAATACAAGACTTAAATTAAAGCGGCAAGTAAATAACGATAATGAAATTGCGAATAATAAAAATGCGATAAAATAAACTTGCGATAATTAAAAAGTACGATAATTAAAAGTGCAATTAAATACAATAACAATAAAAATGCGATAATTAGAAGTGCAATTAAATATAAAATAAAGGAAATTAAATATGAAATAAAAGAATTATGCTTATTTAAACTTCCGTAATCATGATGTTTGACGTGTTGATTTTAGTTTTATGCCCATGGGTTAATTGTCCTTTGTCCTGGATTATTTAATATGTCCATACGGATTTGTCCATAATAGTCCATCAGTCATAAATATAAAGAGCGAAAGCCTTCGTCAAATTATTCTTATTCCCGAAGTCAAATATTCCAACTAATTGGGGATTTAAATTGTAACAAGGTTTTAATACTTTGTTTAATGAATACACCAGGTTATCGACTGCGTGTAAACCAAGGTTTTACTACTTTGTTAACAATTACACCAATTACCCTTGAATGTAATTCACCCCTGTTTCAACAAGTTTATTAACTATTAATCCAGTTCCGTATCCGGTAAAATGAATAATTATTGGTATTTATAGATATCCCGCCCACCGTACCCAGTCAAGCGTATGTGGTTATATATAAATACGTCAAATTATAAGTTTGTATATTAAATTAACAAGGTATTGTTTAGTTAATATAAAACCCATTAATAGCCCATAGTCTAATTTCCACAAGTGTCGTTCTTTTGTCCAAACCCCAATTATGGTACAAAGCCCAATTACCCAATTTTAGTAATTAGCCCAACATCATGATTACTTCGGATTAAATAAGCATAATAATAACTTAGCTACGAGACATTAATATAAAAAGGTTGAACATAACTTACAATGATTAAAAATAGCGTAGCGTTACACGGACAGAATTTTGACTTACACCCTTATAACATTCGCTAACATACCCTTATTATTAGGATTAAAATTAAAATTAAAATTAAAATATAAATATAAATATATACGATATAGATAGAGAGATGGATGGATTTTTGGTAATTTTTGCGATCAGGATTCGTTTGCTTTTATAGGGATTTTCGACTTTTGGGGCTCCGCGACTCGCGGCATTTTTGGCCTTCAAACTCCGCGAGTCGCGGAGATTGAAATTACAGCTCAGACCCGTTTGGAGTCTTTCTTGCCGACGGTTTTTATTATTTATTATAATATATAAATAATTATAAGAATTATTTAAATATTATATTATATTTATGTGCATAGTTGACTTGTAATTTTTAGTCCGTTGCGTCAAGCGTTGAGAGTTGACTCTGGTCCCGGTTCCGGATTTTCGAACGTCCTTGCGTACAATTTAATATCTTGTACTTTGCGTTTTGAATCTTGTACTCTTGTAATTTCGAGACGTTTCTTATCAATAATTGGAACCTCTTTGATTGTCTTTTGTACTTTTGAGCTTTTTGGTCGTTTGCGTCTTCAATTCGTCGAATCTGTCTTTTGTCTTCACCTTTTATTATTTAAACGAATATCACTTGTAAATAGAACAATTGCAACTAAAAGCTTGTCTTTCTTGAGGAATAATGCTATGAAATATATGTTCGTTTTTAGCATTATCACACTATTACTTGATCACCATTATTATGTTGGTCATCTTGAGTGTTGCTAGATGTAGCTCCATTGTTTTGTTGGTTACATCAAATCCTCCTCATGAATGGATTGATTCATCTTTTGTACATTAGAAAGTGTATCTTCTACATGTTACTTCTTAAGAGTTTTATGGCCTCTACATTCTATTTCAAAAAGGAAGTGATTTTCAATAAAATTTACATTTCTACTAATGCAAACTTTCTTTTCTTTTAGGTCGTGTAACTTATATTCCTTTTGTCCAGTTGGGTATCCGATAAAAACACAATGTATTTCCTTTTCACCAAACTTATCTTATTTGTAAAATCTGTTTTGGACATAAGTTAAACATCCATAAAGTTTAAGATGGTCGTAAGAAGGGGCGTTCCCATGTAGTATTCATGAGGTTTTTTGTAGTTGTGTGTTTAACTCGGTAACTTGTTGATGATGTATGTCGTGGTTAACACACAATCACCCCAAAATTCGATTGGAAGAGAAGCTTGTAATCATAATGCACAACTCATCTCCAAAATGTGTTGATATTTTATTTTCACTGCACCATTTTGTTGTGGAGTATATGGACATGAGATTTATATAATTATTCCATTCTATTTATGAAAATATCGCACATAGTTTGATTGGAATTCCGGGCCATTGTCGAACTTTAACTACATTAGGGAACATTCATATCGCAATACTGTGATCATCGACTATGGATAGAAAGTAATGATGTCCGCTTAATGAAGCGTGTTGATATCTACCCCTTATGTCAACATGTATACGATTGAAACAGATCATAGTTTTAGAAACACTATCATGGAAAGGAACTTTATTTTCTTTTGCTCTAATACAAGAATCGCGGAAATCATTACTATCATCAAGTTCTTTTACAACTTTAAGCCTCTTTAGAACTAAATTTGGATTGTGACCAAGTATTTGGTGCCAAGTAATTTGTTGATGTTGCATTGCTATATCCATTTCTTTGTGTTTAAGAGGTTGTAAATAGTATAGCCCTTCATGCTCTTCACTCGTCCCAATCAGGCTTATCGAACGTAAAACCTGTATGAAGCATTTATTCAGATAAAAATAAGCTTAGCTCTTAAATCACTGTTCAATTTACTTACGGATAATAAGTTGCATTTGAAATCAAGAACATTTATAACATGCTTTAATTTAAACTATCAACAACAATAAAACTCAATCCCACGTGGAGTATGGGGGAAGTATGATGTAGACAATCATTCTCCTATATTAAAATAAAGAGAAGTCATTTCTCTATCCAGAGTGGAACACCCTAAGAGTGGAGAAAGTGCTCCCTCTCAATGTTCTATGAATAGAGAAATTGCTTCCGAATGGACCTCAGAAGTAGGTTAAAAAAAAATGAAAAAATAGTGTGAGACGCCATGATGGTAGAATCAAATTTTCATGGGTAAACTGTTGGAAATAGGAGGCTATATATATATTAATTGTAGAAGAGAGGATTGATGATTTAGATGTTTGATTGATCTTGAAGGCTTTGTTTATTACTTGATTTGCTTATTGAATTGCTTTGTTGCTTGATTACAAATGAGGGGTGAAGCCCTCTATTTATACTACTCAATGGAGTAGTCTAGATCACTCCATTATCTACTACTATCTAGATATTTCCTAGTATTTCTAGACCTAGATATTTTACAAGATTATTCTACACACATTCTACACACTTTCACTACTACATATTAAAAGAAGTTTCTACATAATGGGCTATAATCTTGATCCAAAATATTTGTATACTTGCAAGCCCAAATCCAAAACAAATAGCCCACAATCAAGTTTAGTTTCCAACAGCCCCCCTTAAACTTGATTTCGTCACTCCGAGCATATTCCGTAATCTCTGAAAAGTCTCGTGTTTTAGAGGCTTTGTGAAAATATCAGCAACTTGGTCAAGTGACTTCGCGTACTTTATCTGCACCTCTTTATTTGTAACACACTCCCTTATGTAATGGTATTTTGTATCGATGTGTTTGCTTCGATCATGGAAGACTGGATTCTTTGCTAGAGCAATCGCAGACTTGTTATCCACATATATCTCTGTAGGTTCCTTTTGAAATAACTTAAGCTCATTTAGTAACTTCCTGAGCCATATTGCATGACAGGTGCACGATGTTGCTGCAACAAACTCGGCTTCACACGTTGACAGAGTCACAATGGGTTGCTTCTTCGAGCTCCATGTGAACGCCGTATCTCCCATATAGAACACGAAACCACTCGTACTCTTACGATCATCTTTGTCTCCAGCCCAATCACTATCACTGTATCCAACTAGCTTGAAGTGATTAGAAGGCGAATAAAACAGGCCATAGTCAATCGTACTTTTGATGTAGCGAAGTATCCTCTTGGCCGCCTTCAAGTGATTTATTGTAGGTGCTTCCATATATCGACTTTCTAGTCCAACTCCGTAGAGAATATCTGGCCTCGTACAGGTTAGGTACCTCAGACTTCCAACCAAACTCTTGTATTGTGTTGGGTCCACCAAGTATCCTTCATCGTCTTTTGACAATTTGAGATTGCAATCCACCGGTGTGTTCATTGACTTGCAGTCATTCATCTTAAACTTCTTGAGCACCTCATTCGCATAACCTTCTTGGGATATGAATATTCCTTCTTTCTTTTGTTTTACCTCTATCCCAAGATAGTAAGCCATAAGTCCAATGTCGGTCATCTCGAACTCCCGAACCATTGCTTTCTTGAACTCATCAAACATTTTGGGATTACTGCAAGTGAATATCAAGTCATCCACATATAGGCACACAATCATAACATCTCCTTCCTTGCTTACTTTGGTATAGAGAGCATGCTCATGGGGGCATTTCGTAAAGTCATTCTGCTGGAAATACTTGTCTATTCTGCTATTCCATGCCCGAGGCGCTTGCTTCAACCCGTATAATGCCTTTTTCAATTTTAGCACCTTATTCTCTTGGCCTTTCACGATGTATCCCAAAGGTTGTTCTATATAGACTTCTTCTTCTAAATGGCCATTAAGGAACGCGGATTTGACATCCATTTGATATATCTTCCAATTATGTTGAGCCGCAAGTGAGATTATCAATCTTATAGTTTCTAGACGAGCGACGGGAGCAAATACCTCGTCATAGTCTATGCCGGCTCGTTGACTATATCCCTTCGCCACTAACCTTGCTTTGTATCTTTCAACTTCACCTTTGGAATTCTTCTTGGCCTTGTACACCCACTTTACACCAATAGCCTTATGTCCCTTTGGTAGTGTGGTAAGATCCCACGTATTATTCTTCTCGATTGCTTGAATCTCTTCGTCCATAGCACATTTCCACTTTTGGCTTTTTGTTGCGTCTTCATAGCTTATTGGCTCACAATCGGTAAGAAGGCAGAACAATGATAGATCCTCCATAGGCTGTGTTACCTCGTACAACTCCTCAATGCTCCTTGTGTGATGTTGTAGCCTACTTGATTCTCCTCCTGATGTTGGTGTCAATTCATTAGGTGTAGTGGTTGGAGTATGTGGAGAGTGCGGAGATGGTGTACCAGAAGGTTCTTGAACTTCTAGATATTCTTCGTTCTTTGCAGTACTCTCGAATGGATAAGGGAGAAAGTCGTAGTTCTCCTCTTCGTCCATAGCACATTTCCACTTTTGGCTTTTTGTTGCGTCTTCATAGCTTATTGCCTCACAATCGGTAAGAAGGCAGAACAATGATAGATCCTCCATAGGCTGTGTTACCTCGTACAACTCCTCAATGCTCCTTGTGTGATGTTGTAGCCTACTTGATTCTCCTCCTGATGTTGGTGTCAATTCATTAGGTGTAGTGGTTGGAGTATGTGGAGAGTGTGGAGATGGTGTACCAGAAGGTTCTTGAACTTCTAGATATTCTTCGTTCTTTGCAGTACTCTCGAATGGATAAGGGAGAAAGTCGTAGTTCTCCTCTTCGGGAACATTCCAATCCCATGTTGCTTCTTCATCGAACACCACGTCTCGACTTGAGATTACTTTACCATTCTTGGGATTGTATAGCTTGTAACCCTTCGAACTTGAGTCATAACCCACGAATATGAGTTTCTCGCTTTTATCATCGAGCTTCGTCCTCTTCTGATCTGGCACATGAGCATATGCCACACTTCCGAACACTCGAAGGTGTGAGATGCCGGGCTTCCTTCCACTCCAAGCTTCAATGGGCGTTTTGTTCTTGACACTTCTAGTGGGCGAGCGATTTGATAGATAGATCGCACAGTCCACTGCCTCAGCCCAAAACTCCTTAGGCATCCTTTTGCTCTTTAACATACTCCGGGCCATATCAAGAATGGTCCTATTTTTTCTTTCCGCAACACCATTTTGTTGAGGTGAATACGGAAGAGTTAGAGGATGTCGTAAGCCATTGTTGTCGCAAAATTCCTTGAATTCCTTGGATGTAAACTCTCCTCCACGATCGGATCTCATTGCCTTTATGGTGAGACCACTTTGATTCTCCACAAACGCTTTAAACTTCTTGAACATTCCAAAAGCTTCCGACTTTTCTTTTAGAAAATAGACCCATGTCTTTCGACTAAAGTCATCAATGAATAGAAGAAAATATCTATTTTTACCGAAAGACGGTGGACTGATGGGTCCACACACATCCGTGTGAATAAGTTCTAGAGGTTTCTTCGCTCTACTAGAAGCCTCTATTGGAAAACTGTTTCGGAAGTGCTTTCCCAGAAGGCATCCCTCACATATTTGATCCGGATGATTAATTAGAGGCAAACCCTTCACCATTCCTTTACTTGATAATAATTTTAAGCCTCCAAAATTTAAGTGCCCGTATCTCATGTGCCAAAGCCAAGAATTATCTTTGAAACATGCTTTTAAACATCTTGGAATGTCATGTTGAATATTTAGCATGAACATCCTATTCGTTGACATTGGCACCTTAGCAATCAAACCTCCTTTTTGGTCTCTTAAAGAAAGGGTACGATTTATCATGTGAATATCATAGCCTTTCTCCAAGAGTTGTCCAATACTCAGTATATTCGTCTTCATATTGGGCACATAATACACGTTAGAGATAAATTGATGCCTTCCATTTTTCAAGCGGATGAGAATTTTACCTTTGCCTTTAACCGGGACTTTAGAGGAATCTCCAAAGGTGATATTTCCAATTGTTACCTCGTCTAACTCCACAAACATGCTTTTGTCACCGCACATATGGTTGCTTGCACCCGTGTCGAGATACCACAAATTTGATTCTCCGTTATCTTCACCTTTGCATGCTAGTAACAAAGTGTTTTTCACGGCTTCGGTATCTTCTTGCACTAAATTTGCTCTTTCTTGCACGTAATTGTTTGACTTCTCGCATTCCGAAGCATAGTGGCCAAATTTATGACAATTATAGCATTTGGTTTGAGAATTGTCATACCTTGGCCTTCTACTTGTGTAGCCTCTCCCGCGACCTCTTGTCGGGTGAAAATCTTGACTTCTTTCTTCATTTTTGTAAGAACTATAACCTCCACGTTTGATATATCCTTGCCCTCGTCCTCGGCCACGTACTTGACCACGGCCTCGTTGACTCGTTTGATGAGTCTTTTCACTACTCTCTTCCTTGAAAGACAGTTTTGCTTGTAAAGCTTGCTCCAAAGGCTCCTTATTTTTCTTATTGAACCTCTCTTCATGGGCTTGTAGTGAACCCATGAGTTCATCGATAGTCATTGATTCTAGATCTTTAGATTCTTCGATGGCTACGACTATATAGTCGAATTTCGAATCTAATAATCTAAGAATCTTCTCAATGACTCTTACATCACTTAGAGTTTCACCATTCCTCTTTAATTGATTGACAATCGCCAAGACTCTTGTAAAATAATCGAAAATTGATTCTGAGTCTTTCTTATTTAAGGATTCGAACTCACCTCGTAGTGTTTGTAGTCGAACCTTTTTCACCTTTTCAACTCCCTTGTGAGAATTCTCCAAGATCTCCCATGCTTTCTTGGCGGTGGTTGCACTTGCAATTTTCTCAAAAGCTCCATCATCTACACTTTGTTGGATGATGGAAAGAGCCTTTTGATCGTTCGTCTTCATTAATTTTTTCTCCTTGTCGAGAGGACCTTTTTCTGCAGGTTCCTCATAGCCTTCCTCCACAATCTCCCATAAGTCTTGTCCACCTAGGAAGGTCTTCATTTGGATGCTCCATCGATCATAATTATCCTTTGTGAGGCGAGGAAATGTGATGACATTGTTGGCCATCATCTTGTCGAACCAAGCTCTTGATACCAATTTGTTAGAAATAGGAGGTTATGTATATTATTTGTGGAAGAGAGGATTGATGATTTAGATGTTTGATTGATCTTGATGGCTTTGTTTATTACTTGATTTGCTTATTGAATTGCTTTGTTGCTTGATTACAAATGAGGGGTGAAGCCCTCTATTTATACTACTCAATGGAGTAGTCTAGATCACTCCATTATCTACTACTATCTAGATATTTCCTAGTATTTCTAGACCTAGATATTTTACAAGATTATTCTACACACATTCTACACACTTTCACTACTACATATTACAAGAAGTTTCTACATAATGGGCTATAATCTTGATCCAAAATATTTGTATACTTGCAAGCCCAAATCCAAAACAAATAGCCCACAATCAAGTTTAGTTTCCAACATAAACCTGCCTGAAGTTTAATTTAGGCTCTAATCGACAGTCATATCGCCAATAAATCGATGCTTGCTGTTGTCTTGATTAATAGAGCCATAAATTAATTTAAACTACCACTCAAGCAAATATTACCAAAACCTTTAAGGAGTATCATACTGCCAACTAGTATAGTAACCGGTGGGTAATTATTTTGCATACTCATGGGTCCTACCAAATCTTTTCGGTAAGTAATGAGTTCAGTCGCACTCGAATCGATGACCCACGAGGTATACATATAAAGTTTACCTGACATGTTGCTTTAGGGGTGATTCTTTTAGTTTGGATGCTCGAATTAAATGCATCATATGCTTATATTCTTCTCGAGTAAGGCTAATTGTTTGCATGTCTTCCGATACAGTAGCAGTTCGTAGCTTGATTTTAGGCATGTACAATATCCCTCTATAGTTCACCGACTTCTTTTTCCACTAATCCGGGAACCCGATGATCTCAAAACAACCATCAATCATGTGACCCATCTTTTGACATGTGTGCACAGTTTCGCATCCATCTATTCCTCTTTCCTTTGGTTGTTTGATTTTTGAGTGTTTCTTCCATAACACTGAAAGCCTGAAGCTTCATTGTTAACACTCCTGGACATACTTATAGTTCTTTGTTGTTCGTCTTGACTAGCAAGATGAAAAGCTGCTCTAATAGTAAGAATTGGATCAGTACCTAAGATTGTTATTCTAATCGTATTGTATTCTTCATTCAGTCCCATCAAGAAGACCTACAACCTTTTTTTATCTAATATAATACCAATTTCTTTCCCAAGTTCACATGTACATCCATCACATCTACACTTTGGTGTAGGGCTAACTGATTCAATTTTCATCCCAAATAGCCCTCAATTTAGTATAATAGATAGAGATCGACATGTTACTTTGATGGATTGTGGTGATTGTTCTTCGAAGTTCATATGCATGAGGTGCGATTTCTTTGTCAAATCTTTCTTCAAGGCCTATCCAAATATGACGTGCAGTAATGGCATATTTGACATTGATTTTGATCTCTTTTTCCATGGAGTTTACGAGCCATCCATGAACCATCGCGTTACACCTTTTCCAAATCATAAGATCTTTCGACCCTTTGTGGCATCGGAATCGTCCCATCTACAAATTCGTATTTGTTTTTGGCAAAAAGTGCGTTAGTCATCACATGTTTCCAATCATTGTAGTTTCCATCTCTTAAAAGATTGTGTTTTACAATGTTTTGATCTGGGTGATCGGATGAAGATAGAAAATTTGCAGAAGATATATCAGTTGTTCTATTGCTTGATTCAGTTTCTCGATCTCCCGTGTTTCTGAATGAGTTTTGATTTTGATTATTTGGAATTTCGAAATAATAGTGCATTAATTATGAATCTTGAATTGATCGATTTGTTTAATCGATTGAATTAGGGTTTTGATTTGTGAGGAAAGCGAATTTCGTATTTTGTGATTCGTTCGGATTTGATGAACAATGTTTTTAGGGTTCATATTGTTGGAAACTAAACTTGATTGTGGGCTATTTGTTTTGGATTTGGGCTTGCAAGTATACAACTATTTTGGATCAAGATTATAGCCCATTATGTAGAAACTTCTTGTAATATGTAGTAGTGAAAGTGTGTAGAATGTGTGTAGAATAATCTTGTAAAATATCTAGGTCTAGAAATACTAGGAAATATCTAGATAGTAGTAGATGATGGAGTGATCTAGACTACTCCATTGAGTAGTATAAATAGAGGGCTTCACCCCTCATTTGTAATTAAGCAACAAAGCAATTCAATAAGCAATAAAAGAAGAGTTTTCAAGATCAATCAAACTTCTAAATTATCAATCTTCTCTTCCATAAATAATATACACATAACCTCCTATTTCTAACAAATTGGTATCAAGAGCTTGGTTCGACAAGATGATGGCCAACAATGTCATCACGTTTCCTCGCCTCACAAAGGATAATTATGATCGATGGAGCATCCAAATGAAGACCTTCCTAGGTGGACAAGACTTATGGGAGATTGTGGAGGAAGGCTATGAGGAACCTGCAGAAAAAGATCCTCTCGGCAAGGAGAAAAAATTAATGAAGACGAACGATCAAAAGGCTCTTTCCATCATCCAACAAAGTGTAGATGATGGAGCTTTTGAGAAAATTGCAAGTGCAACCACCGCCAAGAAAGCATGGGAGATCTTGGAGAATTCTTATAAGGGAGTTGATAAGGTGAAAAAGGTTCGACTACAAACACTTCGAGGTGAGTTCGAATCCTTAAATAAGAAAGACTCAGAATCAATTTCTGATTATTTTACAAGAGTCTTGGCGGTTGTCAATCAATTAAAGAGGAATGGTGAAACTCTAAGTGATGTAAGAGTCATTGAGAAGATTCTTAGATCATTAGATTCAAAATTCGACTATATAGTCGTAGCCATCGAAGAATCTAAAGATCTAGAATCAATGACTATAGATGAACTCATGGGTTCACTACAAGCCCATGAAGAGAGGTTCAATAAGAAAAGTAAGGAGCCTTTGGAGCAAGATTTACAAGTAAAACTGTCTTTCAAGGAAGAGAGTAGTGAAAAGACTCATCAACCGAGTCAACGAGGTCGTGGTCAAGTACGTGGCCGAGGACGAGGGCAAGGATATTCCAAACGTGGAGGTTATAGTTCTTATAAAAATGAAGAAAGAAGTCAAGATTTTCACCCGACAAGAGGTCGCGGGAGAGGCTACACAAGTAGAAGGCCAAGGTATGACAATTCTCAAACCAAATGCCATAATTGCCATAAATTTGGCCACTATGCCTCGGAATGCGAGAAGTCAAACAATTACGTGCTAGAAAGAACAAATTTTGCACAAGAAGATACTGGAGCCGTGGAAAACACTTTGTTACTAGCATGCAAAGGTGAAGATAACGGAGAATCAAATTTGTGGTATCTCGACACAGGTGCAAGCAACCATACGTGCGGTGACAAAAATATGTTTGTGGAGTTAGACGAGGTAATAAGTGGAAATATCACCTTTGGAGATTCCTCAAAAGTCCCGGTTAAAGGCAAAGGTAAGATCCTCATCCGCTTGAAAAATGGAAGGCATCAATTTATCTCTAACGTGTATTATGTGCCTAATATGAAGACAAATATACTGAGTATTGGACAACTCTTAGAGAAAGGCTATGATATTCACATGATAAATCGTAGTCTTTATCTGAGAGACCAAAAAGGAGGTTTGATTGCTAAGGTGCCAATGTCAACGAATAGGATGTTCTTGCTAAATATTCAACATGACATTCCACGATGTTTAAAAGCATGTTTCAAAGATAATTCTTGGCTTTGGCACATGAGATACGGGCACTTAAATTTTGGAGGCTTAAAATTATTATCAAGTAAAGGAATGGTGAAGGGTTTGCCTCCAATTAATCACCCGGATCAAATTTGTGAGGGATGTCTTCTAGGAAAGCACTTCCGAAACAGTTTTCCAATAGAGGCTTCTAGTAGAGCGAAGAAACCTCTAGAACTTATTCACACGGATGTGTGTGGACCCATAAGCCCACCGTCTTTTGGTAAAAATAGATATTTTCTTCTATTCATTGATGATTTTAGTCGAAAGACATGGGTCTATTTTCTAAAGGAAAAGTCGGAAGCTTTTGGAATGTTCAAGAAGTTTAAAGCGTTTGTGGAGAATCAAAGTGGTCTCACCATAAAGGCGATGAGATCCGATCGTGGAGGAGAGTTTACATCCAAGGAATTCAAGGAATTTTGCGACAATAATGGCTTACGACGTCCTCTAACTCTTCCATATTCACCTCAACAAAATGGTGTTGCGGAAAGAAAAAATAGGACCATTCTTGATATGGCCCGGAGTATATTAAAGAGCAAAAGGATGCCTAAGGAGTTTTGGGCTGAGGCAGTGGACTGTGCGATCTATCTAGCAAATCGCTCGCCCACTAGAAGCGTCAAGAACAAAACGCCCATTGAAGCTTGGAGTGGAAGGAAGCCCGGCATCTTACACCTTCGAGTGTTCGGAAGTGTGGCATATGCTCATGTGCCAGATCAGAAGAGGACGAAGCTCGATGATAAAAGCGAGAAACTCATATCCGTGGGCTATGACTCAAGTTCGAAGGGTTACAAGTTATACAATCCCAAGACCGGTAAAGTAATCTCAAGTCGAGATGTGGTGTTCGATGAAGAAGCAACATGGGATTGGAATGTTCCCGAAGAGGAGAACTACGACTTTCTCCCTTATCCATTCGAGAGTACTGCAAGGAACGAAGAATATCTAAAAGTTCAAGAACCTTCTAGTACACCATCTCCGCACTCTCCACTTACTCCAACCACTACACCTAATGAGGTGACACCAACATCAGGAGGAGAATCAAGTAGGCTACAACATCACACAAGGAGCATTGAGGAGTTGTACGAGGTAACTCAACCTATGGAGGATCTAACATTGTTCAGCCTTCTTGCCGATTGTGAGCCAATAAGCTATGAAGACGCAACAAAAAGCCAAAAGTGGAAATGTGCTATGGACGAAGAGATTCAAGCAATCGAGAAGAATAATACGTGGGATCTTGCCACACTACCAAAGGGACATAAGGCTATTGGTGTAAAATGGGTGTACAAAGCCAAGAAGAATTCCAAAGGTGAAGTTGAAAGATATAAGGCAAGGTTGGTGGCGAAGGGATATAGTCAACGAGCCGGCATAGACTATGACGAGGTATTTGCTCCCGTCGCTCGTCTAGAAACTATAAGATTGATAATCTCACTTGCGGCTCAACATAATTGGAAGATTTATCAAATGGATGTCAAATTCGCGTTCCTTAATGGCCACTTAGAAGAAGAAGTCTATATAGAACAACCTTTGGGATACATCGTGAAAGGCCAAGAGAATAAGGTGCTAAAATTGAAAAAGGCCTTATACGGGTTGAAGCAAGCGCCTCGAGCATGGAATAGCAGGATAGACAAGTATTTCCAACAGAATGGCTTTACAAAATGCCCACATGAGCATGCTCTCTATACCAAAGTAAGCAAGGAAGGAGATGTTATGATTGTGTGCCTATATGTGGATGACTTGATATTCACTGGCAGTAATCCCAAAATGTTTGAGGAGTTCAAGAAAGCAATGGTTCGGGAGTTCGAGATGACCGACATTGGACTTATGGCTTACTATCTTGGGATCGAGGTAAAACAAAAGAAAGAAGGAATATTCATATCCCAAGAAGGTTATGCGAATGAGGTGCTCAAGAAGTTTAAGATGAATGAATGCAAGTCAATGAACACACCGGTGGATTGTAATCTCAAATTGTCAAAAGATGATGAAGGATACTTGGTGGACCCAACACAATACAAGAGTTTAGTTGGAAGTCTGAGATACCTAACCTGCACGAGGCCAGATATTCTCTACGGAGTTGGACTAGTAAGTCAATACATGGAAGCACCTACAATAAATCACTTGAAGGCAGCCAAGAGGATACTTCGCTACATCAAAGGTACGATTGACTATGGCATGTTTTATTCGCCTTCTAATCACTTCAAGCTAGTTGGATACAGTGATAGTGATTGGGCTGGAGACAAAGATGATCGTAAGAGTACGAGTGGTTTCGTGTTCTATATGGGAGATACGGCGTTCACATGGAGCTCGAAGAAGCAACCCATTGTGACTCTGTCAACGTGTGAAGCCGAGTTTGTTGCAGCAACATCGTGCACCTGTCATGCAATATGGCTCAGGAAGTTACTAAATGAGCTTAAGTTTTTTCAAAAGGAACCTACAGAGATATATGTGGATAACAAGTCTGCGATTGCTCTAGCAAAGAATCCAGTCTTCCATGATCGAAGCAAACACATCGATACAAAATACCATTACATAAGGGAGTGTGTTACAAATAAAGAGGTGCAGATAAAGTACGCGAAGTCACTTAACCAAGTTGCTGATATTTTCACAAAGCCCCTAAAACACGAGATATTTCAGAGATTACGGAATATGCTCGGAGTGACGAAATCAAGTTTAAGGGGGGCTGTTGGAAACTAAACTTGATTGTGGGCTATTTGTTTTGGATTTGGGCTTGCAAGTATACAACTATTTTGGATCAAGATTATAGCCCATTATGTAGAAACTTCTTGTAATATGTAGTAGTGAAAGTGTGTAGAATGTGTGTAGAATAATCTTGTAAAATATCTAGGTCTAGAAATACTTGGAAATATCTAGATAGTAGTAGATGATGGAGTGATCTAGACTACTCCATTGAGTAGTATAAATAGAGGGCTTCACCCCTCATTTGTAATTAAGCAACAAAACAATTCAATAAGCAATAAAAGAAGAGTTTTCAAGATCAATCAAACTTCTAAATTATCAATCCTCTCTTCCATAAATAATATACACATAACCTCCTATTTCTAACACATATGACGTAACAGGTTAGTGAAGGGTTAAAGTTTGGGTTTTGAATGATTTGATTAACATATAGTCTGCCCTGATACCATATAAAATTCGATGAAGGATTGAATTCGTTATTTTCATTAAACAAAAGATAATTACATCTGTTGTTTATATAAACTGGACCATCCTACTACTCCGTATTTAGGAATTAGGCACTAAGTGCAATTGTAACCAATAACTAATTATAACTTATTTATGAGACCAAGTAAATAATAAATAAATAAATGATCACTACAAAAATCATATTTGTCACACAACTATTATATATATATATTCAATTGGAAAAAAAATCAATTGCTACTGTTCATCCACTCTTGATTTTTAATTTGCAATTTAAATCGTTATTTTTTAAAATATAAATATATTTATGTGTATATATTAAACAAAAGTAGTTTTCAGCCGGATGGTGGGTATCTTTGTTTGTGCCACAAAGAACTCAGGTTAGAGACCTGAGCCTAGTATCTTTTTTTCCATTTTTTTTTTTCAATTTAACCCTCGTGGCACTAATTTTAGTTGTTTTTTTTTTCATTTTTTTCCAATTTAACCCTCGTGGCGCTAATTTTAGTTTACAATTATAAGAAGAAAAAAAAAATTCAAATTTTCATTATGCCCCCTTTTAACTTTTTTTTTTTTTCAATTTTGGTCTTCAACTTTTCATCTCATTTATTTTTTTATTTTATTACCTCTAAATTCTTACTTCTATAATGCTCCCCTAAATCTTTTATTTACAATCTTTTTTTTTTATAACTTTTTGTTTCTTTATTTTTTTTTTCTTCCCTTTCTCACATTCTTGCAATTACAAAAAGTATATAAATTATGTGATAGTTTAGTTATTGAAGTTTAAAATTAAATTGGGTTGGTCTAATATAACGGAATATTGTATTTTTAGTTGTGTTAGGCTTTTTAACGGTAACATATTTTAATTTTAAAAATATAGTTATGTTCAACAAAAATCTTCACACCGCCGCAGCGCGGGGTGACTCAAAACTTGTTATTACTCTTATGAAGAATATCCATTTGAAAAACCCATTTTTTTCTCTTTGTTTAGTCACTAGATATTACGAATTTACAGTCAATCTATGGTAATGAATTACAATTGTGACACCGGTAAAAAGCGAATATCATATGTGATTGGCCAGCATGTACTCTACCATCGTCGTGGTGGGGGTGACGGCAACGGCTACTAATATGTCCTAAATTATACATATTTTACATCATTTATTTTGGCGTTATCAAGCATAATTTATATGATTATAGTCAATATTATGAACTTTTGATGCTTTATTATGTTAATGTTGATTATAGGATCATATGCGAGAAGTTGGTGCAAAATGAGCTAAATATTGAAGAACTTATGAAGAAATAAGGAAAATCTGCATACTGTCACAGTTTTGGCCATATTTTGAGCATCTGGACTCCGTTTAAGGCGAATCAGGTGTCCAAAAGACCGCGAGACAAAGATCTACACTTCATGAAGAGAGCCGCTGGATTTGGTAATTGTAAGCCGCCATCTAAGGCCAATAAAGCCAGTAGATGTTGACCAAAAAAGTCAAAGTTTGTTGTTCAAGTTTTCCTTGCCTTCCAAGCATTAGATCCGCTGGCTAAATCTATTTTAGCCTCTAGCTCAGACCTGTTTTTGGGAAAAACGTGCTCCAGAAGATCTGTTTCATGTGCTTCAATCCCAAGTCACTAAAGTCGCCGGCTAAACCTATTTTAGCTGTCGGCTAAAGAGTCGGTTTCGAATATTATAAATAGAGCCAGAATTTCACAGTTTTCAATGTACTTATCATTATCCACTTTCAAGTTACGAATAATTTAGGTTTTAGGGTTAATTCTTAGTCTTTGTACCTTTGAATTCATGTTTATTCAAGTTTCTTCTTCTTTTCTTGTTTTATTAAGGTACATCTACTTTTGATTATTGCATATACTTTAATTATGTTTGCTTTTCTATTTATTTGCTTCTGTTCGTCTCTAACTATGAACTAAACGTTCACAGTGGTTATTTGGACGAAAACTAAAATTATCTGGGATTTAAGATGAAGCCGCTGGCTGAGTCAACCTTAGCCGCCGCCTGGGTTGCTGATATGGCCGAAACAGACGGTTTTATTCGTGCGTTGTCAATAGGCCGCAAGATGTCCGATTTAGTTAATCAAGGTGGCAAACAGTGATTTTTTTTATTTATATTGCGCCGGAGGGGGGGGGGGGGGCTAAATTTACTTTTACTTTCTAAGGTGTAGAAGGTGTAAGTTAACCTAGTGTCGTTTTTTTTTATGGATTAACGAATTGAAGAACAAGTGGATAATTATCTCTTAGTTAAATTACCTATATAAAGGATAGTAGTTGGTTTAAGCTAAAAGTCCTAAGTGCGGAAAAGTAAATAAGTGGAAGGATATCCGGAGTATGCAGATCAGGGAAATGTTGACCACGATATCAGTGTTAGGTTAGGGAAAGGTAATTATGCTTATGTTAAGACTATGCTTGGAATGATGTAGATCTGGTTGGATGAGCCAATTACACAGACCTACT